>NC_142728.1:10933701-11552183 GCF_055471065.1 Atractosteus spatula | reverse complement strand
CCCTTCTTCTTTGTGCTGCGATCTTTACATTCTGTGGTTCCTGTTTTCCTCTGCTGTACAGTACTTGCATGCCGTTGCTGTCATCTGGCGATTTTTCACTTGTTTCAATATTTCTATCGCTGACCTTTTTTTCTTTTTCTCTCATTTTTTGGGATTTGAATTTTCTGTGGTGCGCTGTAGAATTTATTTTTTGTTTCTTTGCCAACATCTGGTGCTCTATTTGCCCATTGTTCCTGTGCATGTTCATGACGTGTTTTAGTGGTGATCAATGGTGCCGTCAAAACCTTTTTGGGGAGAGCATTTTGGATTATATGTTCTCTGTACTGGCCTTGGAGGGATTTTATCATTATCATAATAAATTCTGCTGGCCTCAGTTTCCTCCAGTGCTGAAGTATTGAATGCTTGACAATGCCAAACCAGGTCTCAACATGACAATTAGTGGCTCTTGTTTGTGCTACCTCTGACATTGATATGTCTTTTTTGCTGTCTGAAGCATATCTTGCCAGGTCACCCAACAAAATTCCACTCCACAGAGGAAATAATGCCATGTATCTTTGCAACAGAAATCTAATTATGTCTTCACAGAAACAGGGGTTCACATTGTGTTTTGTTCCATAGTCATCATGTCCTTGAGCTGATATGCTGTCTTCATAAATACCTTTAAACTCCACAGCGAAAGGAGAGCGGCCCAGGCTGCCTCTCATTTTTGGGTACAGTACCTCGTCTGTGATTTTGACTTCTGCTTCCTTTTCCATCTGGTCTGGTATCGTTGTTTGAGAAATATAAGCATTAAATAGGCAGACACTAGATTGGACTTCAGTTGTGAACCTCCTGGTTGAGAGCACAATGCACATGTGTTTGAAAACATTTTTGGCGACACTCAAAGTTGTGCTGTTTTGCAGGATGGCAAAGGAAAATGTTGCAAAGTCTTGCAGTCCTTTGTCTGTTGTTTTTTCCTAATTGCTTGAGAGACAGCCTTTATGACATGGGCAGAGCAAAAGTGCAGAACAGTGAACATCTGAAGTTTTGTGTACTTAAGTTTGCCTTTGCAGACTTTCATTGCACAATTTAAGTATGCATGGATGGTGTCCCCATTGAAGGCAAAAAGAACACTGTGAATCAGTGCCCTGCTGTAGTCAGTTTCGACATGCTGCACTCTCTTGGTAGTACATGTTGAGATGTCAAACATGAATTTCCGTAGCCAACGTTCTAAATTGACTACGGCGTGGTCATTTGTCAACATTTCAGACACTGGTAATGGAGGCTTTTTTTTCCCACCTCCAGGTAACGTAAGACTGTTGTACAGAATGATTTTGTTCACCAATGGAATTTTTCTGACTACCCCTCCTGTCGCATCCAGGTACAGGCTGACTTTCTCCTTCATCTTTAGATGGGCAATAAGAATTCATATACTCTGTTCTGTGTAAAGATAGGCAGCAAATGTGTCTAACTGCAAAATCTGTACATATCCTGGAAAATGGACAGTGTGGAAGTTGCATTCTTTCATTAATTTTCGTGTCATATGTAATTCAATCACCGTATCATAGTGAAGGCGTTTACTGCTCCTGAACTCTGATGAGATGACTTTCAGGACATCCTGTGTTAGTGGTTTAGATAAATTGCCTGCTGCAATTTCGGCAAACGGAGTTCTGCTCAGCTGCCTGTAGTACACATTGCTGATTCCTTTTGTGAGGGCATGGGCAATCTTTCGACGATAAGGCTAACTTGCTTCTCGAAATTTTGTTTCCCTTTCACTGTGCTGTATTTGCCCTACTCGTACAACATCAATTGTGATGTCATCATTGCCCATTGGTTTGTGTCTTGTTGTCATTATGTATTTTGCATTACAGGCACTGAAGGTACAGACTGCTTTTATCACCAGAAAGTTTTTTTTTCTGCTGTTCTCTTTCCTGATGTATTGGTATTTGAAGGCTATTGGGCAGCAAGGATTTATCTTCCTGAACTCGCTATATAAGATCTGGGTCCATGGTCGTATTAGTTAAGATGTACCTTTTAGAGGTGCTATTTTTCTCCATTGTTCAGCCTTTAGACGTACTTGGAAAGTTTTAGGCACAGACATAATCTTTCTTAATCCCCTTTTATCTTGAGGTGACGTCCCAGACAAGCTTGCCCCCCAGGAATATTCACTGTGCTCTTCAGGCTTTTTTTCATGTTAATCCATCAGCATACGCTCTACCGTGCTTAGCAGCACTATTTTATCCATCCAAACCGCTTCCCACTGCTTGGTATTGAGTCTTCTCTTTGAGAGCTCTACCTCGCGTTTACTCTGAATCTCGCTTACTGGTTACTGAACTCCCTTTTTCCTCTTGACCTTGGACCTTGCCTGACGTTCTGGAATGTTCGCCTGTCTCAATAACTACTTGCTCCTGGGTCTGCACAGGATCTGCATACCTTTTCACTGAGGATTCCTGACAGTCACCACATAAAAAAACTAGAAAAGAAGTATGTGTTTCTTAAAAAAAAAATACCCCCATTTTTTTTTAAATTCAACATATCTGGGTTGTGTTTGCAAGATTTTTAAAAATTGCAAAGTTTGTGTGTGTATGATTGTAAAAAATCAAATCATAACTGAAAAAGGCTCCATTGTCAAAACGTTGTGTTTTCTTTCTTCTCTTTTCAGCATGCAATAAACCTATTACTTGTTCCTGGAAGATTACCATGTGCCAATAAAATATGATTACTGTATTGACCATATACAATTTCTTGCCTTAGGAATTCATATTTTGCATACCCCAGCTTGCTCACCATGAGACACACAGACAGGGTCAGAGCACAGGGTCAGCCATTTATACAGCACCCCTGGAGCAGTTGGGGTTAAGGGCCTTGCTCAGGAGCCCAACGGAGTAGGATTCCTCTGCTGACCATGGGATGTAAACCAGCAACCTTCCAGCCACAGGTGCAGATCCTTAGCCACAGAGCCACCGCTCCGCCTAATGTGCCAGTTCTTTAAAATTAGTCCAAAAAGATACAAACATTTTTTTTAAATAGCTGTTGTAAATAACATCAGTGGCTATTGAAAAGTACATACAAAAACAGAGACAAGTTAATAAACTTGGAATGACTGTTTACAGCTCTGGAAAGACCGAAGATGGTGTTTCTGTTTTTTGTCCTTTAATTGATCTGCCACCAAAACATTAATCCTCAACAGTCGAACAAGTCCATGTGATGAAAACCCTTATGCTCTTTAATGTTTTTTTATGGATTGTGCATCTGTACTAAAAAATTTTTCCACTCAACAGCTTTTGGATGAGAGATTCTGACCACTGTATAAGATCAGAAGCAGTAGAAGAAACAGGCTTCTTTTCTGCTTATTTAACACACTCCTAATGCAAACAACACATTACGAATACAATGTAAAGGTTGCACCCAATGGGATCAAGCAACTTAAAACATATGTTCAGGGGACAGGAAAGTTGTTATAGAGATGAATGGTATTCATGAAACAAATAATGTTGCAAAAAACTTTGCCAAAAGTCACAACCCGTTTAACATTTGTCAGAAAGGTTGAATCAGTTGGATATCTCTTAGGTTCGAAATGCACTCCCAATGGCTGCATGATGCAAGCTCAAGAGTCAAAAGAACAGTAGTGAACTACATTTCTTACAATAATAACAAACAGCCGTGTGCTCTTGTGAATGATCTATCATACACCCTTGAAATGATGTTACAGATTTGGACGTTTGCACAGCTTGTAGTCTTTCTAATCCAAAATTGGTTAAGTATGAAATAGACGGAATGGTTTAAGTAACCAGACAAAAAAAACAGTAACAAACATGCCTTACCTTGGTCTCACAAGGCGCAGTTTGTTTATTTCAGGCTTTACTTTTTACTTTTAAATTCCTTCTAAACACAACATGTCCCACAACTCCCTATTTTCCATGTGAGGCCTATTTATCATTTAATTTAATCTTTAAATTGTTAATTCCTTACAGGAGCAAGCAGCTTGGCGCGTGCGCTCTCAGCACTCCACCTGCCACACAGAGAAACGAAAACTTTTTAATGATGTACATTCCAGCTACATGAGTTAAGCTTTTGAAGGCTGATTTGTAGAGAGGTAAAAATAGATGATACTGGTTCATGACAGATTGAAAGTTCAAGAGAAAAATTTTGTATTAAACTGTGTTAGATATCAGAGTATGCCAGCTTGATTGCTGTAAAAGTATTAAAAAAATAACAATACCTCTTGGTTGTGTAATGTTTCATAGCCGTTCAGGGACGCCAAATATGTAACGTTGCCATAGCCAAAATGTAAATGTAGTGGCTCTCTGAAGGCACCAGTTCTGTAGGGTTTGGGCATTTACTGTGACAATTATTAATTGTAGCAGTAAATCACAAAGTTAATTCTTTTGAACGCTTTAGAATCCAACCATGCGACATAACTCAAACAACGCACACACACAGGTACTAATACACGGGGATACATTTATTAATACATAAAATATGCATATAAACCTAACAGATCTTATCGAGAGGGTTATCAGAATACAAAAGATATATATTCAATCAGTTACGAAGAGTTACACATATCAAGAGGACATACGTTCAGTATATCATTCATTAAGACCGTTTCGTAAATGAACTTGGTTATAACTTCTACATTAGATACTCAAAACAAGTACAAAACTCTTAGGAATTAAATTGATATCAACTGGTTGGGATAACAATTGAATTCTCGAGCTGTAATGCATTGAAGTTGAATACTCATCCAATTTCTGGGGATTCAGATCTCCTGCGGGCACAAAGAAACAGTTGCAGGCTGTTGCTGTCCAATCCGCGCTCTCTGGCTCCGTGCCAGGCTGTGCTGTGCGGCTTGCGACGGTGCGCTGCTGATGCTCACTGACCGGCTAGTTAGTGTTGGCTTTAACTAGCAAAGTTTGTGCACAGGAGAAAAGATGACTGTGGGTCCCAGCAAGTCAGGAAGAGGACCGGTTCGTTCCTGATGAAGCGCTAGTTCTGAATAGTGATTCAGCTGTCCACAGTTCCGACCTGTTCACGAGGCCTGCTGCTGGTGCTAACCTCGGGTGGATCCTCTGGTTACTCTCTGGCAACCCCCGCTCTCGACTCTTAGAACAAAGGAAAGTTCTGGCACTCGGACACACTGGCCGTTCCGTGGTTGTCCGGGCTGAGTCTCAGGATGGTCAGGAGGCGCGCTGCGAGAATGTCCTGCCCTTGGGAGCCTTCTTTTCCTGGGCTGTCCTGCCCTGGAATTCTCCTTTGAATTCCCTTTAGAAAAGTCCACAGAATCCTCTCCAGAATCATACTGAAACTTACTGAATCTCCCGAATCTTTCAGGCTCTCTGTGTTGCCTGTTTTTACCTGGAGGAACTTCAGCTCGCTGATTGGCTGAAAGTTCCATGGGCATCAGAGTCCCACGTGGGTTACTCGGCCCTACCAGTCCCTGATTGGTTAATCAAGGTGAGATATGAGTCACTTACTCTTGACACTTAGGAATGCAGTCCAGATGTCCATTCGGCACTCCCTAGACAGATAGGCGCCAATGGATGACCATTGATCATGATAGCCAGGCTTAGCTAATTGCATCCCCCTTTGGGAGCTGTCCTAGGAAACCTTATCAAAAGAAAACATCCTAAATCAGCCTGCATGAATAGTTTCTCTGTGGCTGCACCACAGAGATGAACAGAGAGATGAGGCCTCATTTGGGAAGGCTCAGAAACACTTAATTCTGCCTTATTAATAAGCCTCGCCGCTACAGTTGTATTATATTGCAAAATCCAAGTGTAACTAATATTTAGCAGGTAATAGGTTTATTCCATGCTGAAAAGAGAAGAAAGAAAACACAACATTTCTTGAAGAAGACACTTGAAGAAGGCTCCACAGCCAAAATGTTGTGTTTTCTTTCTTCACTTTTCAGCATGGAATTAAACTTTTACTTGATCCTTTGCAGCCTACACATGCTGAAGCAGCTACCCATCTGAACTAATATTCAACAGGTTCCACTCACATAGAGATTCAAAATGCTTTATTACCATGACTGTTAAATCACAGAGTTGCCAAGGCCTATACAACATCCAAAAACATTCACAAAGCAAATAGAACATAAGCAGATATTCTGCTACAGATTATTGTCTATGTGCCGTTCTAGTTTGTGTTGTGTTTGTGTACTCCTGTGGTTTTAGAAGTGATTTTTTATTGTTTTTTTTGTGTTCTTTTTGTTGTGCTATACTTCCTCCTCTGTATGCAATTGCATTCCACCTCAAGTACAGGCAGCAAAGCTATTATCAAACTTTGATTTTGATCTTAATATCATCAGAGGGGTTACTGATTTCCTAACAGACTTAGAGTGTGAGAGTCAACAATGTGTTTTGTATCGTTCTGAACATTGATGATAATATCAGACTGTATGCAGTTCTGCTCACACTAGTTACAGTTGGATGTAAAACATTGTGGATAATAGCTGACTCTGTATGAAGTTCTGGTAACACTAGTTACAATTGGATGTAAAGAGGTGCAGAAAAGCATTTACTTGAGCTGAAAATGGCGTTTTGTATCATTCTGAACATTGATGATAATATCAGACTGTATGCAGTTCTGGTCACACTAGTTACAGTTTGATGTAAACTATTGTTGAAATAGCTGACTCTATATGAAGTTCTGGTAACATTAGTTAAAGTTGGATGTAAACGGTGCAAAAAAAGCATTTATTTGAGCTGAAAATTACGTTTTGTAGCATTGTGAACATTGTTGACAATAGCTGACCTACTCGGACATTCTTGTAACACCTGTTACAGTTGGATGTAAAACGGTGCAGAAAAGCATTTATTTGAGCTTTTTACAACACGTTTTGCAGCGTTCTGAAAATTGTTTATAACAGCTGATGTTGAATGACGTTTTGGTAACTCTAGTTGCATTTGGAACTAGTTGCAAAGGCGTTTATTTGAGCTGAAACAACATTTTGTAGTATTCTGAATATAATTGATAGTAGCTGACTCTGTATGAAATTTTGGTAACTCTAGTTACAGTTGGATGTTAGACAGTTCCGAAAAACGTTTATATGAGCTGAAAATAACGTTTTGTAGCATTCTGAACATTGTTGATAAAAGCTGACTCTGTATGAAGTTCTTATAACCCTACTTAAAGATGGAATTTGTCAAATCATGTTTTTCAGATGAGATAAACGTGTTTTTGCAATCATGAACATCCCACTGTAACTGCTGGGGCCAGAAGAGCAGACCGAGTTAGCTCATAGCCCCACTGTGCAGAATTTGTCAAAGCGTGTTTTTGAGCTCAGCTCAAAAAAATGTTTTGACAATTTCTGAACAGTGGGGCTATGAGCTGACTCAGTCTGCTCTTCTGTCCCCAGCAGTCAGACTGGGATGCCCAAGGTTACAAAAACGCGTTTATCTCAGCTGAAAAACAAGTTTTGACAAATTCTGAACAGTGGGGCTAAGAGGTTGCAATAACGCGATTATCTCAGCTGAAAAAAACGTTTTGACAAATTCAGCACGGTGGGGTTAAGAGCTGACTCAGTCTGCTCTTCTGACCTCAGCAGTGACAATGGAATGCCCAAAATTGCAAAAACGCGTTTATCTCAGCTCAAAAACACGTTTTGACAATTTCTGAACAGTGGGGCTATGAGCTGATTCAGTCTGCTCTTCTGACCCCAGCAGCTAGACTGGAAAGCCCATTATTGCAAAAACGCATTTATCTCAACTGAAAAACACGTTTTCACAAATTCGGCACAGTGCGGTAAAGAGCTGACTCAGTCTGCTCTTCTGTCTCAGCAGTGAGACCGGCATGTTCAAGGTTGCAAAAACGCGTTTAATTCATTTGAAAAACACGTTGTGACAAAATTTGCACAGTGGGGCCCCAGTAGTTACAGTGGGATGCCCAATATTACAAAAATGTGTTTAACTCAGCTGAAAAACACGTTCTGACAAATTCTGCAATTTTGCAACCTTCGGCATACCAATGTAACTGCTGGGGCAAGAAGAACAGACTGAGTGAGCTCTTAGCCCCACTGTGCACAATCAAAACGTGTTTTTCACTGCGATCAATGCGTTTTTGCAACCTCTTAGCCAGACTGTGCAGAATTTGTCAAAACGTGTTTTTTCAACTCAGATAAACGCGTTTTTGTAACCTTGGGCATCACAGTCTAATTGCTGGGGAAAGAAGAGCAAACTGAGTCAGCTCTTAGCCCAACTGTTCAGAATTTGTCAAAACGTGTTTTTCAGCTCAGATAAACGCGTTTTTGCAACCTCTTAGCCAGACTGTGCAGAATTTGTCAAAACGTGTTTTTTCAGCTCAGATAAACGCGTTTTTGTAACCTTGGGCAACACAGTCTAACTGCTGGGGACAGAAGAGCAAACTGAGACAGCTCATAGCCCCACTGTTCAGAATTTGTCAAAACATAATTTTTGAGCTGAGATAAACGCGTTTTTGCAATCTTGGGCATCCCTTTTTAACTGGTGGGGCTAGAGAGCAGACTGAATCAGCTCTTAGCCCCACAGTGCAGAATTTGTCAAAATGTGTTTTTTCAGCTCAGATAAACGCGTTTTTGTAACCTTGGGCATACCGTGCTGAATTCGTCAAAACGTTTTTTTCAGCTGAGATAAACGCGTTTTTGCAACCTGGAGCATCCCTTTGTAACTGCTGGGGCAAGAGAGCAGACTGAATCAGCTCTTAGCCCCACAGTGCAGAATTTGTCAAAACGTGTTTTTCAGCTGAGATAAACGCATTCTTGAAACCTCTTACCCAGACTGTGCAGATTTTGTCAAAACGGGTTTTTCAGCTCAGATAACCACGTTTTTGTAACCTTGGGCATCCCAGTCTAACCGCTGGGGACAGAAGAGCAAACTGAGTCAGCTCATAGCTCAACTGTGCAAAATTTGTCAAAACGTGTTTTTCAGCTCAGATGAACGCGTTTTTGCAACCTTGGGAATTCCAGTGTCACTGCCGGGGAAAGAAGAGCAAACTGAGACAGCTCTTAGCCCCACAGTGTAAACTTTGTCTAAACATGTTTTTTAGCTGAGATAAATGCATTTTTGCAACCTCTTAGCCCAATTATGCAGAATTTATCAAAACGTGTTTTTCAGCTTAGTTAAACACGTTGTTGTAACCTTGGGCATCCCACTGTAACTACTGGGGCAAGAAGAGCAAACTGAGTTAGCTTATAGCCCCACTGTGCAGAATTTCTCAAAACTTGCATTTCAGCTGAGATAAGCGCGTTTGTGTAAACTTGGGCATCCCAGTCTTACTGCTTGTGACAGAAGAGCAGACTGAGTCACAAAAACGTGTTTTTGAGCTGAGATAAACGCGTTTTTGCAACCTTGGGCATTCCATTGACACTGCTGGGGTCAGAAGAGCAGACTGAGTCAGCTCTTAACCCCACCATGCTGAATTTCTCAAAACATTTTTTTCAGCTGAGATAAATGTGTTTTTGCAACCTTGAACGTGTTTTTCAGCTGAGATAAACGCGTTCTTGCAACCTCTTAGCCAAACTGTGCAGATTTTGTCAAAACGGGTTTTTCAGCTCAGATAAACACGTTTTTGTAACCTTGGGCATTCCATTGACATTGCTGGGGTCAGAAGAGCAGACTGAGTCAGCTCTTAACCCCACCATGCTGAATTTCTCAAAACATTTTTTTCAGCTGAGATAAATGTGTTTTTGCAACCTTGAGCATCCCTTTGTAACTGCTGTGGCAAGAGAGCAGACTGAATCAGCTCTTAGCCACACAGTGCAGAATTTGTCAAAACGTGTTTTTCAGCTGAGATAAACACGTTATTGCAACCTCTTAGCCCCACTGTTTAAATTTGTCAAAACGTGTTTTTCAGCTCAGATAAACACGTTTTTGTAATTTTGGGCATCCCAGTCTTACTGCTGGGGAGAGAAAAGCAAACTGAGTCAGCTCTTAGCCCCACTGTTCAGAATTTGTCAAAACATGTTTTTGAGCTGAGATAAACGTGTTTTTGCAACCCTATGCATCCCTTTGTAACTGCTGGGGCAAGAGAGCAGACTGAATCAGCTTTTAGCCCCACAGTGCAGAATTTGTCAAAACGTGTTTTTCAGCTGAGATAAACGCATTCTTGCAACCTCTTAGCCAAACTGTGCAGAATTTGTCAAAACGTGTTTTTCAGCTCAGATAAACGCGTTTTTGCAACCTTGGGCATTCCATTGACACTGCTGGGGTCAGAAGAGCAGACTGAGTCAGCTCTTAACCCCACCGTGCTGAATTTCTCAAAACATTTTTTTCAGCTGAGATAAATGTGTTTTTGCAACCTTGAGCATCCCTTTGTAACTGCTGGGGCAAGAGAGCAGACTGAATCAGCTCTTAGCCACACAGTGCAGAATTTGTCAAAACGTGTTTTCAGCTGAGATTAACGCGTTATTGCAACCTCTTAGCCCCACTGTTTGAATTTGTCAAAACGTGTTTTTCAGCTCAGATAAACACGTTTTTGTAAACTTGGGATCCCAGTCTAACTGCTGGGGAGAGAAAAGCAAACTGAGTCAGCTCATAGCCCCACTGTTCAGAAATTGTCAAAATGTGTTTTTGAGCTGAAATAAATGTGTTTTTGCAACCTTGGGCATTCCATTGTCACTGCTGGGGTCAGAAGAGGAGACTGAGTCAGCTCTTAACCCCACCGTGTTGAATTTGTCAAAACGTTTTTTTCAGCTGAGATAAATGCGTTATTGCAACGTCTTAGCCAGACTGTGCAGAATTTGTCAAAACGTGTTTTTTAGCTCAGATAAACGCGTTTTTGTAACCTTGGGCATCCCTTTGTAACTACTGGGGCAAGAGAGGAGACTGAATCAGCACTTAGCCCCACAGTGCAGAATTTGTCAAAACGTGTTTTTCAGCTGAGATAAACATGTTATTGCAACTTCTTAGCGAGACTTTTTAGAATTTGTCAAAACGGGTTTTCCAGCTCAGATAAACACGTTTTTGTAACCTTGGGCATCCCAGTCTAACTGCTGGGGATAGAAGAGCAAACTGAGACAGCTCATAGCCCCACTGTTCAGAATTTGTCAAAACATTATTTTTGAGCTAAGATAAACGCGTTCTTGCAACCTTGGGCATCCCTTTTTAACTGGTGGGGCTAGAGAGCAGACTGAATCAGCTCTTAGCCCCACAGTGCAGAATTTGTCAAAACGTGTTTTTTCAGCTCAGATAAATGCGTTTTTGTAACCTTGGGCAACACAGTCTAACTGATGGGAACAGAAGAGCAAACTGAGACAGCTCATAACCCCACTGTTCTGAATTTGTCAAAACGTGTTTTTGAGCTGAGATAAACGCGTTTTTGCAACCTTGGGCATTCCATTGACACTGCTGGGGTCAGAAGAGCACACTGAGTCAGCTCTTAACCCCACCGTGCTGAATTACTCAAAACATTTTTTTCAGCTGAGATAAACTTGTTTTTGCAACCTTGAGCATCCCTTTGTAACTGCTAGGGGCAAGAGAGCAGACTGAATCAGCTCTTAGCCCCACAGTGCAGAATTTGTCAAAACGTGTTTTCAGCTGAGATAAACACGTTTTTGCAACCTTGGGCATTCCATTGACATTGCTGGGGTCAGAAGAGCAGACTGAGTCAGCTCTTAACCCCACCATGCTGAATTTCTCAAAACATTTTTTTCAGCTGAGATAAATGTGTTTTTGCAACCTTGAGCATCCCTTTGTAACTGCTGTGGCAAGAGAGCAGACTGAATCAGCTCTTAGCCACACAGTGCAGAATTTGTCAAAACGTGTTTTTCAGCTGAGATAAACACGTTATTGCAACCTCTTAGCCCCACTGTTTAAATTTGTCAAAACGTGTTTTTCAGCTCAGATAAACACGTTTTTGTAATTTTGGGCATCCCAGTCTAACTGCTGGGGAGAGAAAAGCAAACTGAGTCAGCTCTTAGCCCCACTGTTCAGAATTTGTCAAAACATGTTTTTGAGCTGAGATAAACGTGTTTTTGCAACCCTATGCATCCCTTTGTAACTGCTGGGGCAAGAGAGCAGACTGAATCAGCTTTTAGCCCCACAGTGCAGAATTTGTCAAAACGTGTTTTTCAGCTGAGATAAACGCATTCTTGCAACCTCTTAGCCAAACTGTGCAGAATTTGTCAAAACGTGTTTTTCAGCTCAGATAAACGCGTTTTTGCAACCTTGGGCATTCCATTGACACTGCTGGGGTCAGAAGAGTAGACTGAGTCAGCTCTTAACCCCACCGTGCTGAATTTGTCAAAACGTTTTTTTCAGCTGAGATAAATGCGTTATTGCAACGTCTTAGCCAGACTGTGCAGAATTTGTCAAAACGTGTTTTTTAGCTCAGATAAACGCGTTTTTGTAACCTTGGGCATCCCTTTGTAACTACTGGGGCAAGAGAGGAGACTGAATCAGCACTTAGCCCCACAGTGCAGAATTTGTCAAAACGTGTTTTTCAGCTGAGATAAATGCGTTATTGCAACTTCTTAGCGAGACTTTGCAGAATTTGTCAAAACGGGTTTTCCAGCTCAGATAAACACGTTTTTGTAACCTTGGGCATCCCAGTCTAACTGCTGGGGATAGAAGAGCAAACTGAGACAGCTCATAGCCCCACTGTTCAGAATTTGTCAAAACATTATTTTTGAGCTAAGATAAACGCGTTCTTGCAACCTTGGGCATCCCTTTTTAACTGGTGGGGCTAGAGAGCAGACTGAATCAGCTCTTAGCCCCACAGTGCAGAATTTGTCAAAACGTGTTTTTTCAGCTCAGATAAATGCGTTTTTGTAACCTTGGGCAACACAGTCTAACTGATGGGAACAGAAGAGCAAACTGAGACAGCTCATAACCCCACTGTTCTGAATTTGTCAAAACGTGTTTTTGAGCTGAGATAAACGCGTTTTTGCAACCTTGGGCATTCCATTGACACTGCTGGGGTCAGAAGAGCACACTGAGTCAGCTCTTAACCCCACCATGCTGAATTTCTCAAAACATTTTTTTCAGCTGAGATAAATGTGTTTTTGCAACCTTGAGCATCCCTTTGTAACTGCTAGGGGCAAGAGAGCAGACTGAATCAGCTCTTAGCCCCACAGTGCAGAATTTGTCAAAACGTGTTTTTCAGCTGAGATAAACGCGTTATTGCAACCTCTTAGCCCCACTATGCAGAATTTGTCAAAACGTGTTTTTCAGCTCAGATAAACACGTTTTTGTAAATTGGGCATCCCAGTCTAAGTGCTGGGGACAGAAGAGCAAACTGAGTCAGCTCTTAGCCCCACTGTTCAGAATTTGTCAAAACGTGTTTTTGAGCTGAGATAAACGCGTTTTTGCAACCTTGGGCATTCCATTGACACTGCTGGGGTCAGAAGAGCAGACTGAGTCAGCTCTTAACCCCACCGTGCTGAATTACTCAAAACATTTTTTTCAGCTGAGATAAACTTGTTTTTGCAACCTTGAGCATCCCTTTGTAACTGCTAGGGGCAAGAGAGCAGACTGAATCAGCTCTTAGCCCCACAGTGCAGAATTTGTCAAAACGTGTTTTCAGCTGAGATAAACGCGTTCTTGCAACCTCTTAGCCAAACTGTGCAGAATTTGTCAAAACGTGTTTTTCAGCTGAGATAAACGCGTTTTTGCAACCTTGGGCATTCCATTGACATTGCTGGGGTCAGAAGAGCAGACTGAGTCAGCTCTTAACCCCACCATGCTGAATTTCTCAAAACATTTTTTTCAGCTGAGATAAATGTGTTTTTGCAACCTTGAGCATCCCTTTGTAACTGCTGTGGCAAGAGAGCAGACTGAATCAGCTCTTAGCCACACAGTGCAGAATTTGTCAAAACGTGTTTTTCAGCTGAGATAAACGCGTTATTGCAACCTCTTAGCCCCACTGTTTAAATTTGTCAAAACGTGTTTTTCAGCTCAGATAAACACGTTTTTGTAATTTTGGGCATCCCAGTCTAACTGCTGGGGAGAGAAAAGCAAACTGAGTCAGCTCTTAGCCCCACTGTTCAGAATTTGTCAAAACATGTTTTTGAGCTGAGATAAACGTGTTTTTGCAACCCTATGCATCCCTTTGTAACTGCTGGGGCAAGAGAGCAGACTGAATCAGCTTTTAGCCCCACAGTGCAGAATTTGTCAAAACGTGTTTTTCAGCTGAGATAAACGCATTCTTGCAACATCTTAGCCAAACTGTGCAGAATTTGTCAAAACGTGTTTTTCAGCTCAGATAAACGCGTTTTTGCAACCTTGGGCATTCCATTGACACTGCTGGGGTCAGAAGAGCAGACTGAGTCAGCTCTTAACCCCACCGTGCTGAATTTCTCAAAACATTTTTTTCAGCTGAGATAAATGTGTTTTTGCAACCTTGAGCATCCCTTTGTAACTGCTGGGGCAAGAGAGCAGACTGAATCAGCTCTTAGCCACACAGTGCAGAATTTGTCAAAACGTGTTTTCAGCTGAGATAAACGCGTTATTGCAACCTCTTAGCCCCACAGTTTGAATTTGTCAAAACGTGTTTTTCAGCTCAGATAAACACGTTTTTGTAAACTTGGGATCCCAGTCTAACTGCTGGGGAGAGAAAAGCAAACTGAGTCAGCTCATAGCCCCACTGTTCAGAATTTGTCAAAACGTGTTTTTGAGCTGAGATAAACGCGTTTTTGCAACCCTATGCATCCCTTTGTAACTGCTGGGGCAAGAGAGCAGACTGAATCAGCTCTTAGCCCCACAGTGCAGAATTTGTCAAAATGTGTTTTTCAACTGAGATAAATGCATTCTTGCAACCTCTTAGCCAGACTGTGCAGAATTTATCAAAACGTGTTTTTCAGCTCAGATAAACGCGTTTTTGCAACCATGGGCATTCCAGTGTCACTGCAGGGGACAAAAGAGCAAACTGAGTCAGCTCTTAGCCCCACTGTTCAGAATTTGTCAAAACTTGTTTTTGAGCTGAGATAAACGCATTATTGCAACCTCTAAGCCAGACTGTACAGAATTTGTCAAAACGTGTTTTTCAGCTCAGATAAACGCGTTTTTGTAACCTTGGGCATCCCAGTCTAACTGCTGGGGACAGAAGAGCAGACAGAGTCAGCTCATAGCCCCACTGTTCAGAAATTGTCAAAACGTGTTTTTGAGCTGAGATAAATGCATTATTGCAACCTCTTAGCCAGACTGTGCAGAATTTGTCAAAACGTGTTTTTTCAGCTCAGATAAACACGTTTTTGTAACCTTGGGCAACACAGTCTAACTACTGGGGACAGAAGAGCAAACTAAGACAGCTCATAGCCCCACTGTTCAGAATTTGTCAAAATATAATTTTTGAGCTGAGATAATCGCGTTTTTGAAATCTTGGGCATCCCTTTTTAACTTATGGGGCTAGAGAGCAGACTGAATCAGCTCTTAGCCCCAAAGTGCAGAATTTGTCAAAACGTGTTTTTCAGCTCAGATAAACGCGTTTTTGTAACCTTGGGCAACACAGTCTAACTGCTGGGGACAGAAGAGCAAACTGAGACAGCTCATAGCCCCACTGTTCAGAATTTGTCAAAACATAATTTTTGAGCTGAGATAAACGCGTTTTTGCAAACTTGGGCATCCCTTTTTAACTGGTGGGGCTAGAGAGCAGACTGAATCAGCTCTTAGCCCCACAGTGCAGAATTTGTCAAAACTTGTTTTTTCAGCTCAGATAAATGCGTTTTTGTAACCTTGGGCAACACAGTCTAACTGCTGGGGACAGAAGAGCAAACTGAGTCAGCTCATAGCCCCACTGTTCAGAAATTGTCAAAATGTGTTTTTGAGCTGAAATAAATGCGTTTTTGCAACCTTGGGCATTCCATTGTCACTGCTGGGGTCAGAAGAGGAGACTGAGTCAGCTCTTAACCCCACCGTGTTGAATTTGTCAAAACGTTTTTTTCAGCTGAGATAAATGCGTTATTGCAACGTCTTAGCCAGACTGTGCAGAATTTGTCAAAACGTGTTTTTTAGCTCAGATAAACGCGTTTTTGTAACCTTGGGCATCCCTTTGTAACTACTGGGGCAAGAGAGGAGACTGAATCAGCACTTAGCCCCACAGTGCAGAATTTGTCAAAACGTGTTTTTCAGCTGAGATAAATGCGTTATTGCAACGTCTTAGCCAGACTGTGCAGAATTTGTCAAAACGTGTTTTTTAGCTCAGATAAACGCGTTTTTGTAACCTTGGGCATCCCAGTCTAACTGCTAGGGACAGAAGAGCAAACTGAGTCAGCTCATAACCCCACTGTTCTGAATTTGTCAAAACGTGTTTTTGAGCTGAGATAAACGCGTTTTTGCAACCTTGGGCATCCGTTTGTAACTGCTGGGGCAAGAGAGCAGACTGAATCAGCTCTTAGCCCCACAGTGCAAAATTTGTCAAAACATGTTTTTCAGCTGAGATAAATGCATTTTTGCAACCTCTTAGCCCCATTATGCAGAATTTGTCAAAACGTGTTTTTCAGCTGAGTTAAACACATTTTTGTAAAATTGGGCATCCCACTGTAACTACTGGGGCCAGAAGAGCAAACTGAGTTAGTTTATAGCCCCACTGTGCAAATTTTGTCACAACGTGTTTTTCAAATGAATTAAACGCGTATTTGCAACCTTGAACATGCCGGTCTCACTGCTGGGACAGAAGAGCAGACTGAGTCAGCTCTTTACCGCACTGTGCCGAATTTGTGAAAACGTGTTTTTCAGTTGAGATAAATGCGTTTTTGCAATATTGGGCTTTCCAGTGTAGCTGCTGAGGTCAGAAGAGCAGACTGAGTCAGCTCTTAACCCCACCGTGCTGAATTTGTCAAAACGTTTTTTTCAGCTGGGATAATCGCGTTATTGCAACCTCTTAGCCCCACTGTTCAGAATTTGTCAAAACTTGTTTTTCAGCTGAGATAAACGCGTTTTTGTAACCTTGGGCATCCCAGTCTGACTGCTGGGGACAGAAGAGCAGACTGAGTCAGCTCATAGCCCCACTGTTCAGAAATTGTCAAAACATTTTTTTGAGCTGAGCTAAACGCGTTTTTCCAACCTTGGGCATTCCATTGTCACTGCTGGGGTCAGAAGAGCAGACTGAGTCAGCTCTTAACCCCACCGTGCTGAATTTGTCAAAACATTTTTTTCAGCTGAGATAAACTTGTTTTTGCAACCTTGAGCATCCCTTTGTAACTGCTGGGGTCAGAAGAGCAGACTGAGTCAGCTCTTAACCCCACCGTGCTGAATTACTCAAAACATTTTTTTCAGCTGAGATAAACTTGTTTTTGCAACCTTGAGCATCCCTTTGTAACTGCTAGGGGCAAGAGAGCAGACTGAATCAGCTCTTAGCCCCACAGTGCAGAATTTGTCAAAACGTGTTTTTCAGCTGAGATAAACGCGTTCTTGAAACCTCTTACCCAGACTGTGCAGATTTTGTCAAAACGAGTTTTTCAGCTCAGATAAACACGTTTTTGTAACCTTGGGCATCCCAGTCTAACCGCTGGGGACAGAAGAGCAAACTGAGTCAGCTCATAGCTCAACTGTGCAGAATTTGTCAAAACGTGTTTTTCAGCTCAGATGAACGCGTTTTTGCAAACTTGGGAATTCCAGTGTCACTGCTGGGGACAGAAGAGCAAACTGAGTCAGCTCTTTACCCCAATGTGCCGAATTTGTGAAAACGTGTTTTTCAGTTGAGATAAATGTGTTTTTGCAATATAGGGCTTCCCAATGTAGCTGCTGGGGCCAGAAGAGCAGACCGATTTAGCTCATAGCCCCACTGTTCAAATTTTGTCAAAACGTGTTATTCAGCTGAGATAAACACGTTCTTGCAACCTTGGGCATCCGTTTGTAACTGCTGGGGCAAGAGAGCAGACTGAATCAGCTCATTGCCCCACTGTGCAGAATTTGTCAAATCGTGTTTTTCAGCTGAGATTAAACGCGTTTTTGCAACCTTGGACATCCTACTGTAATACCGGGGCCAGAAGAACAGACTGAGTCACCTCTTAGCCCCTAAGTGCAGAATTTTTCGAAACGTATTTTTCAGCTGAGATAAACACGTTTTTGCACTTGGGCATCCCAGTGTGACTGCTGGGTCCATAAGAGCAGACTGAGTCAACTCTTAACCCCACCAAGCAGAATTTGTCAAAACATTTTTTTCACCTGAGATAAATGCGTTTTTGCATTATTGGCATCCCAGTCTAAGTGCTGAGGTCAGAAGAGCAAACTGAGTTAGCTGATAGCCTCACTGTGCAAATTTTGTCAAAACACGTTTTTTAGCTGAATTAAACGCGTTTTTGCACCCTTGAGCATCCCGGTCTCACTGCTGGGACAGAAGAGCAGACTGAGTCAGCTCTTTACCCCACTGTGCTGAATTTGTGAAAACGTGTTTTTCAGTTGAGTTAAATGCGTTTTTGCAACATTGAGCTTCCCAGTGTTGCTGCTGGGGCCAGAAGAGCAGACTGAACCAGCTCTTAGGCCTACAGTGCAGAATTTGTCAAAACATGTTTTTCAGCTGAGATAAACGCTTTCTTGCAACCTCTTAGCCAGACTTTGTAGAATTTGTCAAAACGTGTTTTTCAGCTCAGATACAAGCGGTTTTGCTACCTTGGGCATTCCAGTGTCACTGTTGGGCAGAGAAGAGCAAACTGAGCCAGCTCTTAGCCCTACAGTGCAAAATTTGTCAAAACATGTTTTTCACCTGAGATAAATGCATTTTTGCAACCTCTTAGCCCCACTGTGCAGAATTTGTCAAAACGTGTTTTTCAGCTGAGATCAACGCGTTTTTGTAACTTTGGACATCGCACTGTAACTGCTGGGGCCAGAAGACCAGACTGCGTCAGCTCTTAGCCCCACTGTGCACAATTAGTCAAAACGTGTTTTTCAGCTGAGATAAACGCGTTCTTGCAACCTCTTAGCCAGACTTTGTAAAATTTGTCAAAATGTGTTTTTCAGCTCAGATAAACGCGTTTTTGCAGCCTTGGACATTCCAGTGTTACTGCTGGGGACAGAAGAGCAAACTGAGACAGCTCTTATCCCCACAGTGTAAAATTTGTCAAAACATGTTTTTCAGCTGACATAAATGCATTTCTGCAACCTCTTAGCCCCATTATGCAGAATTTGTCAAAACGTGTTTTTCAGCTGAGTTAAACACGTTGTTGCAACCTTTGGCATCCCACTGTAACTACTGGGGCCAGAAGAGCAAACTGAGTTAGCTTATAGCCCCACTTTGCAAATTTTGTCAAAACATGTTTTTTAGCTGAATTAAACGCGTTTTTGCAACCTTGAGCATCCCGGTCTCGCTGCTGGGACAGAAGAGCAGAATGAGTCAGCTCTTTACCCCACTGTGCTGAATTTGTGAAAATGTGTTTTTCAGTTGAGTTAAATGCGTTTTTGCAATATAGAGCTTCCCAGTGTTGCTGCTGGGGCCAGAAGAGCAGACTGAACCAGCTCTTAGGCCTACAGTGCAGAATTTGTCAAAAAGTGTTTTTCAGCTCAGATAAACGCGGTTTTGCTACCTTGGGCATTCCAGTGTCACTGTTTGGGAGAGAAGAGCAAACTGAGCCAGCTCTTAGCCCTACAGTGCAAAATTTGTCAAAACATGTTTTTCAGCTGAGATAAATGCATTTTTGCAACCTCTTAGCCACACTGTGCAGAATTTGTCAAAACGTGTTTTTCAGCTGAGATGATCGCGTTTTTGTAACTTTGGACATCGCACTGTAACTGCTGGGGCCAGAAGACCAGACTGCGTCAGCTCTTAGCCCCACTGTGCACAATTAGTCAAAACGTGTTTTTCAGCTGAGATAAATGTGTTTTTGCAACCTTGAGCATCCCTTTGTAACTGCTGGGGCAAGAGAGCAGACTGAATCAGCTCTTAGCCACACAGTGCAGAATTTGTCAAAACGTGTTTTCAGCTGAGATAAACGCGTTATTGCAACCTCTTAGCCCCACTGTTTGAATTTGTCAAAACGTGTTTTTCAGCTCAGATAAACACGTTTTTGTAAACTTGGGATCCCAGTCTAACTGCTGGGGAGAGAAAAGCAAACTGAGTCAGCTCACAGCCCCACTGTTCAGAATTTGTCAAAACGTGTTTTTGAGCTGAGATAAACGCGTTTTTGCAACCCTATGCATCCCTTTGTAACTGCTGGGGCAAGAGAGCAGACTGAATCAGCTCTTAGCCCCACAGTGCAGAATTTTTCAAAACGTGTTTTTCAGCTGAGATAAACGCGTTCTTGCAACCTCTTAGCCAAACTGTGCAGATTTTGTCAAAACGTGTTTTTCAGCTCAGATAAACGCGTTTTTGCAACCGTGGGCATTCCAGTGTCACTGCTGGGGACAGAAGAGCAAACTGAGTCAGCTCTTAGCCCAACTGTTCAGAATTTGTCAAAACGTGTTTTTCAGCTCAGATAAACGCGTTTTTGCAACCTTGGGCATTCCAGTGTCACTGCTGGGAACAGAAGAGCAAACTGAGTCAGCTCTTAGCCCCACTGTTCAGAATTTGTCAAAACTTGTTTTTCAGCTGAGATAAACACGTTTTTGTAACTTGGGCATCCCACTCTAACTGCTGGGGACAGAAGAGCACACTGAGTCAGCTCATAGCCCCACTGTTCAGAAATTGTCAAAACGTGTTTTTGAGCTGAGATAAACGCGTTTTTCCAACCTTGGGCATTCCATTGTCACTGCTGGGGTCAGAAGAGCAGACTGAGTCAGCTCTTAACCCCACCGTGCTGAATTACTCAAAACATTTTTTTCAGCTGAGATAAATGTGTTTTTGCAACCTTGAGCATCCCTTTGTAACTGCTGGGGCAAGAGAGCAGACTGAATCAGCTCTTAGCCACACAGTGTAGAATTTGTCAAAACGTGTTTTCAGCTGAGATAAACGCGTTATTGCAACCTCTTAGCCCCACTGTTTGAATTTGTCAAAACGTGTTTTTCAGCTCAGATAAACACGTTTTTGTAAACTTGGGATCCCAGTCTAACTGCTGGGGAGAGAAAAGCAAACTGAGTCAGCTCATAGCCCCACTGTTCAGAATTTGTCAAAACGTGTTTTTGAGCTGAGATAAACGCGTTTTTGCAACCCTATGCATCCCTTTGTAACTGCTGAGGCAAGAGAGCAGACTGAATCAGCTCTTAGTCCCACAGTGCAGAATTTGTCAAAATGTGTTTTTCAACTGAGATAAACGCATTCTAGCAACCTCTTAGCCAGACTGTGCAGAATTTATCAAAACGTGTTTTTCAGCTCAGATAAACGCGTTTTTGCAACCATGGGCATTCCAGTGTCACTGCAGGGGACAGAAGAGCAAACTGAGTCAGCTCTTAGCCCCACTGTTCAGAATTTGTCAAAACTTGTTTTTGAGCTGAGATAAACGCATTATTGCAACCTCTAAGCCAGACTGTGCAGAATTTGTCAAAACGTGTTTTTCAGCTCAGATAAACGCGTTTTTGTAAACTTGGGCATCCCAGTCTAACTGCTGGGGACAGAAGAGCAGACAGAGTCAGCTCATAGCCCCACTGTTCAGAAATTGTCAAAACGTGTTTTTGAGCTGAGATAAATGCATTATTTCAACCTCTTAGCCAGACTGTGCAGAATTTGTCAAAACGTGTTTTTTCAGCTCAGATAAACGCGTTTTTATAACCTTGGGCAACACAGTCTAACTACTGGGGACAGAAGAGCAAACTAAGACAGCTCATAGCCCCACTGTTCAGAATTTGTCAAAATATAATTTTTGAGCTGAGATAATCGCGTTTTTGAAATCTTGGGCATCCCTTTTTAACTGCTGGGGCTAGAGAGCAGACTGAATCAGCTCTTAGCCCCACTGTTCAGAAATTGTCAAAATGTGTTTTTGAGCTGAAATAAATGCGTTTTTGCAACCTTGGGCATTCCATTGTCACTGCTGGGGTCAGAAGAGGAGACTGAGTCAGCTCTTAACCCCACCGTGTTGAATTTGTCAAAACGTTTTTTTCAGCTGAGATAAATGCGTTATTGCAACGTCTTAGCCAGACTGTGCAGAATTTGTCAAAACGTGTTTTTTAGCTCAGATAAACGCGTTTTTGTAACCTTGGGCATCCCAGTCTAACTGCTAGGGACAGAAGAGCAAACTGAGTCAGCTCATAACCCCACTGTTCTGAATTTGTCAAAACGTGTTTTTGAGCTGAGATAAACGCGTTTTTGCAACCTTGGGCATCCGTTTGTAACTGCTGGGGCAAGAGAGCAGACTGAATCAGCTCTTAGCCCCACAGTGCAAAATTTGTCAAAACATGTTTTTCAGCTGATATAAATGCGTTTTTGCAACCTTGGGCATTCCATTGTCACTGCTGGGGTCAGAAGAGGAGACTGAGTCAGCTCTTAACCCCACCGTGTTGAATTTGTCAAAACGTTTTTTTCAGCTGAGATAAATGCGTTATTGCAACGTCTTAGCCAGACTGTGCAGAATTTGTCAAAACGTGTTTTTTAGCTCAGATAAACGCGTTTTTGTAACCTTGGGCATCCCAGTCTAACTGCTAGGGACAGAAGAGCAAACTGAATCAGCTCATAACCCCACTGTTCTGAATTTGTTAAAAAGGTGTTTTTGAGCTGAGATAAACGCGTTTTTGCAACCTTGGGCATCCGTTTGTAACTGCTGGGGCAAGAGAGCAGACTGAATCAGCTCTTAGCCCCACAGTGCAAAATTTGTCAAAACATGTTTTTCAGCTGAGATAAATGCATTTTTGCAACCTCTTAGCCCCATTATGCAGAATTTGTCAAAACGTGTTTTTCAGCTGAGTTAAACACATTTTTGTAATATTGGGCATCCCACTGTAACTACTGGGGCCAGAAGAGCAAACTGAGTTAGTTTATAGCCCCACTGTGCAAATTTTGTCACAACGTGTTTTTCAAATGAACTAAACGCGTTTTTGCAACCTTGAACATGCCGGTCTCACGGCTGGGACAGAAGAGCAGACTGAGTCAGCTCTTTACCGCATTGTGCCGAATTTGTGAAAACGTGTTTTTCAGTTGAGATAAATGCGTTTTTGCAATATTGGGCTTTCCAGTGTAGCTGCTGAGGTCAGAAGAGCAGACTGAGTCAGCTCTTAACCCCACCGTGCTGAATTTGTCAAAACGTTTTTTTCAGCTGGGATAATCGCGTTATTGCAACCTCTTAGCCCCACTGTTCAGAATTTGTCAAAACTTGTTTTTCAGCTGAGATAAACGCGTTTTTGTAACCTTGGGCATCCCAGTCTGACTGCTGGGGACAGAAGAGCAGACTGAGTCAGCTCATAGCCCCACTGTTCAGAAATTGTCAAAACATTTTTTTGAGCTGAGCTAAACGCGTTTTTCCAACCTTGGGCATTCCATTGTCACTGCTGGGGTCAGAAGAGCAGACTGAGTCAGCTCTTAACCCCACCGTGCTGAATTTGTCAAAACATTTTTTTCAGCTGAGATAAACTTGTTTTTGCAACCTTGAGCATTCCATTGTCACTGCTGGGGTCAGAAGAGCAGACTGAGTCAGCTCTTAACCCCACCGTGCAGAATTTGTCAAAACGTGTTTTTCAGCTGAGATAAACGCGTTCTTGAAACCTCTTACCCAGACTGTGCAGATTTTGTCAAAACGGGTTTTTCAGCTCAGATAAACACGTTTTTGTAACCTTGGGCATCCCAGTCTAACCGCTGGGGACAGAAGAGCAAACTGAGTCAGCTCATAGCTCAACTGTGCAGAATTTGTCAAAACGTGTTTTTCAGCTCAGATGAACGCGTTTTTGCAACCTTGGGAATTCCAGTGTCACTGCTGGGGACAGAAGAGCAAACTGAGTCAGCTCTTTACCCCAATGTGCCGAATTTGTGAAAACGTGTTTTTCAGTTGAGATAAATGTGTTTTTGCAATATAGGGCTTCCCAATGTAGCTGCTGGGGCCAGAAGAGCAGACCGATTTAGCTCATAGCCCCACTGTTCAAATTTTGTCAAAACGTGTTATTCAGCTGAGATAAACACGTTCTTGCAACCTTGGGCATCCGTTTGTAACTGCTGGGGCAAGAGAGCAGACTGAATCAGCTCATTGCCCCACTGTGCAGAATTTGTCAAATCGTGTTTTTCAGCTGAGATTAAACGCGTTTTTGCAACCTTGGACATCCTACTGTAATACCGGGGCCAGAAGAACAGACTGAGTCACCTCTTAGCCCCTAAGTGCAGAATTTTTCGAAACGTATTTTTCAGCTGAGATAAACACGTTTTTGCACTTGGGCATCCCAGTGTGACTGCTGGGTCCATAAGAGCAGACTGAGTCAACTCTTAACCCCACCAAGCAGAATTTGTCAAAACATTTTTTTCACCTGAGATAAATGCGTTTTTGCATTATTGGCATCCCAGTCTAAGTGCTGAGGTCAGAAGAGCAAACTGAGTTAGCTGATAGCCTCACTGTGCAAATTTTGTCAAAACATGTTTTTTAGCTGAATTAAACGCGTTTTTGCACCCTTGAGCATCCCGGTCTCACTGCTGGGACAGAAGAGCAGACTGAGTCAGCTCTTTACCCCACTGTGCTGAATTTGTGAAAACGTGTTTTTCAGTTGAGTTAAATGCGTTTTTGCAACATTGAGCTTCCCAGTGTTGCTGCTGGGGCCAGAAGAGCAGACTGAACCAGCTCTTAGGCCTACAGTGCAGAATTTGTCAAAACATGTTTTTCAGCTGAGATAAACGCTTTCTTGCAACCTCTTAGCCAGACTTTGTAGAATTTGTCAAAACGTGTTTTTCAGCTCAGATACAAGCGGTTTTGCTACCTTGGGCATTCCAGTGTCACTGTTGGGCAGAGAAGAGCAAACTGAGCCAGCTCTTAGCCCTACAGTGCAAAATTTGTCAAAACATGTTTTTCACCTGAGATAAATGCATTTTTGCAACCTCTTAGCCCCATTATGCAGAATTTGTCAAAACGTGTTTTTCAGCTGAGTTAAACACGTTGTTGCAACCTTTGGCATCCCACTGTAACTACTGGGGCCAGAAGAGCAAACTGAGTTAGCTTATAGCCCCACTTTGCAAATTTTGTCAAAACATGTTTTTTAGCTGAATTAAATGCGTTTTTGCAACCTTGAGCATCCCGGTCTCGCTGCTGGGACAGAAGAGCAGAATGAGTCAGCTCTTTACCCCACTGTGCTGAATTTGTGAAAATGTGTTTTTCAGTTGAGTTAAATGCGTTTTTGCAATATAGAGCTTCCCAGTGTTGCTGCTGGGGCCAGAAGAGCAGACTGAACCAGCTCTTAGGTCTACAGTGCAGAATTTGTCAAAAAGTGTTTTTCAGCTCAGATAAACGCGGTTTTGCTACCTTGGGCATTCCAGTGTCACTGTTTGGGAGAGAAGAGCAAACTGAGCCAGCTCTTAGCCCTACAGTGCAAAATTTGTCAAAACATGTTTTTCAGCTGAGATAAATGCATTTTTGCAACCTCTTAGCCCCACTGTGCAGAATTTGTCAAAACGTGTTTTTCAGCTGAGATGATCGCGTTTTTGTAACTTTGGACATCGCACTGTAACTGCTGGGGCCAGAAGACCAGACTGCGTCAGCTCTTAGCCCCACTGTGCACAATTAGTCAAAACGTGTTTTTCAGCTGAGATAAACGCATTCTTGCAACCTCTTAGCCAGACTGTGCACAATTTGTCAAAACGTGTTTTTCAGCTTAGATAAACACATTTTTGTAAACTTTGGCATTCCAGTCTAACTGCTGGGGACAGAAGAGCAAACTGAGTCAGCTCATAGCCCCACTGTTCAGAATTTGTCAAAACGTGTTTTTGAGCTGACATAAACGCGTTTTTGCAATCTTGGGCATCCCTTTGTAACTGCTGTGGCAAGAGAGCAGACTGAATCAGCTCATAGCCCCACAGTGCAGAATTTGTCAAAACTTGTTTTTCAGCTGAGATAAACGCGTTCTTGCAACCTCTGAGCCAGACTCTGCAGAATTTGTCAAAACGTGTTTTTCAGCTCATATAAACGCGGTTTTGCTACCTTGGGCATTCCAGTGTCACTATTGGGGACAGAAGAGCAAACTGAGCAGCTCTTAGCCCCACAGTGCAAAATTTGTCAAAACATGTTTTTCAGCTGAGATAAATGCATTTTTGCAATCTCTTAGCCCCATTATGCAGAATTTGTCAAAACGTGTTTTTCAGCTGAGTTAAACAAGTTTTTGTAACCTTGGGCATCCCACTGTCACTACTGGGGCCAGAAGAGCAAACTGAGTTAGCTTATACCCCCCTGTGCAAATATTGTCAAAGCGTGTTTTTCAGCTGAGATAAGCGCGTTTTTGCAACCTTGGGCATTCCAGTGTCACTGCTGGTGCCAGAAGAGCAGACTATTTCAGCTCTTAACCCTACTGTGCAGAATTTGTCAAAAAGTGTTTTTGTGTTGAGATAAACCCGTTTTTGCAACCTCTTAGCCCCAATATGTAGAATTTGTCAAATCGTGTTTTTCAGCTGAGATAAACGAGTTTTTGCAACCTTGGACATCCTACTGTAATGCTGGGGCCAGAAGAACAGACTGAGTCACCTCTTAGCCCCACAGTGCAGAATTTGTCAAAACATGTTTTTCAGCTGAGATAAACACGTTTTTGCAACCTTGGGCATCCCAGTGTGACTGCTGGGGTCAGAAGAGCAGACTGAGTTAGCTTTTAGCCCCACTGTGCAAAATTAGTCAAAACGTGTTTTTCAGCTGAGATAAACGCGTTCTTGCAAGCTCTTAGCCAGACTGTGCACAATTTGTCAAAACGTGTTTTTCAGCTCAGATAAACACATTTTTGTAACCTTGGGCATTCCAGTCTAACTGCTGGGGACAGAAAAGCAAACTGAGTCAGCTCATAGCCCCACTGTTCAGAATTTGTCAAAACGTGTTTTTGATCTGAGATAAACGCGTTTTTGCAACCTTGGGCATCCCTTTGTAATTGCAGGGGCAAGAGAGCAGACTGAATCAGCTCTTAGCCCCACAGTGCAGAATTTGTCAAAACGTGTTTTTGAGCTGAGATAAATGCGTTTTTGTAACCTTAGGCATTCCATTGTCACTGCTGGGGTCAGAAGAGCAGACTGAGTCAGCTCTTAGCCCCAGTGTGCAGAAGATGTTAAAACTTGTTTTTCACCTGAGATAAACACGTTTTTGTAACCTTGGGCATCCCAGTCTAACTGCTGGGTACAGAAGAGTAAACTGAGTCAGCTCATAGCCCCACTGTGCAGAATTTGTCAAAACGTGTTTTTCAGCTGAGATAAACACGTTTTTGTAAACTTGGGCATCCCACTGTACTGCTGCGGCCTGTGAGCAGACTGAGTTAGCTCTTAGTCCCACTGTGCACAATTAGTTAAAACGTGTTTTTCAGCTGAGATAAACGCGTTCTTGCAACCTCTTTGCCAGACCGTGCAGAATTTGTCAAAACGTGTTTTTCAGCTGAATTAAACCTGTTTTTGCAAGCTTGAGCATCCCGGTCTCACTGCTGGGGCCAGAAGAGCAAACTGAGTCAGCTCTTTACCCCACTTTTCAGAATTTGTCAAAACGTGTTTTTGAGCTGAGATAAACGCGTTTTTGCAACCTTGGGCATCCCTTTGTAACTGCTGGGCAAGACAGCAGACTGATTCAGCTCATAGCCCCACAGTGCAGAATTTGTCAAAACGTGTTTTTCAGCTGAGATAAACGCGTTCTTGCAACCTCTTAGCCAGACTGTGCAGAATTTGTCAAAACGTGTTTTTCAGTTGAGATAAATGCGTTTTTGCAATATAGGGCTTCCCAGTATAGCTGCTGGGGCCAGAAGAGCAGACGGAGTAATCTCATAGCCACACTGTGTAGAACTTGTCAAAGCGTGTTTTTCAGCTGAGATAAACGCGTTTTGCAAGCTTGAGCATCCCTTTGTAACTGCTGGGGCAAGAGAGCAGACTGAATCAGCTCTTAGCCCCACAGTGTAGAATTTGTCAAAACGTGTTTTTGAGCTGAGATAAACGCGTTTTCGTATCCTTAGGCATTCCATAGTCACTGCTGGGGTCAGAAGAGCAGACTGAGTCAGCTCTTAACCCCACCGTGCTGAATTACTCAAAACGATTTTTTCAGCTGAGATAAACGCGTTTTTGCAACTTGAGCATCCCTTTATAACTGCTGGGGCAAGAGAGCAGACTGAATCAGCTCATAGCCCCACAGTACAGAATTTGTAAAAACGTGTTTTTCAGCTGAGATAAACGCGTTATTGCATCCTCTTAGCCAGACTGTGCAGAATTTTTCAAAACGTGTTTTTCATTTCAGATAAACGCGTTTTTGCAACCTTGGCCATTCCAGTGTCACTGCTGGGGACAGAAGAGCAAACTGAGTCAGCTCTTAGCCCCAGTGTGCAGAAGTTGTCAAAACTTGTTTTTCATCTGAAATAAACACGTTTTTGTAACCTTCGGCATCCCAGTCTAACTGCTGGGGACAGAAGAGTAAACTGAGTCAGCTCATAGCCCCACTGTGCAGAATTTGTCAAAATGTGTTTTTCAGCTGAGATAAATGCGTTCTTACAACCTCTTAGCCAGACTGTGCAGAATTTGTCAAAACATGTTTTTCAGCTCAGATGAACGCGTTTTTGCAACCTTGGGCATTCCAGTGTCACTGCTGGGAACAGAAGAGCAAACTGAGACAGCTCTTAGCCCCACAGTGTAAAATTTGTCAAAACGTGTTTTTTCAGCTGAGTTAAACACGTTGTTGTAACCTTGGGCATCCCACTGTAACTACTGGGGCCAGAAGAGCAAACTGAGTTAGCTTATAGCCCCACTGTGCAAATTTTGTCAAAACATGTTTTTCAGCTGAATTAAACATGTTTTTGCAACCTTTTAGCCCCATTATGCAGAATTTGTCAAATTGTGTTTTTCAGCTGAGATAAACACGTTTTTGTAACCCTGGGTATCCCACTGTACTGATGGGGTCTGAAGAGCTGACTGAGTTAGCTCTTAGTCCCACTGTGCACAATTAGTCAAAACGTGTTTTACAGCTGAGATAAACGCGTTCTTGCAACCTCTTAGCCAGAACT
Source organism: Atractosteus spatula (assembly GCF_055471065.1). Classification (NCBI taxonomy): domain Eukaryota; kingdom Metazoa; phylum Chordata; class Actinopteri; order Semionotiformes; family Lepisosteidae; genus Atractosteus; species Atractosteus spatula. The sequence goes on along the minus strand of NC_142728.1, from coordinate 11,523,294 downwards.
TGCAGAATTTGTCAAAACGTGTTTTTGAGCTGAGATAAACGCGTTTTTGCAACCTTGGGCATTCCATTGTCACTGCTGGGGTCAGAGGAGCAGACTGAGTCAGCTCTTAACACCACCATTCAGAATTTGTCAAAACATTTTTTTCAGCTGAGATAAATGCATTTTTGCATTATTGGGCATCCCAGTCTAAGTGCTGGGGTCAGAAGAGCAGACTGAGTTAGCTTATAGCCCCACTGTGCAGAATTTGTCAAAACATGTTTTTCAGCTGAATTAAACGCGTTTTTGTAACCCTGGGCATCCCACTGCACTGCTGGGGCCTGAAGAGCAGACTGAGTTAGCTCTTAGTCCCACTGTGCAGAATTTGTCAAAACGTGTTTTTCAGCTGAGATAAACGCGTTCTTGTAACTTTCGGCATCCTCTATAACTGCTGGGGCCTGTGAGCTGACTGAGTTAGCTCTTAGTCCCACTGTGCAGAATTTCTCAAAACGTGTTTTTCAGCTGACATTAACGCGTTTTGCAACCTTGAGCATCCCTTTGTAACTGCAGGGACAAGAGAGCAGACTGAATCAGCTCTTAGCCCCAGTGTGCAGAATTTGTCAAAACGTGTTTTTGAGCTGAGATAAATGCCTTTTTGTAACCTTAGGCATTCCATTGTCACTGCTGGGGTCAGAAGAGCAGACTGAGTCAGCTCTTAACCCCACCGTGCTGAATTTCTCAAAACGTTTTTTTCAGCTGAGATAAACGTGTTTTTGCAATCTTGAGCATCCCTTTGTAACTGATGGGGCAAGAAAGCAGACTGAATCAGCTCTTAGCCCCACAGTGCAGAATTTGTAAAAACGTGTTTTTCAGCTGAGATAAACGCGTTATTGCATCCTCTTAGCCAGACTGTGCAGAATTTTTCAAAATGTGTTTTTCAGCTCAGATGAACGCGTTTTTGCAACCTTGGGCATTCCAGTGTCACTGCTGGGGAAAGCAGAGCAAGCTGAGTCAGCTCTTAGCCCCAGTGTGCAGAAGATGTCAAAACTTGTTTTTCACCTGAGATAAACACGTTTTTGTAACCTTGGGCATCCCAGTCTAACTGCTGGGGACAGAAGAGTAAACTGAGTCAGCTCATAGCCCCACTGTGCAGAATTTGTCAGAACGTGTTTTTCAGCTAAGATAAATGCGTTCTTGCAACCTTTTAGCCCCATTATGCAGAATTTGTCTAATTGTGTTTTTCAGCTGAAATAAACGCGTTTTTGTAACCTTTGGGCATCGCACTGTAACTGCTGGGGACAGAAGAGTAAACTGAGTCAGCTCATAGCCCCACTGTGCAGAATTTGTCAAAACGTGTTTTTCATCTGAATTTAACGCGTTTTTGCAACCTTTTAGCCCCATTATGCAGAATTTGTCAAATTGTGTTTTTCAGCTGAATTAAACGCGTTTTTGTAACCTTGGGCATCGCACTGTAACTGCTGGGGCCTGAAGAGCAGACTGAGTTAGCTCTTAGTCAAAATTAGCAGAATTTGTCAAAATGTGTTTTTCAGCTGAGATAAACACGTTTTTGTAACCCTGGGCATCCCACTGTACTGCTGGGGCCTGAAGAGCTGACTGAGTTAGCTCTTAGTCCCACTGTGCAGAATTTGTCAAAACGTGTTTTTCAGCTGAGATAAATGCATTCTTGTAACTTTGGACATCGCACTGTAACTGCTGGGGCCAGAAGACCAGACTGAGTCAGCTCTTAGCCCCACTGTGCACAATTAGTGAAAACGTGTTTTTCAGCTGAGATAAAAGCGTTCTTGCAACCTCTTAGCCAGACCGTGCAGAATTTGTCAAAACGTGTTTTTGAGCTGAGATAAACGCGTTTTTGCAACCTTGGGCATTCCATTGTCACTGCTGGGGTCAGAAGAGCAGACTGAGTCAGCTCTTAACCCCACCGTGCTGAATTTCTCAAAACGTTTTTTTCAGCTGAGATAAATGTGTTTTTGCAATCTGTTACGATCCCTGCCTCCCGGTAACGGAGGAGGCAGAAGTAGGCGTAGCCCCTATCCATCAGTTCACCTATTAGTTTTCCCATTCACCACCACACCCCCGTCTCATCCTACTTAAACACCTGTCCTTCCCTACCTCGTTGCTCAGTATTGGTTTTTCCGTTCGAGCTTCCTGGTTGCGCTACTTCTACTCTGTGTTCGTCTTGGCTTTAGGTTTGCGGTTTTTCCCTTTGGACTTCGGCTTTTCGGATCTCGGTTTGGCTTGGTTACTTTCGCTCTGTTTCGGATCACTGGCTACCCCTGGATTATCGGATTGCTCTACTGACTACGACTTCGGATCACGCTTCGGCTTCGGTACTCGTTCCCTTTCGGATATCTGGCTTCCCCTGGACTCTCGGCTCGTTCCTACGATTACGGCTTGCTTTCGGATTACGGCTTGGCTTTGTTCGCTCCTGGAAGTGGGTTCACTCACTGGTTCGGTCCCTCGTACCGAATCCATAAGAGAATACTGAGCCATTTAACATGGACCCAGCGGAGCAAGAGGAGATTCGCTCGGCTCTGGATCAGCACGGACAAGCCTTACTCCAGCTCCAGGCTTCTGTCCAACAGATCTCTGCGCACCTGTCTGCAATGCCGCCCATCGGCAATCGAGGAAGCAACGCTGGAGCTGCCGCCTCGGCTCCGCCCCCGCCAGCTCCTACACCTGCCCCTCGGCCTCTTCCACTAACTCCACCTGACAGGTTTGACGGCAACCCTACGAAATGTCGGGGCTTCTTAGCACAGTGTGCGTTGGTTTTCAGGCTCCATCCGGAAACTTTTTTTTCTCCTCAGGACAAGATTGCCTTCATAGTTTCACTGCTAACCGGCCGCGCTTTGGAATGGGCTCCTGCTCTGCTTGATCGCGGGGCTCCTGAAATTCAGGATTATGATCTCTTTTTAGAAAAATTTAAGGGTTTTTTTTGTCACCCCGTAGTTGGTCAAGACTTCCGCCTCTCCTCCATCCACCAGGGCCGCTGGTCTGTACAAGACTATGCTATAGATTTTCAAGTAGCAGCAGCGGAGACTCACTGGAACGACCAGGTCCTTATTTTTCTTTTCCGTCAAGGACGCAGTGAAGAAATAAAGGACCGTCTGGTAAATATGCCGCAATTGGGCAGTACCTTGGAGGAAGTAATTTCACAAGTGTTGGAATTGGATATCAGAATTCTTCAAAGGAGTGCTGAAAGATCTCGGACCCCAATATTAAAGGCTCCTCGGCTATCTCCTATCAGATCTTTCGACTCAGATCAACCTATGGAAGTAGCCCGCACCCAGTTAACCCCTGAAGAACGAGAGAGGCGCCAACGAGAGGGTCGCTGCATGTACTGTGGGAAATTAGGACACTTTAAAGCGGCCTGCTCTGCCTCATACTCATCCTTGAGGCGCAGCTCACCTTCTCAAGTTCCTAAGGTGAGTGAGATTTCTCAATCCCCTCAGTTTTCCTCTGGATTTTTTATTCGTTCTACACTATTCTGGGGTAATGAAAGGAGACCTCTTCTAGCTTTTATAGACTCAGGGGCGGCAGGAAACTTTATTGACGCCTCCATCGCTCGAACTTGGAAATTACCCTTGACCCCGGTGACTACACCACTTCGTGTTCAATCGATCGACGGCTCCCCCGTATCTCCAGGACTTATTAGATGGCAAACTGAAATTATAAGCTTGCAGATTGGCGCCACCCATGTGGAAGACATCTGGTTTTATCTCCTTGAGACCCCAACACATCCTCTGGTGCTAGGCTTTCCTTGGCTACAACAGCATGACCCTAACATTTCTTGGTCCCGAAAAGAAATTTTAGCTTGGGGACCCAGATGTATTAAAGATTGCTGTCGTCTACCAGTACGAATTGCACTCACGGCGACGTCCCCTTCAGGGGTTCCTACCATACCCCCTCAATATTCCGATCTACAGGAAGCCTTTAATGAGCAGGAGGCCTTGGCCCTCCCACCTCATCGACCTTATGATTGACATTTGCCAGGTACTATCCCTTCTAAAGGTCGTATTTTTCCGCTCTCCAATTCTGAGTCTGAGGCCCTGAAAGTCTACATACAGGATTCTCTGAAGGCTGGACTTATACGTCCATCCACTGCACCAGCATGTGCCAGTTTTTTTTTGTGGAAAAGAAGGATGATGGGCTTCGTCCCTGCATCGACTATCGTGGCCTCAATGAGATCACAATCAAGAATCGGTACCCTTTGCCTCTAATTCCAGCAGCACTTGAGTCGGTGCATGGAGCCAAAGTCTTCACCAAACTGGATTTACGAGGGGCCTATAATCTAATCCGCATTCGGGAAGGGGACGAGTGGAAGACGGCCTTCATGACAACCCATGGACATTACGAATATTTGGTCATGCCCTTTGGTTTGGTTAATGCCCCAGCGGTGTTTCAGTCTTTTATTAATGACATCTTTCGTGATCTCCTACAAAGATTTGTCTTGGTCTATCTAGATGACATTCTAATTTTTTCTGATTCCTTCCAGGATCATGTTCTCCATGTCAGAGAAGTACTCTCCCGGCTCATCAAGAATAAACTATATGTCAAACTGGAGAAGTGTACCTTCCATGCTTCGAGGATTCATTTTTTAGGTTACGTCATCTCTCCAGAGGGTGTGGAAATGGATTCGAGTAAAGTCTCGGCGATTACTGATTGGCCCACACCCAAGAACCTCAAACACATTCAACGATTTCTCGGCTTTGCTAATTTTTACAGGAAGTTTATTGGAAACTTCAGCTCGGTGGTCACTCCCATAACCTCCTTGACCCGTAAAGGACCAAGACAAGGCAAATGGACCCCTCAAGCCGAAGAAGCATTTCAGCGTCTGAAACACCTGTTCACAACAGCCCCCATCCTAAAACACCCTGATCCAACTTTGCCTTTTGTAGTCGAAGTGGATGCTTCTGGCCATGGTGTGGGGGCTGTTCTCTCTCAACGTCATGGAGAAAAACAGATTCTTCATCCCTGTGCCTTCTTCTCTAAGAAGTTATCCCCTGCCCAAATGAACTATGACGTGGGTAACCGTGAGCTCTTGGCCATTAAGCTGGCATTGGAGGAATGGAGGCACTGGTTAGAAGGTGCTGATCACCCTTTTTTGATTTACACAGATCACAAAAACCTGGAGTACCTGCAGTCGGCCAAACGTCTTTGTCCTCGCCAGGCTAGGTGGTCCCTTTTTTTTTCCAGGTTTAATTTCTTGATCACCTACACTCCAGGTTCTAAGAACGTCAAAGCAGATGCCCTCTCACGGATCCATGACCCCCCTGAGGCCGAATTGATTCCAGAACCCATCATTCCATCTGGTAAGTTCCTGGCTGCGGTAAGATGGGACATTGAGGTGATTGTCCGACGAGCCTTGGTTGGGCAGACAGTACCTCCTCAGTGTGCTTAGGACAAGTTATTTGTCTCTCATCCCGTCCGATCGGCAGTTTTACAATGGGGTCATGACTCCCGCTTCGCTGGACAGCCTGGAGTCCACCGTACCTTGGATTTCATCTCCAGAGACTTCTGGTGGCCAACTATGGCTAAGGATATCAAGGAGTATGTCCAGACCTGCTCTATCTGTTCCCAAATGAAGTCTTCCCGGATGAGGGCAGCGGGCCTACTTCAACCCTTACCCATCCCGGATCGTCCTTGAACCCACCTCTCAGTAGATTTTGTTACGGACCTTCTACCCAGCCATGGACACACGACTATTATGGTAGTGGTAGACCGTTTCTCCAAATCTGCTCATTTTATTCCCCTACCATCTTTACCTACAGCTCGAGAACTAGCAGAATTGTTTGTACAGCATATTTTCCGACTGCATGGCATCCCTAAGGATATTGTTTCAGATAGGGGCCCTCAGTTTGTCTCCCGATTTTGGAGGGCCTTCTGTAAGTCACTGGGCGCCTCAGTCTCACTTACCTCAGCTTACCACCCTCAGGCCAACAGTCAGACAGAACGCATGAATCAGGAACTGCTTACCTATTTACGGACTTATATCTCCTCTACCCATGATAATTGGGTGTCCTTGCTCCCATGGGCAGAGTATGCACACAACTCATTGTATACCACATCTACTGGCATGTCTCCCTTTAAGTGTGCCTTAGGTTATCAGCCTCCTCTGATCCCTGACTCCCACCCCAACACAGAGGTACCTTCGGTTCAGGACTACATCTCTAACCTGAAGACCTTCTGGAGGAAGGCCAAAGCCACCCTTCTTCGCACCTCAGCTCAGCAGAAGAAGGTAACTGATCGGCGCCATCGTATCCCACCCAGACGTCGACGTGGTCAGTTTGTTTGGTTATCTACTCGTAAACTTCCTCTTAAGGAACCTTCTGGCAAGCTTGCTCCCAGGTACATTGGTCCTTTTCGTGTCCTCGCCCAGATTACCCCAGTAACTTACCGGCTGGCCTTGCCTCCTACCCTTCGGATCCACCCTACTTTCCATGTTTCCCTCCTTAAACCCTTTCACAGGTCCACCCTGTCTAAACCGCAACAAAAACCCCCACCGCCTCGAGTAATTGATGGACTCCGTGCTTACACGGTCAATAAAATCCTGGATTCCCGATGGTCTCGTGGATCCCTACAATATCTCGTCGATTGGGAAGGCTACGGACCGGAGGAGCGCTCATGGGTTTCGGAGAAGGATATTCTGGACCCCAACCTCATCCAAGACTTCCACCTTAACTTCCCGGATCGTCCCGTTAGGGCGTCAGGAGCCGCCCGTAGAGGGGGGGGTAATGTTACGATCCCTGCCTCCCGGCAACGGAGGAGGCAGAAGTAGGCGTAGCCCCTATCCATCAGTTCACCTATTAGTTTTCCCATTCACCACCACACCCCCGTCTCATCCTACTTAAACACCTGTCCTTCCCTACCTCGTTGCTCAGTATTGGTTTTTCCGTTCGAGCTTCCTTGCGCTACTTCTACTCTGTGTTCTTCTTGGCTTTCGGTTTGCGGTTTTTCCCTTTGGACTTCGGCTTTTCGGATCTCGGTTTGGCTTGGTTACTTTCGCTCTGTTTCGGATCACTGGCTACCCCTGGATTATCGGATTGCTCTACTGACTACGACTTCGGATCACGCTTCGGCTTCGGTCCTCGTTCCCTTTCGGATATCTGGCGTCCCCTGGACTCTGGGCTCGTTCCTACGATTACGGCTTGCTTTCGGATTACGGCTTGGCTTTGTTCGCTCCTGCAAGTGGGTTCACTCACTGGTTCGGTCCCTTGTACCGAATCCATTACACAATCTTGAGCATCCCTTTGTAACTGCTGGGGCAAGAGAGCAGACTGAATCAGCTCTTAGCCCCACAGTGCAGAATTTGTAAAAACGTGTTTTTCAGCTGAGATAAACACGTTATTGCATCCTCTTAGCCAGACTGTGCAGAATTTTTCAAAATGTGTTTTTCAGCTCAGATACAGATGCAGCCATTCAAAATGCGTGCGTTATTTTGCGGCATACCCCGGTGGGCGTGGCGCGGCATCTCGCAGTGTCACGCAGTGTGACGTGTTAATCGCGCGTCATTTGACGCTCTGCCGGAAACTATCCGGCGTCACCTTGTAAAACCGCCAGGGGGAGCTTAACCTCTCATGTACAGCATTTGAGCCTTTAATTTTGAACAGTGTATTACAGCATGTTAATCTTCAGTCATTAAAATGTTGGTATATTTTATGAAAGCAAGATTGCTCAGTTGGACAAAAGTACACAACCTACCTTTATCAGAAATATTTATGCATCAAAGCCTTTACCGGAGATATTACTAATAGTATTAATAATGGATGACTTTGGACAAGCTGTATACTCAAAGTATAATTTCTTTAGCACATTTGTACAAGCACTTGGAATCTGTCCAAGCCATACTTTGTCAGGCATTTTGTTTTACTTCAACGGGCATAAAAACTTCCTTGCTTTTAACAGGGCGTTTCATAATTTCTAACTACGAAAATGATTTAAAATGCGACACCTATCATTCAACTAGAGCTTAAAATATCACAAGGAAAAATACACACCGGTATTCCATTTCTCCCTAAACATTGTAAGCTTCGAAGTCTTTAACTAACGTGATACCGGAGTCAACAAGCATACTTTTAGAATTTGATTAAAAGGGAATATAATATGGAATCGCGTATCTCAAGAATTTAATAACGGTATGATTATATCCATGTACTGCGGCAGGGCTGTGTAGGGCTGTTTCGCCTGCCTGCTCATGCGAGCTGACTGTAGCCGACTGGTCTAGGTGCGTGCCTGCCAACGGGCAGGGTGTGTGCTCGAATCCAGCTGGTGCTGAACCTTCCAGTTTTATTTATTTATTTTTTAATCGCGTAACATATTACCGTATGCAAACTGTACTGTATACAGTATGTATATGTATATTTAATGTCTTAATTGTGCCCGTTTAATTGAATTTTAAAAAATTATTTAACACGAACATTAAGCTGTTTACATCTTCCGCCTGAGAACAGTCACCCGTTGCTACCCAACGCAGAATGGTGATTGGCTGACACCATCTGACACCCCTCTGATTGGAGAAAAAAGACGTGCTAGTTTGCTATACATACTGTAACAGGAAGAGGATTTCTTTCTATTCAAAACGTGTACTTTAAAAGTTTAAGAAGTAAAAACCTTACAGCGTACACAGATTTCTAAACTGATCAGGATCGTTATCTTTGTCTTATGCATAACAATATTCACCGCTCTGTGCAGCAAATTAATAATAAACTTTATTTTATATAGCGTTTTAAACGAATAAGTAATTAGATTGCTCATAAACCTAATCACTTGCTTTTTCTTTTTATTTAGGCTCAGATTTCAACTATAGATCGTATTATTAATACCCTTGGTGATACCCCTTGGTGTTTCTCTCGCTCTCTCTCGGGTCACCTGATCATTAGCTCGAAAGATTTGAGTGCTTTGTGTATATTCTAATGGTAGTGGGGGCAGGGTGTGTGGGAACAGGTTTGGTTGAAATTGCATTGGAGATCTATGTTCTTCACACCTGAAACATTTTCTCTGAAAGCATTTTCTTCGCTGTTTAACCGATCTTGTTACAGCATGTTACAGTTTACTATTATTAACCATATTAATTTTAAGTGCTTAATGTAAAATCTTGTAAAAATATATTTTCATTGTTCAAATATACATTAAGTCTGACTATCATATAATAAGTTAAATACAAAACTAAAGAAAAAATAGGGTTAAATATAATTCAAAATATTTTGCTAACAATGTTAACTGTTTATGAATAATAAAATGTATTAGCTAAGGCGTAGGATGGCACAGTTGTTAGTATGTTTTTTGTTTTGTTTCTTTTTCATAAATACAACAGTAGTACCTGATGTCTCAGTGGCTTTCAAAATTAAATTATGCATGCAAACCTGTGAACTAGAAAGATAACTAAGATATCCATCCATTTATAATGGTGGCAAAGTGGTTAGCATTGCTATCTTGCAGCACTGGGGTCCTAGGTTCAATTCCTGCCATCCTGTGTGTGTGGGGTTTACATGTTCTCTCTGGGTTACATGGTTTTTCTCCATATGTGTGATATGACTCCCTCTCGCACTCCAAAACATACTGGTAAGTTAATTAGTTTATGGGAAACCTGGCCCTGGTCTGTGTGTGTTTGTGTCTGTCTGTCCTGTGATGGACTGGCGCTATGTCCAGGGTGTATTCTGCCTTGTGTCCGTTGCTTACTGGGATAGGCTCCAAATCCTCTGTACTGGATAAAGAGATTAGAAATGGAAGTAAAGGCACTGTGTGGATGGAACTATACACAGTGTTAGAAACCCACTATGAAATGGCAGCATCTCACTGAGAATAAAATATTTTTTACTGCTGGCTTAAGGAAACAGCCTTTCCACCTCTCTTGCACATCAGTATCCATACCTAGTTATTTAAACAAATTGCCTCTAATTATAAACATCTTAATATGCTGGCTCTGTGGATCCGCATCAGCTATGTTTGCCCATTCCTTCAATTCATGTGCATCCAACACACAGTTCAATGCCAGCAACTACACATAATCTAAAATACAATCCTTATTTCAGTATCTATGTAAACATATAGTCTGTTAACTTCATCATCTTCATCAAAAGTATGCCTAACCCCATTAGGAAGTGTTCTTGTTATAAGTGTATTCCTCAGCTTTCCCCAAACTATCTTCTTCTTGCCAACATCTCTAGTCTTTTATCCTGCAATAACTCAGCCAACACTTAAATCTCCAAAAGCTGCTTGTGTTAATTTCTTTAAATCACAAATATCATGTGTAAATACTGGCCATGTAATACTCTGCATTGTGGAATAATAGTTTATTTTAAAGGGAACTAGAGAAACTAAGAACTAGAGAAATCAAGAAAGGCTTTTTTTCTAGAATTAATAAATGCACATCCTGTTCACTGGGGAAATTAAATCCACACTGAGCAATCTTCAATATGTTCAGAATATGACAGCAAGAATCCTATCAGGGATGCATTACACCTGTTTTCAAGTCCTTGCACTGGTTACCTATCAGATTTCGAGTCAACTTCAAAATCCTTATCCTCCTTATATACTGTCCTACAACTGGTATTATTGTTCTCCGAATTATTGTACTTGACATGACTTCATTCAGCCTTTCCTGAACGTCTATGACAGGCAGAGTGAGTGCTGTTTCTGGTGCGATCTTTTACAGCTGACATTTCACTGTTTTAAACGAACAAGAAATTAGATTGCTCATAAATCACTTATTCTATATAAACACAGCGTAATTGCCCTCCGAAAATCTTCTTTTTCTTGTTCGTTTTAGAGACCTTGATCGAAACTGATTTTAGATGTCAGAAAGAATTTATTTTCTCTGTATTTCCTACATTGCTTTGTCAAGATTTTAACTTTATATCTAACTTTATATCTAGGCTCAGATTTCAACTATAAATCGTACAGTAATTAATAGCAGTAAATACTGATGTTTATACATAAAAAAGTCATGCCTTGGAGTCATGCAAAAAGTCATGCCTCAAGAGCACAGCAAAGAGTGTATTAAAAGACACTTGTATTTATCAACGCTTTCTTTTCCGTATACCAGATTTTATGGAACCACTTCAGAGGGGTGTCAGCCAGTCAGATTCCAGGATTCGGCACTTTAAAGGAAAAATACACACCGGTATTCCATTTCTCCCTAACGATTTTAAGCATCGAAGTATTTAACTAGCATGTGAAATAGCGTGTGAAAAAGTGGTAGTTTTAAGCTTTTCTGCTAATATAATATGGAATCGATATTGATTTAAATCGTGTTCTGATTTAAATCGCAAACGCGTGTTTAATTATATGTGTTTTTTAATCATAATCAGGCTAATGCAACATAAATTGATACAGTATCTTTGTCTTCTAAGCATCTTAATAAACTTTCAGCATAGCTTTCTACCCGTCAAGATTTATATTTCTTGGGATTTTGGGATCAAACGTGGAAGGATTAGATTATAATCGTTTTTATTTGTCAAATACGTGATTGTATTTCTGAATGTTATGTGACACCTACAGTAGTTCACTGCTTTAAATACATCGAATTAAGAAAGTTATGTGTAGCACTTTAGATCTTTTTTCTGAACCAGGGAAAATCTGATCATGTTTCTCTATAACAATAATAAAAAAAACTTTATTTTACATATCGCCTTTAAAAGTGGCATCTCAAAGCAATACAGTAGATCGAAAAACAGTTAAAAGGGACCAGATTAAATACCAGACAATCGCAAACGCATTTTCAATAAAATTATTTTATTCATTCAGCAGTTTGTGAGAGGAACATCCAGCAGGGAGAGACACACACACCGGTTTTCATTGACAAAATTGGTTTTTTTCAATTCCTTTTGTCTAACAGGAATGTTTTGTTTGTGGACAAACTGTTAGACAAGAGGAAAAGACCGCCTCCTCCTACGAAGCATTAATCGCGTATCTAAGGAAAATTGCAGTATACCTTTGTTCATGCACATCATTATACAGTACAGTATCTCAATTTGTATTTCGATAAAAAAAATCGTTTGCCCAGCCACTACTGTTGTTATTGTTTTTATCCTGTAAAGCGTTTTCTTTTTCTGCGTTTTCCATTTCCTTTTTCTGATCACTCGCTTTCTGGATACACATCTCACCTGTCCTGTTCTTTGTTTTCCTGGTTTGCTGATTATGCCTGCTGCGGTCCACTCCTACCCTCACACCTAAAGAATACTATTTTAAATTTCTTGGCGCAGTTCATTAACCCTTGTATGTGCTGTCCGCGCCCAAAATGCAATTAAAAAAAAGTAAAAAACCGCGCTCAAAATGCAATTTAGAGCTTAATAAGATACACTCCACAGGCAAAATTAAAGACAAAATTAAAGACGATTAAAATCTGTAATCTTTCCACTTGTACTGTGAGTCATCGGACAGTTTCTGCTTTGTGTAAGGATGGTGAGAAAGCTGTGTTCAATGTATTTAAGGGACTCAGAAGTAAAAGAAGATGCTTCATATTGCGTGACTAATTTTAAAAACCAAGTTATAAATGCAGACGCTCCCTCGGTGCCGCGCCGGGTGTAAATATCAAAGTATACATTCCCAACAAGAATTGTACCCATCTGTCATGCAAATAAAACACCTTGAATTGAATTGAGGGAGAGATGGGGGTAGTGGGACAGAGATACTGTAGACAGACTCAAGGCAAATAAGATACTTATGGGTACGCAGACATTCACGACAGCAACATACGAAACGTTTGCACGTACTGTATAGTTAAGTTATTACTTGGTTTTCAAAGTGCAACGAAATACAATATTGTTGTTGCTGCTGTTCTGGTTGTTTTTATCCCGTAAAGCGTTTTGAGAAGCCACCTTTAAAGGCGATATATACTGTAAAACCACTGATTCTTATGGAATGTGTTCCGCGGGAGATTCAAATTTTTATTTATTTATTTTTTAATCGCGTATCTTAGGAAATCTCAGTATAACTTTGTTCATGAACAGTGGCATGTTACATTATCATTCGTTTTTTTAACAAGGCTCGCCAGCTAATGTGAATCGAAACCTGTCTTGCTAGCTTTTAAAGTCGTGCATGTGTAAACTGTACTAGAGGGCATGCAAGTTACTCTGCCCCTTTCAGCGGCAGGGAGTCCCTCTGCTGCAACACACAGCAGACAGAACGGGAGACTATTGCCTTTCATATCTGACACCAGTGAAGTAAAAGGGGTGTCTAAAGGGGTGATTTTAGACCACATTTTAGTTACTTTATTTTGTTTACTTTTAACATTTCTGTAATTTACAGTAGATGTCACAATAGAAGCCCGAAGCCTATTATACTCAGTCTAGCCTTGGATCCTCTGAGTCCCTTGACTCAGTTATTGCATATTAATTTCTTGAGATACGCGATTCCATATTATATTCCCTTTTAATCAAATTCTAAAAGTATGCTTGTTGACTCCGGTATCGCGTTACTTAAAGACTTCGATGCTTAAAATGTTTAGGGAGAAATGGAATACTGGTGTGTATGTTTTCTTTAAAGTACCGAGACCAGCCATATACTGAACGTTTAAGTTCCAAAATTAATATCGTTTATGGACTTCACACGCGTTGCAGTATGCTCCTATTCTTTTTATGCTCAGGCACTAAAATCTCCCTTCTGCTTTGTGTAAGGATGGTATCAAGAGCAATCTTAAGTGGTGAGAAAGCTGTGTTCAATGTATTTAAGGGACTCAAAAGTAAAAGAAGATGCTTCATATTGCTTGACTAATTTTAAAAACCAAGTTATAAATGCAGACGCTCCCTCGGTGCGCTGCTCTGGTGCGCCGGCTGTTACACAGTGCCTGTCTGCCGTAAGCGTTACAATATACATACCCAACACTGCTTGTACCCATCTGTCATGCAAATAAAACACCTTGAATTGAATTGAATTGAGGGGAGAGGGGGGGAATACTAAAGCCAATACTGGCTCAATACCCTCAATGGGCTTTGACGTGCTAATGCGTTGGTTTAACAGTCCGGGTGTGGCAGGCTTCCAATGTCAACTCGACTCGATTGGAAGACAATGAACGTATTTTAGCCCTAAATGAATTAATAGCAAACATGGTTTACATAAAATACATTTTTCCAAGAAAGTTTATAATAATACGATCTATAGTTGAAATCTGAGCCTACTTTAAAAATAAAGGAAAAGCATTTTCAGAGAGTAATCATGCTGTGTTTATGTAGAAAAAGCGATTAGGTTTACGAGCAATCTAATTACCTATTCGCTTAAAACGCTATTAAAAATTTACTCTGTTGCACACACACACACAATAGAAGCAGGCACCGCTGTCAGAAGGGAAGATATGTTCAAAATATCGCAAATATCGATCATGTTGCGATATTTTGAAATATAAAAGTCAATTGATTGTCCATAATATCGCTATTCTATTTTTTCGAAGAAATGTTTCTTAAAAGAAAAGACCAGCACCAGCTGGATTCGAAAACACAACCTGTCAGCTGGTAGTCACGTCTACAAGACAGCTCACATGAACAGGCAGGCGAAACAGCCCTACACAGCCCTGTCGCAGCACACGAATACCATTATTAAATTCTTTAGATACGCGATTCCATATTATATTCCCTTTTAATCAAATTCTAAAAGTATGCTTGTTGACTCCGGTATCGCGTTAGTTAAAGACTTCGAAGCTTAAAATGTTTAGGGAGAAATGGAATACTGGTGTGTATTTTTTTCTTTAAAGTACCAAGACCAGCTATACACTGTATGTTTATGTTCCAAAATTAATATCGTTTATGACCTTCACACGCGTTACAGTATGCTCCTATTCTTTTTATGCTCAGCTACTAAGATTTCCCTTCAGTGGTAAAATTCAATACCTACAACGGGCACAGCAAAGACGTTTACTGTCTTTCTACGACAGACCAACGGACCACGAGTGCCCCTGTCGGTCAACCAATCACGTACTGCGGTGCCCCGCGTCATCTTGCGTCATACTGAGCGACGTCACCTGCGGTACGTGTCTGTAACGCGCACTTTGAATGGCTGCATCTGTAAATGCGTTTTTGCAACCTCGGGCATTCAAGTGTCACTGCTGGTTCAGAAGAGCAGACTGAGTTAGCTTATAGCCCCACTGTGCAGAATTTGTCAAAACGTGTTTTTCAGCTGAATTAAACGCGTTTTTGCAACCTTTAGCCCCATTATGCAGAATTTGTCAAGTTGTGTTTTTCATTTGAATTAAACGCGGTTTTGTAACCTTGGACATCGCACTGTAACTGCTGGGGCCTGAAGAGCAGACTGAGTTAGCTCTTAGTCCCACTGTGCAGAATTTGTCAAAACATGTTTTTCAGCTGAGATAAACGCATTCTTCTAACTTTGGACATCGCACTGTAACTGCTGGGGCCAGAAGACAAGACTGAGTCAGCTCTTAGCCCCACTGTGCACAATTCGTCAAAACGTGTTTTTCAGCTGAGATAAACAGGGTTTTGTAACCTTGGGCATTCCAGTCTAACTGCTGGGGACAGAAAAGCAAACTGAGTCAGCTCATAGCCCCACTGTTCAGAATTTGTCAAAACGTGTTTTTGAGCTGAGATAAACGCGTTTTTGCAACCTTGGGCATCCCTTTGTAACTGCAGGGGCAAGAGAGCAGACTGAATCAGCCCTTAGCCCCACAGTGCAGAATTTGTCAAAACGTGTTTTTCAGCTGAGATAAACGCGTTTTTGTAACTTTGGACATCGCACTGTAACTGCTGGGGCCAGACGACCAGACTGAGTCAGCTCTTAGCCCCACTGTGCACAATTAGTCAAAACGTGTTTTTCAGCTGAGATAAACGCGTTCTTGCAACCTCTTAGCCAGACCGTGCAGAATTTGTCAAAACGTGTTTTTGAGCTGAGATAAACGCGTTTTTGCAACCTTGGCCATTCCATTGTCACTGCTGGGGTCAGAAGAGCAGACTGAGACAGCTCTTAACCCCACCATGCAGAATTTGTCAAAACCTTTTTTTCAGCTGAGATAAACGCGTTTTGCAACCTTGAGCATCTCATTGTAACTGCTGGGGCAAGAGAGCAGACTGAATCAGCTCTTAGCCCCACAGCGTAGAATTTCTCAAAACGTGTTTTTGAGCTGAGATAAACGCGTTTTTGTAACCTTAGGCATTCCATAGTCACTGCTGGGGTCAGAAGAGCAGACTGAGTCAGCTCTTAACCCCACCGTGCTGAATTACTCAAAACGTTTTTTTCAGCTGAGATAAACGTATTTTTGCAATCTTGAGCATCCCTTTGTAACTGCTGGGGCAAGAGAGCAGACTGAATCAGCTCTTAGCCCCACAGTGCAGAATTTGTAAAAACGTGTTTTTCAGCTGAGATAAACGGGTTATGGCATCCTCTTAGCCAGCTTGTGCAGAATTTTTCAAAACGTGTTTTTCAGCTCAGATTAACGCGTTTTTGCAACCTTGGGCATTCCAGTGTCACTGCTGGGGACAGAAGAGCAAACTGAGTCAGCTCTTAGCCCCAGTGTGCAAAAGTTGTCAAAACTTGTTTTTCAGCTGAAATAAACACGTTTTTGTACCCTTGGGCATCCCAGTCTAACTGCTGGGGACAGAAGAGTAAACTGAGTCATCTCATAGCCCCACTGTGCAGAATTTATCAAAATGTGTTTTTCAGCTGAGATAAACGCGTTCTTGCAACCTTGGGCATCAATTTGTAACTGCTGGGGCAAGAGAGCAGACTGAATCAGCTCATAGCCCCACAGTGCAGAATTTGTCAAAACGTGTTTTTCAGCTGAGATAAATGCGTTCTTGCAACCTCTTAGCCAGACTGTGCAGAATTTCTCAAAACGTGTTTTTCAGCTCAGATAAACGCGTTTTTGCAACCTTGGGCATTCCAGTGTCACTGCTGGGGACAGAAGAGCAAACTGAGACAGCTCGTAGCCCCACTGTGTAAAATTTGTCAAAACATGTTTTTCATCTGAGATAAATGCATTTTTGCAACCTCTTAGCCCCATTATGCAGAATTTGTCAAAACGTGTTTTTCAGCTGAGTTAAACATGTTGTTGTAACCTTGGGCATCCCAGTGTAACTACTGGGGCCAGAAGAGCAAACTGAGTGAGCTCATAGCCCCACTGTGCAAATTTTGTCAAAACATGTTTTTCAACTGAATTAAACGCGTTTTTGCAACCTTGAGCATTCTGGTCTCACTGCTTGGACAGAAGAGCAGACTGAGTCAGCTCTTTACCCCAGTCTGCCGAATTTGTGAAAACGTGTTTTTCAGTTGAGTTAAATGTGTTTTTGCAACATTGGGCTTCCCAGGGTAGCTGCTGGGGCCAAAAGAGCAGACTGAACCAGCTCTTAGGCCTACAGTGCAGAATTTGTGAAAACATGTTTTTCAGCTGAGATAAACGCTTTCTTGCAACCTCTTAGCCAGACTGTGTAGAATTTGTCAAAACGTGTTTTTCAGCTCAGATAAACGCGGTTTTGCTACCTTGGGCATTCCAGTGTCACTGTTGGGAAGAGAAGAGCAAACTGAGCCAGCTCTTAGCCCTACAGTGCAAAATTTGTCAAAACGTGTTTTTCAGCTGAGATAAATGCATTTTTGCAACCTCTTAGCCCCACTGTGCAGAATTTGTCAAAACGTGTTTTTCAGCTAAGATAATTGCGTTCTTGCAACCTTTTAGCCCCATTATGCAGAATTTGTCAAAATGTGTTTTTCAGCTGAGATAAACAAGTTTTTGTAACCCTGGGCAACCCACTGTACTGCTGGGGCCTGAAGAGCTGACTGAGTTAGCTCTTAGTCCCACTGTGCAGAATTTGTCAAAACGTGTTTTTCAGCTGAGATAAACGCGTTCTTGTAACTTTGGGCATCCACTGTAACTACTGGAGTCAGAAGAGCAGAATGAGTCAGATCTTAGCCTCACTGTGCAGAATTTGTCAAAACGTGTTTTTCAGCTGAGATAAACACGTTGTTGTAATCTTAAGCATCCCACTGTACTGCTGGGGCCTGTGAGCTGACTGAGTTAGCTCTTAGTCCCACTGTGCAAAATTTGTCAAAACGTGTTTTTCAGCTGAGATAAATGCATTTTTGCAACCTCTTAGCCCCACTGTGCAGAATTTGTCAAAACGTGTTTTTCAGCTAAGATAATTGCGTTCTTGTAACCTTTTAGCCCCATTATGCAGAATTTGTCAAAATGTGTTTTTCAGCTGAGATAAACAAGTTTTTGTAACCCTGGGCAAACCACTGTACTGCTGGGGCCTGAAGAGCTGACTGAGTTAGCTCTTAGTCCCACTGTGCAGAATTTGTCAAAACGTGTTTTTCAGCTGAGATAAACGCGTTCTTGTAACTTTGGGCATCCACTGTAACTACTGGAGTCAGAAGAGCAGAATGAGTCAGATCTTAGCCTCACTGTGCAGAATTTGTCAAAACGTGTTTTTCAGCTGAGATAAACACGTTGTTGTAATCTTGGGCATCCCACTGTACTGCTGGGGCCTGTGAGCTGACTGAGTTAGCTCTTAGTCCCACTGTGCAAAATTTGTCAAAACGTGTTTTTTTAGCTGAGATAAACGCGTTCTTGCAACCTCTTAGCCAGACCGTGCAGAATTTGTGAAAACGTGTTTTTGAGCTGAGATAAACGCGTTATAGCAACCTTGGGCATTCCATTGTCACTGCTGGGGTCAGAATAGCAGACTGAGTCAGCTCTTAACCCCACCATGCAGAATTTGTCAAAACATTTTTTTCAGCTGAGATAAACGTTTTTCCATTATTGGGCATCCCAGTCTAAGTGCTGGGGTCAGAAGAGCAGACTGAGTTAGCTTATAGCCCCACTGTGCAGAATTTGTCAAAACGTGTTTTTCAGCTGAATTAAACGCGTTTTTGCAACCTTTTAGCCCCATTATGCAGAATTTGTGAAATTGTGTATTTCCGCTGAATTAAACGTGTTTTTGTAACCTTGGGCATCGCACTGTAACTGCTGGGGCCTGAAGAGCAGACTGAGTTAGCTCTTAGTCCCAATGTGCAGAATTTGTCAAAACGTGTTTTTCAGCTGAGATAACCGCGTTTTGCAACCTTGAGCATCCCTTTGTAACTGCTGGGGCCTGAAGAGCAGACTGAATCAGTTCTTAGCCCCACAGTGCAGAATTTGTCAAAACGTGTTTTTCAGCTGAGATAAACGTGTTTTTGTAACCTTGGGCATTCCAGTCTAACTGCTGGGGACAGAAGAGCAAACTGAGTCAGCTCATAGCCCCACTGTTCAGAATTTGTCAAAACGTGTTTTTGAGCTAAGATAAACCTGTTTTTGCAACCTTGGGCATCCCTTTGTAACTGCTGGAGCCAGAAGAGCAGACTGAGTCAGATCTTAGCCTCACTGTGCAAAATTTGTAAAAACGTGTTTTTCAGCTGAGATAAACACGTTTTTGTAACTTGGGCATCCCACTGTACTGCTGGGGCCTGTGAGCTGACTGAGTTAGCTCGTACTCCCACTGTGCAGACGTCAAAAAGTGTTTTTCAGCCGGAGATAAACGCGTTTTTCAATCTGGAGCATCCCGATGTAACTGCTGGAATCAGAAGAGCACACTGAGTAAGCTCTTAGCCCTACTGTGCAGAAGTTGTCAAAACGTTTTTTTAAACCAGAGATAAACGAGTTTTTCAAACTGGAGCATGCCAATGTAACTGCTGGGCTCGAAGAGCACACTGAGTCAGCTCTTAGCCCCACTGTGCAGAAGTTGTCAATACGTGTTTTTCAGCCCGAGATAAATGCATTTTTCAATCTGGAGCATCCCAATGTAACTGCTGGGCTCAGAAAAGCACACTGAGTCAGCTCTTAGCCCCACTGTGCAGAAGCTGTCAAAATTGTGTTTTTCAGCTGAAATAAACACGTTTTGCAACTTTGGTCACCCCCATGTAACTTATGGGGCAGGAAAAGCACACTTTTCAAAACGTGTTTTTCATCCCGAGATAAACGTGTTTTTTCAGCCTTTGGAATCCCAGTGTAACTGCCTGGCTCAGAAGAGCCCACTGAGTCGGCCCTTAACCCCAGTGTGCAGAAGTTGTCAAAACGTGTTTTTCAGCAGATATAAACACGTTTTGGCAACATTGGTCACCCCCATGTAACTTATGGTGCATGAACAGCACACTTTTCAAAACGTGTTTTTCAGCACGAGATAAACGCGTTTTTTCAGCCTTTGGAATCCCAGAGAAACTGACTGGCACAGAACAGCCCACTGAGTCAGCCCTTAACCCCAGTGTGCAGAAGTTGTCAAAACGTGTTTTTTAGCAGAAATAAACACGTTTTGGCATCTTTGGTCATCCTCATGTGACTTATGGGGCAGGAACAGCACACTTTTCAAAACGTGTTTTTCAGACTGAGATAAACGCGCTTTTTCAGCCTTTGGAATCCCAGTGTAACTGACTGGCATGGAAGAGTGAACTGAGTCAGCCCTTAACCCCAGTGTGCAGAAGTTGTCAAAACGTGTTTTTCAGCAGAAATAAACACGTTTTGGCAACTTTGGTCACCCCCCTGTAACTTATAAGGCAGGAACAGCACAGTTTTCAAAACGTGTTTTTTGAGCCCGAAATAAACGCGTTTTCTCATCCCTTAGAATCGCAGTGTAACTGCCTAGCTCAGAAGAGCACACTGAGTCAGTCCTTAACCCCAGTGTGCAGAAATTGTCAAAACGTGTTTTTCAGCAGAAATAAACACGTTTTGGCAACTTTGGTCACCCCCATGTAACTTATAGGGCAAGAACAGCACAGTTTTCAAAACGTGTTTTTCAGCCCGAAATAAACGCGTTTTCTCAGCCCTTGGAATCACAGTGTAACTGCCTGGCTCAGAAGAGCCCACTGAGTCAGCCCTTAACCCGAAAATGCAGAAATTGTCAAAACGTCTTTTTCAGCAGAAATAAACACGTTTTGGCAACTTTGGTCACCCCCATGTAAGTTATAAGGCAGGAACAGCACACTTTTCAAAACGTGTTTTTCAGCCCGAAATAAACGCGTTTTCTCAGTCCTTAGAATCGCAGTGTAACTGCCTGGCTCAGAAGAGCACACTGAGTCAGCCCTTAACCCCAGAGTGCAGAAATTGTCAAAACGTGTTTTTCAGCAGAAATAAACACTTTTTGGCAACTTTGGTCACCCCCATGTAAGTTATAGGGCAGGAACAGCACACTTTTCAAAACGTGTTTTTCAGCCCAAAATAAACGCGTTTTCTCAGCCCTTTGAATCGCCGTGTAACTGCCTGGCTCAGAAGAGCACACTGAGTCAGCCCTTAACCCCAGAGTGCAGAAATTGTCAAAACGTGTTTTTCAGCAGAAATAAACACTTTTTGGCAACTTTGGTCACCCCCATGTAACTTATAGGGCAGGAACAGCACACTTTTCAAAACGTGTTTTTCAGCCCGAAATAAACGCGTTTTCTCAGCCCTTGGAATCACAGTGTAACTGCCTGGCTCAGAAGAGCCCACTGAGTCAGCCCTTAACCCCAGTGTGCAGAAATTGTCAAAACGTGTTTTTCAGCAGAAATAAACACGTTTTGGCAACTTTGGTCACCCCCACGTAACTTATAGGGCAGGAACAGCACAGTTTTCAAAACGTGTTTTTCAGCCCGAAATAAACGCGTTTTCTCAGCCCTTGGAATCACAGTGTAACTGCTTGGCTCAGAAGAGCCCACTGAGTCAGCCCTTAACCCCAGTGTGCAGAAATTGTCAAAACGTGTTTTTCAGCAGAAATAAACACGTTTTGGCAACTTTGGTCACCCCCATTTAACCTATAGGGCAGGAACAGCACACTTTTCAAAACGTGTTTTTCAGCCCGAAATAAACGCGTTTACTCAGCCTTTAGAATCGCAGTGTAACTGCCTGGCTCAGAAGAGCACACTGAGTCAGCCCTAAACCCCAGTGTGCAGAAATTGTCAAAACGTGTTTTTCAGCAGAAATAAACACGTTTTGGCAACTTTGGTCACCCCCATGTAAGTTATAGGGCAGGAACAGCACACTTTTCAAAACGTGTTTTTCAGTCCGAAATAAACGCGTTTTCTCAGCCCTTGGAATCGCAGTGTAACTGCCTGGCTCAGAAGAGCCCACTGAGTCAGCCCTTAACCCCAGTGTGTAGAAATTGTCAAAACGTGTTTTTCAGCAGAAATAAACACGTTTTGGCAACTTTGGTCACCCCCATGTAAGTTATAGGGCAGGAACAGCACACTTTTCAAAACGTGTTTTTCAGCCCGAAATAAAAGCGTTTTCTCAGCCCTTGGAATCGCAGTGTACCTGGCTCAGAAGAGCCCACTGAGTCAGCCCTTAACCCCAGTGTGCAGAAATTGTCAAAACGTGTTTTTCAGCAGAAATAAACACGTTTTGGCAACTTTGGTCACCCCCATGTAACTTATAGGGCAGGAACAGCACACTTTTCAAAACGTGTTTTTCAGCCCGAAATAAACGCGTTTTCTCACCCATTGGAATCGCAGTGTAACTGCCTGGCTCAGAAGAGCCCACTGAGTCAGCCCTTAACCCCAGTGTGCAGAACTTGTCAAAACGTGTTTTTCAGCAGAAATAAACACGTTTTGGCAACTTTGGTCACCCCCATGTAACCTATAGGGCAGGAACAGCACACTTTTCAAAACGTGTTTTTCAGCCCGAAATAAACGCGTTTTCTCAGCCTTTAGAATCGCAGTGTAACTGCCTGGCTCAGAAGAGCACACTGAGTCAGCCCTAAACCCCAGTGTGCAGAAATTGTCAAAACGTGTTTTTCAGCAGAAATAAACACGTTTTGGCAACTTTGGTCACCCCCATGTAAGTTATAGGGCAGGAACAGCACACTTTTCAAAACGTGTTTTTTAGCCCGAAATAAAAGCGTTTTCTCAGCCCTTGGAATCGCAGTGTAACTGCCTGGCTCAGAAGAGCCCACTGAGTCAGCCCTTAACCCCAGTGTGTAGAAATTGTCAAAACGTGTTTTTCAGCAGAAATAAACACGTTTTGGCAACTTTGGTCACCCCCATGTAAGTTATAGGGCAGGAACAGCACACTTTTCAAAACGTGTTTTTCAGCCCGAAATAAAAGCGTTTTCTCAGCCCTTGGAATCGCAGTGTACCTGGCTCAGAAGAGCCCACTGAGTCAGCCCTTAACCCCAGTGTGCAGAAATTGTCAAAACGTGTTTTTCAGCAGAAATAAACACGTTTTGGCAACTTTGGTCACCCCCATGTAACTTATAGGGCAGGAACAGCACAGTTTTCAAAACGTGTTTTTCAGCCCGAAATAAACGCGTTTTCTCAGCCCTTGGAATCGCAGTGTAACTGCCTGGCTCAGAAGAGCCCACTGAGTCAGCCCTTAACCCCAGTGTGCAGAAATTGTCAAAACGTGTTTTTCAGCAGAAATAAACACGTTTTGGCAACTTTGGTCACCCCCATGTAACTTATAGGGCAGGAACAGCACAGTTATCAAAACGTGTTTTTCAGCCCGAAATAAACGCGTTTTCTAAGCCCTTGGAATCACAGTGTAACTGCCTGGCTCAGAAGAGCCCACTGAGTCAGCCCTTAACCCCAGTGTGCAGAAATTGTCAAAACGTGTTTTTCAGCAGAAATAAACACGTTTTGGCAACTTTGGTCACCCCCATGTAACTTATAGGGCAGGAACAGCACACTTTTCAAAACGTGTTTTTCAGCCCGAAATAAATGCGTTTTCTCACCCATTGGAATCGCAGTGTAACTGCCTGGCTCAGAAGAGCCCACTGAGTCAGCCCTTAACCCCAGTGTGCAGAAATTGTCAAAACGTGTTTTTCAGCAGAAATAAACACGTTTTGGCAACTTTGGTCACCCCCATGTAAGTTATAGGGCAGGAACAGCACACTTTTCAAAACGTGTTTTTCAGCCCGAAATAACCGCGTTTTCTCAGCCCTTGGAATCGCAGTGTAACTGCCTGGCTCAGAAGAGCCCACTGAGTCAGCCCTTAACCCCAGTGTGTAGAAATTGTCAAAACGTGTTTTTCAGCAGAAATAAACACGTTTTGGCAACTTTGGTCACCCCCATGTAAGTTATAGGGCAGGAACAGCACACTTTTCAAAACGTGTTTTTCAGCCCGAAATAAACGCGTTTTCTCAGCCCTTGGAATCGCAGTGTAACTACCTGGCTCAGAAGAGCTCACTGAGTCAGCCCTTAACCCCAGTGTGCAGAAATTGTCAAAACGTGTTTTTCAGCAGAAATAAACACGTTTTGGCAACTTTGGTCACCCCCATGTAACTTATAGGGCAGGAACAGCACAGTTATCAAAACGTGTTTTTCAGCCCGAAATAAACGCGTTTTCTAAGCCCTTGGAATCACAGTGTAACTGCCTGGCTCAGAAGAGCCCACTGAGTCAGCCCTTAACCCCAGTGTGCAGAAATTGTCAAAACGTGTTTTTCAGCAGAAATAAACACGTTTTGGTAACTTTGGTCACCCCCATGTAACTTATAGGGCAGGAACAGCACACTTTTCAAAACGTGTTTTTCAGCCCGAAATAAACGCGTTTTCTCACCCATTGGAATCGCAGTGTAACTGCTTGGCTCAGAAGAGCCCACTGAGTCAGCCCTTAACCCCAGTGTGCAGAAATTGTCAAAACGTTTTTTTCAGCAGAAATAAACACGTTTTGGCAACTTTGGTCACCCCCATGTAACCTATAGGGCAGGAACAGCACACTTTTCAAAACGTGTTTTTCAGCCCGAAATAAACGCGTTTTCTCAGCCTTTAGAATCGCAGTGTAACTGCCTGGCTCAGAAGAGCACACTGAGTCAGCCCTTAACCCCAGTGTGCAGAAATTGTCAAAACGTGTTTTTCAGCAGAAATAAACACGTTTTGGCAACTTTGGTCACCCCCATGTAAGTTATAGGGCAGGAAGAGCACACTTTTCAAAACGTGTTTTTCAGCCCGAAATAAACCCGTTTTCTCAGCCCTTGGAATCGCAGTGTAACTGCCTGGCTCAGAAGATTCCACTGAGTCAGCCCTTAACCCCAGTGTGCAGAAATTGTCAAAACGTGTTTTTCAGCAGAAATAAACACGTTTTGGCAACTTTGGTCACCCCCATGTAACTTATAGGGCAGGAACAGCACAGTTTTCAAAACGTGTTTTTCAGCCCGAAATAAACGCGTTTTCTCAGCCCTTGGAATCACAGTGTAACTGCCTGGCTCAGAAGAGCCCACTGAGTAATCCCTTAACCCCAGTGTGCAGAAATTGTCAAAACGTGTTTTTCAGCAGAAATAAACACGTTTTGGCAACTTTGGTCACCCCCATGTAAGTTATAGGGCAGGAACAGCACACTTTTCAAAACGTGTTTTTCAGCCCGAAATAAAAGCGTTTTCTCAGCCCTTGGAATCGCAGTGTAACTGCCTGGCTCAGAAGAGCCCACTGAGTCAGCCCTTAACCCCAGTGTGTAGAAATTGTCAAAACGTGTTTTTCAGCAGAAATAAACACGTTTTGGCAACTTTGGTCACCCCCATGTAAGTTATAGGGCAGGAACAGCACACTTTTCAAAACGTGTTTTTCAGCCCGAAATAAAAGCGTTTTCTCAGCCCTTGGAATCGCAGTGTACCTGGCTCAGAAGAGCCCACTGAGTCAGCCCTTAACCCCAGTGTGCAGAAATTGTCAAAACGTGTTTTTCAGCAAAAATAAACACGTTTTGGCAACTTTGGTCACCCCCATGTAACTTATAGGGCAGGAACAGCACACTTTTCAAAACGTGTTTTTCAGCCCGAAATAAACGCGTTTTCTCAGCCCTTGGAATCGCAGTGTAACTGCCTGGCTCAGAAGAGCCCACTGAGTCAGCCCTTAACCCCAGTGTGCAGAAATTGTCAAAACGTGTTTTTCAGCAGAAATAAACACTTTTTGGCAACTTTGGTCACCCCCATGTAACCTATAGGGCAGGAACAGCACACTTTTCAAAACGTGTTTTTCAGCCCGAAATAATTCCGTTTTCTCAGCCCTTGGAATCGCAGTGTAACTACCTGGCTCAGAAGAGCCCACTGAGTCAGCCCTTAACCCCAGTGTGCAGAAATTGTCATAACGTGTTTTCCAGCAGAAATAAACACGTTTTGGCAACTTTGGTCACCCCCATGTAACTTATAGGGCAGGAACAGCACAGTTTTCAAAACGTGTTTTTCAGCCCGAAATAAACGAGTTTTCTCACCCATTGGAATCGCAGTGTAACTGCCTGGCTCAGAAGAGCCCACTGAGTCAGCCCTTAACCCCAGTGTGCAGAAATTGTCAAAACGTGTTTTTCAGCAGAAATAAACACGTTTTGGCAACTTTGGTCACCCCCATGTAACCTATAGGGCAGGAACAGCACACTTTTCAAAACGTGTTTTTCAGCCCGAAATAAACGCGTTTTCTCAGCCTTTAGAATCGCAGTGTAACTGCCTGGCTCAGAAGAGCACACTGAGTCAGCCCTAAACCCCAGTGTGCAGAAATTGTCAAAACGTGTTTTTCAGCAGAAATAAACACGTTTTGGCAACTTTGGTCACCCCCATGTACCTTATAGGGCAGGAACAGCACACTTTTCAAAACGTGTTTTTCAGCCCGAAATAAACGCGTTTTCTCAGCCCTTGGAATCGCAGTGTAACTGCCTGGCTCAGAAGAGCCCACTGTGTCAGCCCTTAACCCCAGTGTGTAGAAATTCTGAAAACGTGTTTTTCAGCAGAAATAAACACGTTTTGGCAACTTTGGTCACCCCCATATAAGTTATAGGGCAGGAACAGCACACTTTTCAAAACGTGTTTTTCAGCCCGAAATAAACGCGTTTTCTCAACCCTTGGAATCGCAGTGTAACTGCCTGGCTCAGAAGAGCCCACTGAGTCAGCCCTTAACCCCAGTGTGTAGAAATTGTCAAAACGTCTTTTTCAGCAGAAATAAACACGTTTTGGCAACTTTGGTCACCCCCATGTAAGTTATAGGGCAGGAACAGCACACTTTTCAAAACGTGTTTTTCAGCCCGAAATAAAAGCGTTTTCTCAGCCCTTGGAATCGCAGTGTACCTGGCTCAGAAGAGCCCACTGAGTCAGCCCTTAACCCCAGTGTGCAGAAATTGTCAAAACGTGTTTTTCAGCAGAAATAAACACGTTTTGGCAACTTTGGTCACCCCCATGTAACTTATAGGGCAGGAACAGCACAGTTATCAAAACGTGTTTTTCAGCCCGAAATAAACGCGTTTTCTAAGCCCTTGGAATCACAGTGTAACTGCCTGGCTCAGAAGAGCCCACTGAGTCAGCCCTTAACCCCAGTGTGCAGAAATTGTCAAAACGTGTTTTTCAGCAGAAATAAATACGTTTTGGCAACTTTGGTCACCCCCATGTAACTTATAGGGCAGGAACAGCACACTTTTCAAAACGTGTTTTTCAGCCCGAAATAAACGCGTTTTCTCACCCATTGGAATCGCAGTGTAACTGCCTGGCTCAGAAGAGCCCACTGAGTCAGCCCTTAACCCCAGTGTGCAGAAATTGTCAAAACGTTTTTTTCAGCAGAAATAAACACGTTTTGGCAACTTTGGTCACCCCCATGTAACCTATAGGGCAGGAACAGCACACTTTTCAAAACGTGTTTTTCAGCCCGAAATAAACGCGTTTTCTCAGCCTTTAGAATCGCAGTGTAACTGCCTGGCTCAGAAGAGCACACTGAGTCAGCCCTTAACCCCAGTGTGCAGAAATTGTCAAAACCTGTTTTTCAGCAGAAATAAACACGTTTTGGCAACTTTGGTCACCCCCATGTAAGTTATAGGGCAGGAAGAGCACACTTTTCAAAACGTGTTTTTCAGCCCGAAATAAACGCGTTTTCTCAGCCCTTGGAATCGCAGTGTAACTGCCTGGCTCAGAAGATTCCACTGAGTCAGCCCTTAACCCCAGTGTGCAGAAATTGTCAAAACGTGTTTTTCAGCAGAAATAAACACGTTTTGGCAACTTTGGTCACCCCCATGTAACTTATAGGGCAGGAACAGCACAGTTTTCAAAACGTGTTTTTCAGCCCGAAATAAACGCGTTTTCTAAGCCCTTGGAATCACAGTGTAACTGCCTGGCTCAGAAGAGCCCACTGAGTCAGCCCTTAACCCCAGTGTGCAGAAATTGTCAAAACGTGTTTTTCAGCAGAAATAAACACGTTTTGGCAACTTTGGTCACCCCCATGTAACTTATAGGGCAGGAACAGCACACTTTTCAAAACGTGTTTTTCAGCCCGAAATAAACGCGTTTTCTCACCCATTGGAATCGCAGTGTAACTGCCTGGCTCAGAAGAGCCCACTGAGTCAGCCCTTAACCCCAGTGTGCAGAAATTGTCAAAACGTTTTTTTCAGCAGAAATAAACACGTTTTGGCAACTTTGGTCACCCCCATGTAACCTATAGGGCAGGAACAGCACACTTTTCAAAACGTGTTTTTCAGCCCGAAATAAACGCGTTTTCTCAGCCTTTAGAATCGCAGTGTAACTGCCTGGCTCAGAAGAGCACACTGAGTCAGCCCTTAACCCCAGTGTGCAGAAATTGTCAAAACGTGTTTTTCAGCAGAAATAAACACGTTTTGGCAACTTTGGTCACCCCCATGTAAGTTATAGGGCAGGAAGAGCACACTTTTCAAAACGTGTTTTTCAGCCCGAAATAAACGCGTTTTCTCAGCCCTTGGAATCGCAGTGTAACTGCCTGGCTCAGAAGATTCCACTGAGTCAGCCCTTAACCCCAGTGTGCAGAAATTGTCAAAACGTGTTTTTCAGCAGAAATAAACACGTTTTGGCAACTTTGGTCACCCCCATGTAACTTATAGGGCAGGAACAGCACAGTTTTCAAAACGTGTTTTTCAGCCCGAAATAAACGCGTTTTCTCAGCCCTTGGAATCACAGTGTAACTGCCTGGCTCAGAAGAGCCCACTGAGTAAGCCCTTAACCCCAGTGTGCAGAAATTGTCAAAACGTGTTTTTCAGCAGAAATAAACACGTTTTGGCAACTTTGGTCACCCCCATGTAAGTTATAGGGCAGGAACAGCACACTTTTCAAAACGTGTTTTTCAGCCCGAAATAAACGCGTTTTCTCAGCCCTTAGAATCGCAGTGTAACTGCCTGGCTCAGAAGAGCCCACTGAGTCAGTCCTTAACCCCAGAGTGCAGAAATTGTCAAAACGTGTTTTTCAGCAGAAATAAACACGTTTTGGCAACTTTGGTCACCCCCATGTAACTTATAGGGCAGGAACAGCACAGTTATCAAAACGTGTTTTTCAGCCCGAAATAAACGCGTTTTCTAAGCCCTTGGAATCACAGTGTAACTGCCTGGCTCAGAAGAGCCCACTGAGTCAGCCCTTAACCCCAGTGTGCAGAAATTGTCAAAACGTGTTTTTCAGCAGAAATAAATACGTTTTGGCAACTTTGGTCACCCCCATGTAACTTATAGGGCAGGAACAGCACACTTTTCAAAACGTGTTTTTCAGCCCGAAATAAACGCGTTTTCTCACCCATTGGAATCGCAGTGTAACTGCCTGGCTCAGAAGAGCCCACTGAGTCAGCCCTTAACCCCAGTGTGCAGAAATTGTCAAAACGTTTTTTTCAGCAGAAATAAACACGTTTTGGCAACTTTGGTCACCCCCATGTAACCTATAGGGCAGGAACAGCACACTTTTCAAAACGTGTTTTTCAGCCCGAAATAAACGCGTTTTCTCAGCCTTTAGAATCGCAGTGTAACTGCCTGGCTCAGAAGAGCACACTGAGTCAGCCCTTAACCCCAGTGTGCAGAAATTGTCAAAACCTGTTTTTCAGCAGAAATAAACACGTTTTGGCAACTTTGGTCACCCCCATGTAAGTTATAGGGCAGGAAGAGCACACTTTTCAAAACGTGTTTTTCAGCCCGAAATAAACGCGTTTTCTCAGCCCTTGGAATCGCAGTGTAACTGCCTGGCTCAGAAGATTCCACTGAGTCAGCCCTTAACCCCAGTGTGCAGAAATTGTCAAAACGTGTTTTTCAGCAGAAATAAACACGTTTTGGCAACTTTGGTCACCCCCATGTAACTTATAGGGCAGGAACAGCACAGTTTTCAAAACGTGTTTTTCAGCCCGAAATAAACGCGTTTTCTAAGCCCTTGGAATCACAGTGTAACTGCCTGGCTCAGAAGAGCCCACTGAGTCAGCCCTTAACCCCAGTGTGCAGAAATTGTCAAAACGTGTTTTTCAGCAGAAATAAACACGTTTTGGCAACTTTGGTCACCCCCATGTAACTTATAGGGCAGGAACAGCACACTTTTCAAAACGTGTTTTTCAGCCCGAAATAAACGCGTTTTCTCACCCATTGGAATCGCAGTGTAACTGCCTGGCTCAGAAGAGCCCACTGAGTCAGCCCTTAACCCCAGTGTGCAGAAATTGTCAAAACGTTTTTTTCAGCAGAAATAAACACGTTTTGGCAACTTTGGTCACCCCCATGTAACCTATAGGGCAGGAACAGCACACTTTTCAAAACGTGTTTTTCAGCCCGAAATAAACGCGTTTTCTCAGCCTTTAGAATCGCAGTGTAACTGCCTGGCTCAGAAGAGCACACTGAGTCAGCCCTTAACCCCAGTGTGCAGAAATTGTCAAAACGTGTTTTTCAGCAGAAATAAACACGTTTTGGCAACTTTGGTCACCCCCATGTAAGTTATAGGGCAGGAAGAGCACACTTTTCAAAACGTGTTTTTCAGCCCGAAATAAACGCGTTTTCTCAGCCCTTGGAATCGCAGTGTAACTGCCTGGCTCAGAAGATTCCACTGAGTCAGCCCTTAACCCCAGTGTGCAGAAATTGTCAAAACGTGTTTTTCAGCAGAAATAAACACGTTTTGGCAACTTTGGTCACCCCCATGTAACTTATAGGGCAGGAACAGCACAGTTTTCAAAACGTGTTTTTCAGCCCGAAATAAACGCGTTTTCTCAGCCCTTGGAATCACAGTGTAACTGCCTGGCTCAGAAGAGCCCACTGAGTAAGCCCTTAACCCCAGTGTGCAGAAATTGTCAAAACGTGTTTTTCAGCAGAAATAAACACGTTTTGGCAACTTTGGTCACCCCCATGTAAGTTATAGGGCAGGAACAGCACACTTTTCAAAACGTGTTTTTCAGCCCGAAATAAACGCGTTTTCTCAGCCCTTAGAATCGCAGTGTAACTGCCTGGCTCAGAAGAGCCCACTGAGTCAGTCCTTAACCCCAGAGTGCAGAAATTGTCAAAACGTGTTTTTCAGCAGAAATAAACACGTTTTGGCAACTTTGGTCACCCCCATGTAAGTTATAGGGCAGGAACAGCACAGTTTTCAAAACGTGTTTTTCAGCCCGAAATAAACGCGTTTTCTAAGCCCTTGGAATCACAGTGTAACTGCCTGGCTCAGAAGAGCCCACTGAGTCAGCCCTTAACCCCAGTGTGCAGAAATTGTCAAAACGTGTTTTTCAGCAGAAATAAACACGTTTTGGCAACTTTGGTCACCCCCATGTAACTTATAGGGCAGGAACAGCACACTTTTCAAAACGTGTTTTTCAGCCCGAAATAAACGCGTTTTCTCACCCATTGGAATCGCAGTGTAACTGCCTGGCTCAGAAGAGCCCACTGAGTCAGCCCTTAACCCCAGTGTGCAGAAATTGTCAAAACGTTTTTTTCAGCAGAAATAAACACGTTTTGGCAACTTTGGTCACCCCCATGTAACCTATAGGGCAGGAACAGCACACTTTTCAAAACGTGTTTTTCAGCCCGAAATAAACGCGTTTTCTCAGCCTTTAGAATCGCAGTGTAACTGCCTGGCTCAGAAGAGCACACTGAGTCAGCCCTTAACCCCAGTGTGCAGAAATTGTCAAAACGTGTTTTCCAGCAGAAATAAACACGTTTTGGCAACTTTGGTCACCCCCATGTAACTTATAGGGCAGGAACAGCACACTTTTCAAAACGTGTTCTTCAGCCCGAAATAAACGCGTTTTCTCAGCCCTTGGAATCGCAGTGTAACTGCCTGGCTCAGAAGAGCCCACTGAGTCAGCCCTTAACCCCAGTGTGCAGAAATTGTCAAAACGTGTTTTTCAGCAGAAATAAACACGTTTTGGCAACTTTGGTCACCCCCATGTAACCTATAGGGCAGGAACAGCACACTTTTCAAAACGTGTTTTTCAGCCCGAAATAAACGCGTTTTCTCAGCCTTTAGAATCGCAGTGTAACTGCCTGGCTCAGAAGAGCACACTGAGTCAGCCCTTAACCCCAGTGTGCAGAAATTGTCAAAACGTGTTTTTCAGCAGAAATAAACACGTTTTGGCAACTTTGGTCACCCCCATGTATCTTATAGGGCAGGAACAGCACACTTTTCAAAACGTGTTTTTCAGCCCGAAATAAACGCGTTTTCTCAGCCCTTGGAATCGCAGAGTAACTGCCTGGCTCAGAAGAGCCCACTGAGTCAGCCCTTAACCCGAAAATGCAGAAATTGTCAAAACGTGTTTTTCAGCAGAAATAAACACGTTTTGGCAACTTAGGTCACCCCCATGTAACTTATAGGGCTGGAACAGCACACTTTTCAAAACGTGTTTTTCAGCCCGAAATAAACGCGTTTTCTCACCCATTGGAATCGCAGTGTAACTGCCTGGCTCAGAAGAGCCCACTGAGTCAGCCCTTAACCCCAGTGTGCAGAAATTGTCAAAACGTGTTTTTCAGCAGAAATAAACACGTTTTGGCAACTTTGGTCACCCCCATGTAACTTATAGGGCAGGAACAGCACACTTTTCAAAACGTGTTTTTCAGCCCGAAATAAACGCGTTTTCTCAGCCCTTGGAATCGCAATGTAACTGCCTGGCTCAGAAGAGCCCACTGAGTCAGCCCTTAACCCCAGTGTGTAGAAATTGTCAAAACATGTTTTTCAGCAGAAATAAACACGTTTTGGCAACTTTGGTCACCCCCATGTAAGTTATAGGGCAGGAACAGCACAGTTTTCAAAACGTGTTTTTCAGCCCGAAATAAAAGCATTTTCTCTGCCCTTGGAATCACAGTGTAACTGCCTGGCTCAGAAGAGCCCACTGAGACATCCCTTAACCCCAGTGTGCAGAAATTGTCAAAACGTGTTTTTCAGCAGAAATAAACACGTTTTGGCAACTTTGGTCACCCCCATGTAACTTATAGGGCAAGAACAGCACAGTTTTCAAAACGTGTTTTTCAGCCCGAAATAAACGCGTTTTCTCAGCCCTTGGAATCACAGTGTAACTGCCTGGCTCAGAAGAGCCCACTGAGTCAGCCCTTAACCCGAAAATGCAGAAATTGTCAAAACGTCTTTTTCAGCAGAAATAAACACGTTTTGGCAACTTTGGTGACCCCCATGTAACTTATATGGCAGGAACAGCACACTTTTCAAAACGTGTTTTTCAGCCCGAAATAAACGCGTTTTCTCAGCCTTTAGAATCGCAGTGTAACTGCCTGGCTCAGAAGAGCACACTGAGTCAGCCCTAAACCCCAGTGTGTAGAAATTGTCAAAACGTGTTTTTCAGCAGAAATAAACACGTTTTGGCAACTTTGGTCACCCCCATGTAAGTTATAGGGCAGGAACAGCACACTTTTCAAAACGTGTTTTTCAGCCCGAAATAAAAGCGTTTTCTCAGCCCTTGGAATCGCAGTGTACCTGGCTCAGAAGAGCCCACTGAGTCAGCCCTAAACCCCAGTGTGCAGAAATTGTCAAAACGTGTTTTTCAGCAGTAATAAACACGTTTTGGCAACTTTGGTCACCCCCATGTAACTTATAGGGCACGAACAGCACACTTTTCAAAACGTGTTTTTCAGCCCGAAATAAACGCGTTTTCTCAGCCCTTGGAATCGCAGTGTAACTGCCTGGCTCAGAAGAGCCCACTGAGTCAGCCCTTAACCCCAGTGTGTAGAAATTGTCAAAACGTGTTTTTCAGCAGAAATAAACACGTTTTGGCAACTTTGGTCACCCCCATGTAAGTTATAGGGCAGGAACAGCACACTTTTCAAAACGTGTTTTTCAGCCCGAAATAAACGCGTTTTCTCAGCCCTTGGAATCGCAGTGTAACTGCCTGGCTCAGAAGAGCCCACTGAGTCAGCCCTTAACCCCAGTGTGTAGAAATTGTCAAAACGTGTTTTTCAGCAGAAATAAACACGTTTTGGCAACTTTGGTCACCCCCATGTAAGTTATAGGGCAGGAACAGCACACTTTTCAAAACGTGTTTTTCAGCCCGAAATAAAAGCGTTTTCTCAGCCCTTGGAATCGCAGTGTACCTGGCTCAGAAGAGCCCACTGAGTCAGCCCTAAACCCCAGTGTGCAGAAATTGTCAAAACGTGTTTTTCAGCAGTAATAAACACGTTTTGGCAACTTTGGTCACCCCCATGTAACTTATAGGGCACAAACATCACACTTTTCAAAACGTGTTTTTCAGCCCGAAATAAACGCGTTTTCTCAGCCCTTGGAATCGCAGTGTAACTGCCTGGCTCAGAAGAGCCCACTGAGTCAGCCCTTAACCCCAGTGTGTAGAAATTGTCAAAACGTGTTTTTCAGCAGAAATAAACACGTTTTGGCAACTTTGGTCACCCCCATGTAAGTTATAGGGCAGGAACAGCACACTTTTCAAAACGTGTTTTTCAGCCCAAAATAAACGCGTTTTCTCAGCCCTTGGAATCGCAGTGTAACTGCCTGGCTCAGAAGAGCACACTGAGTCAGCCCTTAACCCCAGTGTGTAGAAATTGTCAAAACGTGTTTTTCAGCAGAAATAAACACGTTTTGGCAACTTTGGTCACCCCCATGTAAGTTATAGGGCAGGAACAGCACACTTTTCAAAACGTGTTTTTCAGCCCGAAATAAAAGCGTTTTCTCAGCCCTTGGAATCGCAGTGTACCTGGCTCAGAAGAGCCCACTGAGTCAGCCCTTAACCCCAGTGTGTAGAAATTGTCAAAACGTGTTTTCCAGCAGAAATAAACAGGTTTTGGCAACTTTGGTCACCCCCATGTAACTTACAGGGCAGGAACAGCACAGTTTTCAAAACGTGTTTTTCAGCCCGAAATAACCGCGTTTTCTCAGCCCTTGGAATCGCAGTGTAACTGCCTGGCTCAGAAGAGCACACTGAGTCAGCCCTTAACCCCAGTGTGCAGAAATTGTCAAAACGTGTTTTTCAGCAGAAATAAACACTTTTTGGCAACTTTGGTCACCCCCATGTAACCTATAGGGCAGGAACAGCACACTTTTCAAAACGTGTTTTTCAGCCCGAAATAAACGCGTTTTCTCAGCCCTTGGAATCGCAGTGTAACTATCTGGCTCAGAAGAGCCCACTGAGTCAGCCCTTAACCCCAGTGTGCAGAAATTGTCAAAACGTGTTTTTCAGCAGAAATAAACACGTTTTGGCAACTTTGGTCACCCCCATGTAACTTATAGGGCAGGAACAGCACAGTTATCAAAACGTGTTTTTCAGCCCGAAATAAACGCGTTTTCTAAGCCCTTGGAATCACAGTGTAACTGCCTGGCTCAGAAGAGCCCACTGAGTCAGCCCTTAACCCCAGTGTGCAGAAATTGTCAAAACGTGTTTTTCAGCAGAAATAAACACGTTTTGGCAACTTTGGTCACCCCCATGTAAGTTATAGGGCAGGAACAGCACACTTTTCAAAACGTGTTTTTCAGCCCGAAATAAACGCGTTTTCTCAGCCCTTAGAATCGCAGTGTAACTGCCTGGCTCAGAAGAGCCCACTGAGTCAGTCCTTAACCCCAGAGTGCAGAAATTGTCAAAACGTGTTTTTCAACAAAAATAAACACGTTTTGGCAACTTTGGTCACCCCCATGTAACTTATAGGGCAGGAACAGCACACTTTTCAAAACGTGTTTTTCAGCCCGAAATAAACGCGTTTTCTCAGCCCTTGGAATCGCAGTGTAACTGCCTGGCTCAGAAGAGCCCACTGAGTCAGCCCTTAACCCCAGTGTGCAGAAATTGTCAAAACGTGTTTTTCAGCAGAAATAAACACTTTTTGGCAACTTTGGTCACCCCCATGTAACCTATAGGGCAGGAACAGCACACTTTTCAAAACGTGTTTTTCAGCCCGAAATAATTCCGTTTTCTCAGCCCTTGGAATCGCAGTGTAACTACCTGGCTCAGAAGAGCCCACTGAGTCAGCCCTTAACCCCAGTGTGCAGAAATTGTCAAAACGTGTTTTTCAGCAGAAATAAACACGTTTTGGCAACTTTGGTCACCCCCATGTAACCTATAGGGCAGGAACAGCACACTTTTCAAAACGTGTTTTTCAGCCCGAAATAAACGCGTTTTCTCAGCCCTTGGAATCGCAATGTAACTGCCTGGCTCAGAAGAGCCCACTGAGTCAGCCCTTAACCCCAGTGTGTAGAAATTGTCAAAACATGTTTTTCAGCAGAAATAAACACGTTTTGGCAACTTTGGTCACCCCCATGTAACTTATAGGGCAGGAACAGCACACTTTTCAAAACGTGTTTTTCAGCCCGAAATAAACGCGTTTTCTCACCCATTGGAATCGCAGTGTAACTGCCTGGCTCAGAAGAGCCCACTGAGTCAGCCCTTAACCCCAGTGTGCAGAAATTGTCAAAACATGTTTTTCAGCAGAAATAAACACGTTTTGGCAACTTTGGTCACCCCCATGTAACCTATAGGGCAGGAACAGCACACTTTTCAAAACGCGTTTTTCAGCCCGAAATAAACGCGTTTTCTCATCCATTGGAATCGCAGTGTAACTGCCTGGCTCAGAAGAGCCCACTGAGTCAGCCCTTAACCCCAGTGTGCAGAAATTGTCAAAACGTGTTTTTCAGCAGAAATAAACACGTTTTGGCAACTTTGGTCACCCCCTTGTAACTTATAGGGCACTAACAGCACACTTTTCAAAACGTGTTTTTCAGCCCGAATAAACGCGTTTTCTCAGGCCTTGGAATCACAGTTTAACTGCCTGGCTCAGAAGAGCCCACTGAGTCAGCCCTTAACCCCAGTGTGTAGAAATTGTCAAAACGTGTTTTTCAGCAGAAATAAACACGTTTTGGCAATTTTGGTCACGCCCATGTAAGTTATAGGGCAGGAACAGCACACTTTAAAAAACGTGTTTTTCAGCCCGAAATAAACGCGTTTTCTCAGCCCTTGGAATCGCAGTGTAACTACCTGGCTCAGAAGAGCCCACTGAGTCAGCCCTTAACCCCAGTGTGCAGAAATTGTCAAAACGTGTTTTCCAGCAGAAATAAACACGTTTTGGCAACTTTGGTCACCCCCATGTAACTTATAGGGCAGGAACAGCACACTTTTCAAAACGTGTTTTTCAGCCCGAAATAAACGCGTTTTCTCACCCATTGGAATCGCAGTGTAACTGCCTGGCTCAGAAGACCCCACTGAGTCAGCCCTTAACCCCAGTCTGCAGATATTGTCAAAACGTGTTTTTCAGCAGAAATAAACACGTTTTGGCAACTTTGGTCACCCCCATGTAACTTATAGGGCAAGAACAGCACAGTTTTCAAAACGTGTTTTTCAGCCCGAAATAAACGCGTTTTCTCAGCCCTTGGAATCACAGTGTAACTGCCTGGCTCAGAAGAGCCCACTGAGTCAGCCCTTAACCCGAAAATGCAGAAATTGTCAAAACGTCTTTTTCAGCAGAAATAAACACGTTTTGGCAACTTTGGTGACCCCCATGTAACTTATACGGCAGGAACAGCACACTTTTCAAAACGTGTTTTTCAGCCCGAAATAAACGCGTTTTCTCAGCCCTTGGAATCGCAGTGTAACTGCCTGGCTCAGAAGAGCCCACTGAGTCAGCCCTTAACCCCAGTGTGCAGAAATTGTCAAAACGTGTTTTTCAGCAGAAATAAACACGTTTTGGCAACTTTGGTCACCCCCATGTAAGTTATAGAGCAGGAACAGCACACTTTTCAAAACGTGTTTTTCAGCCCGAAATAAACGCGTTTTCTCAGCCCTTGGAATCGCAGTGTAAATGCCTGGCTCAGAAGAGCCCACTGAGTCAGCCCTTAACCCCAGTGTGCAGAAATTGTCAAAACGTGTTTTTCAGCAGAAATAAACACGTTTTGGCAACTTTGGTCACCCCCATGTAACCTATAGGGCAGGAACAGCACACTTTTCAAAACATGTTTTTCAGCCCGAAATAAATGCGTTTTCTCAGCCTTTAGAATCGCAGTGTAACTGCCTGGCTCAGAAGAGCCCACTGAGTCAGCCCTTAACCCCAGTGTGCAGAAATTGTCAAAACGTGTTTTTCAGCAGAAATAAACACGTTTTGGCAACTTTGGTCACCCCCATGTAACCTATAGGGCAGGAACAGCACACTTTTCAAAACGTGTTTTTCAGCCCGAAATAAACGCGTTTTCTCAGCCTTTAGAATCGCAGTGTAACTGCCTGGCTCAGAAGAGCACACTGAGTCAGCCCTTAACCCCAGTGTGCAGAAATTGTCAAAACGTGTTTTTTCAGCAGAAATAAACACGTTTTGGCAACTTTGGTCACCCACATGTATCTTATAGGGCAGGAACAGCACACTTTTCAAAACGTGTTTTTCAGCCCGAAATAAACGCGTTTTCTCAGCCCTTGGAATCGCAGTGTAACTGCCTGGCTCAGAAGAGCCCACTGAGTCAGCCCTTAACCCCAGTGTGCAGAAATTGTCAAAACGTGTTTTTCAGCAGAAATAAACACTTTTTGGCAACTTTGGTCACCCCCATGTAACCTATAGGGCAGGAACAGCACACTTTTCAAAACGTGTTTTTCAGCCCGAAATAATTCCGTTTTCTCAGCCCTTGGAATCGCAGTGTAACTGCCTGGCTCAGAAGAGCCCACTGAGTCAGCCCTTAACCCCAGTCTGCAGATATTGTCAAAACGTGTTTTTCAGCAGAAATAAACACGTTTTGGCAACTTTGGTCACCCCCATGTAACTTATAGGGCAAGAACAGCACACTTTTCAAAACGTGTTTTTCAGCCCGAAATAAATGCGTTTTCTCAGCCCTTGGAATCGCAGTGTAAATGCCTGGCTCAGAAGAGCCCACTGAGTCAGCCCTTAACCCCAGTGTGCAGAAATTGTCAAAACGTGTTTTTCAGCAGAAATAAACACGTTTTGGCAACTTTGGTCACCCCCATGTAACTTATAGGGCAGGAACAGCACACTTTTCAAAACGTGTTTTTCAGCCCGAAATAAACGCGTTTTCTCACCCATTGGAATCGCAGTGTAACTGCCTGGCTCAGAAGAGCCCACTGAGTCAGCCCTTAACCCCAGTGTGCAGAAATTGTCAAAACGTGTTTTTCAGCAGAAATAAACACGTTTTGGCAACTTTGGTCACCCCCATGTAACTTATAGGGCAGGAACAGCACACTTTTCAAAACGTGTTTTTCAGCCCGAAATAAACGCGTTTTCTCAGCCCTTGGAATCGCAATGTAACTGCCTGGCTCAGAAGAGCCCACTGAGTCAGCCCTTAACCCCAGTGTGTAGAAATTGTCAAAACGTGTTTTTCAGCAGAAATAAACACGTTTTGGCAACTTTGGTCACCTCCATGTAAGTTATAGGGCAGGAACAGCACAGTTTTCAAAACGTGTTTTTCAACCCGAAATAAAAGCATTTTCTCTGCCCTTGGAATCACAGTGTAACTGCCTGGCTCAGAAGAGCCCACTGAGACATCCCTTAACCCCAGTGTGCAGAAATTGTCAAAACGTGTTTTTCAGCAGAAATAAACACGTTTTGGCAAATTTGGTCACCCCAATGTAACTTATAGGGCAGGAACAGCACAGTTTTCAAAACGTGTTTTTCAGCCCGAAATAAAAGCATTTTCTCAGCCCTTGGAATCGCAGTGTAACTACCTGGCTCAGAAGAGCCCACTGAGTCAGCCCTTAACCCCAGTGTGCAGAAATTGTCAAAACGTGTTTTTCAGCAGAAATAAACACTTTATGGCAACTTTGGTCACCCCCATGTAACCTATAGGGCAGGAACAGCACACTTTTCAAAACGTGTTTTTCAGCCCGAAATAAACGCGTTTTCTCAGCCCTTGGAATCGCAGTGTAACTACCTGGCTCAGAAGAGCCCACTGAGTCAGCCCTTAACCCCAGAGTGCAGAAATTGTCAAAACGTGTTTTTCAGCAGAAATAAACACGTTTTGGCAACTTTGGTCACCCCCATGTAACTTATAGGGCAAGAACAGCACAGTTTTCAAAACGTGTTTTTCAGCCCGAAATAAACGCGTTTTCTCAGCCCTTGGAATCACAGTGTAACTGCCTGGCTCAGAAGAGCCCACTGAGTCAGCCCTTAACCCGAAAATGCAGAAATTGTCAAAACGTCTTTTTCAGCAGAAATAAACACGTTTTGGCAACTTTGGTGACCCCCATGTAACTTATAGGGCAGGAACAGCACACTTTTCAAAACGTGTTTTTCAGCCCGAAATAAACGCGTTTTCTCACCCATTGGAATCGCAGTGTAACTGCCTGGCTCAGAAGAGCCCACTGAGTCAGCCCTTAACCCCAGTGTGCAGAAATTGTCAAAACATGTTTTTCAGCAGAAATAAACACGTTTTGGCAAC
Source organism: Atractosteus spatula (assembly GCF_055471065.1). NCBI lineage: Eukaryota > Metazoa > Chordata > Actinopteri > Semionotiformes > Lepisosteidae > Atractosteus > Atractosteus spatula. Next base: position 11,482,909 of record NC_142728.1, on the reverse strand, counting down.
TTTGGTCACCCCCATGTAACCTATAGGGCAGGAACAGCACACTTTTCAAAACGCGTTTTTCAGCCCGAAATAAACGCGTTTTCTCACCCATTGGAATCGCAGTGTAACTGCCTGGCTCAGAAGAGCCCACTGAGTCAGCCCTTAACCCCAGTGTGCAGAAATTGTCAAAACGTGTTTTTCAGCAGAAATAAACACGTTTTGGCAACTTTGGTCACCCCCATGTAACTTATAGGGCAGGAACAGCACACTTTTCAAAACGTGTTTTTCAGCCCGAAATAAACGCGTTTTCTCACCCATTGGAATCGCAGTGTAACTGCCTGGCTCAGAAGAGCCCACTGAGTCAGCCCTTAACCCCAGTGTGCAGAAATTGTCAAAACGTGTTTTTCAGCAGAAATAAACACGTTTTGGCAACTTTGGTCACCCCCATGTAACTTATAGGGCAGGAACAGCACACTTTTCAAAACGTGTTTTTCAGCCCGAAATAAACGCGTTTTCTCAGCCCTTGGAATCGCAGTGTAACTGCCTGGCTCAGAAGAGCCCACTGAGTCAGCCCTTAACCCCAGTGTGCAGAAATTGTCAAAACGTGTTTTTCAGCAGAAATAAACACGTTTTGGCAACTTTGGTCACCCCCATGTAAGTTATAGGGCAGGAACAGCACACTTTTCAAAACGTGTTTTTCAGCCCGAAATAAACGCGTTTTCTCACCCATTGGAATCGCACTGTAACTGCCTGGCTCAGAAGAGCCCACTGAGTCAGCCCTTAACCGCAGTGTGTAGAAATTGTCAAAACGTGTTTTTCAGCAGAAATAAACACGTTTTGGCAACTTTGGTCACCCCCATGTAAGTTATAGGGCAGGAACAGCACACTTTTCAAAACGTGTTTTTCAGCCCGAAATAAACACGTTTTCTCAGCCCTTGGAATCGCAGTGTAACTGACTGGCTCAGAAGAGCCCACTGAGTCAGCCCTTAACCCGAAAATGCAGATATTGTCAAAACGTGTTTTTCAGCAGAAATAAACACATTTTGGCAACTTTGGTCACCCCCATGTAAGTTATAGGGCAGGAACAGCACAGTTTTCAAAACGTGTTTTTCAGCCCGAAATAAACGCTTTTTCTCAGCCCTTGGAATCGCAGTGTAACTGCCTGGCTCAGAAGAGCACACTGAGTCAGCCCTTAACCCCAGTGATCAGAAATTGTCAAAACGTGTTTTTCAGCAGAAATAAACACGTTTTGGCAACTTTGGTCACCCCCATGTAAGTTATAGGGCAGGAACAGCACACTTTTCAAAACGTGTTTTTCAGCCCGAAATAAACGCGTTTTCTCAGCCCTTGGAATCGCAGTGTAAATGCCTGGCTCAGAAGAGCCCACTGAGTCAGCCCTTAACCCCAGTGTGCAGAAATTGTCAAAACGTGTTTTTCAGCAGAAATAAACACGTTTTGGCAACTTTGGTCACCCCCATGTAACTTATAGGGCAGGAACAGCACACTTTTCAAAACATGTTTTTCAGCCCGAAATAAATGCGTTTTCTCAGCCTTTAGAATCGCAGTGTAACTGCCTGGCTCAGAAGAGCCCACTGAGTCAGCCCTTAACCCCAGTGTGCAGAAATTGTCAAAACGTGTTTTTCAGCAGAAATAAACACGTTTTGGCAACTTTGGTCACCCCCATGTAACTTATAGGGCAGGAACAGCACACTTTTCAAAACGTGTTTTTCAGCCCGAAATAACCGCGTTTTCTCAGCCCTTGGAATCGAAGTGTAACTGCCTGGCTCAGAAGAGCCCACTGAGTCAGCCCTTAACCCCAGTGTGTAGAAATTGTCAAAACGTGTTTTTCAGCAGAAATAAACAAGTTTTGGCAACTTTGGTCACCCCCATGTAACCTATAGGGAAGGAACAGCACACTTTTCAAAACGTGTTTTTCAGCCCGAAATAAACGCGTTTTCTCAGCCCTTGGAATCGCAGTGTAACTACCTGGCTCAGAAGAGCCCACTGAGTCAGCCCTTAACCCCATTGTGCAGAAATTGTCAAAACGTGTTTTTCAGCAGAAATAAACACGTTTTGGCAACTTTGGTCACCCCCATGTAACTTATAGGGCAGGAACAGCACAGTTTTCAAAACGTGTTTTTTAAGCCCGAAATAAACGCGTTTTCTCATCCCTTAGAATCGTAGTGTAACTGCCTAGCTCAGAAGAGCACACTGAGTCAGCCCTTAACCCCAGTGTGCAGAAATTGTCAAAAAGTGTTTTTCAGCAGAAATAAACACGTTTTGGGAACTTTGGTCACCCCCATGTAACTTATAGGGCAAGAACAGCACAGTTTTCAAAACGTGTTTTTCAGCCCGAAATAAACGCGTTTTCTCAGCCCTTGGAATCACAGTGTAACTGCCTGGCTCAGAAGAGCCCACTGAGTCAGCCCTTAACCCGAAAATGCAGAAATTGTCAAAACGTCTTTTTCAGCAGAAATAAACACGTTTTGGCAACTTTGGTGACCCCCATGTAACTTATAGGGCAGGAACAGCACACTTTTCAAAACGTGTTTTTCAGCCCGAAATAAACGCGTTTTCTCACCCATTGGAATCGCAGTGTAACTGCCTGGCTCAGAAGAGCCCACTGAGTCAGCCCTTAACCCCAGTGTGCAGAAATTGTCAAAACATGTTTTTCAGCAGAAATAAACACGTTTTGGCAACTTTGGTCACCCCCATGTAACCTATAGGACAGGAACAGCACACTTTTCAAAACGCGTTTTTCAGCCCGAAATAAACGCGTTTTCTCACCCATTGGAATCGCAGTGTAACTGCCTGGCTCAGAAGAGCCCACTGAGTCAGCCCTTAACCCCAGTGTGCAGAAATTGTCAAAACGTGTTTTTCAGCAGAAATAAACACGTTTTGGCAACTTTGGTCACCCCCATGTAACTTATAGGGCAGGAACAGCACACTTTTCAAAACGTGTTTTTCAGCCCGAAATAAACGCGTTTTCTCAGCCCTTGGAATCGCAGTGTAACTGCCTGGCTCAGAAGAGCCCACTGAGTCAGCCCTTAACCCCAGTGTGCAGAAATTGTCAAAACGTGTTTTTCAGCAGAAATAAACACGTTTTGGCAACTTTGGTCACCCCCATGTAAGTTATAGGGCAGGAACAGCACACTTTTCAAAACGTGTTTTTCAGCCCGAAATAAACGCGTTTTCTCAGCCCTTGGAATCGCAGTGTAAATGCCTGGCTCAGAAGAGCCCACTGAGTCAGCCCTTAACCCCAGTGTGCAGAAATTGTCAAAACGTGTTTTTCAGCAGAAATAAACACGTTTTGGCAACTTTGGTCACCCCCATGTAACCTATAGGGCAGGAACAGCACACTTTTCAAAACATGTTTTTCAGCCCGAAATAAATGCGTTTTCTCAGCCTTTAGAATCGCAGTGTAACTGCCTGGCTCAGAAGAGCCCACTGAGTCAGCCCTTAACCCCAGTATGCAGAAATTGTCAAAACGTGTTTTTCAGCAGAAATAAACACGTTTTGGCAACTTTGGTCACCCCCATGTAACTTATAGGGCAGGAACAGCACACTTTTCAAAACGTGTTTTTCAGCCCGAAATAAACACGTTTTCTCAGCCCTTGGAATCGCAGTGTAACTGACTGGCTCAGAAGAGCCCACTGAGTCAGCCCTTAACCCGAAAATGCAGATATTGTCAAAACGTGTTTTTCAGCAGAAATAAACACATTTTGGCAACTTTGGTCACCCCCATGTAAGTTATAGGGCAGGAACAGCACAGTTTTCAAAACGTGTTTTTCAGCCCGAAATAAACGCTTTTTCTCAGCCCTTGGAATCGCAGTGTAACTGCCTGGCTCAGAAGAGCACACTGAGTCAGCCCTTAACCCCAGTGATCAGAAATTGTCAAAACGTGTTTTTCAGCAGAAATAAACACGTTTTGGCAACTTTGGTCACCCCCATGTAAGTTATAGGGCAGGAACAGCACACTTTTCAAAACGTGTTTTTCAGCCCGAAATAAACGCGTTTTCTCAGCCCTTGGAATCGCAGTGTAAATGCCTGGCTCAGAAGAGCCCACTGAGTCAGCCCTTAACCCCAGTGTGCAGAAATTGTCAAAACGTGTTTTTCAGCAGAAATAAACACGTTTTGGCAACTTTGGTCACCCCCATGTAACTTATAGGGCAGGAACAGCACACTTTTCAAAACATGTTTTTCAGCCCGAAATAAATGCGTTTTCTCAGCCTTTAGAATCGCAGTGTAACTGCCTGGCTCAGAAGAGCCCACTGAGTCAGCCCTTAACCCCAGTGTGCAGAAATTGTCAAAACGTGTTTTTCAGCAGAAATAAACACGTTTTGGCAACTTTGGTCACCCCCATGTAACTTATAGGGCAGGAACAGCACACTTTTCAAAACGTGTTTTTCAGCCCGAAATAACCGCGTTTTCTCAGCCCTTGGAATCGAAGTGTAACTGCCTGGCTCAGAAGAGCCCACTGAGTCAGCCCTTAACCCCAGTGTGTAGAAATTGTCAAAACGTGTTTTTCAGCAGAAATAAACAAGTTTTGGCAACTTTGGTCACCCCCATGTAACCTATAGGGAAGGAACAGCACACTTTTCAAAACGTGTTTTTCAGCCCGAAATAAACGCGTTTTCTCAGCCCTTGGAATCGCAGTGTAACTACCTGGCTCAGAAGAGCCCACTGAGTCAGCCCTTAACCCCATTGTGCAGAAATTGTCAAAACGTGTTTTTCAGCAGAAATAAACACGTTTTGGCAACTTTGGTCACCCCCATGTAACTTATAGGGCAGGAACAGCACAGTTTTCAAAACGTGTTTTTTAAGCCCGAAATAAACGCGTTTTCTCATCCCTTAGAATCGTAGTGTAACTGCCTAGCTCAGAAGAGCACACTGAGTCAGCCCTTAACCCCAGTGTGCAGAAATTGTCAAAAAGTGTTTTTCAGCAGAAATAAACACGTTTTGGGAACTTTGGTCACCCCCATGTAACTTATAGGGCAAGAACAGCACAGTTTTCAAAACGTGTTTTTCAGCCCGAAATAAACGCGTTTTCTCAGCCCTTGGAATCACAGTGTAACTGCCTAGCTCAGAAGAGCACACTGAGTCAGCCCTTAACCCCAGTGTGCAGAAATTGTCAAAACGTGTTTTTCAGCAGAAATAAACACGTTTTGGCAACTTTGGTCACCCCCATGTAACTTATAGGGCAAGAACAGCACAGTTTTCAAAACGTGTTTTTCAGCCCGAAATAAACGCGTTTTCTCAGCCCTTGGAATCACAGTGTAACTGCCTGGCTCAGAAGAGCCCACTGAGTCAGCCCTTAACCCGAAAATGCAGAAATTGTCAAAACGTCTTTTTCAGCAGAAATTAACACGTTTTGGCAACTTTGGTGACCCCCATGTAACTTATAGGGCAGGAACAGCACACTTTTCAAAACGTGTTTTTCAGCCCGAAATAAACGCGTTTTCTCACCCATTGGAATCGCAGTGTAACTGCCTGGCTCAGAAGAGCCCACTGAGTCAGCCCTTAACCCCAGTGTGCAGAAATTGTCAAAACATGTTTTTCAGCAGAAATAAACACGTTTTGGCAACTTTGGTCACCCCCATGTAACCTATAGGACAGGAACAGCACACTTTTCAAAACGCGTTTTTCAGCCCGAAATAAACGCGTTTTCTCACCCATTGGAATCGCAGTGTAACTGCCTGGCTCAGAAGAGCCCACTGAGTCAGCCCTTAACCCCAGTGTGCAGAAATTGTCAAAACGTGTTTTTCAGCAGAAATAAACACGTTTTGGCAACTTTGGTCACCCCCATGTAACTTATAGGGCAGGAACAGCACACTTTTCAAAACGTGTTTTTCAGCCCGAAATAAACGCGTTTTCTCAGCCCTTGGAATCGCAGTGTAACTGCCTGGCTCAGAAGAGCCCACTGAGTCAGCCCTTAACCCCAGTGTGCAGAAATTGTCAAAACGTGTTTTTCAGCAGAAATAAACACGTTTTGGCAACTTTGGTCACCCCCATGTAAGTTATAGGGCAGGAACAGCACACTTTTCAAAACGTGTTTTTCAGCCCGAAATAAACGCGTTTTCTCAGCCCTTGGAATCGCAGTGTAAATGCCTGGCTCAGAAGAGCCCACTGAGTCAGCCCTTAACCCCAGTGTGCAGAAATTGTCAAAACGTGTTTTTCAGCAGAAATAAACACGTTTTGGCAACTTTGGTCACCCCCATGTAACCTATAGGGCAGGAACAGCACACTTTTCAAAACATGTTTTTCAGCCCGAAATAAATGCGTTTTCTCAGCCTTTAGAATCGCAGTGTAACTGCCTGGCTCAGAAGAGCCCACTGAGTCAGCCCTTAACCCCAGTATGCAGAAATTGTCAAAACGTGTTTTTCAGCAGAAATAAACACGTTTTGGCAACTTTGGTCACCCCCATGTAACTTATAGGGCAGGAACAGCACACTTTTCAAAACGTGTTTTTCAGCCCGAAATAACCGCGTTTTCTCAGCCCTTGGAATCGCAGTGTAACTGCCTGGCTCAGAAGAGCCCACTGAGTCAGCCCTTAACCCCAGTGTGTAGAAATTGTCAAAACGTGTTTTTCAGCAGAAATAAACAAGTTTTGGCAACTTTGGTCACCCCCATGTAACCTATAGGGAAGGAACAGCACACTTTTCAAAACGTGTTTTTCAGCCCGAAATAAACGCGTTTTCTCAGCCCTTGGAATCGCAGTGTAACTACCTGGCTCAGAAGAGCCCACTGAGTCAGCCCTTAACCCCATTGTGCAGAAATTGTCAAAACGTGTTTTTCAGCAGAAATAAACACGTTTTGGCAACTTTGGTCACCCCCATGTAACTTATAGGGCAGGAACAGCACAGTTTTCAAAACGTGTTTTTTGAGCCCGAAATAAACGCGTTTTCTCATTCCTTAGAATCGCAGTGTAACTGCCTAGCTCAGAAGAGCACACTGAGTCAGCCCTTAACCCCAGTGTGCAGAAATTGTCAAAACGTGTTTTTCAGCAGAAATAAACACGTTTTGGGAACTTTGGTCACCCCCTTGTAACTTATAGGGCACTAACAGCACACTTTTCAAAACGTGTTTTTCAGCCCGAAATAAACGCGTTTTCTCAGGCCTTGGAATCACAGTTTAACTGCCTGGCTCAGAAGTGCCCACTGAGTCAGCCCTTAACCCCAGTGTGTAAAAATTGTCAAAATGTGTTTTTCAGCAGAAATAAACACGTTTTGGCAACTTTGGTCACCCCCATGTAACTTATAAGGGCAGGAACAGTACAGTTTTCAAAACGTGTTTTTCAGCCCGAAATAAACGCATTTTCTCAGCCCTTAGAATCGCAGTGTAACTGCCTGGCTCAGAAGAGCACACTGAGTCAGCCCTTAACCCGAAAATGCAGAAATTGTCAAAACGTGTTTTTCAGCAGAAATAAACACGTTTTGGCAACTTTGGTCACCCCCATGTAACTTATAGGGCAGGAACAGCACACTTTTCAAAACGTGTTTTTCAGCCCGAAATAAACGCGTTTTCTCAGCCCTTGGAATCGCAATGTAACTGCCTGGCTCAGAAGAGCCCACTGAGTCAGCCCTTAACCCCAGTGTGTAGAAATTGTCAAAACGTGTTTTTCAGCAGAAATAAACACGTTTTGGCAACTTTGGTCACCCCCATGTAAGTTATAGGGCAGGAACAGCACAGTTTTCAATACGTGTTTTTCAACCCGAAATAAAAGCATTTTCTCTGCCCTTGGAATCACAGTGTAACTGCCTGGCTCAGAAGAGCCCACTGAGACATCCCTTAACCCCAGTGTGCAGAAATTGTCAATACGTGTTTTTCAGCAGACATAAACACGTTTTGGCAACTTTGGTCACCCCAATGTAACTTATAGGGCAGGAACAGCACAGTTTTCAAAACGTGTTTTTCAGCCCGAAATAAAAGCGTTTTCTCAGCCCTTGGAATCGCAGTGTAACTACCTGGCTCAGAAGAGCCCACTGAGTCAGCCCTTAACCCGAAAATGCAGAAATTGTCAAAACGTCTTTTTCAGCAGAAATAAACACGTTTTGGCAACTTTGGTGACCCCCATGTAACTTATAGGGCAGGAACAGCACACTTTTCAAAACGTGTTTTTCTGCCCGAAATAAACGCGTTTTCTCACCCATTGGAATCGCAGTGTAAGTGCCTGGCTCAGAAGAGCCCACTGAGTCAGCCCTTAACCCCAGTGTGCAGAAATTGTCAAAACATGTTTTTCAGCAGAAATAAACACGTTTTGGCAACTTTGGTCACCCCCATGTAACCTATAGGGCAGGAACAGCACACTTTTCAAAACGCGTTTTTCAGCCCGAAATAAACGCGTTTTCTCACCCATTGGAATCGCAGTGTAACTGCCTGGCTCAGAAGAGCCCACTGAGTCAGCCCTTAACCCCAGTGTGCAGAAATTGTCAAAACGTGTTTTTCAGCAGAAATAAACACGTTTTGGCAACTTTGGTCACCCCCATGTAACTTATAGGGCAGGAACAGCACACTTTTCAAAACGTGTTTTTCAGCCCGAAATAAACGCGTTTTCTCACCCATTGGAATCGCAGTGTAACTGCCTGGCTCAGAAGAGCCCACTGAGTCAGCCCTTAACCCCAGTGTGCAGAAATTGTCAAAACGTGTTTTTCAGCAGAAATAAACACGTTTTGGCAACTTTGGTCACCCCCATGTAACTTATAGGGCAGGAACAGCACACTTTTCAAAACGTGTTTTTCAGCCCGAAATAAACGCGTTTTCTCACCCATTGGAATCGCACTGTAACTGCCTGGCTCAGAAGAGCCCACTGAGTCAGCCCTTAACCCCAGTGTGTAGAAATTGTCAAAACGTGTTTTTCAGCAGAAATAAACACGTTTTGGCAACTTTGGTCACCCCCATGTAAGTTATAGGGCAGGAACAGCACAGTTTTCAAAACGTGTTTTTCAACCCGAAATAAAAGCATTTTCTCTGCCCTTGGAATCACAGTGTAACTGCCTGGCTCAGAAGAGCCCACTGAGACATCCCTTAACCCCAGTGTGCAGAAATTGTCAAAACGTGTTTTTCAGCAGAAATAAACACGTTTTGGCAACTTTGGTCACCCCAATGTAACTTATAGGGCAGGAACAGCACAGTTTTCAAAACGTGTTTTTCAGCCCGAAATAAACACGTTTTCTCAGCCCTTGGAATCGCAGTGTAACTGACTGGCTCAGAAGAGCCCACTGAGTCAGCCCTTAACCCGAAAATGCAGATATTGTCAAAACGTGTTTTTCAGCAGAAATAAACACGTTTTGGCAACTTTGGTCACCCCCATGTAAGTTATAGGGCAGGAACAGCACAGTTTTCAAAACGTGTTTTTCAGCCCGAAATAAACGCTTTTTCTCAGCCCTTGGAATCGCAGTGTAACTGCCTGGCTCAGAAGAGCACACTGAGTCAGCCCTTAACCCCAGTGATCAGAAATTGTCAAAACGTGTTTTTCAGCAGAAATAAACACGTTTTGGCAACTTTGGTCTCCCCCATGTAAGTTATAGGGCAGGAACAGCACACTTTTCAATACGTGTTTTTCAGCCCGAAATAAACGGGTTTTCTCAGCCCTTGGAATCGCAGTGTAAATGCCTGGCTCAGAAGAGCCCACTGAGTCAGCCCTTAACCCCAGTGTGCAGAAATTGTCAAAACGTGTTTTTCAGCAGAAATAAACACGTTTTGGCAACTTTGGTCACCCCCATGTAACCTATAGGGCAGGAACAGCACACTTTTCAAAACATGTTTTTCAGCCCGAAATAAATGCGTTTTCTCAGCCTTTAGAATCGCAGTGTAACTGCCTGGCTCAGAAGAGCCCACTGAGTCAGCCCTTAACCCCAGTGTGCAGAAATTGTCAAAACGTGTTTTTCAGCAGAAATAAACACGTTTTGGCAACTTTGGTCACCCCCATGTAACTTATAGGGCAGGAACAGCACACTTTTCAAAACGTGTTTTTCAGCCCGAAATAACCGCGTTTTCTCAGCCCTTGGAATCGCAGTGTAACTGCCTGGCTCAGAAGAGCCCACTGAGTCAGCCCTTAACCCCAGTGTGTAGAAATTGTCAAAACGTGTTTTTCAGCAGAAATAAACAAGTTTTGGCAACTTTGGTCACCCCCATGTAACCTATAGGGAAGGAACAGCACACTTTTCAAAACGTGTTTTTCAGCCCGAAATAAACGCGTTTTCTCAGCCCTTGGAATCGCAGTGTAACTACCTGGCTCAGAAGAGCCCACTGAGTCAGCCCTTAACCCCATTGTGCAGAAATTGTCAAAACGTGTTTTTCAGCAGAAATAAACACGTTTTGGCAACTTTGGTCACCCCCATGTAACTTATAGGGCAGGAACAGCACAGTTTTCAAAACGTGTTTTTTGAGCCCGAAATAAACGCGTTTTCTCATTCCTTAGAATCGCAGTGTAACTGCCTAGCTCAGAAGAGCACACTGAGTCAGCCCTTAACCCCAGTGTGCAGAAATTGTCAAAACGTGTTTTTCAGCAGAAATAAACACGTTTTGGGAACTTTGGTCACCCCCTTGTAACTTATAGGGCACTAACAGCACACTTTTCAAAACGTGTTTTTCAGCCCGAAATAAACGCGTTTTCTCAGGCCTTGGAATCACAGTTTAACTGCCTGGCTCAGAAGTGCCCACTGAGTCAGCCCTTAACCCCAGTGTGTAGAAATTGTCAAAATGTGTTTTTCAGCAGAAATAAACACGTTTTGGCAACTTTGGTCACCCCCATGTAACTTATAAGGGCAGGAACAGTACAGTTTTCAAAACGTGTTTTTCAGCCCGAAATAAACGCATTTTCTCAGCCCTTAGAATCGCAGTGTAACTGCCTGGCTCAGAAGAGCACACTGAGTCAGCCCTTAACCCGAAAATGCAGAAATTGTCAAAACGTGTTTTTCAGCAGAAATAAACACGTTTTGGCAACTTTGGTCACCCCCATGTAACCTATAGGTCAGGAACAGCACACTTTTCAAAACGTGTTTTTCAGCCCGAAATAAACGCGTTTTCTCAGCCCTTGGAATCGCAGTGTAACTGCCTGGCTCAGAAGAGCCCACTGAGTCAGCCCTTAACCCCAGTGTGTAGAAATTGTCAAAACGTGTTTTTCAGCAGAAATAAACACGTTTTGGCAACTTTGGTCACCCCCATGTAACTTATAGGGCAGGAACAGCACACTTTTCAAAACGTGTTTTTCAGCCCGAAATAAACGCGTTTTCTCAGCCCTTGGAATCGCAATGTAACTGCCTGGCTCAGAAGAGCCCACTGAGTCAGCCCTTAACCCCAGTGTGTAGAAATTGTCAAAACGTGTTTTTCAGCAGAAATAAACACGTTTTGGCAACTTTGGTCACCCCCATGTAAGTTATAGGGCAGGAACAGCACAGTTTTCAAAACGTGTTTTTCAACCCGAAATAAAAGCATTTTCTCTGCCCTTGGAATCACAGTGTAACTGCCTGGCTCAGAAGAGCCCACTGAGACATCCCTTAACCCCAGTGTGCAGAAATTGTCAAAACGTGTTTTTCAGCAGACATAAACACGTTTTGGCAACTTTGGTCACCCCAATGTAACTTATAGGGCAGGAACAGCACAGTTTTCAAAACGTGTTTTTCAGCCCGAAATAAAAGCGTTTTCTCAGCCCTTGGAATCGCAGTGTAACTACCTGGCTCAGAAGAGCCCACTGAGTCAGCCCTTAACCCGAAAATGCAGAAATTGTCAAAACGTCTTTTTCAGCAGAAATAAACACGTTTTGGCAACTTTGGTGACCCCCATGTAACTTATAGGGCAGGAACAGCACACTTTTCAAAACGTGTTTTTCTGCCCGAAATAAACGCGTTTTCTCACCCATTGGAATCGCAGTGTAACTGACTGGCTCAGAAGAGCCCACTGAGTCAGCCCTTAACCCGAAAATGCAGATATTGTCAAAACGTGTTTTTCAGCAGAAATAAACACGTTTTGGCAACTTTGGTCACCCCCATGTAAGTTATAGGGCAGGAACAGCACAGTTTTCAAAACGTGTTTTTCAGCCCGAAATAAACGCTTTTTCTCAGCCCTTGGAATCGCAGTGTAACTGCCTGGCTCAGAAGAGCACACTGAGTCAGCCCTTAACCCCAGTGATCAGAAATTGTCAAATCGTGTTTTTCAGCAGAAATAAACACGTTTTGGCAACTTTGGTCACCCCCATGTAAGTTATAGGGCAGGAACAGCACACTTTTCAAAACGTGTTTTTCAGCCCGAAATAAACGCGTTTTCTCAGCCCTTGGAATCGCAGTGTAAATGCCTGGCTCAGAAGAGCCCACTGAGTCAGCCCTTAACCCCAGTGTGCAGAAATTGTCAAAACGTGTTTTTCAGCAGAAATAAACACGTTTTGGCAACTTTGGTCACCCCCATGTAACCTATAGGGCAGGAACAGCACACTTTTCAAAACATGTTTTTCAGCCCGAAATAAATGCGTTTTCTCAGCCTTTAGAATCGCAGTGTAACTGCCTGGCTCAGAAGAGCCCACTGAGTCAGCCCTTAACCCCAGTGTGCAGAAATTGTCAAAACGTGTTTTTCAGCAGAAATAAACACGTTTTGGCAACTTTGGTCACCCCCATGTAACTTATAGGGCAGGAACAGCACACTTTTCAAAACGTGTTTTTCAGCCCGAAATAACCGCGTTTTCTCAGCCCTTGGAATCGCAGTGTAACTGCCTGGCTCAGAAGAGCCCACTGAGTCAGCCCTTAACCCCAGTGTGTAGAAATTGTCAAAACGTGTTTTTCAGCAGAAATAAACACGTTTTGGCAACTTTGGTCACCCCCATGTAACTTATAGGGCAAGACACAGCAATTTTCAAAACGTGTTTTTCAGCCCGAAATAAACGCGTTTTCTCAGCCCTTGGAATCACAGTGTAACTGCCTGGCTCAGAAGAGCCCACTGAGTCAGCCCTTAACCCGAAAATGCAGAAATTGTCAAAACGTCTTATTCAGCAGAAATAAACACGTTTTGGCAACTTTGGTCACCCCCATGTAACCTATAGGGCAGGACCAGCACACTTTTCAAAACGTGTTTTTCAGCCCGAAATAAACGCGTTTTCTCAGCCCTTGGAATCGCAGTGTAACTACCTGGCTCAGAAGAGCCCACTGAGTCAGCCCTTAACCCCAGTGTGCAGAAATTGTCAAAACGTGTTTTTCAGCAGAAATAAACACGTTTTGGCAACTTTGGTCACCCCCTTGTAACTTATAGGGCACTAACAGCACACTTTTCAAAACGTGTTTTTCAGCCCGAAATAAACGCGTTTTCTCAGGCCTTGGAATCACAGTTTAACTGCCTGACTCAGAAGAGCCCACTGAGTCAGCCCTTAACCCCAGTGTGTAGAAATTGTCAAAACGTGTTTTTCAGCAGAAATAAACACGTTTTGGCAACTTTGGTCACCCCCATGTAAGTTATAGGGCAGGAACAGCACAGTTTTCAAAACGTGTTTTTCAGCCCGAAATAAACGCATTTTCTCAGCCCTTAGAATCGCAGTGTAACTGCCTGGCTCAGAAGAGCACACTGAGTCAGCCCTTAACCCCAGTGTGCAGAAATTGTCAAAACGTGTTTTTCAGCAGAAATAAACACTTTTTGGCAACTTTGGTCACCCCCATGTAACCTATAGGGCAGGAACAGCACACTTTTCAAAACGTGTTTTTCAGCCCGAAATAAACGCGTTTTCTCAGCCCTTGGAATCGCAGTGTAACTGCCTGGCTCAGAAGAGCCCACTGAGTCAGCCCTTAACCCCAGTGTGCAGAAATTGTCAAAACGTGTTTTCCAGCAGAAATAAACACGTTTTGGCAACTTTGGTCACCCCCATGTAACTTACAGGGCAGGAACAGCACAGTTTTCAAAACGTGTTTTTCAGCCCGAAATAAACGCGTTTTCTCAGCCGTTGGAAACACAGTGTAACTGCCTGGCTCAGAAGAGCCCACTGAGTCAGCCCTTAACCCCAGTGTGCAGAAATTGTCAAAACGTGTTTTTCAGCAGAAATAAACACGTTTTGGCAACTTTGGTCACCCCCATGTAACTTATAGGGCAGGAACAGCACACTTTTCAAAACGTGTTTTTCAGCCCGAAATAAACGCGTTTTCTCAGCCCTTGGAATCGCAGTGTAACTACGTGGCTCAGAAGAGCCCACTGAGTCAGCCCTTAACCCCAGTGTGCAGAAATTGTCAAAACGTGTTTTTCAGCAGAAATAAACACGTTTTGGCAACTTTGGTCACCCCCATGTAACCTATAGGGCAGGAACAGCACACTTTTCAAAACATGTTTTTCAGCCCGAAATAAATGCGTTTTCTCAGCCTTTAGAATCGCAGTGTAACTGTCTGGCTCAGAAGAGCCCACTGAGTCAGCCCTTAACCCCAGTGTGCAGAAATTGTCAAAACGTGTTTTCCAGCAGAAATAAACATGTTTTGGCAACTTTGGTCACCCCCATGTAAGTTATAGGGCAGGAACAGCACACTTTTCAAAACGTGTTTTTCAGCCCGAAATAAACACGTTTTCTCACCCATTGGAATCGCACTGTAACTGCCTGGCTCAGAAGAGCCCACTGAGTCAGCCCTTAACCCCAGTGTGTAGAAATTGTCAAAACGTGTTTTTCAGTAGAAATAAACACGTTTTGGCAACTTTGGTCACCCCCATGTAAGTTATAGGGCAGGAACAGCATACTTTTCAAAACGTGTTTTTCAGCCCGAAATAAACACGTTTTCTCAGCCCTTGGAATCGCAGTGTAACTGACTGGCTCAGAAGAGCCCACTGAGTCAGCCCTTAACCCGAAAATGCAGATATTGTCAAAACGTGTTTTTCAGCAGAAATAAACACGTTTTGGCAACTTTGGTCACCCCCATGTAAGTTATAGGGCAGGAACAGCACAGTTTTCAAAACGTGTTTTTCAGCCCGAAATAAACGCTTTTTCTCAGCCCTTGGAATCGCAGTGTAACTGCCTGGCTCAGAAGAGCACACTGAGTCAGCCCTTAACCCCAGTGATCAGAAATTGTCAAAACGTGTTTTTCAGCAGAAATAAACACGTTTTGGCAACTTTGGTCACCCCCATGTAAGTTATAGGGCAGGAACAGCACACTTTTCAAAACGTGTTTTTCAGCCCGAAATAAAAGCGTATTGTCAGCCCTTGGAATCGCAGTGTACCTGGCTCAGAAGAGCCCACTGAGTCAGCCCTTAACCCCAGTGTGCAGAAATTGTCAAAACGTGTTTTCCAGCAGAAATAAACATGTTTTGGCAACTTTGGTCACCCCCATGTAAGTTAAAGGGCAGGAACAGCACACTTTTCAAAACGTGTTTTTCAGCCCGAAATAAACGCGTTTTCTCACCCATTAGAATCGCACTGTAACTGCCTGGCTCAGAAGAGCCCACTGAGTCAGCCCTTAACCCCAGTGTGTAGAAATTGTCAAAACGTGTTTTTCAGCAGGAATAAACACGTTTTGGCAACTTTGGTCACCCCCATGTAAGTTATAGGGCAGGAACAGCACAGTTTTCAAAACGTGTTTTTCAGCCCGAAATAAACGCGTTTTCTCAGCCCTTGGAATCGCAGTGTAACTGCCTGGCTCAGAAGAGCCCACTGAGTCAGCCCTTAACCCCAGTGTGCAGAAATTGTCAAAACGTGTTTTCCAGCAGAAATAAACACGTTTTGGCAACTTTGGTCACCCCCATGTAACTTACAGGGCAGGAACAGCACAGTTTTCAAAACGTGTTTTTCAGCCCGAAATAAACGCGTTTTCTCAGCCCTTGGAATCGCAGTGTAACTACGTGGCTCAGAAGAGCCCACTGAGTCAGCCCTTAACCCCAGTGTGCAGAAATTGTCAAAACGTGTTTTTCAGCAGAAATAAACACGTTTTGGCAACTTTGGTCTCCCCCATGTAACTTATAGGGCAAGACACAGCAGTTTTCAAAACGTGTTTTTCAGCCCGAAATAAACGCGTTTTCTCAGCCCTTGGAATCACAGTGTAACTGCCTGGCTCAGAAGAGCCCACTGAGTCAGCCCTTAACCCGAAAATGCAGAAATTGTCAAAACGTCTTTTTCAGCAGAAATAAACACGTTTTGGCAACTTTGGTCACCCCCATGTAACCTATAGGGCAGGACCAGCACACTTTTCAAAACGTGTTTTTCAGCCCGAAATAAACGCGTTTTCTCACCCATTGGAATCGCACTGTAACTGCCTGGCTCAGAAGAGCCCACTGAGTCAGCCCTTAACCCCAGTGTGTAGAAATTGTCAAAACGTGTTTTTCAGCAGAAATAAACACGTTTTGGCAACTTTGGTCACCCCCATGTAAGTTATAGGGCAGGAACAGCACAGTTTTCAAAACGTGTTTTTCAACCCGAAATAAAAGCATTTTCTCTGCCCTTGGAATCACAGTGTAACTGCCTGGCTCAGAAGAGCCCACTGAGACATCCCTTAACCCCAGGGTGCAGAAATTGTCAAAACGTGTTTTTCAGCAGAAATAAACACGTTTTGGCAACTTTGGTCACCCCAATGTAACTTATAGGGCAGGAACAGCACAGTTTTCAAAACGTGTTTTTCAGCCCGAAATAAACACGTTTTCTCAGCCCTTGGAATCGCAGTGTAACTGACTGGCTCAGAAGAGCCCACTGAGTCAGCCCTTAACCCGAAAATGCAGATATTGTCAAAACGTGTTTTTCAGCAGAAATAAACACGTTTTGGCAACTTTGGTCACCCCCATGTAAGTTATAGGGCAGGAACAGCACAGTTTTCAAAATGTGTTTTTCAGCCCGAAATAAACGCTTTTTCTCAGCCCTTGGAATCGCAGTGTAACTGCCTGGCTCAGAAGAGCACACTGAGTCAGCCCTTAACCCCAGTGATCAGAAATTGTCAAAACGTGTTTTTCAGCAGAAATAAACACGTTTTGGCAACTTTGGTCACCCCCATGTAAGTTATAGGGCAGGAACAGCACACTTTTCAAAACGTGTTTTTCAGCCCGAAATAAACGCGTTTTCTCAGCCCTTGGAATCGCAGTGTAAATGCCTGGCTCAGAAGAGCCCACTGAGTCAGCCCTTAACCCCAGTGTGCAGAAATTGTCAAAACGTGTTTTTCAGCAGAAATAAACACGTTTTGGCAACTTTGGTCACCCCCATGTAACCTATAGGGCAGGAACAGCACACTTTTCAAAACATGTTTTTCAGCCCGAAATAAACGCTTTTTCTCAGCCCTTGGAATCGCAGTGTAACTGCCTGGCTCAGAAGAGCACACTGAGTCAGCCCTTAACCCCAGTGATCAGAAATTGTCAAAACGTGTTTTTCAGCAGAAATAAACACGTTTTGGCAACTTTGGTCACCCCCATGTAAGTTATAGGGCAGGAACAGCACAGTTTTCAAAACGTGTTTTTCAGCCCGAAATAAACGCGTTTTCTCAGCCCTTGGAATCGCAGTGTAACTGCCTGGCTCAGAAGAGCCCACTGAGTCAGCCCTTAACCCCAGTGTGCAGAAATTGTCAAAACGTGTTTTCCAGCAGAAATAAACACGTTTTGGCAACTTTGGTCACCCCCATGTAACTTACAGGGCAGGAACAGCACAGTTTTCAAAACGTGTTTTTCAGCCCGAAATAAACGCGTTTTCTCAGCCCTTGGAATCGCAGTGTAACTACGTGGCTCAGAAGAGCCCACTGAGTCAGCCCTTAACCCCAGTGTGCAGAAATTGTCAAAACGTGTTTTTCAGCAGAAATAAACACGTTTTGGCAACTTTGGTCTCCCCCATGTAACTTATAGGGCAAGACACAGCAGTTTTCAAAACGTGTTTTTCAGCCCGAAATAAACGCGTTTTCTCAGCCCTTGGAATCACAGTGTAACTGCCTGGCTCAGAAGAGCCCACTGAGTCAGCCCTTAACCCGAAAATGCAGAAATTGTCAAAACGTCTTTTTCAGCAGAAATAAACACGTTTTGGCAACTTTGGTCACCCCCATGTAACCTATAGGGCAGGACCAGCACACTTTTCAAAACGTGTTTTTCAGCCCGAAATAAACGCGTTTTCTCACCCATTGGAATCGCACTGTAACTGCCTGGCTCAGAAGAGCCCACTGAGTCAGCCCTTAACCCCAGTGTGTAGAAATTGTCAAAACGTGTTTTTCAGCAGAAATAAACACGTTTTGGCAACTTTGGTCACCCCCATGTAAGTTATAGGGCAGGAACAGCACAGTTTTCAAAACGTGTTTTTCAACCCGAAATAAAAGCATTTTCTCTGCCCTTGGAATCACAGTGTAACTGCCTGGCTCAGAAGAGCCCACTGAGACATCCCTTAACCCCAGGGTGCAGAAATTGTCAAAACGTGTTTTTCAGCAGAAATAAACACGTTTTGGCAACTTTGGTCACCCCAATGTAACTTATAGGGCAGGAACAGCACAGTTTTCAAAACGTGTTTTTCAGCCCGAAATAAACACGTTTTCTCAGCCCTTGGAATCGCAGTGTAACTGACTGGCTCAGAAGAGCCCACTGAGTCAGCCCTTAACCCGAAAATGCAGATATTGTCAAAACGTGTTTTTCAGCAGAAATAAACACGTTTTGGCAACTTTGGTCACCCCCATGTAAGTTATAGGGCAGGAACAGCACAGTTTTCAAAATGTGTTTTTCAGCCCGAAATAAACGCTTTTTCTCAGCCCTTGGAATCGCAGTGTAACTGCCTGGCTCAGAAGAGCACACTGAGTCAGCCCTTAACCCCAGTGATCAGAAATTGTCAAAACGTGTTTTTCAGCAGAAATAAACACGTTTTGGCAACTTTGGTCACCCCCATGTAAGTTATAGGGCAGGAACAGCACACTTTTCAAAACGTGTTTTTCAGCCCGAAATAAACGCGTTTTCTCAGCCCTTGGAATCGCAGTGTAAATGCCTGGCTCAGAAGAGCCCACTGAGTCAGCCCTTAACCCCAGTGTGCAGAAATTGTCAAAACGTGTTTTTCAGCAGAAATAAACACGTTTTGGCAACTTTGGTCACCCCCATGTAACCTATAGGGCAGGAACAGCACACTTTTCAAAACATGTTTTTCAGCCTGAAATAAATGCGTTTTCTCAGCCTTTAGAATCGCAGTGTAACTGCCTGGCTCAGAAGAGCCCACTGAGTCAGCCCTTAACCCCAGTGTGCAGAAATTGTCAAAACGTGTTTTTCAGCAGAAATAAACACGTTTTTGCAACTTTGGTCACCCCCATGTAACTTATAGGGCAGGAACAGCACACTTTTCAAAACGTTTTTTTCAGCCCGAAATAACCGCGTTTTCTCAGCCCTTGGAATCGCAGTGTAACTGCCTGGCTCAGAAGAGCCCACTGAGTCAGCCCTTAACCCCAGTGTGTAGAAATTGTCAAAACGTGTTTTTCAGCAGAAATAAACAAGTTTTGGCAACTTTGGTCACCCCCATGTAACCTATAGGGAAGGAACAGCACACTTTTCAAAACGTATTTTTCAGCCCGAAATAAACGCGTTTTCTCAGCCCTTGGAATCGCAGTGTAACTACCTGGCTCAGAAGAGCCCACTGAGTCAGCCCTTAACCCCATTGTGCAGAAATTGTCAAAACGTGTTTTTCAGCAGAAATAAACACGTTTTGGCAACTTTGGTCACCCCCATGTAACTTATAAGGCAGGAACAGCACAGTTTTCAAAACGTGTTTTTTGAGCCCGAAATAAACGCGTTTTCTCATCCCTTAGAATCGCAGTGTAACTGCCTAGCTCAGAAGAGCACACTGAGTCAGCCCTTAACCCCAGTGTGCAGAAATTGTCAAAACGTGTTTTTCAGCAGAAATAAACACGTTTTGGGAACTTTGGTCACCCCCATGTAACTTATAGGGCAAGAACAGCACAGTTTTCAAAACGTGTTTTTCAGCCCGAAATAAACGCGTTTTCTCAGCCCTTGGAATCACAGTGTAACTGCCTAGCTCAGAAGAGTACACTGAGTCAGCCCTTAACCCCAGTGTGCAGAAATTGTCAAAACGTGTTTTTCAGCAGAAATAAACACGTTTTGGCAACTTTGGTCACCCCCATGTAACTTATAGGGCAAGACACAGCAATTTTCAAAACGTGTTTTTCAGCCCGAAATAAACGCGTTTTCTCAGCCCTTGGAATCACAGTGTAACTGCCTGGCTCAGAAGAGCCCACTGAGTCAGCCCTTAACCCGAAAATGCAGAAATTGTCAAAACGTCTTATTCAGCAGAAATAAACACGTTTTGGCAACTTTGGTCACCCCCATGTAACCTATAGGGCAGGACCAGCACACTTTTCAAAACGTGTTTTTCAGCCCGAAATAAACGCGTTTTCTCAGCCCTTGGAATCGCAGTGTAACTACCTGGCTCAGAAGAGCCCACTGAGTCAGCCCTTAACCCCAGTGTGCAGAAATTGTCAAAACGTGTTTTTCAGCAGAAATAAACACGTTTTGGCAACTTTGGTCACCCCCATGTAACTTATAGGGCAAGACACAGCAGTTTTCAAAACGTGTTTTTCAGCCCGAAATAAACGCGTTTTCTCAGCCCTTGGAATCACAGTGTAACTGCCTGGCTCAGAAGAGCCCACTGAGTCAGCCCTTAACCCGAAAATGCAGAAATTGTCAAAACGTCTTTTTCAGCAGAAATAAACACGTTTTGGCAACTTTGGTCACCCCCATGTAACCTATAGGGCAGGACCAGCACACTTTTCAAAACGTGTTTTTCAGCCCGAAATAAACGCGTTTTCTCAGCCCTTGGAATCGCAGTGTAACTACCTGGCTCAGAAGAGCCCACTGAGTCAGCCCTTAACCCTAGTGTGCAGAAATTGTCAAAACGTGTTTTTCAGCAGAAATAAACACGTTTTGGCAACTTTGGTCACCCCCTTGTAACTTATAGGGCACTAACAGCACACTTTTCAAAACGTGTTTTTCAGCCCGAAATAAACGCGTTTTCTCAGGCCTTGGAATCACAGTTTAACTGCCTGGCTCAGAAGAGCCCACTGAGTCAGCCCTTAACCCTAGTGTGTAGAAATTGTCAAAACGTGTTTTTCAGCAGAAATAAACACGTTTTGGCAACTTTGGTCACCCCCATGTAACTTATAGGGCAGGAACAGCACACTTTTCAAAACGTGTTTTTCAGCCCGAAATAAACGCGTTTTCTCAGCCCTTGGAATCGCAGTGTAACTGCCTGGCTCAGAAGAGCACACTGAGTCAGCCCTTAACCCCAGTGTGCAGAAATTGTCAAAACGTGTTTTTCAGCAGAAATAAACACTTTTTGGCAACTTTGGTCACCCCCATGTAACCTATAGGGCAGGAACAGCACACTTTTCAAAACGTGTTTTTCAGCCCGAAATAAACGCGTTTTCTCAGCCCTTGGAATCGCAGTGTAACTGCCTGGCTCAGAAGAGCCCACTGAGTCAGCCCTTAACCCCAGTGTGCAGAAATTGTCAAAACGTGTTTTTCAGCAGAAATAAACACGTTTTGGCAACTTTGGTCACCCCCATGTAACTTATAGGGCAGGAACAGCACACTTTTCAAAACGTGTTTTTCAGCCCGTAATAAACGCGTTTTCTCAGCCCTTGGAATCGCAGTGTAACTACGTGGCTCAGAAGAGCCCACTGAGTCAGCCCTTAACCCCAGTGTGCAGAAATTGTCAAAACGTGTTTTTCAGCAGAAATTAAGACGTTTTGGCAACTTTGGTCACCCCCATGTAACCTATAGGGCAGGAACAGCACACTTTTCAAAACATGTTTTTCAGCCCGAAATAAATGCGTTTTCTCAGCCTTTAGAATCGCAGTGTAACTGTCTGGCTCAGAAGAGCCCACTGAGTCAGCCCTTAACCCCAGTGTGCAGAAATTGTCAAAACGTGTTTTCCAGCAGAAATAAACATGTTTTGGCAACTTTGGTCACCCCCATGTAAGTTATAGGGCAGGAACAGCACACTTTTCAAAACGTGTTTTTCAGCCCGAAATAAACACGTTTTCTCACCCATTGGAATCGCACTGTAACTGCCTGGCTCAGAAGAGCCCACTGAGTCAGCCCTTAACCCCAGTGTGTAGAAATTGTCAAAACGTGTTTTTCAGTAGAAATAAACACGTTTTGGCAACTTTGGTCACCCCCATGTAAGTTATAGGGCAGGAACAGCACACTTTTCAAAACGTGTTTTTCAGCCCGAAATAAACACGTTTTCTCAGCCCTTGGAATCGCAGTGTAACTGACTGGCTCAGAAGAGCCCACTGAGTCAGCCCTTAACCCGAAAATGCAGATATTGTCAAAACGTGTTTTTCAGCAGAAATAAACACGTTTTGGCAACTTTGGTCACCCCCATGTAACTTATAGGGCAGGAACAGCACACTTTTCAAAACGTGTTTTTCAGCCCGAAATAAACGCTTTTTCTCAGCCCTTGGAATCGCAGTGTAACTGCCTGGCTCAGAAGAGCACACTGAGTCAGCCCTTAACCCCAGTGATCAGAAATTGTCAAAACGTGTTTTTCAGCAGAAATAAACACGTTTTGGCAACTTTGGTCACCCCCATGTAAGTTATAGGGCAGGAACAGCAGACTTTTCAAAACGTGTTTTTCAGCCCGAAATAAAAGCGTATTGTCAGCCCTTAGAATCGCAGTGTACCTGGCTCAGAAGAGCCCACTGAGTCAGCCCTTAACCCCAGTGTGCAGAAATTGTCAAAACGTGTTTTCCAGCAGAAATAAACATGTTTTGGCAACTTTGGTCACCCCCATGTAAGTTATAGGGCAGGAACAGCACACTTTTCAAAACGTGTTTTTCAGCCCGAAATAAACGCGTTTTCTCACCCATTAGAATCGCACTGTAACTGCGTGGCTCAGAAGAGCCCACTGAGTCAGCCCTTAACCCCAGTGTGTAGAAATTGTCAAAACGTGTTTTTCAGCAGGAATAAACACGTTTTGGCAACTTTGGTCACCCCCATGTAAGTTATAGGGCAGGAACAGCACAGTTTTCAAAACGTGTTTTTCAGCCCGAAATAAACGCGTTTTCTCAGCCCTTGGAATCGCAGTGTAACTGCCTGGCTCAGAAGAGCCCACTGAGTCAGCCCTTAACCCCAGTGTGCAGAAATTGTCAAAACGTGTTTTCCAGCAGAAATAAACACGTTTTGGCAACTTTGGTCACCCCCATGTAACTTACAGGGCAGGAACAGCACAGTTTTCAAAACGTGTTTTTCAGCCCGAAATAAACGCGTTTTCTCAGCCCTTGGAATCGCAGTGTAACTACGTGGCTCAGAAGAGCCCACTGAGTCAGCCCTTAACCCCAGTGCGCAGAAATTGTCAAAACGTGTTTTTCAGCAGAAATAAACACGTTTTGGCAACTTTGGTCACCCCCATGTAACTTATAGGGCAAGACACAGCAGTTTTCAAAACGTGTTTTTCAGCCCGAAATAAACGCGTTTTCTCAGCTCTTGGAATCACAGTGTAACTGCCTGGCTCAGAAGAGCCACTGAGTCAGCCCTTAACCCGAAAATGCAGAAATTGTCAAAACGTCTTTTTCTGCAGAAATAAACACGTTTTGGCAACTTTGGTCACCCCCATGTAACCTATAGGGCAGGACCAGCACACTTTTCAAAACGTGTTTTTCAGCCCGAAATAAACGCGTTTTCTCAGCCCTTGGAATCGCAGTGTAACTACCTGGCTCAGAAGAGCCCACTGAGTCAGCCCTTAACCCCAGTGTGCAGAAATTGTCAAAACGTGTTTTTCAGCAGAAATAAACACGTTTTGGCAACTTTGGTCACCCCCTTGTAACTTATAGGGCACTAACAGCACACTTTTCAAAACGTGTTTTTCAGCCCGAAATAAACGCGTTTTCTCAGGCCTTGGAATCACAGTTTAACTGCCTGGCTCAGAAGAGCCCACTGAGTCAGCCCTTAACCCCAGTCTGTAGAAATTGTCAAAACGTGTTTTTCAGCAGAAATAAACACGTTTTGGCAACTTTGGTCACCCCCATGTAAGTTATAGGGCAGGAACAGCACAGTTTTCAAAACGTGTTTTTCAGCCCGAAATAAACGCATTTTCTCAGCCCTTAGAATCGCAGTGTAACTGCCTGGCTCAGAAGAGCACACTGAGTCAGCCCTTAACCCGAAAATGCAGAAATTGTCAAAACGTGTTTTTCAGCAGAAATAAACACGTTTTGGCAACTTTGGTCACCCCCATGTAACTTATAGGGCAGGAACAGCACACTTTTCAAAACGTGTTTTTCAGCCCGAAATAAACGCGTTTTCTCAGCCCTTGGAATCGCAGTGTAACTGCCTGGCTCAGAAGAGCACACTGAGTCAGCCCTTAACCCCAGTGTGCAGAAATTGTCAAAACGTGTTTTTCAGCAGAAATAAACACTTTTTGGCAACTTTGGTCACCCCCATGTAACCTATAGGGCAGGAACAGCACACTTTTCAAAACGTGTTTTTCAGCCCGAAATAAACGCGTTTTCTCAGCCCTTGGAATCGCAGTGTAACTGCCTGGCTCAGAAGAGCCCACTGAGTCAGCCCTTAACCCCAGTGTGCAGAAATTGTCAAAACGTGTTTTCCAGCAGAAATAAACACGTTTTGGCAACTTTGGTCACCCCCATGTAACTTACAGGGCAGGAACAGCACAGTTTTCAAAACGTGTTTTTCAGCCCGAAATAAACGCGTTTTCTCAGCCCTTGGAAACACAGTGTAACTGCCTGGCTCAGAAGAGCCCACTGAGTCAGCCCTTAACCCCAGTGTGCAGAAATTGTCAAAACGTGTTTTTCAGCAGAAATAAACACGTTTTGGCAACTTTGGTCACCCCCATGTAACTTATAGGGCAGGAACAGCACACTTTTCAAAACGTGTTTTTCAGCCCGAAATAAACGCGTTTTCTCAGCCCTTGGAATCGCAGTGTAACTACGTGGCTCAGAAGAGCCCACTGAGTCAGCCCTTAACCCCAGTGTGCAGAAATTGTCAAAACGTGTTTTTCAGCAGAAGTAAACACGTTTTGGCAACTTTGGTCACCCCCATGTAACCTATAGGGCAGGAACAGCACACTTTTCAAAACATGTTTTTCAGCCCGAAATAAATGCGTTTTCTCAGCCTTTAGAATCGCAGTGTAACTGTCTGGCTCAGAAGAGCCCACTGAGTCAGCCCTTAACCCCAGTGTGCAGAAATTGTCAAAACGTGTTTTCCAGCAGAAATAAACATGTTTTGGCAACTTTGGTCACCCCCATGTAAGTTATAGGGCAGGAACAGCACACTTTTCAAAACGTGTTTTTCAGCCCGAAATAAACGCGTTTTCTCACCCATTGGAATCGCACTGTAACTGCCTGGCTCAGAAGAGCCCACTGAGTCAGCCCTTAACCCCAGTGTGTAGAAATTGTCAATACGTGTTTTTCAGTAGAAATAAACACGTTTTGGCAACTTTGGTCACCCCCATATAAGTTATAGGGCAGGAACAGCACACTTTTCAAAACGTGTTTTTCAGCCCGAAATAAACACGTTTTCTCAGCCCTTGGAATCGCAGTGTAACTGACTGGCTCAGAAGAGCCCACTGAGTCAGCCCTTAACCCCAGTGATCAGAAATTGTCAAAACGTGTTTTTCAGCAGAAATAAACACGTTTTGGCAACTTTGGTCACCCCCATGTAAGTTATAGGGCAGGAACAGCACACTTTTCAAAACGTGTTTTTCAGCCCGAAATAAAAGCGTATTGTCAGCCCTTGGAATCGCAGTGTACCTGGCTCAGAAGAGCCCACTGAGTCAGCCCTTAACCCCAGTGTGCAGAAATTGTCAAAACGTGTTTTCCAGCAGAAATAAACATGTTTTGGCAACTTTGGTCACCCCCATGTAAGTTATAGGGCAGGAACAGCACACTTTTCAAAACGTGTTTTTCAGCCCGAAATAAACGCGTTTTCTCACCCATTGGAATCGCACTGTAACTGCCTGGCTCAGAAGAGCCCACTGAGTCAGCCCTTAACCCCAGTGTGTAGAAATTGTCAAAACGTGTTTTTCAGCAGAAATAAACACGTTTTGGCAACTTTGGTCACCCCCATGTAAGTTATAGGGCAGGAACAGCACACTTTTTAAAACGTGTTTCTAAGCCCGAAATAAACACGTTTTCTCAGCCCTTGGAATCGCAGTGTAACTGACTGGCTCAGAAGAGCCCACTGAGTCAGCCCTTAACCCGAAAATGCAGATATTGTCAAAACGTGTTTTTCAGCAGAAATAAACACGTTTTGGCAACTTTGGTCACCCCCATGTAAGTTATAGGGCAGGAACAGCACAGTTTTCAAAACGTGTTTTTCAGCCCGAAATAAACGCTTTTTCTCAGCCCTTGGAATCGCAGTGTAACTGCCTAGCTCAGAAGAGCACACTGAGTCAGCCCTTAACCCCAGTGATCAGAAATTGTCAAAACGTGTTTTTCAGCAGAAATAAACACGTTTTGGCAACTTTGGTCACCCCCATGTAAGTTATAGGGCAGGAACAGCACACTTTTCAAAACGTGTTTTTCAGCCCGAAATAAAAGCGTATTGTCAGCCCTTGGAATCGCAGTGTACCTGGCTCAGAAGAGCCCACTGAGTCAGCCCTTAACCCCAGTGTGCAGAAATTGTCAAAACGTGTTTTTCAGCAGAAATAAACATGTTTTGGCAACTTTGGTCACCCCCATGTAAGTTATAGGGCAGGAACAGCACACTTTTCAAAACGTGTTTTTCAGCCCGAAATAAACGCGTTTTCTCACCCATTAGAATCGCACTGTAACTGCCTGGCTCAGAAGAGCCCACTGAGTCAGCCCTTAACCCCAGTGTGTAGAAATTGTCAAAACGTGTTTTTCAGCAGGAATAAACACGTTTTGGCAACTTTGGTCACCCCCATGTAACCTATAGGGCAGGAACAGCACACTTTTCAAAACGTGTTTTTCTGCCCGAAATAAACGCGTTTTCTCAGCCCTTGGAATCGCAGTGTAACTGCCTGGCTCAGAAGAGCCCACTGAGTCAGCCCTTAACCAGAAAATGCAGATATTGTCAAAACGTGTTTTTCAGCAGAAATAAACACGTTTTGGCAACTTTGGTCACCCCCATGTAACCTATAGGGCAGGAACAGCACACTTTTCAAAACGTGTTTTTCAGCCCGAAATAAACGCGTTTTCTCAGCCCTTGGAATCGCAGTGTAACTGCCTGGCTCAGAAGAGCCCACTGAGTCAGCCCTTAACCCCAGTCTGCAGATATTGTCAAAACGTGTTTTTCAGCAGAAATAAACACGTTTTGGCAACGTTGGTCACCCCCATGTAAGTTATAGGGCAGGAACAGCAGAGTTTTCAAAACGTGTTTTTCAGCCCGAAATAAATGCGTTTTCTCAGCCCTTGGAATCGCAGTGTAACTGTCTGGCTCAGAAGAGCCCACTGAGTCAGCCCTTAAGCCGAAAATGCAGAAATTGTCAAAACGTGTTTTTCAGCAGAAATAAACACGTTTTGGCAACTTTGGTCACCCCCATGTAAGTTATAGGGCAGGAACAGCACACTTTTCAAAACGTGTTTTTCAGCCCGAAATAAACGCGTTTTCTCAGCCCTTGGAATCGCAGTGTAACTGCCTGGCTCAGAAGAGCCCACTGAGTCAGCCCTTAACCCCAGTGTGCAGAAATTGTCAAAACGTGTTTTTCAGCAGAAATAAACACGTTTTGGCAACTTTGGTCACCCCCATGTAAGTTATAGGGCAGGAACAGCACACTTTTCAAAACGTGTTTTTCAGCCCGAAATAAACGCGTTTTCTCAGCCCTTGGAATCGCAGTGTAACTGCCTGGCTCAGAAGAGCCCACTGAGTCAGCCCTTAACCCCAGTGTGTAGAAATTGTCAAAACGTGTTTTTCAGCAGAAATAAACACGTTTTGGCAACTTTGGTCACCCCCATGTAACCTATAGGGCAGGAACAGCACACTTTTCAAAACGTGTTTTTCAGCCCGAAATAAACGCGTTTTCTCAGCCCTTGGAATCACAGTGTAACTGCCTGGATCAGAAGAGCCCACTGAGTCAGCCCTTAACCCGAAAATGCAGAAATTGTCAAAACGTCTTTTTCAGCAGAAATAAACACGTTTTGGCAACTTTGGTCACCCCCATGTAACCTATAGGGCAGGAACAGCACACTTTTCAAAGCGTGTTTTTCAGCCCGAAATAAACGCGTTTTCTCAGCCCTTGGAATCGCAGTGTAACTACCTGGCTCAGAAGAGCCCACTGAGTCAGCCCTTAACTCCAGTGTGCAGAAATTGTCAAAACGTGTTTTTCAGCAGAAATAAACACGTTTTGGCAACTTTGGTCACCCCCATGTAACCTAGAGGGCAGGAACAGCACACTTTTCAAAACGTGTTTTTCAGCCCGAAATAAACGCGTTTTCTCAGCCCTTGGAATCGCAGTGTAACTGCCTGGCTCAGAAGAGCCCACTGAGTCAGCCCTTAACCCCAGTGTGCAGAAATTGTCAAAACGTGTTTTCCAGCAGAAATAAACACGTTTTGGCAACTTTGGTCACCCCCATGTAACTTACAGGGCAGGAACAGCACAGTTTTCAAAACGTGTTTTTCAGCCCGAAATAAACGCGTTTTCTCAGCCCTTGGAAACACAGTGTAACTGCCTGGCTCAGAAGAGCCCACTGAGTCAGCCCTTAACCCCAGTGTGCAGAAATTGTCAAAACGTGTTTTTCAGCAGAAATAAACACGTTTTGGCAACTTTGGTCACCCCCATGTAACTTATAGGGCAGGAACAGCACACTTTTCAAAACGTGTTTTTCAGCCCGAAATAAACGCGTTTTCTCAGCCCTTGGAATCGCAGTGTAACTACGTGGCTCAGAAGAGCCCACTGAGTCAGCCCTTAACCCCAGTGTGCAGAAATTGTCAAAACGTGTTTTTCAGCAGAAGTAAACACGTTTTGGCAACTTTGGTCACCCCCATGTAACCTATAGGGCAGGAACAGCACACTTTTCAAAACATGTTTTTCAGCCCGAAATAAATGCGTTTTCTCAGCCTTTAGAATCGCAGTGTAACTGTCTGGCTCAGAAGAGCCCACTGAGTCAGCCCTTAACCCCAGTGTGCAGAAATTGTCAAAACGTGTTTTCCAGCAGAAATAAACATGTTTTGGCAACTTTGGTCACCCCCATGTAAGTTATAGGGCAGGAACAGCACACTTTTCAAAACGTGTTTTTCAGCCCGAAATAAACGCGTTTTCTCACCCATTGGAATCGCACTGTAACTGCCTGGCTCAGAAGAGCCCACTGAGTCAGCCCTTAACCCCAGTGTGTAGAAATTGTCAATACGTGTTTTTCAGTAGAAATAAACACGTTTTGGCAACTTTGGTCACCCCCATATAAGTTATAGGGCAGGAACAGCACACTTTTCAAAACGTGTTTTTCAGCCCGAAATAAACACGTTTTCTCAGCCCTTGGAATCGCAGTGTAACTGACTGGCTCAGAAGAGCCCACTGAGTCAGCCCTTAACCCCAGTGATCAGAAATTGTCAAAACGTGTTTTTCAGCAGAAATAAACACGTTTTGGCAACTTTGGTCACCCCCATGTAAGTTATAGGGCAGGAACAGCACACTTTTCAAAACGTGTTTTTCAGCCCGAAATAAAAGCGTATTGTCAGCCCTTGGAATCGCAGTGTACCTGGCTCAGAAGAGCCCACTGAGTCAGCCCTTAACCCCAGTGTGCAGAAATTGTCAAAACGTGTTTTCCAGCAGAAATAAACATGTTTTGGCAACTTTGGTCACCCCCATGTAAGTTATAGGGCAGGAACAGCACACTTTTCAAAACGTGTTTTTCAGCCCGAAATAAACGCGTTTTCTCACCCATTGGAATCGCACTGTAACTGCCTGGCTCAGAAGAGCCCACTGAGTCAGCCCTTAACCCCAGTGTGTAGAAATTGTCAAAACGTGTTTTTCAGCAGAAATAAACACGTTTTGGCAACTTTGGTCACCCCCATGTAAGTTATAGGGCAGGAACAGCACACTTTTTAAAACGTGTTTCTAAGCCCGAAATAAACACGTTTTCTCAGCCCTTGGAATCGCAGTGTAACTGACTGGCTCAGAAGAGCCCACTGAGTCAGCCCTTAACCCGAAAATGCAGATATTGTCAAAACGTGTTTTTCAGCAGAAATAAACACGTTTTGGCAACTTTGGTCACCCCCATGTAAGTTATAGGGCAGGAACAGCACAGTTTTCAAAACGTGTTTTTCAGCCCGAAATAAACGCTTTTTCTCAGCCCTTGGAATCGCAGTGTAACTGCCTAGCTCAGAAGAGCACACTGAGTCAGCCCTTAACCCCAGTGATCAGAAATTGTCAAAACGTGTTTTTCAGCAGAAATAAACACGTTTTGGCAACTTTGGTCACCCCCATGTAAGTTATAGGGCAGGAACAGCACACTTTTCAAAACGTGTTTTTCAGCCCGAAATAAAAGCGTATTGTCAGCCCTTGGAATCGCAGTGTACCTGGCTCAGAAGAGCCCACTGAGTCAGCCCTTAACCCCAGTGTGCAGAAATTGTCAAAACGTGTTTTTCAGCAGAAATAAACATGTTTTGGCAACTTTGGTCACCCCCATGTAAGTTATAGGGCAGGAACAGCACACTTTTCAAAACGTGTTTTTCAGCCCGAAATAAACGCGTTTTCTCACCCATTAGAATCGCACTGTAACTGCCTGGCTCAGAAGAGCCCACTGAGTCAGCCCTTAACCCCAGTGTGTAGAAATTGTCAAAACGTGTTTTTCAGCAGGAATAAACACGTTTTGGCAACTTTGGTCACCCCCATGTAACCTATAGGGCAGGAACAGCACACTTTTCAAAACGTGTTTTTCTGCCCGAAATAAACGCGTTTTCTCAGCCCTTGGAATCGCAGTGTAACTGCCTGGCTCAGAAGAGCCCACTGAGTCAGCCCTTAACCAGAAAATGCAGATATTGTCAAAACGTGTTTTTCAGCAGAAATAAACACGTTTTGGCAACTTTGGTCACCCCCATGTAACCTATAGGGCAGGAACAGCACACTTTTCAAAACGTGTTTTTCAGCCCGAAATAAACGCGTTTTCTCAGCCCTTGGAATCGCAGTGTAACTGCCTGGCTCAGAAGAGCCCACTGAGTCAGCCCTTAACCCCAGTCTGCAGATATTGTCAAAACGTGTTTTTCAGCAGAAATAAACACGTTTTGGCAACGTTGGTCACCCCCATGTAAGTTATAGGGCAGGAACAGCAGAGTTTTCAAAACGTGTTTTTCAGCCCGAAATAAATGCGTTTTCTCAGCCCTTGGAATCGCAGTGTAACTGTCTGGCTCAGAAGAGCCCACTGAGTCAGCCCTTAAGCCGAAAATGCAGAAATTGTCAAAACGTGTTTTTCAGCAGAAATAAACACGTTTTGGCAACTTTGGTCACCCCCATGTAAGTTATAGGGCAGGAACAGCACACTTTTCAAAACGTGTTTTTCAGCCCGAAATAAACGCGTTTTCTCAGCCCTTGGAATCGCAGTGTAACTGCCTGGCTCAGAAGAGCCCACTGAGTCAGCCCTTAACCCCAGTGTGCAGAAATTGTCAAAACGTGTTTTTCAGCAGAAATAAACACGTTTTGGCAACTTTGGTCACCCCCATGTAAGTTATAGGGCAGGAACAGCACACTTTTCAAAACGTGTTTTTCAGCCCGAAATAAACGCGTTTTCTCAGCCCTTGGAATCGCAGTGTAACTGCCTGGCTCAGAAGAGCCCACTGAGTCAGCCCTTAACCCCAGTGTGTAGAAATTGTCAAAACGTGTTTTTCAGCAGAAATAAACACGTTTTGGCAACTTTGGTCACCCCCATGTAACCTATAGGGCAGGAACAGCACACTTTTCAAAACGTGTTTTTCAGCCCGAAATAAACGCGTTTTCTCAGCCCTTGGAATCACAGTGTAACTGCCTGGATCAGAAGAGCCCACTGAGTCAGCCCTTAACCCGAAAATGCAGAAATTGTCAAAACGTCTTTTTCAGCAGAAATAAACACGTTTTGGCAACTTTGGTCACCCCCATGTAACCTATAGGGCAGGAACAGCACACTTTTCAAAGCGTGTTTTTCAGCCCGAAATAAACGCGTTTTCTCAGCCCTTGGAATCGCAGTGTAACTACCTGGCTCAGAAGAGCCCACTGAGTCAGCCCTTAACTCCAGTGTGCAGAAATTGTCAAAACGTGTTTTTCAGCAGAAATAAACACGTTTTGGCAACTTTGGTCACCCCCATGTAACCTAGAGGGCAGGAACAGCACACTTTTCAAAACGTGTTTTTCAGCCCGAAATAAACGCGTTTTCTCAGCCCTTGGAATCGCAGTGTAACTGCCTGGCTCAGAAGAGCCCACTGAGTCAGCCCTTAACCCCAGTGTGCAGAAATTGTCAAAACGTGTTTTCCAGCAGAAATAAACACGTTTTGGCAACTTTGGTCACCCCCATGTAACTTACAGGGCAGGAACAGCACAGTTTTCAAAACGTGTTTTTCAGCCCGAAATAAACGCGTTTTCTCAGCCCTTGGAAACACAGTGTAACTGCCTGGCTCAGAAGAGCCCACTGAGTCAGCCCTTAACCCCAGTGTGCAGAAATTGTCAAAACGTGTTTTTCAGCAGAAATAAACACGTTTTGGCAACTTTGGTCACCCCCATGTAACTTATAGGGCAGGAACAGCACACTTTTCAAAACGTGTTTTTCAGCCCGAAATAAACGCGTTTTCTCAGCCCTTGGAATCGCAGTGTAACTACGTGGCTCAGAAGAGCCCACTGAGTCAGCCCTTAACCCCAGTGTGCAGAAATTGTCAAAACGTGTTTTTCAGCAGAAGTAAACACGTTTTGGCAACTTTGGTCACCCCCATGTAACCTATAGGGCAGGAACAGCACACTTTTCAAAACATGTTTTTCAGCCCGAAATAAATGCGTTTTCTCAGCCTTTAGAATCGCAGTGTAACTGTCTGGCTCAGAAGAGCCCACTGAGTCAGCCCTTAACCCCAGTGTGCAGAAATTGTCAAAACGTGTTTTCCAGCAGAAATAAACATGTTTTGGCAACTTTGGTCACCCCCATGTAAGTTATAGGGCAGGAACAGCACACTTTTCAAAACGTGTTTTTCAGCCCGAAATAAACGCGTTTTCTCACCCATTGGAATCGCACTGTAACTGCCTGGCTCAGAAGAGCCCACTGAGTCAGCCCTTAACCCCAGTGTGTAGAAATTGTCAATACGTGTTTTTCAGTAGAAATAAACACGTTTTGGCAACTTTGGTCACCCCCATATAAGTTATAGGGCAGGAACAGCACACTTTTCAAAACGTGTTTTTCAGCCCGAAATAAACACGTTTTCTCAGCCCTTGGAATCGCAGTGTAACTGACTGGCTCAGAAGAGCCCACTGAGTCAGCCCTTAACCCCAGTGATCAGAAATTGTCAAAACGTGTTTTTCAGCAGAAATAAACACGTTTTGGCAACTTTGGTCACCCCCATGTAAGTTATAGGGCAGGAACAGCACACTTTTCAAAACGTGTTTTTCAGCCCGAAATAAAAGCGTATTGTCAGCCCTTGGAATCGCAGTGTACCTGGCTCAGAAGAGCCCACTGAGTCAGCCCTTAACCCCAGTGTGCAGAAATTGTCAAAACGTGTTTTTCAGCAGAAATAAACATGTTTTGGCAACTTTGGTCACCCCCATGTAAGTTATAGGGCAGGAACAGCACACTTTTCAAAACGTGTTTTTCAGCCCGAAATAAACGCGTTTTCTCACCCATTAGAATCGCACTGTAACTGCCTGGCTCAGAAGAGCCCACTGAGTCAGCCCTTAACCCCAGTGTGTAGAAATTGTCAAAACGTGTTTTTCAGCAGGAATAAACACGTTTTGGCAACTTTGGTCACCCCCATGTAACCTATAGGGCAGGAACAGCACACTTTTCAAAACGTGTTTTTCTGCCCGAAATAAACGCGTTTTCTCAGCCCTTGGAATCGCAGTGTAACTGCCTGGCTCAGAAGAGCCCACTGAGTCAGCCCTTAACCAGAAAATGCAGATATTGTCAAAACGTGTTTTTCAGCAGAAATAAACACGTTTTGGCAACTTTGGTCACCCCCATGTAACCTATAGGGCAGGAACAGCACACTTTTCAAAACGTGTTTTTCAGCCCGAAATAAACGCGTTTTCTCAGCCCTTGGAATCGCAGTGTAACTGCCTGGCTCAGAAGAGCCCACTGAGTCAGCCCTTAACCCCAGTCTGCAGATATTGTCAAAACGTGTTTTTCAGCAGAAATAAACACGTTTTGGCAACGTTGGTCACCCCCATGTAAGTTATAGGGCAGGAACAGCAGAGTTTTCAAAACGTGTTTTTCAGCCCGAAATAAATGCGTTTTCTCAGCCCTTGGAATCGCAGTGTAACTGTCTGGCTCAGAAGAGCCCACTGAGTCAGCCCTTAAGCCGAAAATGCAGAAATTGTCAAAACGTGTTTTTCAGCAGAAATAAACACGTTTTGGCAACTTTGGTCACCCCCATGTAAGTTATAGGGCAGGAACAGCACACTTTTCAAAACGTGTTTTTCAGCCCGAAATAAACGCGTTTTCTCAGCCCTTGGAATCGCAGTGTAACTGCCTGGCTCAGAAGAGCCCACTGAGTCAGCCCTTAACCCCAGTGTGCAGAAATTGTCAAAACGTGTTTTTCAGCAGAAATAAACACGTTTTGGCAACTTTGGTCACCCCCATGTAAGTTATAGGGCAGGAACAGCACACTTTTCAAAACGTGTTTTTCAGCCCGAAATAAACGCGTTTTCTCAGCCCTTGGAATCGCAGTGTAACTGCCTGGCTCAGAAGAGCCCACTGAGTCAGCCCTTAACCCCAGTGTGTAGAAATTGTCAAAACGTGTTTTTCAGCAGAAATAAACACGTTTTGGCAACTTTGGTCACCCCCATGTAACCTATAGGGCAGGAACAGCACACTTTTCAAAACGTGTTTTTCAGCCCGAAATAAACGCGTTTTCTCAGCCCTTGGAATCACAGTGTAACTGCCTGGATCAGAAGAGCCCACTGAGTCAGCCCTTAACCCGAAAATGCAGAAATTGTCAAAACGTCTTTTTCAGCAGAAATAAACACGTTTTGGCAACTTTGGTCACCCCCATGTAACCTATAGGGCAGGAACAGCACACTTTTCAAAGCGTGTTTTTCAGCCCGAAATAAACGCGTTTTCTCAGCCCTTGGAATCGCAGTGTAACTACCTGGCTCAGAAGAGCCCACTGAGTCAGCCCTTAACTCCAGTGTGCAGAAATTGTCAAAACGTGTTTTTCAGCAGAAATAAACACGTTTTGGCAACTTTGGTCACCCCCATGTAACCTAGAGGGCAGGAACAGCACACTTTTCAAAACGTGTTTTTCAGCCCGAAATAAACGCGTTTTCTCAGCCCTTGGAATCGCAGTGTAACTGCCTGGCTCAGAAGAGCCCACTGAGTCAGCCCTTAACCCCAGTGTGCAGAAATTGTCAAAACGTGTTTTCCAGCAGAAATAAACACGTTTTGGCAACTTTGGTCACCCCCATGTAACTTACAGGGCAGGAACAGCACAGTTTTCAAAACGTGTTTTTCAGCCCGAAATAAACGCGTTTTCTCAGCCCTTGGAATCACAGTGTAACTGCCTGGCTCAGAAGAGCCCACTGAGTCAGCCCTTAACCCCAGTGTGCAGAAATTGTCAAAACGTGTTTTTCAGCAGAAATAAACACGTTTTGGCAACTTTGGTCACCCCCATGTAACTTATAGGGCAGGAACAGCACACTTTTCAAAACGTGTTTTTCAGCCCGAAATAAACGCGTTTTCTCAGCCCTTGGAATCGCAGTGTAACTACGTGGCTCAGAAGAGCCCACTGAGTCAGCCCTTAACCCCAGTGTGCAGAAATTGTCAAAACGTGTTTTTCAGCAGAAATAAACACGTTTTGGCAACTTTGGTCACCCCCATGTAACCTATAGGGCAGGAACAGCACACTTTTCAAAACATGTTTTTCAGCCCGAAATAAATGCGTTTTCTCAGCCTTTAGAATCGCAGTGTAACTGCCTGGCTCAGAAGAGCCCACTGAGTCAGCCCTTAACCCCAGTGTGCAGAAATTGTCAAAACGTGTTTTTCAGCAGAAATAAACACGTTTTGGCAACTTTGGTCACCCCATGTAACTTATAGGGCAGGAACAGCACACTTTTCAAAACGTGTTTTTCAGCCCGAAATAAACGCGTTTTCTCAGCCCTTGGAATCGCAGTGTAACTGCCTGGCTCAGAAGAGCCCACTGAGTCAGCCCTTAACCCCAGTCTGCAGATATTGTCTAAACGTGTTTTTCAGCAGAAATAAACACGTTTTGGCAACTTTGGTCACCCCCATGTAAGTTATAGGGCAGGAACAGCACAGTTTTCAAAACGTGTTTTTCAGCCCGAAATAAACGCGTTTTCTCAGCCCTTGGAATCGCAGTGTAACTGTCTGGCTCAGAAGAGCCCACTGAGTCAGCCCTTAACCCGAAAATGCAGAAATTGTCAAAACGTGTTTTTCAGCAGAAATAAACACGTTTTGGCAACTTTGGTCACCCCCATGTAAATTATAGGGCAGGAACAGCACACTTTTCAAAACGTGTTTTTCAGCCCGAAATAAAAGCGTATTCTCAGCCCTTGGAATCGCAGTGTACCTGGCTCAGAAGAGCCCACTGAGTCAGCCCTTAACCCCAGTGTGCAGAAATTGTCAAAACGTGTTTTCCAGCAGAAATAAACATGTTTTGGCAACTTTGGTCACCCCCATGTAAGTTATAGGGCAGGAACAGCACACTTTTCAAAACGTGTTTTTCAGCCCGAAATAAACGCGTTTTCTCACCCATTGGAATCGCTCTGTAACTGCCTGGCTCAGAAGAGCCCACTGAGTCAGCCCTTAACCCCAGTGTGTAGAATTTGTCAAAACGTGTTTTTCAGCAGAAATAAACACGTTTTGGCAACTTTGGTCACCCCCATGTAAGTTATAGGGCAGGAACAGCACACTTCTCAAAACGTGTTTTTCAGCCCGAAATAAACACGTTTTCTCAGCCCTTGGAATCGCAGTGTAACTGACTGGCTCAGAAGAGCCCACTGAGTCAGCCCTTAACCCGAAAATGCAGATATTGTCAAAACGTGTTTTTCAGCAGAAATAAACACGTTTTGGCAACTTTGGTCACCCCCATGTAAGTTATAGGGCAGGAACAGCACAGTTTTCAAAACGTGTTTTTCAGCCCGAAATAAACGCTTTTTCTCAGCCCTTGGAATCGCAGTGTAACTGCCTGGCTCAGAAGAGCACACTGAGTCAGCCCTTAACCCCAGTGATCAGAAATTGTCAAAACGTGTTTTTCAGCAGAAATAAACACGTTTTGGCAACTTTGGTCACCCCCATGTAAGTTATAGGGCAGGAACAGCACACTTTTCAAAACGTGTTTTTCAGCCCGAAATAAAAGCATATTCTCAGCCCTTGGAATCGCAGTGTACCTGGCTCAGAAGAGCCCACTGAGTCAGCCCTTAACCCCAGTGTGCAGAAATTGTCAAAACGTGTTTTCCAGCAGAAATAAACATGTTTTGGCAACTTTGGTCACCCCCATGTAAGTTATAGGGCAGGAACAGCACACTTTTCAAAACGTGTTTTTCAGCCCGAAATAAACGCGTTTTCTCACCCATTGGAATCGCACTGTAACTGCCTGGCTCAGAAGAGCCCACTGAGTCAGCCCTTAACCCCAGTGTGTAGAAATTGTCAAAATGTGTTTTTCAGCAGAAATAAACACGTTTTGGCAACTTTGGTCACCCCCATGTAAGTTATAGGGCAGGAACAGCACACTTTTCAAAACGTGTTTTTCAGCCCGAAATAAACACGTTTTCTCAGCCCTTGGAATCGCAGTGTAACTGACTGGCTCAGAAGAGCCCACTGAGTCAGCCCTTAACCCGAAAATGCAGATATTGTCAAAACGTGTTTTTCAGCAGAAATAAACACGTTTTGGCAACTTTGGTCACCCCCATGTAACCTATAGGGCAGGAACAGCACACTTTTCAAAACGTGTTTTTCAGCTCGAAATAAACGCGTTTTCTCAGCCCTTGGAATCACAGTGTAACTGACTGGCTCAGAAGAGCCCACTGAGTCAGCCCTTAACCCGAAAATGCAGATATTGTCAAAACGTGTTTTTCAGCAGAAATAAACACGTTTTGGCAACTTTGGTCACCCCCATGTAAGTTATAGGGCAGGAACAGCACAGTTTTCAAAACGTGTTTTTCAGCCCGAAATAAACGCTTTTTCTCAGCCCTTGGAATCGCAGTGTAACTGCCTGGCTCAGAAGAGCACACTGAGTCAGCCCTTAACCCCAGTGATCAGAAATTGTCAAAACGTGTTTTTCAGCAGAAATAAACACGTTTTGGCAACTTTGGACACCCCCATGTAAGTTATAGGGCAGGAACAGCACACTTTTCAAAACGTGTTTTTCAGCCCGAAATAAAAGCGTATTCTCAGCCCTTGGAATCGCAGTGTACCTGGCTCAGAAGAGCCCACTGAGTCAGCCCTTAACCCCAGTGTGCAGAAATTGTCAAAACGTGTTTTCCAGCAGAAATAAACATGTTTTGGCAACTTTGGTCACCCCCATGTAAGTTATAGGGCAGGAACAGCACACTTTTCAAAACGTGTTTTTCAGCCCGAAATAAATGCGTTTTCTCAGCCCTTGGAATCGCAGTGTAAATGCCTGGCTCAGAAGAGCCCACTGAGTCAGCCCTTAACCCCAGTGTGCAGAAATTGTCAAAACGTGTTTTTCAGCAGAAATAAACACGTTTTGGCAACTTTGGTCACCCCCATGTAACCTATAGGGCAGGAACAGCACACTTTTCAAAACATGTTTTTCAGCCCGAAATAAATGCGTTTTCTCAGCCTTTAGAATCGCAGTGTAACTGCCTGGCTCAGAAGAGCCCACTGAGTCAGCCCTTAACCCCAGTGTGCAGAAATTGTCAAAACGTGTTTTTCAGCAGAAATAAACACGTTTTGGCAACTTTGGTCACCCCCATGTAACCTATAGGGCAGGAACAGCACACTTTTCAAAATGTGTTTTTCAGCCCGAAATAAACGCGTTTTCTCAGCCCTTGGAATCGCAGTGTAACTACGTGGCTCAGAAGAGCCCACTGAGTCAGCCCTTAACCCGAAAATGCAGATATTGTCAAAACGTGTTTTTCAGCAGAAATAAACACGTTTTGGCAACTTTGGACACCCCCATGTAAGTTATAGGGCAGGAACAGCACACTTTTCAAAACGTGTTTTTCAGCCCGAAATAAAAGCGTATTCTCAGCCCTTGGAATCGCAGTGTACCTGGCTCAGAAGAGCCCACTGAGTCAGCCCTTAACCCCAGTGTGCAGAAATTGTCAAAACGTGTTTTCCAGCAGAAATAAACATGTTTTGGCAACTTTGGTCACCCCCATGTAAGTTATAGGGCAGGAACAGCACACTTTTCAAAACGTGTTTTTCAGCCCGAAATAAATGCGTTTTCTCAGCCCTTGGAATCGCAGTGTAAATGCCTGGCTCAGAAGAGCCCACTGAGTCAGCCCTTAACCCCAGTGTGCAGAAATTGTCAAAACGTGTTTTTCAGCAGAAATAAACACGTTTTGGCAACTTTGGTCACCCCCATGTAACCTATAGGGCAGGAACAGCACACTTTTCAAAACATGTTTTTCAGCCCGAAATAAATGCGTTTTCTCAGCCTTTAGAATCGCAGTGTAACTGCCTGGCTCAGAAGAGCCCACTGAGTCAGCCCTTAACCCCAGTGTGCAGAAATTGTCAAAACGTGTTTTTCAGCAGAAGTAAACACGTTTTGGCAACTTTTGTCACCCCCATGTAAGTTATAGGGCAGGTACAGCACACTTTTCAAAACGTGTTTTTCAGCCCGAAATAAACGCGTTTTCTCAGCCCTTGGAATCGCAGTGTAACTGCCTGGCTCAGAAGAGCCCACTGAGTCAGCCCTTAACCCCAGTGTGTAGAAATTGTCAAAACGTGTTTTTCAGCAGAAATAAACACGTTTTGGCAACTTTGGTCACCCCCATGTAAGTTATAGGGCAGGAACAGCACACTTTTCAAAACGTGTTTTTCAACCCGAAATAAACGCGTTTTCTCAGCCCTTGGAATCGCAGTGTAACTGCCTGGCTCAGAAGAGCCCACTGAGTCAGCCCTTAACCCCAGTGTGTAGAAATTGTCAAAACGTGTTTTTCAGCAGAAATAAACACGTTTTGGCAACTTTGGTCACCCCCATGTAACCTATAGGGCAGGAACAGCACACTTTTCAAAACGTGTTTTTCAGCCCGAAATAAACGCGTTTTCTCAGCCCTTGGAATCACAGTGTAACTGCCTGGATCAGAAGAGCCCACTGAGTCAGCCCTTAACCCGAAAATGCAGAAATTGTCAAAACGTCTTTTTCAGCAGAAATAAACACGTTTTGGCAACTTTGGTCACCCCCATGTAACCTATAGGGCAGGAACAGCACACTTTTCAAAACGTGTTTTTCAGCCCGAAATAAACGCGTTTTCTCAGCCCTTGGAATCGCAGTGTAACTACCTGGCTCAGAAGAGCCCACTGAGTCAGCCCTTAACCCCAGTGTGCAGAAATTGTCAAAACGTGTTTTTCAGCAGAAATAAACACGTTTTGGCAACTTTGTCACCCCCATGTAACCTATAGGGCAGGAACAGCACACTTTTCAAAACGTGTTTTTCAGCCCGAAATAAATGCGTGTTCTCAGCCCTTGGAATCGCAGTGTAACTGCCTGGCTCAGAAGAGCACACTGAGTCAGCCCTTAACCCCAGTGATCAGAAATTGTCAAAACGTGTTTTTCAGCAGAAATAAACACGTTTTGGCAACTTTGGACACCCCCATGTAAGTTATAGGGCAGGAACAGCGACCTTTTCAAAACGTGTTTTTCAGCCCGAAATAAAAGCGTATTCTCAGCCCTTGGAATCGCAGTGTACCTGGCTCAGATGAGCTCACTGAGTCAGCCCTTAACCCCAGTGTGCAGAAATTGTCAAAACGTGTTTTCCAGCAGAAATAAACACGTTTTGGCAACTTTGGTCACCCCAATGTAAGTTATAGGGCAGGAACAGCACAGTTTTCAAAACGTGTTTTTCAGCCCGATATAAACGCGTTTTCTCAGCCCTTGGAATCGCAGTGTAACTGTCTGGCTCAGAAGAGCCCACTGAGTCAGCCCTTAACCCCAGTGTGTAGAAATTGTCAAAACGTGTTTTTCAGCAGAAATAAACACGTTTTGGCAACTTTGGTCAACCCCATGTAAGTTATAGGGCAGGAACAGCACAGTTTTCAAAACGTGTTTTTCAGCCCGAAATAAACGCATTTTCTCAGCCCTTAGAATCGCAGTGTAACTGCGTGGCTCAGAAGAGCACACTGAGTCAGCCCTTAACCCGAAAATGCAGAAATTGTCAAAACGTGTTTTTCAGCAGAAATAAACACGTTTTGGCAACTTTGGTCACCCCCATGTAACCTATAGGGCAGGAACAGCACACTTTTCAAAACGTGTTTTTCAGCCCGAAATAAACGCGTTTTCTCAGCCCTTGGAATCGCAGTGTAACTGCCTGGCTCAGAAGAGCCCACTGAGTCAGCCCTTAACCCCAGTCTGCAGATATTGTCAAAACGTGTTTTTCAGCAGAAATAAACACGTTTTGGCAACTTTGGTCACCCCCATGTAAGTTATAGGGCAGGAACAGCACAGTTTTCAAAACGTGTTTTTCAGCCCGAAATAAACGCGTTTTCTCAGCCCTTGGAATCGCAGAGTAACTGTCTGGCTCAGAAGAGCCCACTGAGTCAGCCCTTAACCCGAAAATGCAGAAATTGTCAAAACGTGTTTTCCAGCAGAAATAAACATGTTTTGGCAACTTTGGTCACCCCCATGTAAGTTATAGGGCAGGAACAGCACAGTTTTCAAAACGTGTTTTTCAGCCCGAAATAAACGCTTTTTCTCAGCCCTTGGAATCGCAGTGTAACTGCCTGGCTCAGAAGAGCACACTGAGTCAGCCCTTAACCCCAGTGATCAGAAATTGTCAAAACGTGTTTTTCAGCAGAAATAAACACGTTTTGGCAACTTTGGACACCCCCATGTAAGTTATAGGGCAGGAACAGCACACTTTTCAAAACGTGTTTTTCAGCCCGAAATAAAAGCGTATTCTCAGCCCTTGGAATCGCAGTGTACCTGGCTCAGAAGAGCCCACTGAGTCAGCCCTTAACCCCAGTGTGCAGAAATTGTCAAAACGTGTTTTCCAGCAGAAATAAACATGTTTTGGCAACTTTGGTCACCCCCATGTAAGTTATAGGGCAGGAACAGCACACTTTTCAAAACGTGTTTTTCAGCCCGAAATAAATGCGTTTTCTCAGCCCTTGGAATCGCAGTGTA
Organism: Atractosteus spatula; assembly: GCF_055471065.1. Taxonomy (NCBI): domain Eukaryota; kingdom Metazoa; phylum Chordata; class Actinopteri; order Semionotiformes; family Lepisosteidae; genus Atractosteus; species Atractosteus spatula. Next base: position 11,440,627 of record NC_142728.1, on the reverse strand, counting down.
AATGCCTGGCTCAGAAGAGCCCACTGAGTCAGCCCTTAACCCCAGTGTGCAGAAATTGTCAAAACGTGTTTTTCAGCAGAAATAAACACGTTTTGGCAACTTTGGTCACCCCCATGTAACCTATAGGGCAGGAACAGCACACTTTTCAAAACATGTTTTTCAGCCCGAAATAAATGCGTTTTCTCAGCCTTTAGAATCGCAGTGTAACTGCCTGGCTCAGAAGAGCCCACTGAGTCAGCCCTTAACCCCAGTGTGCAGAAATTGTCAAAACGTGTTTTTCAGCAGAAATAAACACGTTTTGGCAACTTTGGTCACCCCCATGTAACCTATAGGGCAGGAACAGCACACTTTTCAAAACGTGTTTTTCAGCCCGAAATAAACGCGTTTTCTCAGCCCTTGGAATCGCAGTGTAACTACGTGGCTCAGAAGAGCCCACTGAGTCAGCCCTTAACCCCAGTGTGCAGAAATTGTCAAAACGTGTTTTCCAGCAGAAATAAACATGTTTTGGCAACTTTGGTCACCCCCATGTAAGTTATAGGGCAGGAACAGCACACTTTTCAAAACGTGTTTTTCAGCCCGAAATAAACGCGTTTTCTCAACCATTGGAATCGCACTGTAACTGCCTGGCTCAGAAGAGCCCACTGAGTCAGCCCTTAACCCCAGTGTGCAGAAATTGTCAAAACGTGTTTTTCAGCAGAAATAAACACGTTTTGGCAACTTTGGTCACCCCCATGTAACCTATAGGGCAGGAACAGCACACTTTTCAAAACATGTTTTTCAGCCCGAAATAAATGCGTTTTCTCAGCCTTTAGAATCGCAGTGTAACTGCCTGGCTCAGAAGAGCCCACTGAGTCAGCCCTTAACCCCAGTGTGCAGAAATTGTCAAAACGTGTTTTTCAGCAGAAATAAACACGTTTTGGCAACTTTGGTCACCCCCATGTAACCTATAGGGCAGGAACAGCACACTTTTCAAAACGTGTTTTTCAGCCCGAAATAAACGCGTTTTCTCAGCCCTTGGAATCGCAGTGTAACTACGTGGCTCAGAAGAGCCCACTGAGTCAGCCCTTAACCCCAGTGTGCAGAAATTGTCAAAACGTGTTTTCCAGCAGAAATAAACATGTTTTGGCAACTTTGGTCACCCCCATGTAAGTTATAGGGCAGGAACAGCACACTTTTCAAAACGTGTTTTTCAGCCCGAAATAAACGCGTTTTCTCAACCATTGGAATCGCACTGTAACTGCCTGGCTCAGAAGAGCCCACTGAGTCAGCCCTTAACCCGAAAATGCAGATATTGTCAAAACGTGTTTTTCAGCAGAAATAAACACGTTTTGGCAACTTTGGTCACCCCCATGTAACCTATAGGGCAGGAACAGCACACTTTTCAAAACGTGTTTTTCAGCTCGAAATAAACGCGTTTTCTCAGCCCTTGGAATCACAGTGTAACTGACTGGCTCAGAAGAGCCCACTGAGTCAGCCCTTAACCCGAAAATGCAGATATTGTCAAAACGTGTTTTTCAGCAGAAATAAACACGTTTTGGCAACTTTGGTCACCCCCATGTAAGTTATAGGGCAGGAACAGCACAGTTTTCAAAACGTGTTTTCCAGCCCGAAATAAACGCTTTTTCTCAGCCCTTGGAATCGCAGTGTAACTGCCTGGCTCAGAAGAGCACACTGAGTCAGCCCTTAACCCCAGTGATCAGAAATTGTCAAAACGTGTTTTTCAGCAGAAATAAACACGTTTTGGCAACTTTGGACACCCCCATGTAAGTTATAGGGCAGGAACAGCACACTTTTCAAAACGTGTTTTTCAGCCCGAAATAAAAGCGTATTCTCAGCCCTTGGAATCGCAGTGTACCTGGCTCAGAAGAGCCCACTGAGTCAGCCCTTAACCCCAGTGTGCAGAAATTGTCAAAACGTGTTTTCCAGCAGAAATAAACATGTTTTGGCAACTTTGGTCACCCCCATGTAAGTTATAGGGCAGGAACAGCACACTTTTCAAAACGTGTTTTTCAGCCCGAAATAAATGCGTTTTCTCAGCCCTTGGAATCGCAGTGTAAATGCCTGGCTCAGAAGAGCCCACTGAGTCAGCCCTTAACCCCAGTGTGCAGAAATTGTCAAAACGTGTTTTTCAGCAGAAATAAACACGTTTTGGCAACTTTGGTCACCCCCATGTAACCTATAGGGCAGGAACAGCACACTTTTCAAAACATGTTTTTCAGCCCGAAATAAATGCGTTTTCTCAGCCTTTAGAATCGCAGTGTAACTGCCTGGCTCAGAAGAGCCCACTGAGTCAGCCCTTAACCCCAGTGTGCAGAAATTGTCAAAACGTGTTTTTCAGCAGAAATAAACACGTTTTGGCAACTTTGGTCACCCCCATGTAACCTATAGGGCAGGAACAGCACACTTTTCAAAATGTGTTTTTCAGCCCGAAATAAACGCGTTTTCTCAGCCCTTGGAATCGCAGTGTAACTACGTGGCTCAGAAGAGCCCACTGAGTCAGCCCTTAACCCGAAAATGCAGATATTGTCAAAACGTGTTTTTCAGCAGAAATAAACACGTTTTGGCAACTTTGGACACCCCCATGTAAGTTATAGGGCAGGAACAGCACACTTTTCAAAACGTGTTTTTCAGCCCGAAATAAAAGCGTATTCTCAGCCCTTGGAATCGCAGTGTACCTGGCTCAGAAGAGCCCACTGAGTCAGCCCTTAACCCCAGTGTGCAGAAATTGTCAAAACGTGTTTTCCAGCAGAAATAAACATGTTTTGGCAACTTTGGTCACCCCCATGTAAGTTATAGGGCAGGAACAGCACACTTTTCAAAACGTGTTTTTCAGCCCGAAATAAATGCGTTTTCTCAGCCCTTGGAATCGCAGTGTAAATGCCTGGCTCAGAAGAGCCCACTGAGTCAGCCCTTAACCCCAGTGTGCAGAAATTGTCAAAACGTGTTTTTCAGCAGAAATAAACACGTTTTGGCAACTTTGGTCACCCCCATGTAACCTATAGGGCAGGAACAGCACACTTTTCAAAACATGTTTTTCAGCCCGAAATAAATGCGTTTTCTCAGCCTTTAGAATCGCAGTGTAACTGCCTGGCTCAGAAGAGCCCACTGAGTCAGCCCTTAACCCCAGTGTGCAGAAATTGTCAAAACGTGTTTTTCAGCAGAAGTAAACACGTTTTGGCAACTTTTGTCACCCCCATGTAAGTTATAGGGCAGGTACAGCACACTTTTCAAAACGTGTTTTTCAGCCCGAAATAAACGCGTTTTCTCAGCCCTTGGAATCGCAGTGTAACTGCCTGGCTCAGAAGAGCCCACTGAGTCAGCCCTTAACCCCAGTGTGTAGAAATTGTCAAAACGTGTTTTTCAGCAGAAATAAACACGTTTTGGCAACTTTGGTCACCCCCATGTAAGTTATAGGGCAGGAACAGCACACTTTTCAAAACGTGTTTTTCAACCCGAAATAAACGCGTTTTCTCAGCCCTTGGAATCGCAGTGTAACTGCCTGGCTCAGAAGAGCCCACTGAGTCAGCCCTTAACCCCAGTGTGTAGAAATTGTCAAAACGTGTTTTTCAGCAGAAATAAACACGTTTTGGCAACTTTGGTCACCCCCATGTAACCTATAGGGCAGGAACAGCACACTTTTCAAAACGTGTTTTTCAGCCCGAAATAAACGCGTTTTCTCAGCCCTTGGAATCACAGTGTAACTGCCTGGATCAGAAGAGCCCACTGAGTCAGCCCTTAACCCGAAAATGCAGAAATTGTCAAAACGTCTTTTTCAGCAGAAATAAACACGTTTTGGCAACTTTGGTCACCCCCATGTAACCTATAGGGCAGGAACAGCACACTTTTCAAAACGTGTTTTTCAGCCCGAAATAAACGCGTTTTCTCAGCCCTTGGAATCGCAGTGTAACTACCTGGCTCAGAAGAGCCCACTGAGTCAGCCCTTAACCCCAGTGTGCAGAAATTGTCAAAACGTGTTTTTCAGCAGAAATAAACACGTTTTGGCAACTTTGTCACCCCCATGTAACCTATAGGGCAGGAACAGCACACTTTTCAAAACGTGTTTTTCAGCCCGAAATAAACGCGTGTTCTCAGCCCTTGGAATCGCAGTGTAACTGCCTGGCTCAGAAGAGCACACTGAGTCAGCCCTTAACCCCAGTGATCAGAAATTGTCAAAACGTGTTTTTCAGCAGAAATAAACACGTTTTGGCAACTTTGGACACCCCCATGTAAGTTATAGGGCAGGAACAGCGACCTTTTCAAAACGTGTTTTTCAGCCCGAAATAAAAGCGTATTCTCAGCCCTTGGAATCGCAGTGTACCTGGCTCAGATGAGCTCACTGAGTCAGCCCTTAACCCCAGTGTGCAGAAATTGTCAAAACCTGTTTTCCAGCAGAAATAAACACGTTTTGGCAACTTTGGTCACCCCAATGTAAGTTATAGGGCAGGAACAGCACAGTTTTCAAAACGTGTTTTTCAGCCCGATATAAACGCGTTTTCTCAGCCCTTGGAATCGCAGTGTAACTGTCTGGCTCAGAAGAGCCCACTGAGTCAGCCCTTAACCCCAGTGTGTAGAAATTGTCAAAACGTGTTTTTCAGCAGAAATAAACACGTTTTGGCAACTTTGGTCAACCCCATGTAAGTTATAGGGCAGGAACAGCACAGTTTTCAAAACGTGTTTTTCAGCCCGAAATAAACGCATTTTCTCAGCCCTTAGAATCGCAGTGTAACTGCGTGGCTCAGAAGAGCACACTGAGTCAGCCCTTAACCCGAAAATGCAGAAATTGTCAAAACGTGTTTTTCAGCAGAAATAAACACGTTTTGGCAACTTTGGTCACCCCCATGTAACCTATAGGGCAGGAACAGCACACTTTTCAAAACGTGTTTTTCAGCCCGAAATAAACGCGTTTTCTCAGCCCTTGGAATCGCAGTGTAACTGCCTGGCTCAGAAGAGCCCACTGAGTCAGCCCTTAACCCCAGTCTGCAGATATTGTCAAAACGTGTTTTTCAGCAGAAATAAACACGTTTTGGCAACTTTGGTCACCCCCATGTAAGTTATAGGGCAGGAACAGCACAGTTTTCAAAACGTGTTTTTCAGCCCGAAATAAACGCGTTTTCTCAGCCCTTGGAATCGCAGAGTAACTGTCTGGCTCAGAAGAGCCCACTGAGTCAGCCCTTAACCCGAAAATGCAGAAATTGTCAAAACGTGTTTTTCAGCAGAAATAAACACGTTTTGGCAACTTTGGTCACCCCCATGTAAGTTATAGGGCAGGAACAGCACACTTTTCAAAACGTGTTTTTCAGCCCGAAATAAAAGCGTATTCTCAGCCCTTGGAATCGCAGTGTACCTGGCTCAGAAGAGCCCACTGAGTCAGCCCTTAACCCCAGTGTGCAGAAATTGTCAAAACGTGTTTTCCAGCAGAAATAAACATGTTTTGGCAACTTTGGTCACCCCCATGTAAGTTATAGGGCAGGAACAGCACAGTTTTCAAAACGTGTTTTTCAGCCCGAAATAAACGCTTTTTCTCAGCCCTTGGAATCGCAGTGTAACTGCCTGGCTCAGAAGAGCACACTGAGTCAGCCCTTAACCCCAGTGATCAGAAATTGTCAAAACGTGTTTTTCAGCAGAAATAAACACGTTTTGGCAACTTTGGACACCCCCATGTAAGTTATAGGGCAGGAACAGCACACTTTTCAAAACGTGTTTTTCAGCCCGAAATAAAAGCGTATTCTCAGCCCTTGGAATCGCAGTGTACCTGGCTCAGAAGAGCCCACTGAGTCAGCCCTTAACCCCAGTGTGCAGAAATTGTCAAAACGTGTTTTCCAGCAGAAATAAACATGTTTTGGCAACTTTGGTCACCCCCATGTAAGTTATAGGGCAGGAACAGCACACTTTTCAAAACGTGTTTTTCAGCCCGAAATAAATGCGTTTTCTCAGCCCTTGGAATCGCAGTGTAAATGCCTGGCTCAGAAGAGCCCACTGAGTCAGCCCTTAACCCCAGTGTGCAGAAATTGTCAAAACGTGTTTTTCAGCAGAAATAAACACGTTTTGGCAACTTTGGTCACCCCCATGTAACCTATAGGGCAGGAACAGCACACTTTTCAAAACATGTTTTTCAGCCCGAAATAAATGCGTTTTCTCAGCCTTTAGAATCGCAGTGTAACTGCCTGGCTCAGAAGAGCCCACTGAGTCAGCCCTTAACCCCAGTGTGCAGAAATTGTCAAAACGTGTTTTTCAGCAGAAATAAACACGTTTTGGCAACTTTGGTCACCCCCATGTAACCTATAGGGCAGGAACAGCACACTTTTCAAAACGTGTTTTTCAGCCCGAAATAAACGCGTTTTCTCAGCCCTTGGAATCGCAGTGTAACTACGTGGCTCAGAAGAGCCCACTGAGTCAGCCCTTAACCCCAGTGTGCAGAAATTGTCAAAACGTGTTTTCCAGCAGAAATAAACATGTTTTGGCAACTTTGGTCACCCCCATGTAAGTTATAGGGCAGGAACAGCACACTTTTCAAAACGTGTTTTTCAGCCCGAAATAAACGCGTTTTCTCAACCATTGGAATCGCACTGTAACTGCCTGGCTCAGAAGAGCCCACTGAGTCAGCCCTTAACCCCAGTGTGTAGAAATTGTCAAAACGTGTTTTTCAGCAGAAATAAACACGTTTTGGCAACTTTGGTCACCCCCATGTAAGTTATAGGGCAGGAACAGCACACTATTTAAAACGTGTTTTTCAGCCCGAAATAAACACGTTTTCTCAGCCCTTGGAATCGCAGTGTAACTGACTGGCTCAGAAGAGCCCACTGAGTCAGCCCTTAACCCGAAAATGCAGATATTGTCAAAACGTGTTTTTCAGCAGAAATAAACACGTTTTGGCAACTTTGGTCACCCCCATGTAACCTATAGGGCAGGAACAGCACACTTTTCAAAACGTGTTTTTCAGCTCGAAATAAACGCGTTTTCTCAGCCCTTGGAATCACAGTGTAACTGACTGGCTCAGAAGAGCCCACTGAGTCAGCCCTTAACCCGAAAATGCAGATATTGTCAAAACGTGTTTTTCAGCAGAAATAAACACGTTTTGGCAACTTTGGTCACCCCCATGTAAGTTATAGGGCAGGAACAGCACAGTTTTCAAAACGTGTTTTTCAGCCCGAAATAAACGCTTTTTCTCAGCCCTTGGAATCGCAGTGTAACTGCCTGGCTCAGAAGAGCACACTGAGTCAGCCCTTAACCCCAGTGATCAGAAATTGTCAAAACGTGTTTTTCAGCAGAAATAAACACGTTTTGGCAACTTTGGACACCCCCATGTAAGTTATAGGGCAGGAACAGCACACTTTTCAAAACGTGTTTTTCAGCCCGAAATAAAAGCGTATTCTCAGCCCTTGGAATCGCAGTGTACCTGGCTCAGAAGAGCCCACTGAGTCAGCCCTTAACCCCAGTGTGCAGAAATTGTCAAAACGTGTTTTCCAGCAGAAATAAACATGTTTTGGCAACTTTGGTCACCCCCATGTAAGTTATAGGGCAGGAACAGCACACTTTTCAAAACGTGTTTTTCAGCCCGAAATAAATGCGTTTTCTCAGCCCTTGGAATCGCAGTGTAAATGCCTGGCTCAGAAGAGCCCACTGAGTCAGCCCTTAACCCCAGTGTGCAGAAATTGTCAAAACGTGTTTTTCAGCAGAAATAAACACGTTTTGGCAACTTTGGTCACCCCCATGTAACCTATAGGGCAGGAACAGCACACTTTTCAAAACATGTTTTTCAGCCCGAAATAAATGCGTTTTCTCAGCCTTTAGAATCGCAGTGTAACTGCCTGGCTCAGAAGAGCCCACTGAGTCAGCCCTTAACCCCAGTGTGCAGAAATTGTCAAAACGTGTTTTTCAGCAGAAATAAACACGTTTTGGCAACTTTGGTCACCCCCATGTAACCTATAGGGCAGGAACAGCACACTTTTCAAAATGTGTTTTTCAGCCCGAAATAAACGCGTTTTCTCAGCCCTTGGAATCGCAGTGTAACTACGTGGCTCAGAAGAGCCCACTGAGTCAGCCCTTAACCCGAAAATGCAGATATTGTCAAAACGTGTTTTTCAGCAGAAATAAACACGTTTTGGCAACTTTGGACACCCCCATGTAAGTTATAGGGCAGGAACAGCACACTTTTCAAAACGTGTTTTTCAGCCCGAAATAAAAGCGTATTCTCAGCCCTTGGAATCGCAGTGTACCTGGCTCAGAAGAGCCCACTGAGTCAGCCCTTAACCCCAGTGTGCAGAAATTGTCAAAACGTGTTTTCCAGCAGAAATAAACATGTTTTGGCAACTTTGGTCACCCCCATGTAAGTTATAGGGCAGGAACAGCACACTTTTCAAAACGTGTTTTTCAGCCCGAAATAAATGCGTTTTCTCAGCCCTTGGAATCGCAGTGTAAATGCCTGGCTCAGAAGAGCCCACTGAGTCAGCCCTTAACCCCAGTGTGCAGAAATTGTCAAAACGTGTTTTTCAGCAGAAATAAACACGTTTTGGCAACTTTGGTCACCCCCATGTAACCTATAGGGCAGGAACAGCACACTTTTCAAAACATGTTTTTCAGCCCGAAATAAATGCGTTTTCTCAGCCTTTAGAATCGCAGTGTAACTGCCTGGCTCAGAAGAGCCCACTGAGTCAGCCCTTAACCCCAGTGTGCAGAAATTGTCAAAACGTGTTTTTCAGCAGAAGTAAACACGTTTTGGCAACTTTTGTCACCCCCATGTAAGTTATAGGGCAGGTACAGCACACTTTTCAAAACGTGTTTTTCAGCCCGAAATAAACGCGTTTTCTCAGCCCTTGGAATCGCAGTGTAACTGCCTGGCTCAGAAGAGCCCACTGAGTCAGCCCTTAACCCCAGTGTGTAGAAATTGTCAAAACGTGTTTTTCAGCAGAAATAAACACGTTTTGGCAACTTTGGTCACCCCCATGTAAGTTATAGGGCAGGAACAGCACACTTTTCAAAACGTGTTTTTCAACCCGAAATAAACGCGTTTTCTCAGCCCTTGGAATCGCAGTGTAACTGCCTGGCTCAGAAGAGCCCACTGAGTCAGCCCTTAACCCCAGTGTGTAGAAATTGTCAAAACGTGTTTTTCAGCAGAAATAAACACGTTTTGGCAACTTTGGTCACCCCCATGTAACCTATAGGGCAGGAACAGCACACTTTTCAAAACGTGTTTTTCAGCCCGAAATAAACGCGTTTTCTCAGCCCTTGGAATCACAGTGTAACTGCCTGGATCAGAAGAGCCCACTGAGTCAGCCCTTAACCCGAAAATGCAGAAATTGTCAAAACGTCTTTTTCAGCAGAAATAAACACGTTTTGGCAACTTTGGTCACCCCCATGTAACCTATAGGGCAGGAACAGCACACTTTTCAAAACGTGTTTTTCAGCCCGAAATAAACGCGTTTTCTCAGCCCTTGGAATCGCAGTGTAACTACCTGGCTCAGAAGAGCCCACTGAGTCAGCCCTTAACCCCAGTGTGCAGAAATTGTCAAAACGTGTTTTTCAGCAGAAATAAACACGTTTTGGCAACTTTGTCACCCCCATGTAACCTATAGGGCAGGAACAGCACACTTTTCAAAACGTGTTTTTCAGCCCGAAATAAACGCGTGTTCTCAGCCCTTGGAATCGCAGTGTAACTGCCTGGCTCAGAAGAGCACACTGAGTCAGCCCTTAACCCCAGTGATCAGAAATTGTCAAAACGTGTTTTTCAGCAGAAATAAACACGTTTTGGCAACTTTGGACACCCCCATGTAAGTTATAGGGCAGGAACAGCGACCTTTTCAAAACGTGTTTTTCAGCCCGAAATAAAAGCGTATTCTCAGCCCTTGGAATCGCAGTGTACCTGGCTCAGATGAGCTCACTGAGTCAGCCCTTAACCCCAGTGTGCAGAAATTGTCAAAACGTGTTTTCCAGCAGAAATAAACACGTTTTGGCAACTTTGGTCACCCCAATGTAAGTTATAGGGCAGGAACAGCACAGTTTTCAAAACGTGTTTTTCAGCCCGATATAAACGCGTTTTCTCAGCCCTTGGAATCGCAGTGTAACTGTCTGGCTCAGAAGAGCCCACTGAGTCAGCCCTTAACCCCAGTGTGTAGAAATTGTCAAAACGTGTTTTTCAGCAGAAATAAACACGTTTTGGCAACTTTGGTCAACCCCATGTAAGTTATAGGGCAGGAACAGCACAGTTTTCAAAACGTGTTTTTCAGCCCGAAATAAACGCATTTTCTCAGCCCTTAGAATCGCAGTGTAACTGCGTGGCTCAGAAGAGCACACTGAGTCAGCCCTTAACCCGAAAATGCAGAAATTGTCAAAACGTGTTTTTCAGCAGAAATAAACACGTTTTGGCAACTTTGGTCACCCCCATGTAACCTATAGGGCAGGAACAGCACACTTTTCAAAACGTGTTTTTCAGCCCGAAATAAACGCGTTTTCTCAGCCCTTGGAATCGCAGTGTAACTGCCTGGCTCAGAAGAGCCCACTGAGTCAGCCCTTAACCCCAGTCTGCAGATATTGTCAAAACGTGTTTTTCAGCAGAAATAAACACGTTTTGGCAACTTTGGTCACCCCCATGTAAGTTATAGGGCAGGAACAGCACAGTTTTCAAAACGTGTTTTTCAGCCCGAAATAAACGCGTTTTCTCAGCCCTTGGAATCGCAGAGTAACTGTCTGGCTCAGAAGAGCCCACTGAGTCAGCCCTTAACCCGAAAATGCAGAAATTGTCAAAACGTGTTTTTCAGCAGAAATAAACACGTTTTGGCAACTTTGGTCACCCCCATGTAAGTTATAGGGCAGGAACAGCACACTTTTCAAAACGTGTTTTTCAGCCCGAAATAAAAGCGTATTCTCAGCCCTTGGAATCGCAGTGTACCTGGCTCAGAAGAGCCCACTGAGTCAGCCCTTAACCCCAGTGTGCAGAAATTGTCAAAACGTGTTTTCCAGCAGAAATAAACATGTTTTGGCAACTTTGGTCACCCCCATGTAAGTTATAGGGCAGGAACAGCACAGTTTTCAAAACGTGTTTTTCAGCCCGAAATAAACGCTTTTTCTCAGCCCTTGGAATCGCAGTGTAACTGCCTGGCTCAGAAGAGCACACTGAGTCAGCCCTTAACCCCAGTGATCAGAAATTGTCAAAACGTGTTTTTCAGCAGAAATAAACACGTTTTGGCAACTTTGGACACCCCCATGTAAGTTATAGGGCAGGAACAGCACACTTTTCAAAACGTGTTTTTCAGCCCGAAATAAAAGCGTATTCTCAGCCCTTGGAATCGCAGTGTACCTGGCTCAGAAGAGCCCACTGAGTCAGCCCTTAACCCCAGTGTGCAGAAATTGTCAAAACGTGTTTTCCAGCAGAAATAAACATGTTTTGGCAACTTTGGTCACCCCCATGTAAGTTATAGGGCAGGAACAGCACACTTTTCAAAACGTGTTTTTCAGCCCGAAATAAATGCGTTTTCTCAGCCCTTGGAATCGCAGTGTAAATGCCTGGCTCAGAAGAGCCCACTGAGTCAGCCCTTAACCCCAGTGTGCAGAAATTGTCAAAACGTGTTTTTCAGCAGAAATAAACACGTTTTGGCAACTTTGGTCACCCCCATGTAACCTATAGGGCAGGAACAGCACACTTTTCAAAACATGTTTTTCAGCCCGAAATAAATGCGTTTTCTCAGCCTTTAGAATCGCAGTGTAACTGCCTGGCTCAGAAGAGCCCACTGAGTCAGCCCTTAACCCCAGTGTGCAGAAATTGTCAAAACGTGTTTTTCAGCAGAAATAAACACGTTTTGGCAACTTTGGTCACCCCCATGTAACCTATAGGGCAGGAACAGCACACTTTTCAAAACGTGTTTTTCAGCCCGAAATAAACGCGTTTTCTCAGCCCTTGGAATCGCAGTGTAACTACGTGGCTCAGAAGAGCCCACTGAGTCAGCCCTTAACCCCAGTGTGCAGAAATTGTCAAAACGTGTTTTCCAGCAGAAATAAACATGTTTTGGCAACTTTGGTCACCCCCATGTAAGTTATAGGGCAGGAACAGCACACTTTTCAAAACGTGTTTTTCAGCCCGAAATAAACGCGTTTTCTCAACCATTGGAATCGCACTGTAACTGCCTGGCTCAGAAGAGCCCACTGAGTCAGCCCTTAACCCCAGTGTGTAGAAATTGTCAAAACGTGTTTTTCAGCAGAAATAAACACGTTTTGGCAACTTTGGTCACCCCCATGTAAGTTATAGGGCAGGAACAGCCCACTTTTTAAAACGTGTTTTTCAGCCCGAAATAAACACGTTTTCTCAGCCCTTGGAATCGCAGTGTAACTGACTGGCTCAGAAGAGCCCACTGAGTCAGCCCTTAACCCGAAAATGCAGATATTGTCAAAACGTGTTTTTCAGCAGAAATAAACACGTTTTGGCAACTTTGGTCACCCCCATGTAAGTTATAGGGCAGGAACAGCACAGTTTTCAAAACGTGTTTTTCAGCCCGAAATAAACGCTTTTTCTCAGCCCTTGGAATCGCAGTGTAACTGCCTGGCTCAGAAGAGCACACTGAGTCAGCCCTTAACCCCAGTGATCAGAAATTGTCAAAACGTGTTTTTCAGCAGAAATAAACACGTTTTGGCAACTTTGGTCACCCCCATGTAAGTTATAGGGCAGGAACAGCACACTTTTCAAAACGTGTTTTTCAGCCCGAAATAAAAGCGTATTGTCAGCCCTTGGAATCGCAGTGTACCTGGCTCAGAAGAGCCCACTGAGTCAGCCCTTAACCCCAGTGTGCAGAAATTGTCAAAACGTGTTTTCCAGCAGAAATAAACATGTTTTGGCAACTTTGGTCACCCCCATGTAAGTTATAGGGCAGGAACAGCACACTTTTCAAAACGTGTTTTTCAGCCCGAAATAAACGCGTTTTCTCACCCATTAGAATCGCACTGTAACTGCCTGGCTCAGAAGAGCCCACTGAGTCAGCCCTTAACCCCAGTGTGTAGAAATTGTCAAAACGTGTTTTTCAGCAGGAATAAACACGTTTTGGCAACTTTGGTCACCCCCATGTAAGTTATAGGGCAGGAACAGCACACTTTTCAAAACGTGTTTTTCAGCCCGAAATAAACACGTTTTCTCAGCCCTTGGAATCGCAGTGTAACTGACTGGCTCAGAAGAGCCCACTGAGTCAGCCCTTAACCCGAAAATGCAGATATTGTCAAAACGTGTTTTTCAGCAGAAATAAACACGTTTTGGCAACTTTGGTCACCCCCATGTAACCTATAGGGCAGGAACAGCACACTTTTCAAAACGTGTTTTTCAGCCCGAAATAAACGCGTTTTCTCAGCCCTTGGAATCGCAGTGTAACTGCGTGGCTCAGAAGAGCACACTGAGTCAGCCCTTAACCCGAAAATGCAGAAATTGTCAAAACGTGTTTTTCAGCAGAAATAAACACGTTTTGGCAACTTTGGTCACCCCCATGTAACCTATAGGGCAGGAACAGCACACTTTTCAAAACGTGTTTTTCAGCCCGAAATAAACGCGTTTTCTCAGCCCTTGGAATCGCAGTGTAACTGCCTGGCTCAGAAGAGCCCACTGAGTCAGCCCTTAACCCCAGTCTGCAGATATTGTCAAAACGTGTTTTTCAGCAGAAATAAACACGTTTTGGCAACTTTGGTCACCCCCATGTAAGTTATAGGGCAGGAACAGCACAGTTTTCAAAACGTGTTTTTCAGCCCGAAATAAACGCGTTTTCTCAGCCCTTGGAATCGCAGAGTAACTGTCTGGCTCAGAAAAGCCCACTGAGTCAGCCCTTAACCCGAAAATGCAGAAATTGTCAAAACGTGTTTTTCAGCAGAAATAAACACGTTTTGGCAACTTTGGTCACCCCCATGTAAGTTATAGGGCAGGAACAGCACACTTTTCAAAACGTGTTTTTCAGCCCGAAATAAAAGCGTATTCTCAGCCCTTGGAATCGCAGTGTACCTGGCTCAGAAGAGCCCACTGAGTCAGCCCTTAACCCCAGTGTGCAGAAATTGTCAAAACGTGTTTTCCAGCAGAAATAAACATGTTTTGGCAACTTTGGTCACCCCCATGTAAGTTATAGGGCAGGAACAGCACAGTTTTCAAAACGTGTTTTTCAGCCCGAAATAAACGCTTTTTCTCAGCCCTTGGAATCGCAGTGTAACTGCCTGGCTCAGAAGAGCACACTGAGTCAGCCCTTAACCCCAGTGATCAGAAATTGTCAAAACGTGTTTTTCAGCAGAAATAAACACGTTTTGGCAACTTTGGACACCCCCATGTAAGTTATAGGGCAGGAACAGCACACTTTTCAAAACGTGTTTTTCAGCCCGAAATAAAAGCGTATTCTCAGCCCTTGGAATCGCAGTGTACCTGGCTCAGAAGAGCCCACTGAGTCAGCCCTTAACCCCAGTGTGCAGAAATTGTCAAAACGTGTTTTCCAGCAGAAATAAACATGTTTTGGCAACTTTGGTCACCCCCATGTAAGTTATAGGGCAGGAACAGCACACTTTTCAAAACGTGTTTTTCAGCCCGAAATAAATGCGTTTTCTCAGCCCTTGGAATCGCAGTGTAAATGCCTGGCTCAGAAGAGCCCACTGAGTCAGCCCTTAACCCCAGTGTGCAGAAATTGTCAAAACGTGTTTTTCAGCAGAAATAAACACGTTTTGGCAACTTTGGTCACCCCCATGTAACCTATAGGGCAGGAACAGCACACTTTTCAAAACATGTTTTTCAGCCCGAAATAAATGCGTTTTCTCAGCCTTTAGAATCGCAGTGTAACTGCCTGGCTCAGAAGAGCCCACTGAGTCAGCCCTTAACCCCAGTGTGCAGAAATTGTCAAAACGTGTTTTTCAGCAGAAATAAACACGTTTTGGCAACTTTGGTCACCCCCATGTAACCTATAGGGCATGAACAGCACACTTTTCAAAACGTGTTTTTCAGCCCGAAATAAACGCGTTTTCTCAGCCCTTGGAATCGCAGTGTAACTACGTGGCTCAGAAGAGCCCACTGAGTCAGCCCTTAACCCCAGTGTGCAGAAATTGTCAAAACGTGTTTTCCAGCAGAAATAAACATGTTTTGGCAACTTTGGTCACCCCCATGTAAGTTATAGGGCAGGAACAGCACACTTTTCAAAACGTGTTTTTCAGCCCGAAATAAACGCGTTTTCTCAACCATTGGAATCGCACTGTAACTGCCTGGCTCAGAAGAGCCCACTGAGTCAGCCCTTAACCCCAGTGTGTAGAAATTGTCAAAACGTGTTTTTCAGCAGAAATAAACACGTTTTGGCAACTTTGGTCACCCCCATGTAAGTTATAGGGCAGGAACAGCACACTTTTTAAAACGTGTTTTTCAGCCCGAAATAAACACGTTTTCTCAGCCCTTGGAATCGCAGTGTAACTGACTGGCTCAGAAGAGCCCACTGAGTCAGCCCTTAACCCGAAAATGCAGATATTGTCAAAACGTGTTTTTCAGCAGAAATAAACACGTTTTGGCAACTTTGGTCACCCCCATGTAAGTTATAGGGCAGGAACAGCACAGTTTTCAAAACGTGTTTTTCAGCCCGAAATAAACGCTTTTTCTCAGCCCTTGGAATCGCAGTGTAACTGCCTGGCTCAGAAGAGCACACTGAGTCAGCCCTTAACCCCAGTGATCAGAAATTGTCAAAACGTGTTTTTCAGCAGAAATAAACACGTTTTGGCAACTTTGGTCACCCCCATGTAAGTTATAGGGCAGGAACAGCACACTTTTCAAAACGTGTTTTTCAGCCCGAAATAAAAGCGTATTGTCAGCCCTTGGAATCGCAGTGTACCTGGCTCAGAAGAGCCCACTGAGTCAGCCCTTAACCCCAGTGTGCAGAAATTGTCAAAACGTGTTTTCCAGCAGAAATAAACATGTTTTGGAAACTTTGGTCACCCCCATGTAAGTTATAGGGCAGGAACAGCACACTTTTCAAAACGTGTTTTTCAGCCCGAAATAAACGCGTTTTCTCACCCATTAGAATCGCACTGTAACTGCCTGGCTCAGAAGAGCCCACTGAGTCAGCCCTTAACCCCAGTGTGTAGAAATTGTCAAAACGTGTTTTTCAGCAGGAATAAACACGTTTTGGCAACTTTGGTCACCCCCATGTAAGTTATAGGGCAGGAACAGCACACTTTTCAAAACGTGTTTTTCAGCCCGAAATAAACACGTTTTCTCAGCCCTTGGAATCGCAGTGTAACTGACTGGCTCAGAAGAGCCCACTGAGTCAGCCCTTAACCCGAAAATGCAGATATTGTCAAAACGTGTTTTTCAGCAGAAATAAACACGTTTTGGCAACTTTGGTCACCCCCATGTAACCTATAGGGCAGGAACAGCACACTTTTCAAAACGTGTTTTTCAGCCCGAAATAAACGCGTTTTCTCAGCCCTTGGAATCACAGTGTAACTGCCTGGCTCAGAAGAGCCCACTGAGTCAGCCCTTAACCCGAAAATGCAGAAATTGTCAAAACGTCTTTTTCAGCAGAAATAAACACGTTTTGGCAACTTTGGTCACCCCCATGTAAGTTATAGGGCAGGAACAGCACACTTTTCAAAACGTGTTTTTCAGCCCGAAATAAACGCGTTTTCTCAGCCCTTGGAATCGCAGTGTAACTGCCTGGCTCAGAAGAGCCCACTGAGTCAGCCCTTAACCCCAGTCTGCAGATATTGTCAAAACGTGTTTTTCAGCAGAAATAAACACGTTTTGGCAACTTTGGTCACCCCCATGTAAGTTATAGGGCAGGAACAGCAGAGTTTTCAAAACGTGTTTTTCAGCCCGAAATAAATGCGTTTTCTCAGCCCTTGGAATCGCAGTGTAACTGTCTGGCTCAGAAGAGCCCACTGAGTCAGCCCTTAAGCCGAAAATGCAGAAATTGTCAAAACGTGTTTTTCAGCAGAAATAAACACGTTTTGGCAACTTTGGTCACCCCCATGTAAGTTATAGGGCAGGAACAGCACACTTTTCAAAACGTGTTTTTCAGCCCGAAATAAAAGCGTATTCTCAGCCCTTGGAATCGCAGTGTACCTGGCTCAGAAGAGCCCACTGAGTCAGCCCTTAACCCCAGTGTGCAGAAATTGTCAAAACGTGTTTTCCAGCAGAAATAAACATGTTTTGGCAACTTTGGTCACCCCCATGTAAGTTATAGGGCAGGAACAGCACACTTTTCAAAACGTGTTTTTCAGCCCGAAATAAACGCGTTTTCTCACCCATTGGAATCGCACTGTAACTGCCTGGCTCAGAAGAGCCCACTGAGTCAGCCCTTAACCCCAGTGTGTAGAAATTGTCAAAACGTGTTTTTCAGCAGAAATAAACACGTTTTGGCAACTTTGGTCACCCCCATGTAAGTTATAGGGCAGGAACAGCACACTTTTCAAAACGTGTTTTTCAGCCCGAAATAAACACGTTTTCTCAGCCCTTGGAATCGCAGTGTAACTGACTGGCTCAGAAGAGCCCACTGAGTCAGCCCTTAACCCGAAAATGCAGATATTGTCAAAACGTGTTTTTCAGTAGAAATAAACACGTTTTGGCAACTTTGGTCACCCCCATGTAAGTTATAGGGCAGGAACAGCACAGTTTTCAAAACGTGTTTTTCAGCCCGAAATAAACGCTTTTTCTCAGCCCTTGGAATCGCAGTGTAACTGCCTGGCTCAGAAGAGCACACTGAGTCAGCCCTTAACCCCAGTGATCAGAAATTGTCAAAACGTGTTTTTCAGCAGAAATAAACACGTTTTGGCAACTTTGGACACCCCCATGTAAGTTATAGGGCAGGAACAGCACACTTTTCAAAACGTGTTTTTCAGCCCGAAATTAAAGCGTATTCTCAGCCCTTGGAATCGCAGTGTACCTGGCTCAGAAGAGCCCACTGAGTCAGCCCTTAACCCCAGTGTGCAGAAATTGTCAAAACGTGTTTTCCAGCAGAAATAAACATGTTTTGGCAACTTTGGTCACCCCCATGTAAGTTATAGGGCAGGAACAGCAGACTTTTCAAAACGTGTTTTTCAGCCCGAAATAAATGCGTTTTCTCAGCCCTTGGAATCGCAGTGTAAATGCCTGGCTCAGAAGAGCCCACTGAGTCAGCCCTTAACCCCAGTTTGCAGAAATTGTCAAAACGTGTTTTTCAGCAGAAATAAACACGTTTTGGCAACTTTGGTCACCCCCATGTAACCTATAGGGCAGGAACAGCACACTTTTCAAAACATGTTTTTCAGCCCGAAATAAATGCGTTTTCTCAGCCTTTAGAATCGCAGTGTAACTGCCTGGCTCAGAAGAGCCCACTGAGTCAGCCCTTAACCCCAGTGTGCAGAAATTGTCAAAACGTGTTTTCAGCAGAAATAAACACGTTTTGGCAACTTTGGTCACCCCCATGTAACCTATAGGGCAGGAACAGCACACTTTTCAAAACGTGTTTTTCAGCCCGAAATAAACGCGTTTTCTCAGCCCTTGGAATCGCAGTGTAACTACGTGGCTCAGAAGAGCCCACTGAGTCAGCCCTTAACCCCAGTGTGCAGAAATTGTCAAAACGTGTTTTTCAGCAGAAATAAACACGTTTTGGCAACTTTGGTCACCCCCATGTAAGTTATAGGGCAGGAACAGCACACTTTTCAAAACGTGTTTTTCAGCCCGAAATAAACGCGTTTTCTCAGCCCTTGGAATCGCAGTGTAACTGCCTTGCTCAGAAGAGCCCACTGAGTCAGCCCTTAACCCCAGTGTGCAGAAATTGTCAAAACGTGTTTTTCAGCAGAAATAAACACGTTTTGGCAACTTTGGTCACCCCCATGTAAGTTATAGGGCAGGAACAGCACACTTTTCAAAACGTGTTTTTCAGCCCGAAATAAACGCGTTTTCTCAGCCCTTGGAATCGCAGTGTAACTGCCTGGCTCAGAAGAGCCCACTGAGTCAGTCCTTAACCCCAGTGTGTAGAAATTGTCAAAACGTGTTTTTCAGCAGAAATAAACACGTTTTGGCAACTTTGGTCACCCCCATGTAACCTATAGGGCAGGAACAGCACACTTTTCAAAACGTGTTTTTCAGCCCGAAATAAACGCGTTTTCTCAGCCCTTGGAATCACAGTGTAACTGCCTGGATCAGAAGAGCCCACTGAGTCAGCCCTTAACCCGAAAATGCAGAAATTGTCAAAACGTCTTTTTCAGCAGAAATAAACACGTTTTGGCAACTTTGGTCACCCCCATGTAACCTATTGGGCAGGAACAGCACACTTTTCAAAACGTGTTTTTCAGCCCGAAATAAACGCGTTTTCTCAGCCCTTGGAATCGCAGTGTAACTACCTGGCTCAGAAGAGCCCACTGAGTCAGCCCTTAACTCCAGTGTGCAGAAATTGTCAACACGTGTTTTTCAGCAGAAATAAACACGTTTTGGCAACTTTGGTCACCCCCATGTAACCTAGAGGGCAGGAACAGCACACTTTTCAAAACGTGTTTTTCAGCCCGAAATAAACGCGTTTTCTCAGCCCTTGGAATCGCAGTGTAACTGCCTGGCTCAGAAGAGCCCACTGAGTCAGCCCTTAACCCCAGTGTGCAGAAATTGTCAAAACGTGTTTTCCAGCAGAAATAAACACGTTTTGGCAACTTTGGTCACCCCCATGTAACTTACAGGGCAGGAACAGCACAGTTTTCAAAACGTGTTTTTCAGCCCGAAATAAACGCGTTTTCTCAGCCCTTGGAATCACAGTGTAACTGCCTGGCTCAGAAGAGCCCACTGAGTCAGCCCTTAACCCCAGTGTGCAGAAATTGTCAAAACGTGTTTTTCAGCAGAAATAAACACGTTTTGGCAACTTTGGTCACCCCCATGTAACCTATAGGGCAGGAACAGCACACTTTTCAAAACATGTTTTTCAGCCCCAAATAAATGCGTTTTCTCAGCCTTTAGAATCGCAGTGTAACTGCCTGGCTCAGAAGAGCCCACTGAGTCAGCCCTTAACCCCAGTGTGCAGAAATTGTCAAAACGTGTTTTTCAGCAGAAAGAAACACGTTTTGGCAACTTTGGTCACCCCATGTAACTTATAGGGCAGGAACAGCACACTTTTCAAAACGTGTTTTTCAGCCCGAAATAAACGCGTTTTCTCAGCCCTTGGAATCGCAGTGTAACTGCCTGGCTCAGAAGAGCCCACTGAGTCAGCCCTTAACCCCAGTGTGCAGAAATTGTCAAAACGTGTTTTCCAGCAGAAATAAACACGTTTTGGCAACTTTGGTCACCCCCATGTAACTTACAGGGCAGGAACAGCACAGTTTTCAAAACGTGTTTTTCAGCCCGAAATAAACGCGTTTTCTCAGCCCTTGGAATCACAGTGTAACTGCCTGGCTCAGAAGAGCCCACTGAGTCAGCCCTTAACCCCAGTGTGCAGAAATTGTCAAAACGTGTTTTTCAGCAGAAATAAACACGTTTTGGCAACTTTGGTCACCCCCATGTAACTTATAGGGCAGGAACAGCACACTTTTCAAAACGTGTTTTTCAGCCCGAAATAAACGCGTTTTCTCAGCCCTTGGAATCGCAGTGTAACTACGTGGCTCAGAAGAGCCCACTGAGTCAGCCCTTAACCCCAGTGTGCAGAAATTGTCAAAACGTGTTTTTCAGCAGAAATAAACACGTTTTGGCAACTTTGGTCACCCCCATGTAACCTATAGGGCAGGAATAGCACACTTTTCAAAACATGTTTTTCAGCCCCAAATAAATGCGTTTTCTCAGCCTTTAGAATCGCAGTGTAACTGCCTGGCTCAGAAGAGCCCACTGAGTCAGCCCTTAACCCCAGTGTGCAGAAATTGTCAAAACGTGTTTTTCAGCAGAAAGAAACACGTTTTGGCAACTTTGGTCACCCCATGTAACTTATAGGGCAGGAACAGCACACTTTTCAAAACGTGTTTTTCAGCCCGAAATAAACGCGTTTTCTCAGCCCTTGGAATCGCAGTGTAACTGCCTGGCTCAGAAGAGCCCACTGAGTCAGCCCTTAACCCGAAAATGCAGAAATTGTCAAAACGTCTTTTTCAGCAGAAATAAACACGTTTTGGCAACTTTGGTCACCCCCATGTAACTTATAGGGCAGGAACAGCACACTTTTCAAAACGTGTTTTTCAGCCCGAAATAAACGCGTTTTCTCAGCCCTTGGAATCGCAGTGTAACTGCCTGGCTCAGAAGAGCCCACTGAGTCAGCCCTTAACCCGAAAATGCAGAAATTGTCAAAACGTGTTTTTCAGCAGAAATAAACACGTTTTGGCAACTTTGGTCACCCCCATGTAAGTTATAGGGCAGGAACAGCACACTTTTCAAAATGTGTTTTTCAGCCCGAAATAAAAGCGAATTCTCAGCCCTTGGAATCGCAGTGTACCTGGCTCAGAAGAGCCCACTGAGTCAGCCCTTAACCCCAGTGTGTAGAAATTGTCAAAACGTGTTTTTCAGCAGAAATAAACACGTTTTGGCAACTTTGGTCACCCCCATGTAAGTTATAGGGAAGGAACAGCACACTTTTCAAAACGTGTTTTTCAGCCCGAAATAAACACGTTTTCTCAGCCCTTGGAATCGCAGTGTAACTGACTGGCTCAGAAGAGCCCACTGAGTCAGCCCTTAACCCGAAAATGCAGATATTGTCAAAACGTGTTTTTCAGCAGAAATAAACACGTTTTGGCAACTTTGGTCACCCCCATGTAAGTTATAGGGCAGGAACAGCACACTTTTCAAAACGTGTTTTTCAGCCCGAAATAAAAGCATATTCTCAGCCCTTGGAATCGCAGTGTAACTGCCTGGCTCAGAAGAGCCCACTGAGTCAGCCCTTAACCCCAGTGTGCAGAAATTGTCAAAACGTGTTTTCCAGCAGAAATAAACACGTTTTGGCAACTTTGGTCACCCCCATGTAACTTACAGGGCAGGAACAGCACAGTTTTCAAAACGTGTTTTTCAGCCCGAAATAAACGCGTTTTCTCAGCCCTTGGAATCACAGTGTAACTGCCTGGCTCAGAAGAGCCCACTGAGTCAGCCCTTAACCCCAGTGTGCAGAAATTGTCAAAACGTGTTTTTCAGCAGAAATAAACACGTTTTGGCAACTTTGGTCACCCCCATGTAACTTATAGGGCAGGAACAGCACACTTTTCAAAACGTGTTTTTCAGCCCGAAATAAACGCGTTTTCTCAGCCCTTGGAATCGCAGTGTAACTACGTGGCTCAGAAGAGCCCACTGAGTCAGCCCTTAACCCCAGTGTGCAGAAATTGTCAAAACGTGTTTTTCAGCAGAAATAAACACGTTTTGGCAACTTTGGTCACCCCCATGTAACCTATAGGGCAGGAACAGCACACTTTTCAAAACATGTTTTTCAGCCCGAAATAAATGCGTTTTCTCAGCCTTTAGAATCGCAGTGTAACTGCCTGGCTCAGAAGAGCCCACTGAGTCAGCCCTTAACCCCAGTGTGCAGAAATTGTCAAAACGTGTTTTTCAGCAGAAATAAACACGTTTTGGCAACTTTGGTCACCCCATGTAACTTATAGGGCAGGAACAGCACACTTTTCAAAACGTGTTTTTCAGCCCGAAATAAACGCGTTTTCTCAGCCCTTGGAATCGCAGTGTAACTGCCTGGCTCAGAAGAGCCCACTGAGTCAGCCCTTAACCCGAAAATGCAGAAATTGTCAAAACGTCTTTTTCAGCAGAAATAAACACGTTTTGGCAACTTTGGTCACCCCCATGTAAGTTATAGGGCAGGAACAGCACACTTTTCAAAATGTGTTTTTCAGCCCGAAATAAAAGCGTATTCTCAGCCCTTGGAATCGCAGTGTACCTGGCTCAGAAGAGCCCACTGAGTCAGCCCTTAACCCCAGTGTGTAGAAATTGTCAAAACGTGTTTTTCAGCAGAAATAAACACGTTTTGGCAACTTTGGTCACCCCCATGTAAGTTATAGGGAAGGAACAGCACACTTTTCAAAACGTGTTTTTCAGCCCGAAATAAACACGTTTTATCAGCCCTTGGAATCGCAGTGTAACTGACTGGCTCAGAAGAGCCCACTGAGTCAGCCCTTAACCCGAAAATGCAGATATTGTCAAAACGTGTTTTTCAGCAGAAATAAACACGTTTTGGCAACTTTGGTCACCCCCATGTAAGTTATAGGGCAGGAACAGCACAGTTTTCAAAACGTGTTTTTCAGCCCGAAATAAACGCTTTTTCTCAGCCCTTGGAATCGCAGTGTAACTGCCTGGCTCAGAAGAGCACACTGAGTCAGCCCTTAACCCCAGTGATCAGAAATTGTCAAAACGTGTTTTTCAGCAGAAATAAACACGTTTTGGCAACTTTGGTCACCCCCATGTAAGTTATAGGGCAGGAACAGCACACTTTTCAAAACGTGTTTTTCAGCCCGAAATAAAAGCATATTCTCAGCCCTTGGAATCGCAGTGTACCTGGCTCAGAAGAGCCCACTGAGTCAGCCCTTAACCCCAGTGTGCAGAAATTGTCAAAACGTGTTTTCCAGCAGAAATAAACATGTTTTGGCAACTTTGGTCACCCCCATGTAAGTTATAGGGCAGGAACAGCACACTTTTCAAAACGTGTTTTTCAGCCCGAAATAAACGCGTTTTCTCACCCATTGGAATCGCACTGTAACTGCCTGGCTCAGAAGAGCCCACTGAGTCAGCCCTTAACCCGAAAATGCAGATATTGTCAAAACGTGTTTTTCAGCAGAAATAAACACGTTTTGGCAACTTTGGTCACCCCCATGTAACCTATAGGGCAGGAACAGCACACTTTTCAAAACGTGTTTTTCAGCCCGAAATAAACGCGTTTTCTCAGCCCTTGGAATCACAGTGTAACTGCCTGGCTCAGAAGAGCCCACTGAGTCAGCCCTTAACCCGAAAATGCAGAAATTGTCAAAACGTCTTTTTCAGCAGAAATAAACACGTTTTGCCAACTTTGGTCACCCCCATGTAACCTATAGGGCAGGAACAGCACACTTTTCAAAACGTGTTTTTCAGCCCGAAATAAACGCGTTTTCTCAGGCCTTGGAATCACAGTGTAACTGCCTGGCTCAGAAGAGCCCACTGAGTCAGCCCTTAACCCCAGTGTGTAGAAATTGTCAAAACGTGTTTTTCAGCAGAAATAAACACGTTTTGGCAACTTTGGTCACCCCCATGTAAGTTATAGGGCAGGAACAGCACAGTTTTCAAAACGTGTTTTTCAGCCCGAAATAAACGCATTTTCTCAGCCCTTAGAATCGCAGTGTAACTGCCTGGCTCAGAAGAGCACACTGAGTCAGCCCTTAACCCGAAAATGCAGAAATTGTCAAAACGTGTTTTTCAGCAGAAATAAACACGTTTTGGCAACTTTGGTCACCCCCATGTAACCTATAGGGCAGGAACAGCACACTTTTCAAAACGTGTTTTTCAGCCCGAAATAAACGCGTTTTCTCAGCCCTTGGAATCGCAGTGTAACTGCCTGGCTCAGAAGAGCCCACTGAGTCAGCCCTTAACCCCAGTCTGCAGATATTGTCAAAACGTGTTTTTCAGCAGAAATAAACACGTTTTGGCAACTTTGGTCACCCCCATGTAAGTTATAGGGCAGGAACAGCACAGTTTTCAAAACGTGTTTTTCAGCCCGAAATAAACGCGTTTTCTCAGCCCTTGGAATCGCAGTGTAACTGTCTGGCTCAGAAGAGCCCACTGAGTCAGCCCTTAACCCCAGTGTGTAGAAATTGTCAAAACGTGTTTTTCAGCAGAAATAAACACGTTTTGGCAACTTTGGTCAACCCCATGCAAGTTATAGGGCAGGAACAGCACAGTTTTCAAAACGTGTTTTTCAGCCCGAAATAAACGCATTTTCTCAGCCCTTAGAATCGCAGTGTAACTGCCTGGCTCAGAAGAGCACACTGAGTCAGCCCTTAACCCGAAAATGCAGAAATTGTCAAAACGTGTTTTTCAGCAGAAATAAACACGTTTTGGCAACTTTGGTCACCCCCATGTAACCTATAGGGCAGGAACAGCACACTTTTCAAAACGTGTTTTTCAGCCCGAAATAAACGCGTTTTCTCAGCCCTTGGAATCGCAGTGTAACTGCCTGGCTCAGAAGAGCCCACTGAGTCAGCCCTTAACCCGAAAATGCAGAAATTGTCAAAACGTGTTTTCCAGCAGAAATAAACATGTTTTGGCAACTTTGGTCACCCCCATGTAAGTTATAGGGCAGGAACAGCACACTTTTCAAAACGTGTTTTTCAGCCCGAAATAAACACGTTTTCTCAGCCCTTGGAATCGCAGTGTAACTGACTGGCTCAGAAGAGCCCACTGAGTCAGCCCTTAACCCGAAAATGCAGATATTGTCAAAACGTGTTTTTCAGCAGAAATAAACACGTTTTGGCAACTTTGGTCACCCCCATGTAAGTTATAGGGCAGGAACAGCACAGTTTTCAAAACGTGTTTTTCAGCCCGAAATAAACGCTTTTTCTCAGCCCTTGGAATCGCAGTGTAACTGCCTGGCTCAGAAGAGCACACTGAGTCAGCCCTTAACCCCAGTGATCAGAAATTGTCAAAACGTGTTTTTCAGCAGAAATAAACACGTTTTGGCAACTTTGGACACCCCCATGTAAGTTATAGGGCAGGAACAGCACACTTTTCAAAACGTGTTTTTCAGCCCGAAATAAAAGCGTATTCTCAGCCCTTGGAATCGCAGTGTACCTGGCTCAGAAGAGCCCACTGAGTCAGCCCTTAACCCCAGTGTGCAGAAATTGTCAAAACGTGTTTTCCAGCAGAAATAAACATGTTTTGGCAACTTTGGTCACCCCCATGTAAGTTATAGGGCAGGAACAGCACACTTTTCAAAACGTGTTTTTCAGCCCGAAATAAATGCGTTTTCTCAGCCCTTGGAATCGCAGTGTAAATGCCTGGCTCAGAAGAGCCCACTGAGTCAGCCCTTAACCCCAGTGTGCAGAAATTGTCAAAACGTGTTTTTCAGCAGAAATAAACACGTTTTGGCAACTTTGGTCACCCCCATGTAACCTATAGGGCAGGAACAGAACACTTTTCAAAACATGTTTTTCAGCCCGAAATAAATGCGTTTTCTCAGCCTTTAGAATCGCAGTGTAACTGCCTGGCTCAGAAGAGCCCACTGAGTCAGCCCTTAACCCCAGTGTGCAGAAATTGTCAAAACGTGTTTTTCAGCAGAAATAAACACGTTTTGGCAACTTTGGTCACCCCCATGTAACTTATAGGGCAGGAACAGCACACTTTTCAAAACGTGTTTTTCAGCCCGAAATAAACGCGTTTTCTCAGCCCTTGGAATCGCAGTGTAACTGCCTGGCTCAGAAGAGCCCACTGAGTCAGCCCTTAACCCGAAAATGCAGAAATTGTCAAAACGTGTTTTTCAGCAGAAATAAACACGTTTTGGCAACTTTGGTCACCCCCATGTAAGTTATAGGGCAGGAACAGCACACTTTTCAAAATGTGTTTTTCAGCCCGAAATAAAAGCGTATTCTCAGCCCTTGGAATCGCAGTGTACCTGGCTCAGAAGAGCCCACTGAGTCAGCCCTTAACCCCAGTGTGTAGAAATTGTCAAAACGTGTTTTTCAGCAGAAATAAACACGTTTTGGCAACTTTGGTCACCCCCATGTAAGTTATAGGGAAGGAACAGCACACTTTTCAAAACGTGTTTTTCAGCCCGAAATAAACACGTTTTCTCAGCCCTTGGAATCGCAGTGTAACTGACTGGCTCAGAAGAGCCCACTGAGTCAGCCCTTAACCCGAAAATGCAGATATTGTCAAAACGTGTTTTTCAGCAGAAATAAACACGTTTTGGCAACTTTGGTCACCCCCATGTAAGTTATAGGGCAGGAACAGCACACTTTTCAAAACGTGTTTTTCAGCCCGAAATAAACGCTTTTTCTCAGCCCTTGGAATCGCAGTGTAACTGCCTGGCTCAGAAGAGCACACTGAGTCAGCCCTTAACCCCAGTGATCAGAAATTGTCAAAACGTGTTTTTCAGCAGAAATAAACACGTTTTGGCAACTTTGGTCACCCCCATGTAAGTTATAGGGCAGGAACAGCACACTTTTCAAAACGTGTTTTTCAGCCCGAAATAAACACGTTTTCTCAGCCCTTGGAATCGCAGTGTAACTGACTGGCTCAGAAGAGCCCACTGAGTCAGCCCTTAACCCGAAAATGCAGATATTGTCAAAACGTGTTTTTCAGCAGAAATAAACACGTTTTGGCAACTTTGGTCACCCCCATGTAACCTATAGGGCAGGAACAGCACAATTTTCAAAACGTGTTTTTCAGCCCGAAATAAACGCGTTTTCTCAGCCCTTGGAATCACAGTGTAACTGCCTGGCTCAGAAGAGCCCACTGAGTCAGCCCTTAACCCGAAAATGCAGAAATTGTCAAAACGTCTTTTTCAGCAGAAATAAACACGTTTTGGCAACTTTGGTCACCCCCATGTAACCTATAGGGCAGGAACAGCACACTTTTCAAAACGTGTTTTTCAGCCCGAAATAAACGCGTTTTCTCAGCCCTTGGAATCGCACTGTAACTACCTGGCTCAGAAGAGCCCACTGAGTCAGCCCTTAACCCCAGTGTGCAGAAATTGTCAAAACGTGTTTTTCAGCAGAAATAAACACGTTTTGGCAACTTTGGTCACCCCCTTGTAACTTATAGGGCACTAACAGCACACTTTTCAAAACGTGTTTTTCAGCCCGAAATAAACGCGTTTTCTCAGGCCTTGGAATCACAGTGTAACTGCCTGGCTCAGAAGAGCCCACTGAGTCAGCCCTTAACCCCAGTGTGTAGAAATTGTCAAAACGTGTTTTTCAGCAGAAATAAACACGTTTTGGCAACTTTGGTCACCCCCATGTAAGTTATAGGGCAGGAACAGCACAGTTTTCAAAACGTGTTTTTCAGCCCGAAATAAACGCATTTTCTCAGCCCTTAGAATCGCAGTGTAACTGCCTGGCTCAGAAGAGCACACTGAGTCAGCCCTTAACCCGAAAATGCAGAAATTGTCAAAACGTTTTTTTCAGCAGAAATAAACACGTTTTGGCAACTTTGGTCACCCCCATGTAACCTATAGGGCAGGAACAGCACACTTTTCAAAACGTGTTTTTCAGCCCGAAATAAACGCGTTTTCTCAGCCCTTGGAATCGCAGTGTAACTGCCTGGCTCAGAAGAGCCCACTGAGTCAGCCCTTAACCCCAGTCTGCAGATATTGTCAAAACGTGTTTTTCAGCAGAAATAAACACGTTTTGGCAACTTTGGTCACCCCCATGTAAGTTATAGGGCAGGAACAGCACAGTTTTCAAAACGTGTTTTTCAGCCCGAAATAAACGCGTTTTCTCAGCCCTTGGAATCGCAGTGTAACTGTCTGGCTCAGAAGAGCCCACTGAGTCAGCCCTTAACCCCAGTGTGTAGAAATTGTCAAAACGTGTTTTTCAGCAGAAATAAACACGTTTTGGCAACTTTGGTCAACCCCATGTAAGTTATAGGGCAGGAACAGCACAGTTTTCAAAACGTGTTTTTCAGCCCGAAATAAACGCATTTTCTCAGCCCTTAGAATCGCAGTGTAACTGCCTGGCTCAGAAGAGCACACTGAGTCAGCCCTTAACCCGAAATGCAGAAATTGTCAAAACGTGTTTTTCAGCAGAAATAAACACGTTTTGGCAACGTTGGTCACCCCCATGTAACCTATAGGGCAGGAACAGCACACTTTTCAAAACGTGTTTTTCAGCCCGAAATAAACGCGTTTTCTCAGCCCTTGGAATCGCAGTGTAACTGCCTGGCTCAGAAGAGCCCACTGAGTCAGCCCTTAACCCCAGTCTGCAGATATTGTCAAAACGTGTTTTTCAGCAGAAATAAACACGTTTTGGCAACTTTGGTCACCCCCATGTAAGTTATAGGGCAGGAACAGCACAGTTTTCAAAACGTGTTTTTCAGCCCGAAATAAACGCGTTTTCTCAGCCCTTGGAATCGCAGAGTAACTGTCTGGCTCAGAAGAGCCCACTGAGTCAGCCCTTAACCCGAAAATGCAGAAATTGTCAAAACGTGTTTTTCAGCAGAAATAAACACGTTTTGGCAACTTTGGTCACCCCCATGTAAGTTATAGGGCAGGAACAGCACACTTTTCAAAACGTGTTTTTCAGCCCGAAATAAAAGCGTATTCTCAGCCCTTGGAATCGCAGTGTACCTGGCTCAGAAGAGCCCACTGAGTCAGCCCTTAACCCCAGTGTGCAGAAATTGTCAAAACGTGTTTTCCAGCAGAAATAAACATGTTTTGGCAACTTTGGTCACCCCCATGTAAGTTATAGGGCAGGAACAGCACACTTTTCAAAACGTGTTTTTCAGCCCGAAATAAACACGTTTTCTCAGCCCTTGGAATCGCAGTGTAACTGACTGGCTCAGAAGAGCCCACTGAGTCAGCCCTTAACCCGAAAATGCAGATATTGTCAAAACGTGTTTTTCAGCAGAAATAAACACGTTTTGGCAACTTTGGTCACCCCCATGTAAGTTATAGGGCAGGAACAGCACACTTTTCAAAACGTGTTTTTCAGCCCGAAATAAACGCGTTTTCTCAGCCCTTGGAATCGCAGTGTAACTGCCTTTCTCAGAAGAGCCCACTGAGTCAGCCCTTAACCCCAGTGTGTAGAAATTGTCAAAACGTGTTTTTCAGCAGAAATAAACACGTTTTGGCAACTTTGGTCACCCCCATGTAAGTTATAGGGCAGGAACAGCACACTTTTCAAAACGTGTTTTTCAACCCGAAATAAACGCGTTTTCTCAGCCCTTGGAATCGCAGTGTAACTGCCTGGCTCAGAAGAGCCCACTGAGTCAGCCCTTAACCCCAGTGTGTAGAAATTTTCAAAACGTGTTTTTCAGCAGAAATAAACACGTTTTGGCAACTTTGGTCACCCCCATGTAACCTATAGGGCAGGAACAGCACACTTTTCAAAACGTGTTTTTCAGCCCGAAATAAACGCGTTTTCTCAGCCCTTGGAATCACAGTGTAACTGCCTGGATCAGAAGAGCCCACTGAGTCAGCCCTTAACCCGAAAATGCAGAAATTGTCAAAACGTCTTTTTCAGCAGAAATAAACACGTTTTGGCAACTTTGGTCACCCCCATGTAACCTATAGGGCAGGAACAGCACACTTTTCAAAACGTGTTTTTCAGCCCGAAATAAACGCGTTTTCTCAGCCCTTGGAATCGCAGTGTAACTACCTGGCTCAGAAGAGCCCACTGAGTCAGCCCTTAACCCCAGTGTGCAGAAATTGTCAAAACGTGTTTTTCAGCAGAAATAAACACGTTTTGGCAACTTTGTCACCCCCATGTAACCTATAGGGCAGGAACAGCACACTTTTCAAAACGTGTTTTTCAGCCCGAAATAAACGCGTTTTCTCAGCCCTTGGAATCGCAGTGTAACTGCCTGGCTCAGAAGAGCACACTGAGTCAGCCCTTAACCCCAGTGATCAGAAATTGTCAAAACGTGTTTTTCAGCAGAAATAAACACGTTTTGGCAACTTTGGACACCCCCATGTAAGTTATAGGGCAGGAACAGCGACCTTTTCAAAACGTGTTTTTCAGCCCGAAATAAAAGCGTATTCTCAGCCCTTGGAATCGCAGTGTACCTGGCTCAGAAGAGCTCACTGAGTCAGCCCTTAACCCCAGTGTGCAGAAATTGTCAAAACGTGTTTTCCAGCAGAAATAAACACGTTTTGGCAACTTTGGTCACCCCAATGTAAGTTATAGGGCAGGAACAGCACAGTTTTCAAAACGTGTTTTTCAGCCCGATATAAACGCGTTTTCTCAGCCCTTGGAATCGCAGTGTAACTGTCTGGCTCAGAAGAGCCCACTGAGTCAGCCCTTAACCCCAGTGTGTAGAAATTGTCAAAACGTGTTTTTCAGCAGAAATAAACACGTTTTGGCAACTTTGGTCAACCCCATGTAAGTTATAGGGCAGGAACAGCGCAGTTTTCAAAACGTGTTTTTCAGCCCGAAATAAACGCATTTTCTCAGCCCTTAGAATCGCAGTGTAACTGCCTGGCTCAGAAGAGCACACTGAGTCAGCCCTTAACCCGAAAATGCAGAAATTGTCAAAACGTGTTTTTCAGCAGAAATAAACACGTTTTGGCAACTTTGGTCACCCCCATGTAACCTATAGGGCAGGAACAGCACACTTTTCAAAACGTGTTTTTCAGCCCGAAATAAACGCGTTTTCTCAGCCCTTGGAATCGCAGTGTAACTGCCTGGCTCAGAAGAGCCCACTGAGTCAGCCCTTAACCCCAGTCTGCAGATATTGTCAAAACGTGTTTTTCAGCAGAAATAAACACGTTTTGGCAACTTTGGTCACCCCCATGTAAGTTATAGGGCAGGAACAGCACAGTTTTCAAAACGTGTTTTTCAGCCCGAAATAAACGCGTTTTCTCAGCCCTTGGAATCGCAGAGTAACTGTCTGGCTCAGAAGAGCCCACTGAGTCAGCCCTTAACCCGAAAATGCAGAAATTGTCAAAACGTGTTTTTCAGCAGAAATAAACACGTTTTGGCAACTTTGGTCACCCCCATGTAAGTTATAGGGCAGGAACAGCACACTTTTCAAAACGTGTTTTTCAGCCCGAAATAAAAGCGTATTCTCAGCCCTTGGAATCGCAGTGTACCTGGCTCAGAAGAGCCCACTGAGTCAGCCCTTAACCCCAGTGTGCAGAAATTGTCAAAACGTGTTTTCCAGCAGAAATAAACATGTTTTGGCAACTTTGGTCACCCCCATGTAAGTTATAGGGCAGGAACAGCACACTTTTCAAAACGTGTTTTTCAGCCCGAAATAAACGCTTTTTCTCAGCCCTTGGAATCGCAGTGTAACTGCCTGGCTCAGAAGAGCACACTGAGTCAGCCCTTAACCCCAGTGATCAGAAATTGTCAAAACGTGTTTTTCAGCAGAAATAAACACGTTTTGGCAACTTTGGACACCCCCATGTAAGTTATAGGGCAGGAACAGCACACTTTTCAAAACGTGTTTTTCAGCCCGAAATAAAAGCATATTCTCAGCCCTTGGAATCGCAGTGTACCTGGCTCAGAAGAGCCCACTGAGTCAGCCCTTAACCCCAGTGTGCAGAAATTGTCAAAACGTGTTTTCCAGCAGAAATAAACATGTTTTGGCAACTTTGGTCACCCCCATGTAAGTTATAGGGCAGGAACAGCACACTTTTCAAAACGTGTTTTTCAGCCCGAAATAAATGCGTTTTCTCAGCCCTTGGAATCGCAGTGTAAATGCCTGGCTCAGAAGAGCCCACTGAGTCAGCCCTTAACCCCAGTGTGCAGAAATTGTCAAAACGTGTTTTTCAGCAGAAATAAACAAGTTTTGGCAACTTTGGTCACCCCCATGTAACCTATAGGGCAGGAACAGCACACTTTTCAAAACATGTTTTTCAGCCCGAAATAAATGCGTTTTCTCAGCCTTTAGAATCGCAGTGTAACTGCCTGGCTCAGAAGAGCCCACTGAGTAAGCCCTTAACCCCAGTGTGCAGAAATTGTCAAAACATGTTTTTCAGCAGAAATAAACACGTTTTGGCAACTTTGGTCACCCCCATGTAACCTATAGGGCAGGAACAGCACACTTTTCAAAACGTGTTTTTCAGCCCGAAATAAACGCGTTTTCTCAGCCCTTGGAATCGAAGTGTAACTACGTGGCTCAGAAGAGCCCACTGAGTCAGCCCTTAACCCCAGTGTGCAGAAATTGTCAAAACGTGTTTTTCAGCAGAAATAAGCACGTTTTGGCAACTTTGGTCACCCCCATGTAAGTTATAGGGCAGGAACAGCACACTTTTCAAAACGTGTTTTTCAGCCCGAAATAAACGCGTTTTCTCAGCCCTTGGAATCGCAGTGTAACTGCCTGGCTCAGAAGAGCCCACTGAGTCAGCCCTTAACCCCAGTGTGTAGAAATTGTCAAAACGTGTTT
This sequence comes from Atractosteus spatula, assembly GCF_055471065.1. Classification (NCBI taxonomy): domain Eukaryota; kingdom Metazoa; phylum Chordata; class Actinopteri; order Semionotiformes; family Lepisosteidae; genus Atractosteus; species Atractosteus spatula. The sequence continues at coordinate 11,407,704 of NC_142728.1, read as the reverse complement.
TTCAGCAGAAATAAACACGTTTTGGCAACTTTGGTCACCCCCATGTAAGTTATAGGGCAGGAACAGCACACTTTTCAAAACGTGTTTTTCAGCCCGGAATAAACGCGTTTTCTCAGCCCTTGGAATCGCAGTGTAACTGCCTGGCTCAGAAGAGCACACTGAGTCAGCCCTTAACCCCAGTGATCAGAAATTGTCAAAACGTGTTTTTCAGCAGAAATAAACACGTTTTGGCAACTTTGGACACCCCCATGTAAGTTATAGGGCAGGAACAGCGACCTTTTCAAAACGTGTTTTTCAGCCCGAAATAAAAGCGTATTCTCAGCCCTTGGAATCGCAGTGTACCTGGCTCAGAAGAGCTCACTGAGTCAGCCCTTAACCCCAGTGTGCAGAAATTGTCAAAACGTGTTTTCCAGCAGAAATAAACACGTTTTGGCAACTTTGGTCACCCCAATGTAAGTTATAGGGCAGGAACAGCACAGTTTTCAAAACGTGTTTTTCAGCCCGAAATAAACGCGTTTTCTCAGCCCTTGGAATCGCAGAGTAACTGTCTGGCTCAGAAGAGCCCACTGAGTCAGCCCTTAACCCGAAAATGCAGAAATTGTCAAAACGTGTTTTTCAGCAGAAATAAACACGTTTTGGCAACTTTGGTCACCCCCATATAACCTATAGGGCAGGAACAGCACACTTTTCAAAACGTGTTTTTCAGCCCGAAATAAACGCGTTTTCTCAGCCCTTGGAATCGCAGTGTAACTGCCTGGCTCAGAAGAGCCCACTGAGTCAGCCCTTAACCCCAGTCTGCAGATATTGTCAAAACGTGTTTTTCAGCAGAAATAAACACGTTTTGGCAACTTTGGTCACCCCCATGTAAGTTATAGGGCAGGAACAGCACAGTTTTCAAAACGTGTTTTTCAGCCCGAAATAAACGCGTTTTCTCAGCCCTTGGAATCGCAGAGTAACTGTCTGGCTCAGAAGAGCCCACTGAGTCAGCCCTTAACCCGAAAATGCAGAAATTGTCAAAACGTGTTTTTCAGCAGAAATAAACACGTTTTGGCAACTTTGGTCACCCCCATGTAAGTTATAGGGCAGGAACAGCACACTTTTCAAAACGTGTTTTTCAGCCCGAAATAAAAGCGTATTCTCAGCCCTTGGAATCGCAGTGTACCTGGCTCAGAAGAGCCCACTGAGTCAGCCCTTAACCCCAGTGTGCAGAAATTGTCAAAACGTGTTTTCCAGCAGAAATAAACATGTTTTGGCAACTTTGGTCACCCCCATGTAAGTTATAGGGCAGGAACAGCACACTTTTCAAAACGTGTTTTTCAGCCCGAAATAAACGCTTTTTCTCAGCCCTTGGAATCGCAGTGTAACTGCCTGGCTCAGAAGAGCACACTGAGTCAGCCCTTAACCCCAGTGATCAGAAATTGTCAAAACGTGTTTTTCAGCAGAAATAAACACGTTTTGGCAACTTTGGACACCCCCATGTAAGTTATAGGGCAGGAACAGCACACTTTTCAAAACGTGTTTTTCAGCCCGAAATAAAAGCGTATTCTCAGCCCTTGGAATCGCAGTGTACCTGGCTCAGAAGAGCCCACTGAGTCAGCCCTTAACCCCAGTGTGCAGAAATTGTCAAAACGTGTTTTCCAGCAGAAATAAACATGTTTTGGCAACTTTGGTCACCCCCATGTAAGTTATAGGGCAGGAACAGCACACTTTTCAAAACGTGTTTTTCAGCCCGAAATAAATGCGTTTTCTCAGCCCTTGGAATCGCAGTGTAAATGCCTGGCTCAGAAGAGCCCACTGAGTCAGCCCTTAACCCCAGTGTGCAGAAATTGTCAAAACGTGTTTTTCAGCAGAAATAAACACGTTTTGGCAACTTTGGTCACCCCCATGTAACCTATAGGGCAGGAACAGCACACTTTTCAAAACATGTTTTTCAGCCCGAAATAAATGCGTTTTCTCAGCCTTTAGAATCGCAGTGTAACTGCCTGGCTCAGAAGAGCCCACTGAGTCAGCCCTTAACCCCAGTGTGCAGAAATTGTCAAAACGTGTTTTTCAGCAGAAATAAACACGTTTTGGCAACTTTGGTTACCCCCATGTAACCTATAGGGCAGGAACAGCACACTTTTCAAAACCTGTTTTTCAGCCCGAAATAAACGCGTTTTCTCAGCCCTTGGAATCGCAGTGTAACTGCCTGGCTCAGAAGAGCCCACTGAGTCAGCCCTTAACCCCAGTGTGTAGAAATTGTCAAAACGTGTTTTTCAGCAGAAATAAACACGTTTTGGCAACTTTGGTCACCCCCATGTAAGTTATAGGGCAGGAACAGCACACTTTTCAAAACGTGTTTTTCAGCCCGAAATAAACGCGTTTTCTCAGCCCTTGGAATCACAGTGTAACTGCCTGGATCAGAAGAGCCCACTGAGTCAGCCCTTAACCCGAAAATGCAGAAATTGTCAAAACGTCTTTTTCAGCAGAAATAAACACGTTTTGGCAACTTTGGTCACCCCCATGTAACCTATAGGGCAGGAACAGCACAGTTTTCAAAACGTGTTTTTCAGCCCGAAATAAACACGTTTTCTCAGCCCTTGGAATCGCAGTGTAACTACCTGGCTCAGAAGAGCCCACTGAGTCAGCCCTTAACCCCAGTGTGCAGAAATTGTCAAAACGTGTTTTTCAGCAGAAATAAACACGTTTTGGCAACTTTGTCACCCCCATGTAACCTATAGGGCAGGAACAGCACACTTTTCAAAACCTGTTTTTCAGCCCGAAATAAACGCGTTTTCTCAGCCCTTGGAATCGCAGTGTAACTGCCTGGCTCAGAAGAGCACACTGAGTCAGCCCTTAACACCAGTGATCAGAAATTGTCAAAACGTGTTTTTCAGCAGAAATAAACACGTTTTGGCAACTTTGGACACCCCCATGTAAGTTATAGGGCAGGAACAGCACACTTTTCAAAACGTGTTTTTCAGCCCGAAATAAATGCGTTTTCTCAGCCCTTGGAATCGCAGTGTACCTGGCTCAGAAGAGCCCACTGAGTCAGCCCTTAACCCCAGTGTGCAGAAATTGTCAAAACGTGTTTTCCAGCAGAAATAAACATGTTTTGGCAACTTTGGTCACCCCCATGTAAGTTATAGGGCAGGAACAGCACACTTTTCAAAACGTGTTTTTCAGCCCGAAATAAATGCGTTTTCTCAGCCCTTGGAATCGCAGTGTAAATGCCTGGCTCAGAAGAGCCCACTGAGTCAGCCCTTAACCCCAGTGTGCAGAAATTGTCAAAACGTGTTTTTCAGCAGAAATAAACACGTTTTGGCAACTTTGGTCACCCCCATGTAACGTATAGGGCAGGAACAGCACAGTTTTCAAAACGTGTTTTTCAGCCCGAAATAAACGCGTTTTCTCAGCCCTTGGAATCGCAGTGTAACTACGTGGCTCAGAAGAGCCCACTGAGTCAGCCCTTAACCCCAGTGTGCAGAAATTGTCAAAACGTGTTTTTCAGCAGAAATAAACACGTTTTGGCAACTTTGGTCACCCCCATGTAAGTTATAGGGCAGGAACAGCACACTTTTCAAAACGTGTTTTTCAGCCCGAAATAAACGCGTTTTCTCAGCCCTTGGAATCGCAGTGTAACTGCCTGGCTCAGAAGAGCCCACTGAGTCAGCCCTTAACCCCAGTGTGTAGAAATTGTCAAAACGTGTTTTTCAGCAGAAATAAACACGTTTTGGCAACTTTGGTCACCCCCATGTAACCTATAGGGCAGGAACAGCACACTTTTCAAAACGTGTTTTTCAGCCCGAAATAAACGCGTTTTCTCAGCCCTTGGAATCGCAGTGTAACTGCCTGGATCAGAAGAGCCCACTGAGTCAGCCCTTAACCCAAAAATGCAGAAATTGTCAAAACGTCTTTTTCAGCAGAAATAAACACGTTTTGGCAACTTTGGTCACCCCCATGTAACCTATAGGGCAGGAACAGCACACTTTTCAAAACGTGTTTTTCAGCCCGAAATAAACGCGTTTTCTCAGCCCTTGGAATCGCAGTGTAACTACCTGGCTCAGAAGAGCCCACTGAGTCAGCCCTTAACCCCAGTGTGCAGAAATTGTCAAAACGTGTTTTTCAGCAGAAATAAACACGTTTTGGCAACTTTGTCACCCCCATGTAACCTATAGGGCAGGAACAGCACACTTTTCAAAACGTGTTTTTCAGCCCGAAATAAACGCGTTTTCTCAGCCCTTGGAATCGCAGTGTAACTGCCTGGCTCAGAAGAGCACACTGAGTCAGCCCTTAACCCCAGTGTGCAGAAATTGTCAAAACGTGTTTTTCAGCAGAAATAAACACTTTTTGGCAACTTTGGTCACCCCCATGTAACCTATAGGGCAGGAACAGCACACTTTTCAAAATGTGTTTTTCAGCCCGAAATAAACGCGTTTTCTCAGCCCTTGGAATCGCAGTGTAACTGCCTGGCTCAGAAGAGCCCACTGAGTCAGCCCTTAACCCCAGTGTGCAGAAATTGTCAAAACGTGTTTTCCAGCAGAAATAAACACGTTTTGGCAACTTTGGTCACCCCCATGTAACTTACAGGGCAGGAACAGCACAGTTTTCAAAACGTGTTTTTCAGCCCGAAATAAACGCGTTTTCTCAGCCCTTGGAATCACAGTGTAACTGCCTGGCTCGGAAGAGCCCACTGAGTCAGCCCTTAACCCCAGTGTGCAGAAATTGTCAAAACTTGTTTTTCAGCAGAAATAAACACGTTTTGGCAACTTTGGTCACCCCATGTAACTTATAGGGCAGGAACAGCACACTTTTCAAATCGTGTTTTTCAGCCCGAAATAAACGCGTTTTCTCAGCCCTTGGAATCGCAGTGTAACTGCCTGGCTCAGAAGAGCCCACTGAGTCAGCCCTTAACCCGAAAATGCAGAAATTGTCAAAACGTCTTTTTCAGCAGAAATAAACACGTTTTGGCAACTTTGGTCACCCCCATGTAAGTTATAGGGCAGGAACAGCACACTTTTCAAAACGTGTTTTTCAGCCCGAAATAAACGCGTTTTCTCAGCCCTTGGAATCGCAGTGTAACTGTCTGGCTCAGAAGAGCCCACTGAGTCAGCCCTTAACCCCAGTCTGCAGATATTGTCAAAACGTGTTTTTCAGCAGAAATAAACACGTTTTGGCAACTTTGGTCACCCCCATGTAAGTTATAGGGCAGGAACAGCACAGTTTTCAAAACGTGTTTTTCAGCCCGAAATAAACGCGTTTTCTCAGCCCTTGGAATCGCAGTGTAACTGCCTGGCTCAGAAGAGCCCAACTGAGTCAGCCCTTAACCCGAAAATGCAGAAATTGTCAAAACGTGTTTTTCAGCAGAAATAAACACGTTTTGGCAACTTTGGTCACCCCCATGTAAGTTATAGGGCAGGAACAGCACAGTTTTCAAAACGTGTTTTTCAGCCCGAAATAAACGCTTTTTCTCAGCCCTTGGAATCGCAGTGTAACTGCCTGGCTCAGAAGAGCACACTGAGTCAGCCCTTAACCCCAGTGATCAGAAATTGTCAAAACGTGTTTTTCAGCAGAAATAAACACGTATTGGCAACTTTGGTCACCCCCATGTAAGTTATAGGGCAGGAACAGCACACTTTTCAAAACGTGTTTTTCAGCCCGAAATAAAAGCGTATTCTCAGCCCTTGGAATCGCAGTGTACCTGGCTCAGAAGAGCCCACTGAGTCAGCCCTTAACCCCAGTGTGCAGAAATTGTCAAAACGTGTTTTCCAGCAGAAATAAACATGTTTTGGCAACTTTGGTCACCCCCATGAAAGTTATAGGGCAGGAACAGCACACTTTTCAAAACGTGTTTTTCAGCCCGAAATAAACGCGTTTTCTCAGCCCTTGGAATCGCAGTGTAACTGCCTGGCTCAGAAGAGCCCACTGAGTCAGCCCTTAACCCCAGTGTGGAGAAATTGTCAAAACGTGTTTTTCAGCAGAAATAAACACGTTTTGGCAACTTTGGTCACCCCCATGTAAGTTATAGGGCAGGAACAGCACACTTTTCAAAACGTGTTTTTCAGCCCGAAATAAAAGCGTATTCTCAGCCCTTGGAATCGCAGTGTACCTGGCTCAGAAGAGCCCACTGAGTCAGCCCTTAACCCCAGTGTGCAGAAATTGTCAAAACGTGTTTTCCAGCAGAAATAAACATGTTTTGGCAACTTTGGTCACCCCCATGAAAGTTATAGGGCAGGAACAGCACACTTTTCAAAACGTGTTTTTCAGCCCGAAATAAACGCGTTTTCTCAGCCCTTGGAATCGCAGTGTAACTGCCTGGCTCAGAAGAGCCCACTGAGTCAGCCCTTAACCCCAGTGTGGAGAAATTGTCAAAACGTGTTTTTCAGCAGAAATAAACACGTTTTGGCAACTTTGGTCACAACCATGTAAGTTATAGGGCAGGAACAGCACAGTTTTCAAAACGTGTTTTTCAGCCCGAAATAAACGCTTTTTCTCAGCACTTGGAATCGCAGTGTAACTGCTTGGCTCAGAAGAGCACACTGAGTCAGCCCTTAACCCCAGTGATCAGAAATTGTCAAAACATGTTTTTCAGCAGAAATAAACACGTTTTGGCAACTTTGGTCACCCCCATGTAACCTATAGGGCAGGAACAGCACACTTTTCAAAACGTGTTTTTCAGCCCGAAATAAACGCGTTTTCTCAGCCCTTGGAATCGCAGTGTAACTGCCTGGCTCAGAAGAGCCCACTGAGTCAGCCCTTAACCCCAGTCTGCAGATATTGTCAAAACGTGTTTTTCAGCAGAAATAAACACGTTTTGGCAACTTTGGTCACCCCCATGTAAGTTATAGGGCAGGAACAGCACAGTTTTCAAAACGTGTTTTTCAGCCCGAAATAAACGCGTTTTCTCAGCCCTTGGAATCGCAGAATAACTGTCTGGCTCAGAAGAGCCCACTGAGTCAGCCCTTAACCCCAGTGTGCAGAAATTGTCAAAACGTGTTTTTCAGCAGAAATAAACACGTTTTGGCAACTTTGGTCACCCCCTTGTATCTTATAGGGCACTAACAGCACACTTTTCAAAACGTGTTTTTCAGCCCGAAATAAACGCGTTTTCTCAGGCCTTGGAATCACAGTGTAACTGCCTGGCTCAGAAGAGCCCACTGAGTCAGCCCTTAACCCCAGTGTGTAGATATTGTCAAAACGTGTTTTTCAGCAGAAATAAACACGTTTTGGCAACTTTGGTCACCCCCATGTAAGTTATAGGGCAGGAACAGCACAGTTTTCAAAACGTGTTTTTCAGCCCGAAATAAACGCATTTTCTCAGCCCTTAGAATCGCCGTGTAACTGCCTGGCTCAGAAGAGCACACTGAGTCAGCCCTTAACCCGAAAATGCAGAAATTGTCAAAACGTGTTTTTCAGCAGAAATAAACACGTTTTGGCAACTTTGGTCACCCCCATGTAACCTATAGGGCAGGAACAGCACAATTTTCAAAACGTGTTTTTCAGCCCGAAATAAACGCGTTTTCTCAACCCTTGGAATCGCAGTGTAACTACGTGGCTCAGAAGAGCCCACTGAGTCAGCCCTTAACCCCAGTGTGCAGAAATTGTCAAAACGTGTTTTCCAGCAGAAATAAACACGTTTTGGCAACTTTGGTCACCCCCATGTAACTTACAGGGCAGGAACAGCACAGTTTTCAAAACGTGTTTTTCAGCCCGAAATAAACGCGTTTTCTCAGCCCTTGGAATCACAGTGTAACTGCCTGGCTCAGAAGAGCCCACTGAGTCAGCCCTTAACCCCAGTGTGCAGAAATTGTCAAAACGTGTTTTTCAGCAGAAATAAACACGTTTTGGCAACTTTGGTCACCCCCATGTAACCTATAGGGCAGGAACAGCACACTTTTCAAAACATGTTTTTCAGCCCGAAATAAATGCGTTTTCTCAGCCTTTAGAATCGTAGTGTAACTGCCTGGCTCAGAAGAGCCCACTGAGTCAGCCCTTAACCCCAGTGTGCAGAAATTGTCAAAACGTGTTTTTCAGCAGAAATAAACACGTTTTGGCAACTTTGGTCACTCCATGTAACTTATAGGGCAGGAACAGCACACTTTTCAAAACGTGTTTTTCAGCCCGAAATAAACGCGTTTTCTCAGCCCTTGGAATCGCAGTGTAACTGCCTGGCTCAGAAGAGCCCACTGAGTCAGCCCTTAACCCCAGTGTGTAGAAATTGTCAAAACGTGTTTTTCAGCAGAAATAAACACGTTTTGGCAACTTTGGTCACCCCCATGTAAGTTATAGGGCAGGAACAACACACTTTTCAAAACGTGTTTTTCAGCCCGAATTAAAAGCGTTTTCTCAGTCCTTGGAATCGCAGTGTACCTGGCTCAGAATAGCCCACTGAGTCAGCCCGTAACCCCAGTGTGCAGAAATTGTCAAAACGTGTTTTTCAGCAGAAATAAACACGTTTTGGCAACTTTGGTCACCCCCATGTAAGTTATAGGGCAGGAACAGCACACTTTTCAAAACGTGTTTCTCAACCCGAAATAAAAGCATTTTCTCAGCCCTTGGAATCGAAGTGTAACTACCTGGCTCAGAAGAGCCCACTGAGTCAGCCCTTAACCCCAGTGTGCAGAAATTGTCAAAACGTGTTTTCCAGCAGAAATAAACACGTTTTGGCATCTTTGGTCACCCCCATGTAACTTATAGGACAGGAACAGCACAGTTTTCAAAACGTGTTTTTCAGCCCGAAATAAACGCGTTTTCTCAGCCCTTGGAATCACAGTGTAACTGCCTGGCTCAGAAGAGCCCACTGAGTCAGCCCTTAACCCGAAAATGCAGAAATTGTCAAAACGTCTTTTTCAGCAGAAATAAACACGTTTTGGCAACTTTGGTCACCCCCATGTAAGTTATAGGTCAGGAACAGCACAGTTTTCAAAACGTGTTTTTCAGCCCGAAATAAACGCTTTTTCTCAGCACTTGGAATCGCAGTGTAACTGCTTGGCTCAGAAGAGCACACTGAGTCAGCCCTTAACCCCAGTGATCAGAAATTGTCAAAACGTGTTTTTCAGCAGAAATAAACACGTTTTGGCAACTTTGGTCACCCCCATGTAAGTTATAGGGCAGGAACAGCACAGTTTTCAAAACGTGTTTTTCAGCCCGAAATAAACGCTTTTTCTCAGCACTTTGAATCGCAGTGTAACTGCCTGTTTCAGAAGAGCCCACTGAGTCAGCCCTTCACCCGAAAATGCAGATATTGTCAAAACGTGTTTTTCAGCAGAAATAAACACGTTTTGGCAACTTTGGTCACCCCCATGTAAGTTATAGGGCAGGAACAGCACACTTTTCAAAACGTGTTTTTCAGCCCGAAATAAACGCTTTTTCTCAGCCCTTGGAATCGCAGTGTAACTGCCTGGCTCAGAAGACCACACTTAGTCAGCCCTTAACCCCAGTGATCAGAAATTGTCAAAACGTGTTTTTCAGCAGAAATAAACACGTTTTGGCAACTTTGGTCACCCCCATGTAAGTTATAGGGCAGGAACAGCACAGTTTTCAAAACGTGTTTTTCAGCCCGAAATAAACGCTTTTTCTCAGCCCTTGGAATCGCAGTGTAACTGCCTGGCTCAGAAGAGTACACTGAGTCAGCCCTTAACACCAGTGTGCAGAAATTGTCAAATCGTGTTTTTCAGCAGAAATAAACAGGTTTTGGCAACTTTGGTCACCAACATGTAACTTATAGGGCAGGAACAGCACAGGTTTCAAAACGTTTTTTTCAGCCCGAAATAAACGCTTTTTCTCAGCACTTGGAATCGCAGTGTAACTGCTTGGCTCAGAAGAGCACACTGAGTCAGCCCTTCACCACAGTGATCAGAAATTGTCAAAACGTGTTTTTCAGCAGAAATAAACACGTTTTGGCAACTTTGGTCACCCCCATGTAAGTTATAGGGCAGGAACAGCACAGTTTTCAAAACGTGTTTTTCAGCCCGAAATAAACGCTTTTTCTCAGCACTTGGAATCGCAGTGTAACTGCTTGGCTCAGAAGAGCACACTGAGTCAGCCCTTAACCCCAGTGATCAGAAATTGTCAAAACATGTTTTTCAGCAGAAATAAACACGTTTTGACAACTTTGGTCACCCCTATGTAAGTTATAGGGCAGGAACAGCACAGTTTTCAAAACGTGTTTTTCAGCCCGAAATAAACGCTCTTTCTCAGCACTTGGAATCGCAGTGTAACTGCCTGGCTCAGAAGAGTACACTGAGTCAGCCCTTAACCCCAGTGTGCAGAAATTGTCAAAACGTGTTTTTCAGCAGAAATAAACAGGTTTTGGCAACTTTGGTCACCAACATGTAACTTATAGGGCAGGAACAGCACAGGTTTCAAAACGTTTTTTTCAGCCCGAAATAAACGCTTTTTCTCAGCACTTGGAATCGCAGTGTAACTGCTTGGCTCAGAAGAGCACACTGAGTCAGCCCTTAACCCCAGTGATCAGAAATTGTCAAAACATGTTTTTCAGCAGAAATAAACACGTTTTGGCAACTTTGGTCACCCCCATGTAAGTTATAAGGCAGGAACAGCACAGTTTTCAAAACGTGTTTTTCAGCCAGAAATAAACGCTTTTTCTCAGCACTTGGAATCGCAGTGTAACTGCTTGGCTCAGAAGAGCACACTGAGTCAGCCCTTAACCCCAGTGATCAGAAATTGTCAAAACGTGTTTTTCAGCAGAAATAAACACGTTTTGGCAACTTTGGTCACCAACATGTAACTTATAGGGCAGGAACAGCACAGGTTTCAAAACGTTTTTTTCAGCCCGAAATAAACGCTTTTTCTCAGCACTTGGAATCGCAGTGTAACTGCTTGGCTCAGAAGAGCACACTGAGTCAGCCCTTCACCACAGTGATCAGAAATTGTCAAAACGTGTTTTTCAGCAGAAATAAACACGTTTTGGCAACTTTGGTCACCCCCATGTAAGTTATAGGGCAGGAACAGCACAGTTTTCAAAACGTGTTTTTCAGCCCGAAATAAACGCTTTTTCTCAGCACTTGGAATCGCAGTGTAACTGCTTGGCTCAGAAGAGCACACTGAGTCAGCCCTTAACCCCAGTGATCAGAAATTGTCAAAACATGTTTTTCAGCAGAAATAAACACGTTTTGGCAACTTTGGTCACCCCCATGTAACCTATAGGGCAGGAACAGCACACTTTTCAAAACGTGTTTTTCAGCCCGAAATAAACGCGTTTTCTCAGCCCTTGGAATCGCAGTGTAACTGCCTGGCTCAGAAGAGCCCACTGAGTCAGCCCTTAACCCCAGTCTGCAGATATTGTCAAAACGTGTTTTTCAGCAGAAATAAACACGTTTTGGCAACTTTGGTCACCCCCATGTAAGTTATAGGGCAGGAACAGCACAGTTTTCAAAACGTGTTTTTCAGCCCGAAATAAACGCGTTTTCTCAGCCCTTGGAATCGCAGAGTAACTGTCTGGCTCAGAAGAGCCCACTGAGTCAGCCCTTAACCCGAAAATGCAGAAATTGTCAAAACGTGTTTTTCAGCAGAAATAAACACGTTTTGGCAACTTTGGTCACCCCCATGTAAGTTATAGGGCAGGAACAGCACACTTTTCAAAACGTGTTTTTCAGCCCGAAATAAAAGCGTATTCTCAGCCCTTGGAATCGCAGTGTACCTGGCTCAGAAGAGCCCACTGAGTCAGCCCTTAACCCCAGTGTGCAGAAATTGTCAAAACGTGTTTTCCAGCAGAAATAAACATGTTTTGGCAACTTTGGTCACCCCCATGTAAGTTATAGGGCAGGAACAGCACACTTTTCAAAACGTGTTTTTCAGCCCGAAATAAACGCGTTTTCTCACCCATTGGAATCGCACTGTAACTGCCTGGCTCAGAAGAGCCCACTGAGTCAGCCCTTAACCCCAGTGTGTAGAAATTGTCAAAACGTGTTTTTCAGCAGAAATAAACACGTTTTGGCAACTTTGGTCACCCCCATGTAAGTTATAGGGCAGGAACAGCACACTTTTCAAAACGTGTTTTTCAGCCCGAAATAAACACGTTTTCTCAGCCCTTGGAATCGCAGTGTAACTGACTGGCTCAGAAGAGCCCACTGAGTCAGCCCTTAACCCGAAAATGCAGATATTGTCAAAACGTGTTTTTCAGCAGAAATAAACACGTTTTGGCAACTTTGGTCACCCCCATGTAAGTTATAGGGCAGGAACAGCACAGTTTTCAAAACGTGTTTTTCTGCCCGAAATAAACGCTTTTTCTCAGCCCTTGGAATCGCAGTGTAACTGCCTGGCTCAGAAGAGCACACTGAGTCAGCCCTTAACCCCAGTGATCAGAAATTGTCAAAACGTGTTTTTCAGCAGAAATAAACACGTTTTGGCAACTTTGGTCACCCCCATGTAAGTTATAGGGCAGGAACAGCACACTTTTCAAAACGTGTTTTTCAGCCCGAAATAAACGCTTTTTCTCAGCCCTTGGAATCGCAGTGTAACTGCCTGGCTCAGAAGAGCACACTGTGTCAGCCCTTAACCCCAGTAATCAGAAATTGTCAAAACGTGTTTTTCAGCAGAAATAAACACGTTTTGGCAAATTTGGTCACCCCCATGTAAGTTATAGGTCAGGAACAGCACAGTTTTCAAAACGTGTTTTTCAGCCCGAAATAAACGCTTTTTCTCAGCACTTGGAATCGCAGTGTAACTGCTTGGCTCAGAAGAGCACACTGAGTCAGCCATTCACCCCAGTGATCAGAAATTGTCAAAACGTGTTTTCCAGCAGAAATAAACATGTTTTGGCAACTTTGGTCACCCCCATGTAAGTTATAGGGCAGGAACAGCACACTTTTCAAAACGTGTTTTTCAGCCCGAAATAAACGCGTTTTCTCACCCATTGGAATCGCACTGTAACTGCCTGGCTCAGAAGAGCCCACTGAGTCAGCCCTTAACCCCAGTGATCAGAAATTGTCAAAACGTGTTTTTCAGCAGAAATAAACACGTTTTGGCAACTTTGGTCACCCCCATGTAATTTATAGGGCAGGAACAGCACACTTTTCAAAACGTGTTTTTCAGCCCGAAATAAACGCGTTTTCTCAGCCCTTGGAATCGCAGTGTAAATGCCTGGCTCAGAAGAGCCCACTGAGTCAGCCCTTAACCCCAGTGTGCAGAAATTGTCAAAACGTGTTTTTCAGCAGAAATAAACACGTTTTGGCAACTTTGGTCACCCCCATGTAACCTATAGGGCAGGAACAGCACACTTTTCAAAACGTGTTTTTCAGCCCGAAATAAACGCGTTTTCTCAGCCCTTGGAATCGCAGTGTAACTACGTGGCTCAGAAGAGCCCACTGAGTCAGCCCTTAACCCCAGAGTGCAGAAATTGTCAAAACGTGTTTTTCAGCAGAAATAAACACGTTTTGGCAACTTTGGTCACCCCCATGTAAGTTATAGGGCAGGAACAGCACACTTTTCAAAACGTGTTTTTCAGCCCGAAATAAACGCGTTTTCTCAGCCCTTGGAATCGCAGTGTAACTGCCTGGCTCAGAAGAGCCCACTGAGTCAGCCCTTAACCCCAGTGTGTAGAAATTGTCAAAACGTGTTTTTCAGAAGAAATAAACACGTTTTGGCAACTTTGGTCACCCCCATGTAAGTTATAGGGCAGGAACAGCACACTTTTCAAAACGTGTTTTTCAGCCCGAAATAAACGCGTTTTCTCAGCCCTTGGAATCGCAGTGTAACTACGTGGCTCAGAAGAGCCCACTGAGTCAGCCCTTAACCCCAGAGTGCAGAAATTGTCAAAACGTGTTTTTCAGCAGAAATAAACACGTTTTGGCAACTTTGGTCACCCCCATGTAAGTTATAGGGCAGGAACAGCACACTTTTCAAAACGTGTTTTTCAGCCCGAAATAAACGCGTTTTCTCAGCCCTTGGAATCGCAGTGTAACTGCCTGGCTCAGAAGAGCCCACTGAGTCAGCCCTTAACCCCAGTGTGTAGAAATTGTCAAAACGTGTTTTTCAGAAGAAATAAACACGTTTTGGCAACTTTGGTCACCCCCATGTAAGTTATAGGGCAGGAACAGCACACTTTTCAAAACGTGTTTTTCAGCCCGAAATAAACGCGTTTTCTCAGCCCTTGGAATCGCAGTGTAACTGCCTGGCTCAGAAGAGCCCACTGAGTCAGCCCTTAACCCCAGTGTGTAGAAATTGTCAAAACGTGTTTTTCAGCAGAAATAAACACGTTTTGGCAACTTTGGTCACCCCCATGTAACCTATAGGGCAGGAACAGCACACTTTTCAACGTGTTTTTCAGCCCGAAATAAACGCGTTTTCTCAGCCCTTGGAATCATTGTGTAACTGCCTGGCTCAGAAGAGCCCACTGAGTCAGCCCTTAACCCGAAAATGCAGAAATTGTCAAAACGTCTTTTTCAGCAGAAATAAACACGTTTTGGCAACTTTGGTCACCCCCATGTAACCTATAGGGCAGGAACAGCACACTTTTCAAAACGTGTTTTTCAGCCAGAAATAAACGCGTTTTCTCAGCCCTTGGAATCGCAGTGTAACTACCTGGCTCAGAAGAGCCCACTGAGTCAGCCCTTAACCCCAGTGTGCAGAAATTGTCAAAACGTGTTTTTCAGCAGAAATAAACACGTTTTGGCAACTTTGGTCACCCCCTTGTAACTTATAGGGCACTAACAGCACACTTTTCAAAACGTGTTTTTCAGCCCGAAATAAACGCGTTTTCTCAGGCCTTGGAATCACAGTGTAACTGCCTGGCTCAGAAGAGCCCACTGAGTCAGCCCTTAACCCCAGTGTGTAGAAATTGTCAAAACGTGTTTTTCAGCAGAAATAAACACGTTTTGGCAACTTTGGTCACCCCCATGTAAGTTATAGGGCAGGAACAGCACAGTTTTCAAAACGTGTTTTTCAGCCCGAAATAAACGCATTTTCTCAGCCCTTAGAATCGCAGTGTAACTGCCTGGCTCAGAAGAGCACACTGAGTCAGCCCTTAACCCGAAAATGCAGAAATTGTCAAAACGTGTTTTTCAGCAGAAATAAACACGTTTTGGCAACTTTGGTCACCCCCATGTAACCTATAGGGCAGGAACAGCACACTTTTCAAAACGTGTTTTTCAGCCCGAAATAAACGCGTTTTCTCAACCCTTGGAATCGCAGTGTAACTACGTGGCTCAGAAGAGCCCACTGAGTCAGCCCTTAACCCCAGTGTGCAGAAATTGTCAAAACGTGTTTTCCAGCAGAAATAAACACGTTTTGGCAACTTTGGTCACCCCCATGTAACTTACAGGGCAGGAACAGCACAGTTTTCAAAACGTGTTTTTCAGCCCGAAATAAACGCGTTTTCTCAGCCCTTGGAATCACAGTGTAACTGCCTGGCTCAGAAGAGCCCACTGAGTCAGCCCTTAACCCCAGTGTGCAGAAATTGTCAAAACGTGTTTTTCAGCAGAAATAAACACGTTTTGGCAACTTTGGTCACCCCCATGTAACTTATAGGGCAGGAACAGCACACTTTTCAAAACGTGTTTTTCAGCCCGAAATAAACGCGTTTTCTCAGCCCTTGGAATCGCAGTGTAACTACGTGGCTCAGAAGAGCTCACTGAGTCAGCCCTTAACCCCAGTGTGCAGAAATTGTCAAAACGTGTTTTTCAGCAGAAATAAACACGTTTTGGCAACTTTGGTCACCCCCATGTAACCTATAGGGCAGGAACAGCACACTTTTCAAAACATGTTTTTCAGCCCGAAATAAATGCGTTTTCTCAGCCTTTAGAATCGTAGTGTAACTGCCTGGCTCAGAAGAGCCCACTGAGTCAGCCCTTAACCCCAGTGTGCAGAAATTGTCAAAACGTGTTTTTCAGCAGAAATAAACACGTTTTGGCAACTTTGATCACTCCATGTAACTTATAGGGCAGGAACAGCACACTTTTCAAAACGTGTTTTTCAGCCCGAAATAAACGCGTTTTCTCAGCCCTTGGAATCGCAGTGTAACTGCCTGGCTCAGAAGAGCCCACTGAGTCAGCCCTTAACCCCAGTGTGTATAAATTGTCAAAACGTGTTTTTCAGCAGAAATAAACACGTTTTGGCAACTTTGGTCACCCCCATGTAAGTTATAGGGCAGGAACAACACACTTTTCAAAACGTGTTTTTCAGCCCGAATTAAAAGCGTTTTCTCAGTCCTTGGAATCGCAGTGTACCTGGCTCAGAATAGCCCACTGAGTCAGCCCGTAACCCCAGTGTGCAGAAATTGTCAAAACGTGTTTTTCAGCAGAAATAAACACGTTTTGGCAACTTTGGTCACCCCCATGTAAGTTATAGGGCAGGAACAGCACACTTTTCAAAACGTGTTTCTCAGCCCGAAATAAAAGCATTTTCTCAGCCCTTGGAATCGAAGTGTAACTACCTGGCTCAGAAGAGCCCACTGAGTCAGCCCTTAACCCCAGTGTGCAGAAATTGTCAAAACGTGTTTTCCAGCAGAAATAAACAAGTTTTGGCATCTTTGGTCACCCCCATGTAACTTATAGGACAGGAACAGCACAGTTTTCAAAACGTGTTTTTCAGCCCGAAATAAACGCGTTTTCTCAGCCCTTGGAATCACAGTGTAACTGCCTGGCTCAGAAGAGCCCACTGAGTCAGCCCTTAACCCGAAAATGCAGAAATTGTCAAAACGTCTTTTTCAGCAGAAATAAACACGTTTTGGCAACTTTGGTCACCCCCATGTAACTTATAGGGCAGGAACAGCACACTTTTCAAAACGTGTTTTTCAGCCCGAAATAAACGCGTTTTCTCAGCCCTTGGAATCGCAGTGTAACTGCCTGGCTCAGAAGAGCCCACTGAGTCAGCCCTTAACCCCAGTGTGCAGAAATTGTCAAAACGTGTTTTCCAGCAGAAATAAACATGTTTTGGCAACTTTGGTCACCCCCATGTAAGTTATAGGGCAGGAACAGCACACTTTTCAAAACATGTTTTTCAGCCCGAAATAAACGCGTTTTCTCACCCATTGGATTCGCACTGTAACTGCCTGGCTCAGAAGAGCCCACTGAGTCAGCCCTAAACCCCAGTGTGTAGAAATTGTCAAAACGTGTTTTTCAGCAGAAATAAACACGTTTTGGCAACTTTGGTCACCCCCATGTAAGTTATAGGGCAGGAACAGCACACTTTTCAAAACGTGTTTTTCAGCCCGAAATCAACACGTTTTCTCAGCCCTTGGAATCGCAGTGTAACTGACTGGCTCAGAAGAGCCAACTGAGTCAGCCCTTAACCCGAAAATGCAGATATTGTCAAAACGTGTTTTTCAGAAGAAATAAACACGTTTTGGCAACTTTGGTCACCCCCATGTAAGTTATAGGGCAGGAACAGCACAGTTTTCAAAACGTGTTTTTCAGCCCGAAATAAACGCTTTTTCTCAGCACTTGGAATCGCAGTGTAACTGCTTGGCTCAGAAGAGCACACTGAGACAGCCCTTAACCCCAGTGATCAGAAATTGTTAAAACGTGTTTTTCAGCAGAAATAAACACGTTTTGGCAACTTTGGTCACCCCCATGTAAGTTATAGGTCAGGAACAGCACAGTTTTCAAAACGTGTTTTTCAGCCCGAAATAAACGCTTTTTCTCAGCACTTGGAATCGCAGTGTAACTGCTTGGCTCAGAAGAGCACACTGAGTCAGCCCTTAACCCCAGTGATCAGAAATTGTCAAAACGTGTTTTTCAGCAGAAATAAACACGTTTTGGCAACTTTGGTCACCCCCATGTAAGTTATAGGGCAGGAACAGCACAGTTTTCAAAACGTGTTTTTCAGCCCGAAATAAACGCTTTTTCTCAGCACTTTGAATCGCAGTGTAACTGCCTGTTTCAGAAGAGCCCACTGAGTCAGCCCTTAACCCGAAAATGCAGATATTGTCAAAACGTGTTTTTCAGCAGAAATAAACACGTTTTGGCAACTTTGGTCACCCCCATGTAAGTTATAGGGCAGGAACAGCACACTTTTCAAAACGTGTTTTTCAGCCCGAAATAAACGCTTTTTCTCAGCCCTTGGAATCGCAGTGTAACTGCCTGGCTCAGAAGAGCACACTTAGTCAGCCCTTAACCCCAGTGATCAGAAATTGTCAAAACGTGTTTTTCAGCAGAAATAAACACGTTTTGGCAACTTTGG
This sequence comes from Atractosteus spatula, assembly GCF_055471065.1. Taxonomy (NCBI): domain Eukaryota; kingdom Metazoa; phylum Chordata; class Actinopteri; order Semionotiformes; family Lepisosteidae; genus Atractosteus; species Atractosteus spatula. The sequence goes on along the minus strand of NC_142728.1, from coordinate 11,389,584 downwards.
TCACCCCCATGTAAGTTATAGGGCAGGAACAGCACAGTTTTCAAAACGTGTTTTTCAGCCCGAAATAAACGCTTTTTCTCAGCCCTTGGAATCGCAGTGTAACTGCCTGGCTCAGAAGAGTACACTGAGTCAGCCCTTAACACCAGTGTGCAGAAATTGTCAAATCGTGTTTTTCAGCAGAAATAAACAGGTTTTGGCAACTTTGGTCACCAACATGTAACTTATAGGGCAGGAACAGCACAGGTTTCAAAACGTTTTTTTCAGCCCGAAATAAACGCTTTTTCTCAGCACTTGGAATCGCAGTGTAACTGCTTGGCTCAGAAGAGCACACTGAGTCAGCCCTTCACCACAGTGATCAGAAATTGTCAAAACGTGTTTTTCAGCAGAAATAAACACGTTTTGGCAACTTTGGTCACCCCCATGTAAGTTATAGGGCAGGAACAGCACAGTTTTCAAAACGTGTTTTTCAGCCCGAAATAAACGCTTTTTCTCAGCACTTGGAATCGCAGTGTAACTGCTTGGCTCAGAAGAGCACACTGAGTCAGCCCTTAACCCCAGTGATCAGAAATTGTCAAAACATGTTTTTCAGCAGAAATAAACACGTTTTGGCAACTTTGGTCACCCCTATGTAAGTTATAGGGCAGGAACAGCACAGTTTTCAAAACGTGTTTTTCAGCCCGAAATAAACGCTTTTTCTCAGCACTTGGAATCGCAGTGTAACTGCCTGGCTCAGAAGAGTACACTGAGTCAGCCCTTAACCCCAGTGTGCAGAAATTGTCAAAACGTGTTTTTCAGCAGAAATAAACAGGTTTTGGCAACTTTGGTCACCAACATGTAACTTATAGGGCAGGAACAGCACAGGTTTCAAAACGTTTTTTTCAGCCCGAAATAAACGCTTTTTCTCAGCACTTGGAATCGCAGTGTAACTGCTTGGCTCAGAAGAGCACACTGAGTCAGCCCTTCACCACAGTGATCAGAAATTGTCAAAATGTGTTTTTCAGCAGAAATAAACACGTTTTCGCAACTTTGGTCACCCCCATGTAAGTTATAGGGCAGGAACAGCACAGTTTTCAAAACGTGTTTTTCAGCCCGAAATAAACGCTTTTTCTCAGCACTTGGAATCGCAGTGTAGCTGCTTGGCTCAGAAGAGCACACTGAGTCAGCCCTTAACCCCAGTGATCAGAAATTGTCAAAACGTTTTTTTCAGCAGAAATAAACACGTTTTGGCAACTTTGGTCACCCCCATGTAAGTTATAGGGCAGGAACAGCACACTTTTCAAAACGTGTTTTTCAGCCCGAAATAAACGCTTTTTCTCAGCCCTTGGAATCGCAGTGTAACTGCCTGGCTCAGAAGAGCACACTGTGTCAGCCCTTAACCCCAGTAATCAGAAATTGTCAAAACGTGTTTTTCAGCAGAAATAAACACGTTTTGGCAAATTTGGTCACCCCCATGTAAGTTATAGGTCAGGAACAGCACAGTTTTCAAAACGTGTTTTTCAGCCCGAAATAAACGCTTTTTCTCAGCACTTGGAATCGCAGTGTAACTGCTTGGCTCAGAAGAGCACACTGAGTCAGCCATTCACCCCAGTGATCAGAAATTGTCAAAACGTGTTTTTCAGCAGAAATAAACACATTTTGGCAACTTTGGTCACCCCCATGTAAGTTATAGGGCAGGAACAGCACAGTTTTCAAAACGTGTTTTTCAGCCCGAAATAAACGCTTTTTCTCAGCACTTGGAATCGCAGTGTAACTGCTTGGCTCAGAAGAGCACACTGAGTCAGCCCTTCACCCCAGTGATCAGAAATTGTCAAAACGTGTTTTTCAGCAGAAATAAACACGTTTTGGCAACTTTGGTCACCCCCATGTAAGTTATAGGGCAGGAACAACACACTTTTCAAAACGTGTTTTTCAGCCCGAATTAAAAGCGTTTTCTCAGTCCTTGGAATCGCAGTGTACCTGGCTCAGAATAGCCCACTGAGTCAGCCCGTAACCCCAGTGTGCAGAAATTGTCAAAACGTGTTTTTCAGCAGAAATAAACACGTTTTGGCAACTTTGGTCACCCCCATGTAAGTTATAGGGCAGGAACAGCACACTTTTCAAAACGTGTTTCTCAGCCCGAAATAAAAGCATTTTCTCAGCCCTTGGAATCGAAGTGTAACTACCTGGCTCAGAAGAGCCCACTGAGTCAGCCCTTAACCCCAGTGTGCAGAAATTGTCAAAACGTGTTTTCCAGCAGAAATAAACAAGTTTTGGCATCTTTGGTCACCCCCATGTAACTTATAGGACAGGAACAGCACAGTTTTCAAAACGTGTTTTTCAGCCCGAAATAAACGCGTTTTCTCAGCCCTTGGAATCACAGTGTAACTGCCTGGCTCAGAAGAGCCCACTGAGTCAGCCCTTAACCCGAAAATGCAGAAATTGTCAAAACGTCTTTTTCAGCAGAAATAAACACGTTTTGGCAACTTTGGTCACCCCCATGTAACTTATAGGGCAGGAACAGCACACTTTTCAAAACGTGTTTTTCAGCCCGAAATAAACGCGTTTTCTCAGCCCTTGGAATCGCAGTGTAACTGCCTGGCTCAGAAGAGCCCACTGAGTCAGCCCTTAACCCCAGTGTGCAGAAATTGTCAAAACGTGTTTTCCAGCAGAAATAAACATGTTTTGGCAACTTTGGTCACCCCCATGTAAGTTATAGGGCAGGAACAGCACACTTTTCAAAACGTGTTTTTCAGCCCGAAATAAACGCGTTTTCTCACCCATTGGATTCGCACTGTAACTGCCTGGCTCAGAAGAGCCCACTGAGTCAGCCCTAAACCCCAGTGTGTAGAAATTGTCAAAACGTGTTTTTCAGCAGAAATAAACACGTTTTGGCAACTTTGGTCACCCCCATGTAAGTTATAGGGCAGGAACAGCACACTTTTCAAAACGTGTTTTTCAGCCCGAAATCAACACGTTTTCTCAGCCCTTGGAATCGCAGTGTAACTGACTGGCTCAGAAGAGCCAACTGAGTCAGCCCTTAACCCGAAAATGCAGATATTGTCAAAACGTGTTTTTCAGCAGAAATAAACACGTTTTGGCAACTTTGGTCACCCCCATGTAAGTTATAGGGCAGGAACAGCACAGTTTTCAAAACGTGTTTTTCAGCCCGAAATAAACGCTTTTTCTCAGCACTTGGAATCGCAGTGTAACTGCTTGGCTCAGAAGAGCACACTGAGTCAGCCCTTAACCCCAGTGATCAGAAATTGTCAAAACGTGTTTTTCAGCAGAAATAAACACGTTTTGGCAACTTTGGTCACCCCCATGTAAGTTATAGGGCAGGAACAGCACAGTTTTCAAAACGTGTTTTTCAGCCCGAAATAAACGCTTTTTCTCAGCACTTGGAATCGCAGTGTAACTGCTTGGCTCAGAAGAGCACACTGAGTCAGCCCTTAACCCCAGTGATCAGAAATTGTCAAAACGTGTTTTTCAGCAGAAATAAACACGTTTTGGCAACTTTGGTCACCCCCATGTAAGTTATAGGGCAGGAACAGCACAGTTTTCAAAACGTGTTTTTCAGCCCGAAATAAACGCTTTTTCTCAGCACTTTGAATCGCAGTGTAACTGCCTGTTTCAGAAGAGCCCACTGAGTCAGCCCTTAACCCCAGTGTGTAGAAATTGTCAAAACGTGTTTTTCAGCAGAAATAAACACGTTTTGGCAACTTTGGTCACCCCCATGTAAGTTATAGGGCAGGAACAACACACTTTTCAAAACGTGTTTTTCAGCCCGAATTAAAAGCGTTTTCTCAGTCCTTGGAATCGCAGTGTACCTGGCTCAGAATAGCCCACTGAGTCAGCCCGTAACCCCAGTGTGCAGAAATTGTCAAAACGTGTTTTTCAGCAGAAATAAACACGTTTTGGCAACTTTGGTCACCCCCATGTAAGTTATAGGGCAGGAACAGCACACTTTTCAAAACGTGTTTCTCAGCCCGAAATAAAAGCATTTTCTCAGCCCTTGGAATCGAAGTGTAACTACCTGGCTCAGAAGAGCCCACTGAGTCAGCCCTTAACCCCAGTGTGCAGAAATTGTCAAAACGTGTTTTCCAGCAGAAATAAACACGTTTTGGCATCTTTGGTCACCCCCATGTAACTTATAGGACAGGAACAGCACAGTTTTCAAAACGTGTTTTTCAGCCCGAAATAAACGCGTTTTCTCAGCCCTTGGAATCACAGTGTAACTGCCTGGCTCAGAAGAGCCCACTGAGTCAGCCCTTAACCCGAAAATGCAGAAATTGTCAAAACGTCTTTTTCAGCAGAAATAAACACGTTTTGGCAACTTTGGTCACCCCCATGTAACTTATAGGGCAGGAACAGCACACTTTTCAAAACGTGTTTTTCAGCCCGAAATAAACGCGTTTTCTCAGCCCTTGGAATCGCAGTGTAACTGCCTGGCTCAGAAGAGCCCACTGAGTTAGCCCTTAACCCCAGTGTGCAGAAATTGTCAAAACGTGTTTTCCAGCAGAAATAAACATGTTTTGGCAACTTTGGTCACCCCCATGTAAGTTATAGGGCAGGAACAGCACACTTTTCAAAACGTGTTTTTCAGCCCGAAATAAACGCGTTTTCTCACCCATTGGATTCGCACTGTAACTGCCTGGCTCAGAAGAGCCCACTGAGTCAGCCCTTAACCCCAGTGTGTAGGAATTGTCAAAACGTGTTTTTCAGCAGAAATAAACACGTTTTGGCAACTTTGGTCACCCCCATGTAAGTTATAGGGCAGGAACAGCACACTTTTCAAAACGTGTTTTTCAGTCCGAAATCAACACGTTTTCTCAGCCCTTGGAATCGCAGTGTAACTGACTGGCTCAGAAGAGCCAACTGAGTCAGCCCTTAACCCGAAAATGCAGATATTGTCAAAACGTGTTTTTCAGCAGAAATAAACACGTTTTGGCAACTTTGGTCACCCCCATGTAAGTTATAGGGCAGGAACAGCACAGTTTTCAAAACGTGTTTTTCAGCCCGAAATAAACGCTTTTTCTCAGCACTTGGAATCGCAGTGTAACTGCTTGGCTCAGAAGAGCACACTGAGACAGCCCTTAACCCCAGTGATCAGAAATTGTCAAAACGTGTTTTTCAGCAGAAATAAACACGTATTGGCAACTTTGGTCACCCCCATGTAAGTTATAGGGCAGGAACAGCACACTTTTCAAAACGTGTTTTTCAGCCCGAAATAAACGCTTTTTCTCAGCCCTTGGAATCGCAGTGTAACTGCCTGGCTCAGAAGAGCACACTGTGTCAGCCCTTAACCCCAGTAATCAGAAATTGTCAAAACGTGTTTTTCAGCAGAAATAAACACTTTTTGGCAAATTTGGTCACCCCCATGTAAGTTATAGGTCAGGAACAGCACAGTTTTCAAAACGTGTTTTTCAGCCCGAAATAAACGCTTTTTCTCAGCACTTGGAATCGCAGTGTAACTGCTTGGCTCAGAAGAGCACACTGAGTCAGCCATTCACCCCAGTGATCAGAAATTGTCAAAACGTGTTTTTCAGCAGAAATAAACACGTTTTGGCAACTTTGGTCACCCCCATGTAAGTTATAGGGCAGGAACAGCACAGTTTTCAAAACTTGTTTTTCAGCCCGAAATAAACGCTTTTTCTCAGCACTTGGAATCGCAGTGTAACTGCTTGGCTCAGAAGAGCACACTGAGTCAGCCCTTAACCCCAGTGATCAGAAATTGTCAAAACATGTTTTTCAGCAGAAATAAACACGTTTTGGCAACTTTGGTCACCCCCATGTAAGTTATAAGGCAGGAACAGCACAGTTTTCAAAACGTGTTTTTCAGCCAGAAATAAACGCTTTTTCTCAGCACTTGGAATCGCAGTGTAACTGCTTGGCTCAGAAGAGCACACTGAGTCAGCCCTTAACCCCAGTGATTAGAAATTGTCAAAACGTGTTTTTCAGCAGAAATAAACACGTTTTGGCAACTTTGGTCACCCCCATGTAAGTTATAGGGCAGGAACAGCACAGTTTTCAAAACGTGTTTTTCAGCCCGAAATAAACGCTTTTTCTCAGCCGTTGGAATCGCAGTGTAACTGCCTGGCTCAGAAGAGTACACTGAGTCAGCCCTTAACCCCAGTGTGCAGAAATTGTCAAATCATGTTTTTCAGCAGAAATTAACAGGTTTTGGCAACTTTGGTCACCAACATGTAACTTATAGGGCAGGAACAGCACAGGTTTCAAAACGTTTTTTTCAGCCCGAAATAAACGCTTTTTCTCAGCACTTGGAATCGCAGTGTAACTGCTTGGCTCAGAAGAGCACACTGAGTCAGCCCTTCACCACAGTGATCAGAAATTGTCAAAACGTGTTTTTCAGCAGAAATAAACACGTTTTGGCAACTTTGGTCACCCCCATGTAAGTTATAGGGCAGGAACAGCACAGTTTTCAAAACGTGTTTTTCAGCCCGAAATAAACGCTTTTTCTCAGCACTTGGAATCGCAGTGTAACTGCTTGGCTCAGAAGAGCACACTGAGTCAGCCCTTAACCCCAGTGATCAGAAATTGTCAAAACATGTTTTTCAGCAGAAATAAACACGTTTTGGCAACTTTGGTCACCCCCATGTAACCTATAGGGCAGGAACAGCACACTTTTCAAAACGTGTTTTTCAGCCCGAAATAAACGCGTTTTCTCAGCCCTTGGAATCGCAGTGTAACTGCCTGGCTCAGAAGAGCCCACTGAGTCAGCCCTTAACCCCAGTCTGCAGATATTGTCAAAACGTGTTTTTCAGCAGAAATAAACACGTTTTGGCAACTTTGGTCACCCCCATGTAAGTTATAGGGCAGGAACAGCACAGTTTTCAAAACGTGTTTTTCAGCCCGAAATAAACGCGTTTTCTCAGCCCTTGGAATCGCAGAGTAACTGTCTGGCTCAGAAGAGCCCACTGAGTCAGCCCTTAACCCGAAAATGCAGAAATTGTCAAAACGTGTTTTTCAGCAGAAATAAACACGTTTTGGCAACTTTGGTCACCCCCATGTAAGTTATAGGGCAGGAACAGCACACTTTTCAAAACGTGTTTTTCAGCCCGAAATAAAAGCGTATTCTCAGCCCTTGGAATCGCAGTGTACCTGGCTCAGAAGAGCCCACTGAGTCAGCCCTTAACCCCAGTGTGCAGAAATTGTCAAAACGTGTTTTCCAGCAGAAATAAACATGTTTTGGCAACTTTGGTCACCCCCATGTAAGTTATAGGGCAGGAACAGCACACTTTTCAAAACGTGTTTTTCAGCCCGAAATAAACGCGTTTTCTCACCCATTGGAATCGCACTGTAACTGCCTGGCTCAGAAGAGCCCACTGAGTCAGCCCTTAACCCCAGTGTGTAGAAATTGTCAAAACGTGTTTTTCAGCAGAAATAAACACGTTTTGGCAACTTTGGTCACCCCCATGTAAGTTATAGGGCAGGAACAGCACACTTTTCAAAACGTGTTTTTCAGCCCGAAATAAACACGTTTTCTCAGCCCTTGGAATCGCAGTGTAACTGACTGGCTCAGAAGAGCCCACTGAGTCAGCCCTTAACCCGAAAATGCAGATATTGTCAAAACGTGTTTTTCAGCAGAAATAAACACGTTTTGGCAACTTTGGTCACCCCCATGTAAGTTATAGGGCAGGAACAGCACAGTTTTCAAAACGTGTTTTTCTGCCCGAAATAAACGCTTTTTCTCAGCCCTTGGAATCGCAGTGTAACTGCCTGGCTCAGAAGAGCACACTGAGTCAGCCCTTAACCCCAGTGATCAGAAATTGTCAAAACGTGTTTTTCAGCAGAAATAAACACGTTTTGGCAACTTTGGTCACCCCCATGTAAGTTATAGGGCAGGAACAGCACACTTTTCAAAACGTGTTTTTCAGCCCGAAATAAACGCGTTTTCTCAGCCCTTGGAATCGCAGTGTAAATGCCTGGCTCAGAAGAGCCCACTGAGTCAGCCCTTAACCCCAGTGTGCAGAAATTGTCAAAACGTGTTTTTCAGCAGAAATAAACACGTTTTGGCAACTTTGGTCACCCCCATGTAACCTATAGGGCAGGAACAGCACACTTTTCAAAACATGTTTTTCAGCCCGAAATAAATGCGTTTTCTCAGCCTTTAGAATCGCAGTGTAACTGCCTGGCTCAGAAGAGCCCACTGAGTCAGCCCTTAACCCCAGTGTGCAGAAATTGTCAAAACGTGTTTTTCAGCAGAAATAAACACGTTTTGGCAACTTTGGTCACCCCCATGTAACCTATAGGGCAGGAACAGCACACTTTTCAAAACGTGTTTTTCAGCCCGAAATAAACGCGTTTTCTCAGCCCTTGGAATCGCAGTGTAACTGCCTGGCTCAGAAGAGCCCACTGAGTCAGCCCTTAACCCCAGTCTGCAGATATTGTCAAAACGTGTTTTTCAGCAGAAATAAACACGTTTTGGCAACTTTGGTCACCCCCATGTAAGTTATAGGGCAGGAACAGCACAGTTTTCAAAACGTGTTTTTCAGCCCGAAATAAACGCGTTTTCTCAGCCCTTGGAATCGCAGAGTAACTGTCTGGCTCAGAAGAGCCCACTGAGTCAGCCCTTAACCCGAAAATGCAGAAATTGTCAAAACGTGTTTTTCAGCAGAAATAAACACGTTTTGGCAACTTTGGTCACCCCCATGTAAGTTATAGGGCAGGAACAGCACACTTTTCAAAACGTGTTTTTCAGCCCGAAATAAAAGCGTATTCTCAGCCCTTGGAATCGCAGTGTACCTGGCTCAGAAGAGCCCACTGAGTCAGCCCTTAACCCCAGTGTGCAGAAATTGTCAAAACGTGTTTTCCAGCAGAAATAAACATGTTTTGGCAACTTTGGTCACCCCCATGTAAGTTATAGGGCAGGAACAGCACAGTTTTCAAAACGTGTTTTTCTGCCCGAAATAAACGCTTTTTCTCAGCCCTTGGAATCGCAGTGTAACTGCCTGGCTCAGAAGAGCACACTGAGTCAGCCCTTAACCCCAGTGATCAGAAATTGTCAAAACGTGTTTTTCAGCAGAAATAAACACGTTTTGGCAACTTTGGTCACCCCCATGTAAGTTATAGGGCAGGAACAGCACACTTTTCAAAACGTGTTTTTCAGCCCGAAATAAACGCGTTTTCTCAGCCCTTGGAATCGCAGTGTAACTGCCTGGCTCAGAAGAGGCCACTGAGTCAGCCCTTAACCCCAGTGTGTAGAAATTGTCAAAACGTGTTTTTCAGCAGAAATAAACACGTTTTGGCAACTTTGGTCACCCCCATGTAACCTATAGGGCAGGAACAGCACACTTTTCAAAACGTGTTTTTCAGCCCGAAATAAACGCGTTTTCTCAGCCCTTGGAATCATTGTGTAACTGCCTGGCTCAGAAGAGCCCACTGAGTCAGCCCTTAACCCGAAAATGCAGAAATTGTCAAAACGTCTTTTTCAGCAGAAATAAACACGTTTTGGCAACTTTGGTCACCCCCATGTAACCTATAGGGCAGGAACAGCACACTTTTCAAAACGTGTTTTTCAGCCCGAAATAAACGCGTTTTCTCAGCCCTTGGAATCGCAGTGTAACTACCTGGCTCAGAAGAGCCCACTGAGTCAGCCCTTAACCCCAGTGTGCAGAAATTGTCAAAACGTGTTTTTCAGCAGAAATAAACACGTTTTGGCAACTTTGGTCACCCCCTTGTAACTTATAGGGCACTAACAGCACACTTTTCAAAACGTGTTTTTCAGCCCGAAATAAACGCGTTTTCTCAGGCCTTGGAATCACAGTGTAACTGCCTGGCTCAGAAGAGCCCACTGAGTCAGCCCTTAACCCCAGTGTGCAGAAATTGTCAAAACGTGTTTTTCAGCAGAAATAAACACGTTTTGGCAACTTTGGTCACCCCCATGTAACCTATAGGGCAGGAACAGCACACTTTTCAAAACGTGTTTTTCAGCCCGAAATAAACGCGTTTTCTCAGCCCTTGGAATCGCAGTGTAACTACGTGGCTCAGAAGAGCCCACTGAGTCAGCCCTTAACCCCAGTGTGCAGAAATTGTCAAAACGTGTTTTTCAGCAGAAATAAACACGTTTTGGCAACTTTGGTCACCCCCATGTAAGTTATAGGGCAGGAACAGCACACTTTTCAAAACGTGTTTTTCAGCCCGAAATAAACGCGTTTTCTCAGCCCTTGGAATCGCAGTGTAACTGCCTGGCTCAGAAGAGCCCACTGAGTCAGCCCTTAACCCCAGTGTGTAGAAATTGTCAAAACGTGTTTTTCAGCAGAAATAAACACGTTTTGGCAACTTTGGTCACCCCCATGTAAGTTATAGGGTAGGAACAGCACACTTTTCAAAACGTTATTTCAGCCCGAAATAAACGCGTTTTCTCAGCCCCTGGAATCGCAGTGTAACTGCCTGGCTCAGAAGAGCCCACTGAGTCAGCCCTTAACCCCAGTGTGTAGAAATTGTCAAAACGTGTTTTTCAGCAGAAATAAACACGTTTTGGCAACTTTGGTCACCCCCATGTAACCTATAGGGCAGGAACAGCACACTTTTCAAAACGTGTTTTTCAGCCCGAAATAAACGCGTTTTCTCAGCCCTTGGAATCATTGTGTAACTGCCTGGCTCAGAAGAGCCCACTGAGTCAGCCCTTAACCCGAAAATGCAGAAATTGTCAAAACGTCTTTTTCAGCAGAAATAAACACGTTTTGGCAACTTTGGTCACCCCCATGTAACCTATAGGGCAGGAACAGCACACTTTTCAAAACGTGTTTTTCAGCCCGAAATAAACGCGTTTTCTCAGCCCTTGGAATCGCAGTGTAACTACCTGGCTCAGAAGAGCCCACTGAGTCAGCCCTTAACCCCAGTGTGCAGAAATTGTCAAAACGTGTTTTTCAGCAGAAATAAACACGTTTTGGCAACTTTGGTCACCCCCTTGTAACTTATAGGGCACTAACAGCACACTTTTCAAAACGTGTTTTTCAGCCCGAAATAAACGCGTTTTCTCAGGCCTTGGAATCACAGTGTAACTGCCTGGCTCAGAAGAGCCCACTGAGTCAGCCCTTAACCCCAGTGTGTAGAAATTGTCAAAACGTGTTTTTCAGCAGAAATAAACACGTTTTGGCAACTTTGGTCACCCCCATGTAAGTTATAGGGCAGGAACAGCACAGTTTTCAAAACGTGTTTTTCAGCCCGAAATAAACGCATTTTCTCAGCCCTTAGAATCGCAGTGTAACTGCCTGGCTCAGAAGAGCACACTGAGTCAGCCCTTAACCCGAAAATGCAGAAATTGTCAAAACGTGTTTTTCAGCAGAAATAAACACGTTTTGGCAACTTTGGTCACCCCCATGTAACCTATAGGGCAGGAACAGCACACTTTTCAAAACGTGTTTTTCAGCCCGAAATAAACGCGTTTTCTCAACCCTTGGAATCGCAGTGTAACTACGTGGCTCAGAAGAGCCCACTGAGTCAGCCCTTAACCCCAGTGTGCAGAAATTGTCAAAACGTGTTTTCCAGCAGAAATAAACACGTTTTGGCAACTTTGGTCACCCCCATGTAACTTACAGGGCAGGAACAGCACAGTTTTCAAAACGTGTTTTTCAGCCCGAAATAAACGCGTTTTCTCAGCCCTTGGAATCACAGTGTAACTGCCTGGCTCAGAAGAGCCCACTGAGTCAGCCCTTAACCCCAGTGTGCAGAAATTGTCAAAACGTGTTTTTCAGCAGAAATAAACACGTTTTGGCAACTTTGGTCACCCCCATGTAACTTATAGGGCAGGAACAGCACACTTTTCAAAACGTGTTTTTCAGCCCGAAATAAACGCGTTTTCTCAGCCCTTGGAATCGCAGTGTAACTACGTGGCTCAGAAGAGCTCACTGAGTCAGCCCTTAACCCCAGTGTGCAGAAATTGTCAAAACGTGTTTTTCAGCAGAAATAAACACGTTTTGGCAACTTTGGTCACCCCCATGTAACCTATAGGGCAGGAACAGCACACTTTTCAAAACATGTTTTTCAGCCCGAAATAAATGCGTTTTCTCAGCCTTTAGAATCGTAGTGTAACTGCCTGGCTCAGAAGAGCCCACTGAGTCAGCCCTTAACCCCAGTGTGCAGAAATTGTCAAAACGTGTTTTTCAGCAGAAATAAACACGTTTTGGCAACTTTGGTCACTCCATGTAACTTATAGGGCAGGAACAGCACACTTTTCAAAACGTGTTTTTCAGCCCGAAATAAACGCGTTTTCTCAGCCCTTGGAATCGCAGTGTAACTGCCTGGCTCAGAAGAGCCCACTGAGTCAGCCCTTAACCCCAGTGTGTAGAAATTGTCAAAACGTGTTTTTCAGCAGAAATAAACACGTTTTGGCAACTTTGGTCACCCCCATGTAAGTTATAGGGCAGGAACAGCACAGTTTTCAAAACGTGTTTTTCAGCCCGAAATAAACGTGTTTTCTCAGCCCTTGGAATCACAGTGTAACTGCCTGGCTCAGAAGAGCCCACTGAGTCAGCCCTTAACCCGAAAATGCAGAAATTGTCAAAACGTCTTTTTCAGCAGAAATAAACACGTTTTGGCAACTTTGGTCACCCCCATGTAACTTATAGGGCAGGAACAGCACACTTTTCAAAACGTGTTTTTCAGCCCGAAATAAACGCGTTTTCTCAGCCCTTGGAATCGCAGTGTAACTGCCTGGCTCAGAAGAGGCCACTGAGTCAGCCCTTAACCCCAGTGTGTAGAAATTGTCAAAACGTGTTTTTCAGCAGAAATAAACACGTTTTGGCAACTTTGGTCACCCCCATGTAAGTTATAGGGCAGGAACAGCACACTTTTCAAAACGTGTTTTTCAGCCCGAAATCAACACGTTTTCTCAGCCCTTGGAATCGCAGTGTAACTGACTGGCTCAGAAGAGCCAACTGAGTCAGCCCTTAACCCGAAAATGCAGATATTGTCAAAACGTGTTTTTCAGCAGAAATAAACACGTTTTGGCAACTTTGGTCACCCCCATGTAAGTTATAGGGCAGGAACAGCACAGTTTTCAAAACGTGTTTTTCAGCCCGAAATAAACGCTTTTTCTCAGCCGTTGGAATCGCAGTGTAACTGCCTGGCTCAGAAGAGTACACTGAGTCAGCCCTTAACCCCAGTGTGCAGAAATTGTCAAATCGTGTTTTTCAGCAGAAATAAACAGGTTTTGGCAACTTTGGTCACCAACATGTAACTTATAGGGCAGGAACAGCACAGGTTTCAAAACGTTTTTTTCAGCCCGAAATAAACGCTTTTTCTCAGCACTTGGAATCGCAGTGTAACTGCTTGGCTCAGAAGAGCACACTGAGTCAGCCCTTCACCACAGTGATCAGAAATTGTCAAAACGTGTTTTTCAGCAGAAATAAACACGTTTTGGCAACTTTGGTCACCCCCATGTAAGTTATAGGGCAGGAACAGCACAGTTTTCAAAACGTGTTTTTCAGCCCGAAATAAACGCTTTTTCTCAGCACTTGGAATCGCAGTGTAACTGCTTGGCTCAGAAGAGCACACTGAGTCAGCCCTTAACCCCAGTGATCAGAAATTGTCAAAACATGTTTTTCAGCAGAAATAAACACGTTTTGGCAACTTTGGTCACCCCCATGTAAGTTATAGGGCAGGAACAGCACACTTTTCAAAACGTGTTTTTCAGCCCGAAATAAACGCGTTTTCTCAGCCCTTGGAATCGCAGTGTAACTGCCTGGCTCAGAAGAGCCCACTGAGTCAGCCCTTAACCCCAGTCTGCAGATATTGTCAAAACGTGTTTTTCAGCAGAAATAAACACGTTTTGGCAACTTTGGTCACCCCCATGTAAGTTATAGGGCAGGAACAGCACAGTTTTCAAAACGTGTTTTTCAGCCCGAAATAAACGCGTTTTCTCAGCCCTTAGAATCGCAGAGTAACTGTCTGGCTCAGAAGAGCCCACTGAGTCAGCCCTTAACCCGAAAATGCAGAAATTGTCAAAACGTGTTTTTCAGCAGAAATAAACACGTTTTGGCAACTTTGGTCACCCCCATGTAAGTTATAGGGCAGGAACAGCACACTTTTCAAAACGTGTTTTTCAGCCCGAAATAAAAGCGTATTCTCAGCCCTTGGAATCGCAGTGTACCTGGCTCAGAAGAGCCCACTGAGTCAGCCCTTAACCGCAGTGTGTAGAAATTGTCAAAACGTGTTTTTCAGCAGAAATAAACACGTTTTGGCAACTTTGGTCACCCCCATGTAAGTTATAGGGCAGGAACAGCACACTTTTCAAAACGTGTTTTTCAGCCCGAAATAAACACGTTTTCTCAGCCCTTGGAATCGCAGTGTAACTGACTGGCTCAGAAGAGCCCACTGAGTCAGCCCTTAACCCGAAAATGCAGATATTGTCAAAACGTGTTTTTCAGCAGAAATAAACACGTTTTGGCAACTTTGGTCACCCCCATGTAAGTTATAGGGCAGGAACAGCACAGTTTTCAAAACGTGTTTTTCTGCCCGAAATAAACGCTTTTTCTCAGCCCTTGGAATCGCAGTGTAACTGCCTGGCTCAGAAGAGCACACTGAGTCAGCCCTTAACCCCAGTGATCAGAAATTGTCAAAACGTGTTTTTCAGCAGAAATAAACACGTTTTGGCAACTTTGGTCACCCCCATGTAAGTTATAGGGCAGGAACAGCACACTTTTCAAAACGTGTTTTTCAGCCCGAAATAAACGCGTTTTCTCAGCCCTTGGAATCGCAGTGTAAATGCCTGGCTCAGAAGAGCCCACTGAGTCAGCCCTTAACCCCAGTGTGCAGAAATTGTCAAAACGTGTTTTTCAGCAGAAATAAACACGTTTTGGCAACTTTGGTCACCCCCATGTAACCTATAGGGCAGGAACAGCACACTTTTCAAAACATGTTTTTCAGCCCGAAATAAATGCGTTTTCTCAGCCTTTACAATCGCAGTGTAACTGCCTGGCTCAGAAGAGCCCACTGAGTCAGCCCTTAACCCCAGTGTGTAGAAATTGTCAAAACGTGTTTTTCAGCAGAAATAAACACGTTTGGCAACTTTGGTCACCCCCATGTAAGTTATAGGGCAGGAACAGCACACTTTTCAAAACGTGTTTTTCAGCCCGAAATAAACGCGTTTTCTCATCCCTTGGAATCGCAGTGTAACTGCCTGGCTCAGAAGAGCCCACTGAGTCAGCCCTTAACCCCAGTGTGTAGAAATTGTCAAAACGTGTTTTTCAGCAGAAATAAACAGGTTTTGGCAACTTTGGTCACCAACATGTAACTTATAGGGCAGGAACAGCACAGGTTTCAAAACGTTTTTTTCAGCCCGAAATAAACGCTTTTTCTCAGCACTTGGAATCGCAGTGTAACTGCTTGGCTCAGAAGAGCACACTGAGTCAGCCCTTCACCACAGTGATCAGAAATTGTCAAAACGTGTTTTTCAGCAGAAATAAACACGTTTTGGCAACTTTGGTCACCCCCATGTAAGTTATAGGGCAGGAACAGCACAGTTTTCAAAACGTGTTTTTCAGCCCGAAATAAACGCTTTTTCTCAGCACTTGGAATCGCAGTGTAACTGCTTGGCTCAGAAGAGCACACTGAGTCAGCCCTTAACCCCAGTGATCAGAAATTGTCAAAACATGTTTTTCAGCAGAAATAAACACGTTTTGGCAACTTTGGTCACCCCCATGTAAGTTATAGGGCAGGAACAGCACATATTTCAAAACGTGTTTTTCAGCCCGAAATAAACGCGTTTTCTCAGCCCTTGGAATCGCAGTGTAACTGCCTGGCTCAGAAGAGCCCACTGAGTCAGCCCTTAACCCCAGTCTGCAGATATTGTCAAAACGTGTTTTTCAGCAGAAATAAACACGTTTTGGCAACTTTGGTCACCCCCATGTAAGTTATAGGGCAGGAACAGCACAGTTTTCAAAACGTGTTTTTCAGCCCGAAATAAACGCGTTTTCTCAGCCCTTAGAATCGCAGAGTAACTGTCTGGCTCAGAAGAGCCCACTGAGTCAGCCCTTAACCCGAAAATGCAGAAATTGTCAAAACGTGTTTTTCAGCAGAAATAAACACGTTTTGGCAACTTTGGTCACCCCCATGTAAGTTATAGGGCAGGAACAGCACACTTTTCAAAACGTGTTTTTCAGCCCGAAATAAAAGCGTATTCTCAGCCCTTGGAATCGCAGTGTACCTGGCTCAGAAGAGCCCACTGAGTCAGCCCTTAACCCCAGTGTGTAGAAATTGTCAAAACGTGTTTTTCAGCAGAAATAAACACGTTTTGGCAACTTTGGTCACCCCCATGTAAGTTATAGGGCAGGAACAGCACACTTTTCAAAACGTGTTTTTCAGCCCGAAATAAACACGTTTTCTCAGCCCTTGGAATCGCAGTGTAACTGACTGGCTCAGAAGAGCCCACTGAGTCAGCCCTTAACCCGAAAATGCAGATATTGTCAAAACGTGTTTTTCAGCAGAAATAAACACGTTTTGGCAACTTTGGTCACCCCCATGTAAGTTATAGGGCAGGAACAGCACAGTTTTCAAAACGTGTTTTTCTGCCCGAAATAAACGCTTTTTCTCAGCCCTTGGAATCGCAGTGTAACTGCCTGGCTCAGAAGAGCACACTGAGTCAGCCCTTAACCCCAGTGATCAGAAATTGTCAAAACGTGTTTTTCAGCAGAAATAAACACGTTTTGGCAACTTTGGTCACCCCCATGTAAGTTATAGGGCAGGAACAGCACACTTTTCAAAACGTGTTTTTCAGCCCGAAATAAACGCGTTTTCTCAGCCCTTGGAATCGCAGTGTAAATGCCTGGCTCAGAAGAGCCCACTGAGTCAGCCCTTAACCCCAGTGTGCAGAAATTGTCAAAACGTGTTTTTCAGCAGAAATAAACACGTTTTGGCAACTTTGGTCACCCCCATGTAACCTATAGGGCAGGAACAGCACACTTTTCAAAACATGTTTTTCAGCCCGAAATAAATGCGTTTTCTCAGCCTTTACAATCGCAGTGTAACTGCCTGGCTCAGAAGAGCCCACTGAGTCAGCCCTTAACCCCAGTGTGCAGAAATTGTCAAAACGTGTTTTTCAGCAGAAATAAACACGTTTTGGCAACTTTGGTCACCCCCATGTAAGTTATAGGGCAGGAACAGCACACTTTTCAAAACGTGTTTTTCAGCCCGAAATAAACGCGTTTTCTCAGCCCTTGGAATCGCAGTGTAACTGCCTGGCTCAGAAGAGCCCACTGAGTCAGCCCTTAACCCCAGTGTGTAGAAATTGTCAAAACGTGTTTTTCAGCAGAAATAAACACGTTTGGCAACTTTGGTCACCCCCATGTAAGTTATAGGGCAGGAACAGCACACTTTTCAAAACGTGTTTTTCAGCCCGAAATAAACGCGTTTTCTCATCCCTTGGAATCGCAGTGTAACTGCCTGGCTCAGAAGAGCCCACTGAGTCAGCCCTTAACCCCAGTGTGTAGAAATTGTCAAAACGTGTTTTTCAGCAGAAATAAACACGTTTTGGCAACTTTGGTCACCCCCATGTAACCTACAGATGCAGCCATTCAAAGTGCGCGTTACAGACACGTACCGCAGGTGACGTCGCTCAGTATGACGCAAGATGACGCGGGGCACCGCAGTACGTGATTGGTTGACCGACAGGGGCACTCGTGGTCCGTTGGTCTGTCGTAGAAAGACAGTAAACGTCTTTGCTGTGCCCGTTGTAGGTATTGAATTTTACCACTGAAGGGAAATCTTAGTAGCTGAGCATAAAAAGAATAGGAGCATACTGTAACGCGTGTGAAGGTCATAAACGATATTAATTTTGGAACATAAACATACAGTGTATAGCTGGTCTTGGTACTTTAAAGAAAAAAATACACACCAGTATTCCATTTCTCCCTAAACATTTTAAGCTTCGAAGTCTTTAACTAACGCGATACCGGAGTCAACAAGCATACTTTTAGAATTTGATTAAAAGGGAATATAATATGGAATCGCGTATCTAAAGAATTTAATAATGGTATTCGTGTGCTGCGACAGGGCTGTGTAGGGCTGTTTCGCCTGCCTGTTCATGTGAGCTGTCTTGTAGACGTGACTACCAGCTGACAGGTTGTGTTTTCGAATCCAGCTGGTGCTGGTCTTTTCTTTTAAGAAACATTTCTTCGAAAAAATAGAATAGCGATATTATGGACAATCAATTGACTTTTATATTTCAAAATATCGCAACATGATCGATATTTGCGATATTTTGAACATATCTTCCCTTCTGACAGCGGTGCCTGCTTCTATTGTGTGTGTGTGTGCAACAGAGTAAATTTTTAATAGCGTTTTAAGCGAATAGGTAATTAGATTGCTCGTAAACCTAATCGCTTTTTCTACATAAACACAGCATGATTACTCTCTGAAAATGCTTTTCCTTTATTTTTAAAGTAGGCTCAGATTTCAACTATAGATCGTATTATTATAAACTTTCTTGGAAAAATGTATTTTATGTAAACCATGTTTGCTATTAATTCATTTAGGGCTAAAATACGTTCATTGTCTTCCAATCGAGTCGAGTTGACATTGGAAGCCTGCCACACCCGGACTGTTAAACCAACGCATTAGCACGTCAAAGCCCATTGAGGGTATTGAGCCAGTATTGGCTTTAGTATTCCCCCCCTCTCCCCTCAATTCAATTCAATTCAAGGTGTTTTATTTGCATGACAGATGGGTACAAGCAGTGTTGGGTATGTATATTGTAACGCTTACGGCAGACAGGCACTGTGTAACAGCCGGCGCACCAGAGCAGCGCACCGAGGGAGCGTCTGCATTTATAACTTGGTTTTTAAAATTAGTCAAGCAATATGAAGCATCTTCTTTTACTTTTGAGTCCCTTAAATACATTGAACACAGCTTTCTCACCACTTAAGATTGCTCTTGATACCATCCTTACACAAAGCAGAAGGGAGATTTTAGTGCCTGAGCATAAAAAGAATAGGAGCATACTGCAACGCGTGTGAAGTCCATAAACGATATTAATTTTGGAACTTAAACGTTCAGTATATGGCTGGTCTCGGTACTTTAAAGAAAACATACACACCAGTATTCCATTTCTCCCTAAACATTTTAAGCATCGAAGTCTTTAAGTAACGCGATACCGGAGTCAACAAGCATACTTTTAGAATTTGATTAAAAGGGAATATAATATGGAATCGCGTATCTCAAGAAATTAATATGCAATAACTGAGTCAAGGGACTCAGAGGATCCAAGGCTAGACTGAGTATAATAGGCTTCGGGCTTCTATTGTGACATCTACTGTAAATTACAGAAATGTTAAAAGTAAACAAAATAAAGTAACTAAAATGTGGTCTAAAATCACCCCTTTAGACACCCCTTTTACTTCACTGGTGTCAGATATGAAAGGCAATAGTCTCCCGTTCTGTCTGCTGTGTGTTGCAGCAGAGGGACTCCCTGCCGCTGAAAGGGGCAGAGTAACTTGCATGCCCTCTAGTACAGTTTACACATGCACGACTTTAAAAGCTAGCAAGACAGGTTTCGATTCACATTAGCTGGCGAGCCTTGTTAAAAAAACGAATGATAATGTAACATGCCACTGTTCATGAACAAAGTTATACTGAGATTTCCTAAGATACGCGATTAAAAAATAAATAAATAAAAATTTGAATCTCCCGCGGAACACATTCCATAAGAATCAGTGGTTTTACAGTATATATCGCCTTTAAAGGTGGCTTCTCAAAACGCTTTACGGGATAAAAACAACCAGAACAGCAGCAACAACAATATTGTATTTCGTTGCACTTTGAAAACCAAGTAATAACTTAACTATACAGTACGTGCAAACGTTTCGTATGTTGCTGTCGTGAATGTCTGCGTACCCATAAGTATCTTATTTGCCTTGAGTCTGTCTACAGTATCTCTGTCCCACTACCCCCATCTCTCCCTCAATTCAATTCAAGGTGTTTTATTTGCATGACAGATGGGTACAATTCTTGTTGGGAATGTATACTTTGATATTTACACCCGGCGCGGCACCGAGGGAGCGTCTGCATTTATAACTTGGTTTTTAAAATTAGTCACGCAATATGAAGCATCTTCTTTTACTTCTGAGTCCCTTAAATACATTGAACACAGCTTTCTCACCATCCTTACACAAAGCAGAAACTGTCCGATGACTCACAGTACAAGTGGAAAGATTACAGATTTTAATCGTCTTTAATTTTGTCTTTAATTTTGCCTGTGGAGTGTATCTTATTAAGCTCTAAATTGCATTTTGAGCGCGGTTTTTTACTTTTTTTTAATTGCATTTTGGGCGCGGACAGCACATACAAGGGTTAATGAACTGCGCCAAGAAATTTAAAATAGTATTCTTTAGGTGTGAGGGTAGGAGTGGACCGCAGCAGGCATAATCAGCAAACCAGGAAAACAAAGAACAGGACAGGTGAGATGTGTATCCAGAAAGCGAGTGATCAGAAAAAGGAAATGGAAAACGCAGAAAAAGAAAACGCTTTACAGGATAAAAACAATAACAACAGTAGTGGCTGGGCAAACGATTTTTTTTATCGAAATACAAATTGAGATACTGTACTGTATAATGATGTGCATGAACAAAGGTATACTGCAATTTTCCTTAGATACGCGATTAATGCTTCGTAGGAGGAGGCGGTCTTTTCCTCTTGTCTAACAGTTTGTCCACAAACAAAACATTCCTGTTAGACAAAAGGAATTGAAAAAAACCAATTTTGTCAATGAAAACCGGTGTGTGTGTCTCTCCCTGCTGGATGTTCCTCTCACAAACTGCTGAATGAATAAAATAATTTTATTGAAAATGCGTTTGCGATTGTCTGGTATTTAATCTGGTCCCTTTTAACTGTTTTTCGATCTACTGTATTGCTTTGAGATGCCACTTTTAAAGGCGATATGTAAAATAAAGTTTTTTTTATTATTGTTATAGAGAAACATGATCAGATTTTCCCTGGTTCAGAAAAAAGATCTAAAGTGCTACACATAACTTTCTTAATTCGATGTATTTAAAGCAGTGAACTACTGTAGGTGTCACATAACATTCAGAAATACAATCACGTATTTGACAAATAAAAACGATTATAATCTAATCCTTCCACGTTTGATCCCAAAATCCCAAGAAATATAAATCTTGACGGGTAGAAAGCTATGCTGAAAGTTTATTAAGATGCTTAGAAGACAAAGATACTGTATCAATTTATGTTGCATTAGCCTGATTATGATTAAAAAACACATATAATTAAACACGCGTTTGCGATTTAAATCAGAACACGATTTAAATCAATATCGATTCCATATTATATTAGCAGAAAAGCTTAAAACTACCACTTTTTCACACGCTATTTCACATGCTAGTTAAATACTTCGATGCTTAAAATCGTTAGGGAGAAATGGAATACCGGTGTGTATTTTTCCTTTAAAGTGCCGAATCCTGGAATCTGACTGGCTGACACCCCTCTGAAGTGGTTCCATAAAATCTGGTATACGGAAAAGAAAGCGTTGATAAATACAAGTGTCTTTTAATACACTCTTTGCTGTGCTCTTGAGGCATGACTTTTTGCATGACTCCAAGGCATGACTTTTTTATGTATAAACATCAGTATTTACTGCTATTAATTACTGTACGATTTATAGTTGAAATCTGAGCCTAGATATAAAGTTAGATATAAAGTTAAAATCTTGACAAAGCAATGTAGGAAATACAGAGAAAATAAATTCTTTCTGACATCTAAAATCAGTTTCGATCAAGGTCTCTAAAACGAACAAGAAAAAGAAGATTTTCGGAGGGCAATTACGCTGTGTTTATATAGAATAAGTGATTTATGAGCAATCTAATTTCTTGTTCGTTTAAAACAGTGAAATGTCAGCTGTAAAAGATCGCACCAGAAACAGCACTCACTCTGCCTGTCATAGACGTTCAGGAAAGGCTGAATGAAGTCATGTCAAGTACAATAATTCGGAGAACAATAATACCAGTTGTAGGACAGTATATAAGGAGGATAAGGATTTTGAAGTTGACTCGAAATCTGATAGGTAACCAGTGCAAGGACTTGAAAACAGGTGTAATGCATCCCTGATAGGATTCTTGCTGTCATATTCTGAACATATTGAAGATTGCTCAGTGTGGATTTAATTTCCCCAGTGAACAGGATGTGCATTTATTAATTCTAGAAAAAAAGCCTTTCTTGATTTCTCTAGTTCTTAGTTTCTCTAGTTCCCTTTAAAATAAACTATTATTCCACAATGCAGAGTATTACATGGCCAGTATTTACACATGATATTTGTGATTTAAAGAAATTAACACAAGCAGCTTTTGGAGATTTAAGTGTTGGCTGAGTTATTGCAGGATAAAAGACTAGAGATGTTGGCAAGAAGAAGATAGTTTGGGGAAAGCTGAGGAATACACTTATAACAAGAACACTTCCTAATGGGGTTAGGCATACTTTTGATGAAGATGATGAAGTTAACAGACTATATGTTTACATAGATACTGAAATAAGGATTGTATTTTAGATTATGTGTAGTTGCTGGCATTGAACTGTGTGTTGGATGCACATGAATTGAAGGAATGGGCAAACATAGCTGATGCGGATCCACAGAGCCAGCATATTAAGATGTTTATAATTAGAGGCAATTTGTTTAAATAACTAGGTATGGATACTGATGTGCAAGAGAGGTGGAAAGGCTGTTTCCTTAAGCCAGCAGTAAAAAATATTTTATTCTCAGTGAGATGCTGCCATTTCATAGTGGGTTTCTAACACTGTGTATAGTTCCATCCACACAGTGCCTTTACTTCCATTTCTAATCTCTTTATCCAGTACAGAGGATTTGGAGCCTATCCCAGTAAGCAACGGACACAAGGCAGAATACACCCTGGACATAGCGCCAGTCCATCACAGGACAGACAGACACAAACACACACAGACCAGGGCCAGGTTTCCCATAAACTAATTAACTTACCAGTATGTTTTGGAGTGCGAGAGGGAGTCATATCACACATATGGAGAAAAACCATGTAACCCAGAGAGAACATGTAAACCCCACACACACAGGATGGCAGGAATTGAACCTAGGACCCCAGTGCTGCAAGATAGCAATGCTAACCACTTTGCCACCATTATAAATGGATGGATATCTTAGTTATCTTTCTAGTTCACAGGTTTGCATGCATAATTTAATTTTGAAAGCCACTGAGACATCAGGTACTACTGTTGTATTTATGAAAAAGAAACAAAACAAAAAACATACTAACAACTGTGCCATCCTACGCCTTAGCTAATACATTTTATTATTCATAAACAGTTAACATTGTTAGCAAAATATTTTGAATTATATTTAACCCTATTTTTTCTTTAGTTTTGTATTTAACTTATTATATGATAGTCAGACTTAATGTATATTTGAACAATGAAAATATATTTTTACAAGATTTTACATTAAGCACTTAAAATTAATATGGTTAATAATAGTAAACTGTAACATGCTGTAACAAGATCGGTTAAACAGCGAAGAAAATGCTTTCAGAGAAAATGTTTCAGGTGTGAAGAACATAGATCTCCAATGCAATTTCAACCAAACCTGTTCCCACACACCCTGCCCCCACTACCATTAGAATATACACAAAGCACTCAAATCTTTCGAGCTAATGATCAGGTGACCCGAGAGAGAGCGAGAGAAACACCAAGGGGTATCACCAAGGGTATTAATAATACGATCTATAGTTGAAATCTGAGCCTAAATAAAAAGAAAAAGCAAGTGATTAGGTTTATGAGCAATCTAATTACTTATTCGTTTAAAACGCTATATAAAATAAAGTTTATTATTAATTTGCTGCACAGAGCGGTGAATATTGTTATGCATAAGACAAAGATAACGATCCTGATCAGTTTAGAAATCTGTGTACGCTGTAAGGTTTTTACTTCTTAAACTTTTAAAGTACACGTTTTGAATAGAAAGAAATCCTCTTCCTGTTACAGTATGTATAGCAAACTAGCACGTCTTTTTTCTCCAATCAGAGGGGTGTCAGATGGTGTCAGCCAATCACCATTCTGCGTTGGGTAGCAACGGGTGACTGTTCTCAGGCGGAAGATGTAAACAGCTTAATGTTCGTGTTAAATAATTTTTTAAAATTCAATTAAACGGGCACAATTAAGACATTAAATATACATATACATACTGTATACAGTACAGTTTGCATACGGTAATATGTTACGCGATTAAAAAATAAATAAATAAAACTGGAAGGTTCAGCACCAGCTGGATTCGAGCACACACCCTGCCCGTTGGCAGGCACGCACCTAGACCAGTCGGCTACAGTCAGCTCGCATGAGCAGGCAGGCGAAACAGCCCTACACAGCCCTGCCGCAGTACATGGATATAATCATACCGTTATTAAATTCTTGAGATACGCGATTCCATATTATATTCCCTTTTAATCAAATTCTAAAAGTATGCTTGTTGACTCCGGTATCACGTTAGTTAAAGACTTCGAAGCTTACAATGTTTAGGGAGAAATGGAATACCGGTGTGTATTTTTCCTTGTGATATTTTAAGCTCTAGTTGAATGATAGGTGTCGCATTTTAAATCATTTTCGTAGTTAGAAATTATGAAACGCCCTGTTAAAAGCAAGGAAGTTTTTATGCCCGTTGAAGTAAAACAAAATGCCTGACAAAGTATGGCTTGGACAGATTCCAAGTGCTTGTACAAATGTGCTAAAGAAATTATACTTTGAGTATACAGCTTGTCCAAAGTCATCCATTATTAATACTATTAGTAATATCTCCGGTAAAGGCTTTGATGCATAAATATTTCTGATAAAGGTAGGTTGTGTACTTTTGTCCAACTGAGCAATCTTGCTTTCATAAAATATACCAACATTTTAATGACTGAAGATTAACATGCTGTAATACACTGTTCAAAATTAAAGGCTCAAATGCTGTACATGAGAGGTTAAGCTCCCCCTGGCGGTTTTACAAGGTGACGCCGGATAGTTTCCGGCAGAGCGTCAAATGACGCGCGATTAACACGTCACACTGCGTGACACTGCGAGATGCCGCGCCACGCCCACCGGGGTATGCCGCAAAATAACGCACGCATTTTGAATGGCTGCATCTGTATAGGGCAGGAACAGCACAGTTTTCAAAACGTGTTTTTCAGCCCGAAATAAACGCATTTTCTCAGCCCTTAGAATCGCAGTGTAACTGCCTGGCTCAGAAGAGCACACTGAGTCAGCCCTTAACCCGAAAATGCAGAAATTGTCAAAACGTGTTTTTCAGCAGAAATAAACACGTTTTGGCAACTTTGGTCACCCCCATGTAACCTATAGGGCAGGAACAGCACACTTTTCAAAACGTGTTTTTCAGCCCGAAATAAACGCGTTTTCTCAACCCTTGGAATCGCAGTGTAACTACGTGGCTCAGAAGAGCCCACTGAGTCAGCCCTTAACCCCAGTGTGCAGAAATTGTCAAAACGTGTTTTCCAGCAGAAATAAACACGTTTTGGCAACTTTGGTCACCCCCATGTAACTTACAGGGCAGGAACAGCACAGTTTTCAAAACGTGTTTTTCAGCCCGAAATAAACGCGTTTTCTCAGCCCTTGGAATCACAGTGTAACTGCCTGGCTCAGAAGAGCCCACTGAGTCAGCCCTTAACCCCAGTGTGCAGAAATTGTCAAAACGTGTTTTTCAGCAGAAATAAACACGTTTTGGCAACTTTGGTCACCCCCATGTAACTTATAGGGCAGGAACAGCACACTTTTCAAAACGTGTTTTTCAGCCCGAAATAAACGCGTTTTCTCAGCCCTTGGAATCGCAGTGTAACTACGTGGCTCAGAAGAGCTCACTGAGTCAGCCCTTAACCCCAGTGTGCAGAAATTGTCAAAACGTGTTTTTCAGCAGAAATAAACACGTTTTGGCAACTTTGGTCACCCCCATGTAACCTATAGGGCAGGAACAGCACACTTTTCAAAACATGTTTTTCAGCCCGAAATAAATGCGTTTTCTCAGCCTTTAGAATCGTAGTGTAACTGCCTGGCTCAGAAGAGCCCACTGAGTCAGCCCTTAACCCCAGTGTGCAGAAATTGTCAAAACGTGTTTTTCAGCAGAAATAAACACGTTTTGGCAACTTTGGTCACTCCATGTAACTTATAGGGCAGGAACAGCACACTTTTCAAAACGTGTTTTTCAGCCCGAAATAAACGCGTTTTCTCAGCCCTTGGAATCGCAGTGTAACTGCCTGGCTCAGAAGAGCCCACTGAGTCAGCCCTTAACCCCAGTGTGTAGAAATTGTCAAAACGTGTTTTTCAGCAGAAATAAACATGTTTTGGCAACTTTGGTCACCCCCATGTAAGTTATAGGGCAGGAACAACACACTTTTCAAAACGTGTTTTTCAGCCCGAATTAAAAGCGTTTTCTCAGTCCTTGGAATCGCAGTGTACCTGGCTCAGAATAGCCCACTGAGTCAGCCCGTAACCCCAGTGTGCAGAAATTGTCAAAACGTGTTTTTCAGCAGAAATAAACACGTTTTGGCAACTTTGGTCACCCCCATGTAAGTTATAGGGCAGGAACAGCACACTTTTCAAAACGTGTTTCTCAGCCCGAAATAAAAGCATTTTCTCAGCCCTTGGAATCGAAGTGTAACTACCTGGCTCAGAAGAGCCCACTGAGTCAGCCCTTAACCCCAGTGTGCAGAAATTGTCAAAACGTGTTTTCCAGCAGAAATAAACACGTTTTGGCATCTTTGGTCACCCCCATGTAACTTATAGGACAGGAACAGCACAGTTTTCAAAACGTGTTTTTCAGCCCGAAATAAACGCGTTTTCTCAGCCCTTGGAATCACAGTGTAACTGCCTGGCTCAGAAGAGCCCACTGAGTCAGCCCTTAACCCGAAAATGCAGAAATTGTCAAAACGTCTTTTTCAGCAGAAATAAACACGTTTTGGCAACTTTGGTCACCCCCATGTAACTTATAGGGCAGGAACAGCACACTTTTCAAAACGTGTTTTTCAGCCCGAAATAAACGCGTTTTCTCAGCCCTTGGAATCGCAGTGTAACTGCCTGGCTCAGAAGAGCCCACTGAGTCAGCCCTTAACCCCAGTGTGCAGAAATTGTCAAAACGTGTTTTCCAGCAGAAATAAACATGTTTTGGCAACTTTGGTCACCCCCATGTAAGTTATAGGGCAGGAACAGCACGCTTTTCAAAACGTGTTTTTCAGCCCGAAATAAACGCGTTTTCTCACCCATTGGATTCGCACTGTAACTGCCTGGCTCAGAAGAGCCCACTGAGTCAGCCCTTAACCCCAGTGTGTAGAAATTGTCAAAACGTGTTTTTCAGCAGAAATAAACACGTTTTGGCAACTTTGGTCACCCCCATGTAAGTTATAGGGCAGGAACAGCACACTTTTCAAAACGTGTTTTTCAGTCCGAAATCAACACGTTTTCTCAGCCCTTGGAATCGCAGTGTAACTGACTGGCTCAGAAGAGCCAACTGAGTCAGCCCTTAACCCGAAAATGCAGATATTGTCAAAACGTGTTTTTCAGCAGAAATAAACACGTTTTGGCAACTTTGGTCACCCCCATGTAAGTTATAGGGCAGGAACAGCACAGTTTTCAAAACGTGTTTTTCAGCCCGAAATAAACGCTTTTTCTCAGCACTTGGAATCGCAGTGTAACTGCTTGGCTCAGAAGAGCACACTGAGACAGCCCTTAACCCCAGTGATCAGAAATTGTCAAAACGTGTTTTTCAGCAGAAATAAACACGTTTTGGCAACTTTGGTCACCCCCATGTAAGTTATAGGTCACGAACAGCACAGTTTTCAAAACGTGTTTTTCAGCCCGAAATAAACGCTTTTTCTCAGCACTTGGAATCGCAGTGTAACTGCTTGGCTCAGAAGAGCACACTGAGTCAGCCCTTAACCCCAGTGATCAGAAATTGTCAATACGTGTTTTTCAGCAGAAATAAACACGTTTTGGCAACTTTGGTCACCCCCATGTAAGTTATAGGGCAGGAACAGCACAGTTTTCAAAACGTGTTTTTCAGCCCGAAATAAACGCTTTTTATGAGCACTTTGAATCGCAGTGTAACTGCCTGTTTCAGAAGAGCCCACTGAGTCAGCCCTTAACCCGAAAATGCAGATATTGTCAAAACGTGTTTTTCAGCAGAAATAAACACGTTTGGGCAACTTTGGTCACCCCCATGTAAGTTATAGGGCAGGAACAGCACACTTTTCAAAACGTGTTTTTCAGCCCGAAATAAACGCTTTTTCTCAGCCCTTGGAATCGCAGTGTAACTGCCTGGCTCAGAAGAGCACACTTAGTCAGCCCTTAACCCCAGTGATCAGAAATTGTCAAAACGTGTTTTTCAGCAGAAATAAACACGTTTTGGCAACTTTGGTCACCCCCATGTAAGTTATAGGGCAGGAACAGCACAGTTTTCAAAACGTGTTTTTCAGCCCGAAATAAACGCTTTTTCTCAGCCCTTGGAATCGCAGTGTAACTCCCTGGCTCAGAAGAGTACACTGAGTCAGCCCTTAACACCAGTGTGCAGAAATTGTCAAATCGTGTTTTTCAGCAGAAATAAACAGGTTTTGGCAACTTTGGTCACCAACATGTAACTTATAGGGCAGGAACAGCACAGGTTTCAAAACGTTTTTTTCAGCCCGAAATAAACGCTTTTTCTCAGCACTTGGAATCGCAGTGTAACTGCTTGGCTCAGAAGAGCACACTGAGTCAGCCCTTCACCACAGTGATCAGAAATTGTCAAAACGTGTTTTTCAGCAGAAATAAACACGTTTTCGCAACTTTGGTCACCCCCATGTAAGTTATAGGGCAGGAACAGCACAGTTTTCAAAACGTGTTTTTCAGCACGAAATAAACGCGTTTTCTCAGCCCTTGGAATCATTGTGTAACTGCCTGGCTCAGAAGAGCCCACTGAGTCAGCCCTTAACCCGAAAATGCAGAAATTGTCAAAACGTCTTTTTCAGCAGAAATAAACACGTTTTGGCAACTTTGGTCACCCCCATGTAACCTATAGGGCAGGAACAGCACACTTTTCAAAACGTGTTTTTCAGCCCGAAATGAACGCGTTTTCTCAGCCCTTGGAATCGCAGTGTAACTACCTGGCTCAGAAGAGCCCACTGAGTCAGCCCTTAACCCCAGTGTGCAGAAATTGTCAAAACGTGTTTTTCAGCAGAAATAAACACGTTTTGGCAACTTTGGTCACCCCCTTGTAACTTTTAGGGCACTAACAGCACACTTTTCAAAACGTGTTTTTCAGCCCGAAATAAACGCGTTTTCTCAACCCTTGGAATCGCAGTGTAACTACGTGGCTCAGAAGAGCCCACTGAGTCAGCCCTTAACCCCAGTGTGCAGAAATTGTCAAAACGTGTTTTCCAGCAGAAATAAACACGTTTTGGCAACTTTGGTCACCCCCATGTAACTTACAGGGCAGGAACAGCACAGTTTTCAAAACGTGTTTTTCAGCCCGAAATAAACGCGTTTTCTCAGCCCTTGGAATCACAGTGTAACTGCCTGGCTCAGAAGAGCCCACTGAGTCAGCCCTTAACCCCAGTGTGCAGAAATTGTCAAAACGTGTTTTTCAGCAGAAATAAACACGTTTTGGCAACTTTGGTCACTCCATGTAACTTATAGGGCAGGAACAGCACACTTTTCAAAACGTGTTTTTCAGCCCGAAATAAACGCGTTTTCTCAGCCCTTGGAATCGCAGTGTAACTGCCTGGCTCAGAAGAGCCCACTGAGTCAGCCCTTAACCCCAGTGTGTAGAAATTGTCAAAACGTGTTTTTCAGCAGAAATAAACACGTTTTGGCAACTTTGGTCACCCCCATGTAAGTTATACGGCAGGAACAACACACTTTTCAAAACGTGTTTTTCAGCCCGAATTAAAAGCGTTTTCTCAGTCCTTGGAATCGCAGTGTACCTGGCTCAGAATAGCCCACTGAGTCAGCCCGTAACCCCAGTGTGCAGAAATTGTCAAAACGTGTTTTTCAGCAGAAATAAACACGTTTTGGCAACTTTGGTCACCCCCATGTAAGTTATAGGGCAGGAACAGCACACTTTTCAAAACGTGTTTCTCAGCCCGAAATAAAAGCATTTTCTCAGCCCTTGGAATCGAAGTGTAACTACCTGGCTCAGAAGAGCCCACTGAGTCAGCCCTTAACCCCAGTGTGCAGAAATTGTCAAAACGTGTTTTCCAGCAGAAATAAACACGTTTTGGCATCTTTGGTCACCCCCATGTAACTTATAGGACAGGAACAGCACAGTTTTCAAAACGTGTTTTTCAGCCCGAAATAAACGCGTTTTCTCAGCCCTTGGAATCACAGTGTAACTGCCTGGCTCAGAAGAGCCCACTGAGTCAGCCCTTAACCCGAAAATGCAGAAATTGTCAAAACGTCTTTTTCAGCAGAAATAAACACGTTTTGGCAACTTTGGTCACCCCCATGTAACTTATAGGGCAGGAACAGCACACTTTTTAAAACGTGTTTTTCAGCCCGAAATAAACGCGTTTTCTCAGCCCTTGGAATCGCAGTGTAACTGCCTGGCTCAGAAGAGCCCACTGAGTCAGCCCTTAACCCCAGTGTGCAGAAATTGTCAAAACGTGTTTTCCAGCAGAAATAAACATGTTTTGGCAACTTTGGTCACCCCCATGTAAGTTATAGGGCAGGAACAGCACACTTTTCAAAACGTGTTTTTCAGCCCGAAATAAACGCGTTTTCTCACCCATTGGATTCGCACTGTAACTGCCTGGCTCAGAAGAGCCCACTGAGTCAGCCCTTAACCCCAGAGTGTAGAAATTGTCAAAACGTGTTTTTCAGCAGAAATAAACACGTTTTGGCAACTTTGGTCACCCCCATGTAAGTTATAGGGCAGGAACAGCACACTTTTCAAAACGTGTTTTTCAGTCCGAAATCAACACGTTTTCTCAGCCCTTGGAATCGCAGTGTAACTGACTGGCTCAGAAGAGCCAACTGAGTCAGCCCTTAACCCGAAAATGCAGATATTGTCAAAACGTGTTTTTCAGCAGAAATAAACACGTTTTGGCAACTTTGGTCACCCCCATGTAAGTTATAGGGCAGGAACAGCACAGTTTTCAAAACGTGTTTTTCAGCCCGAAATAAACGCTTTTTCTCAGCACTTGGAATCGCAGTGTAACTGCTTGGCTCAGAAGAGCACACTGAGACAGCCCTTAACCCCAGTGATCAGAAATTGTCAAAACGTGTTTTTCAGCAGAAATAAACACGTTTTGGCAACTTTGGTCACCCCCATGTAAGTTATAGGTCACGAACAGCACAGTTTTCAAAACGTGTTTTTCAGCCCGAAATAAACGCTTTTTCTCAGCACTTGGAATCGCAGTGTAACTGCTTGGCTCAGAAGAGCACACTGAGTCAGCCCTTAACCCCAGTGATCAGAAATTGTCAAAACGTGTTTTTCAGCAGAAATAAACACGTTTTGGCAACTTTGGTCACCCCCATGTAAGTTATAGGGCAGGAACAGCACAGTTTTCAAAACGTGTTTTTCAGCCCGAAATAAACGCTTTTTCTCAGCACTTTGAATCGCAGTGTAACTGCCTGTTTCAGAAGAGCCCACTGAGTCAGCCCTTAACCCGAAAATGCAGATATTGTCAAAACGTGTTTTTCAGCAGAAATAAACACGTTTGGGCAACTTTGGTCACCCCCATGTAAGTTATAGGGCAGGAACAGCACACTTTTCAAAACGTGTTTTTCAGCCCGAAATAAACGCTTTTTCTCAGCCCTTGGAATCGCAGTGTAACTGCCTGGCTCAGAAGAGCACACTTAGTCAGCCCTTAACCCCAGTGATCAGAAATTGTCAAAACGTGTTTTTCAGCAGAAATAAACACGTTTTGGCAACTTTGGTCACCCCCATGTAAGTTATAGGGCAGGAACAGCACAGTTTTCAAAACGTGTTTTTCAGCCCGAAATAAACGCTTTTTCTCAGCCCTTGGAATCGCAGTGTAACTGCCTGGCTCAGAAGAGTACACTGAGTCAGCCCTTAACACCAGTGTGCAGAAATTGTCAAATCGTGTTTTTCAGCAGAAATAAACAGGTTTTGGCAACTTTGGTCACCAACATGTAACTTATAGGGCAGGAACAGCACAGTTTTCAAAACGTGTTTTTCAGCCCGAAATAAACGCATTTTCTCAGCCCTTAGAATCGCAGTGTAACTGCCTGGCTCAGAAGAGCACACTGAGTCAGCCCTTAACCCGAAAATGCAGAAATTGTCAAAACGTGTTTTTCAGCAGAAATAAACACGTTTTGGCAACTTTGGTCACCCCCATGTAACCTATAGGGCAGGAACAGCACACTTTTCAAAACGTGTTTTTCAGCCCGAAATAAACGCGTTTTCTCAACCCTTGGAATCGCAGTGTAACTACGTGGCTCAGAAGAGCCCACTGAGTCAGCCCTTAACCCCAGTGTGCAGAAATTGTCAAAACGTGTTTTCCAGCAGAAATAAACACGTTTTGGCAACTTTGGTCACCCCCATGTAACTTACAGGGCAGGAACAGCACAGTTTTCAAAACGTGTTTTTCAGCCCGAAATAAACGCGTTTTCTCAGCCCTTGGAATCACAGTGTAACTGCCTGGCTCAGAAGAGCCCACTGAGTCAGCCCTTAACCCCAGTGTGCAGAAATTGTCAAAACGTGTTTTTCAGCAGAAATAAACACGTTTTGGCAACTTTGGTCACCCCCATGTAACTTATAGGGCAGGAACAGCACACTTTTCAAAACGTGTTTTTCAGCCCGAAATAAACGCGTTTTCTCAGCCCTTGGAATCGCAGTGTAACTACGTGGCTCAGAAGAGCTCACTGAGTCAGCCCTTAACCCCAGTGTGCAGAAATTGTCAAAACGTGTTTTTCAGCAGAAATAAACACGTTTTGGCAACTTTGGTCACCCCCATGTAACCTATAGGGCAGGAACAGCACACTTTTCAAAACATGTTTTTCAGCCCGAAATAAATGCGTTTTCTCAGCCTTTAGAATCGTAGTGTAACTGCCTGGCTCAGAAGAGCCCACTGAGTCAGCCCTTAACCCCAGTGTGCAGAAATTGTCAAAACGTGTTTTTCAGTAGAAATAAACACGTTTTGGCAACTTTGGTCACTCCATGTAACTTATAGGGCAGGAACAGCACACTTTTCAAAACGTGTTTTTCAGCCCGAAATAAACGCGTTTTCTCAGCCCTTGGAATCGCAGTGTAACTGCCTGGCTCAGAAGAGCCCACTGAGTCAGCCCTTAACCCCAGTGTGTAGAAATTGTCAAAACGTGTTTTTCAGCAGAAATAAACACGTTTTGGCAACTTTGGTCACCCCCATGTAACTTATAGGGCAGGAACAGCACACTTTTCAAAACGTGTTTTTCAGCCCGAAATAAACGCGTTTTCTCAGCCCTTGGAATCGCAGTGTAACTACGTGGCTCAGAAGAGCTCACTGAGTCAGCCCTTAACCCCAGTGTGCAGAAATTGTCAAAACGTGTTTTTCAGCAGAAATAAACACGTTTTGGCAACTTTGGTCACCCCCATGTAACCTATAGGGCAGGAACAGCACACTTTTCAAAACATGTTTTTCAGCCCGAAATAAATGCGTTTTCTCAGCCTTTAGAATCGTAGTGTAACTGCCTGGCTCAGAAGAGCCCACTGAGTCAGCCCTTAACCCCAGTGTGCAGAAATTGTCAAAACGTGTTTTTCAGTAGAAATAAACACGTTTTGGCAACTTTGGTCACTCCATGTAACTTATAGGGCAGGAACAGCACACTTTTCAAAACGTGTTTTTCAGCCCGAAATAAACGCGTTTTCTCAGCCCTTGGAATCGCAGTGTAACTGCCTGGCTCAGAAGAGCCCACTGAGTCAGCCCTTAACCCCAGTGTGTAGAAATTGTCAAAACGTGTTTTTCAGCAGAAATAAACACGTTTTGGCAACTTTGGTCACCCCCATGTAAGTTATAGGGCAGGAACAACACACTTTTCAAAACGTGTTTTTCAGCCCGAATTAAAAGCGTTTTCTCAGTCCTTGGAATCGCAGTGTACCTGGCTCAGAATAGCCCACTGAGTCAGCCCGTAACCCCAGTGTGCAGAAATTGTCAAAACGTGTTTTTCAGCAGAAATAAACACGTTTTGGCAACTTTGGTCACCCCCATGTAAGTTATAGGGCAGGAACAGCACACTTTTCAAAACGTGTTTCTCAGCCCGAAATAAAAGCATTTTCTCAGCCCTTGGAATCGAAGTGTAACTACCTGGCTCAGAAGAGCCCACTGAGTCAGCCCTTAACCCCAGTGTGCAGAAATTGTCAAAACGTGTTTTCCAGCAGAAATAAACACGTTTTGGCATCTTTGGTCACCCCCATGTAACTTATAGGACAGGAACAGCACAGTTTTCAAAACGTGTTTTTCAGCCCGAAATAAACGCGTTTTCTCAGCCCTTGGAATCACAGTGTAACTGCCTGGCTCAGAAGAGCCCACTGAGTCAGCCCTTAACCCGAAAATGCAGAAATTGTCAAAACGTCTTTTTCAGCAGAAATAAACACGTTTTGGCAACTTTGGTCACCCCCATGTAACTTATAGGGCAGGAACAGCACACTTTTCAAAACGTGTTTTTCAGCCCGAAATAAACGCGTTTTCTCAGCCCTTGGAATCGCAGTGTAACTGCCTGGCTCAGAAGAGCCCACTGAGTCAGCCCTTAACCCCAGTGTGCAGAAATTGTCAAAACGTGTTTTCCAGCAGAAATAAACATGTTTTGGCAACTTTGGTCACCCCCATGTAAGTTATAGGGCAGGAACAGCACACTTTTCAAAACGTGTTTTTCAGCCCGAAATAAACGCGTTTTCTCACCCATTGGATTCGCACTGTAACTGCCTGGCTCAGAAGAGCCCACTGAGTCAGCCCTTAACCCCAGTGTGTAGAAATTGTCAAAACGTGTTTTTCAGCAGAAATAAACACGTTTTGGCAACTTTGGTCACCCCCATGTAAGTTATAGGGCAGGAACAGCACACTTTTCAAAACGTGTTTTTCAGTCCGAAATCAACACGTTTTCTCAGCCCTTGGAATCGCAGTGTAACTGACTGGCTCAGAAGAGCCAACTGAGTCAGCCCTTAACCCGAAAATGCAGATATTGTCAAAACGTGTTTTTCAGCAGAAATAAACACGTTTTGGCAACTTTGGTCACCCCCATGTAAGTTATAGGGCAGGAACAGCACAGTTTTCAAAACGTGTTTTTCAGCCCGAAATAAACGCTTTTTCTCAGCACTTGGAATCGCAGTGTAACTGCTTGGCTCAGAAGAGCACACTGAGACAGCCCTTAACCCCAGTGATCAGAAATTGTCAAAACGTGTTTTTCAGCAGAAATAAACACGTTTTGGCAACTTTGGTCACCCCCATGTAAGTTATAGGTCACGAACAGCACAGTTTTCAAAACGTGTTTTTCAGCCCGAAATAAACGCTTTTTCTCAGCACTTGGAATCGCAGTGTAACTGCTTGGCTCAGAAGAGCACACTGAGTCAGCCCTTAACCCCAGTGATCAGAAATTGTCAAAACGTGTTTTTCAGCAGAAATAAACACGTTTTGGCAACTTTGGTCACCCCCATGTAAGTTATAGGGCAGGAACAGCACACTTTTCAAAACGTGTTTTTCAGCCCGAAATAAACGCTTTTTCTCAGCACTTTGAATCGCAGTGTAACTGCCTGTTTCAGAAGAGCCCACTGAGTCAGCCCTTAACCCGAAAATGCAGATATTGTCAAAACGTGTTTTTCAGCAGAAATAAACACGTTTGGGCAACTTTGGTCACCCCCATGTAAGTTATAGGGCAGGAACAGCACACTTTTCAAAACGTGTTTTTCAGCCCGAAATAAACGCTTTTTCTCAGCCCTTGGAATCGCAGTGTAACTGCCTGGCTCAGAAGAGCACACTTAGTCAGCCCTTAACCCCAGTGATCAGAAATTGTCAAAACGTGTTTTTCAGCAGAAATAAACACGTTTTGGCAACTTTGGTCACCCCCATGTAAGTTATAGGGCAGGAACAGCACAGTTTTCAAAACGTGTTTTTCAGCCCGAAATAAACGCTTTTTCTCAGCCCTTGGAATCGCAGTGTAACTGCCTGGCTCAGAAGAGTACACTGAGTCAGCCCTTAACACCAGTGTGCAGAAATTGTCAAATCGTGTTTTTCAGCAGAAATAAACAGGTTTTGGCAACTTTGGTCACCAACATGTAACTTATAGGGCAGGAACAGCACAGGTTTCAAAACGTTTTTTTCAGCCCGAAATAAACGCTTTTTCTCAGCACTTGGAATCGCAGTGTAACTGCTTGGCTCAGAAGAGCACACTGAGTCAGCCCTTCACCACAGTGATCAGAAATTGTCAAAACGTGTTTTTCAGCAGAAATAAACACGTTTTCGCAACTTTGGTCACCCCCATGTAAGTTATAGGGCAGGAACAGCACAGTTTTCAAAACGTGTTTTTCAGCCCGAAATAAACGCTTTTTCTCAGCACTTGGAATCGCAGTGTAGCTGCTTGGCTCAGAAGAGCACACTGAGTCAGCTCTTAACCCCAGTGATCAGAAATTGTCAAAACGTTTTTTTCAGCAGAAATAAACACGTTTTGGCAACTTTGGTCACCCCCATGTAAGTTATAGGGCAGGAACAGCACACTTTTCAAAACGTGTTTTTCAGCCCGTAATAAACGCTTTTTCTCAGCCCTTGGAATCGCAGTGTAACTGCCTGGCTCAGAAGAGCACACTGTGTCAGCCCTTAACCCCAGTAATCAGAAATTGTCAAAACGTGTTTTTCAGCAGAAATAAACACGTTTTGGCAAATTTGGTCACCCCCATGTAAGTTATAGGTCAGGAACAGCACAGTTTTCAAAACGTGTTTTTCAGCCCGAAATAAACGCTTTTTCTCAGCACTTGGAATCGCAGTGTAACTGCTTGGCTCAGAAGAGCACACTGAGTCAGCCATTCACCCCAGTGATCAGAAATTGTCAAAACGTGTTTTTCAGCAGAAATAAACACGTTTTGGCAACTTTGGTCAGCCCCATGTAAGTTATAAGACAGGAACAGCACAGTTTTCAAAACGTGTTTTTCAGCCCGAAATAAACGCTTTTTCTCAGCACTTGGAATCGCAGTGTAACTGCTTGGCTCAGAAGAGCACACTGAGTCAGCCCTTAACCCCAGTGATCAGAAATTGTCAAAACATGTTTTTCAGCAGAAATAAACACGTTTTGGCAACTTTGGTCACCCCCATGTAAGTTATAAGGCAGGAACAGCACAGTTTTCAAAACGTATTTTTCAGCCAGAAATAAACGCTTTTTCTCAGCACTTGGAATCGCAGTGTAACTGCTTGGCTCAGAAGAGCACACTGAGTCAGCACTTAACCCCAGTGATCAGAAATTGTCAAAACGTGTTTTTCAGCAGAAATAAACACGTTTTGGCAACTTTGGTCACCCCCATGTAAGTTATAGGGCAGGAACAGCACAGTTTTCAAAACGTGTTTTTCAGCCCGAAATAAACGCTTTTTCTCAGCCGTTGGAATCGCAGTGTAACTGCCTGGCTCAGAAGAGTACACTGAGTCAGCCCTTAACCCCAGTGTGCAGAAATTGTCAAATCGTGTTTTTCAGCAGAAATAAACAGGTTTTGGCAACTTTGGTCACCAACATGTAACTTATAGGGCAGGAACAGCACAGGTTTCAAAACGTTTTTTTCAGCCCGAAATAAACGCTTTTTCTCAGCACTTGGAATCGCAGTGTAACTGCTTGGCTCAGAAGAGCACACTGAGTCAGCCCTTCACCACAGTGATCAGAAATTGTCAAAACGTGTTTTTCAGCAGAAATAAACACGTTTTGGCAACTTTGGTCACCCCCATGTAAGTTATAGGGCAGGAACAGCACAGTTTTCAAAACGTGTTTTTCAGCCCGAAATAAACGCTTTTTCTCAGCACTTGGAATCGCAGTGTAACTGCTTGGCTCAGAAGAGCACACTGAGTCAGCCCTTAACCCCAGTGATCAGAAATTGTCAAAACATGTTTTTCAGCAGAAATAAACACGTTTTGGCAACTTTGGTCACCCCCATGTAACCTATAGGGCAGGAACAGCACACTTTTCAAAACGTGTTTTTCAGCCCGAAATAAACGCGTTTTCTCAGCCCTTGGAATCGCAGTGTAACTGCCTGGCTCAGAAGAGCCCACTGAGTCAGCCCTTAACCCCAGTCTGCAGATATTGTCAAAACGTGTTTTTCAGCAGAAATAAACACGTTTTGGCAACTTTGGTCACCCCCATGTAAGTTATAGGGCAGGAACAGCACAGTTTTCAAAACGTGTTTTTCAGCCCGAAATAAACGCGTTTTCTCAGCCCTTGGAATCGCAGAGTAACTGTCTGGCTCAGAAGAGCCCACTGAGTCAGCCCTTAACCCGAAAATGCAGAAATTGTCAAAACGTGTTTTTCAGCAGAAATAAACACGTTTTGGCAACTTTGGTCACCCCCATGTAAGTTATAGGGCAGGAACAGCACACTTTTCAAAACGTGTTTTTCAGCCCGAAATAAAAGCGTATTCTCAGCCCTTGGAATCGCAGTGTACCTGGCTCAGAAGAGCCCACTGAGTCAGCCCTTAACCCCAGTGTGCAGAAATTGTCAAAACGTGTTTTCCAGCAGAAATAAACATGTTTTGGCAACTTTGGTCACCCCCATGTAAGTTATAGGGCAGGAACAGCACACTTTTCAAAACGTGTTTTTCAGCCCGAAATAAACGCGTTTTCTCACCCATTGGAATCGCACTGTAACTGCCTGGCTCAGAAGAGCCCACTGAGTCAGCCCTTAACCCCAGTGTGTAGAAATTGTCAAAACATGTTTTTCAGCAGAAATAAACACGTTTTGGCAACTTTGGTCACCCCCATGTAAGTTATAGGGCAGGAACAGCACACTTTTCAAAACGTGTTTTTCAGCCCGAAATAAACACGTTTTCTCAGCCCTTGGAATCGCAGTGTAACTGACTGGCTCAGAAGAGCCCACTGAGTCAGCCCTTAACCCGAAAATGCAGATATTGTCAAAACGTGTTTTTCAGCAGAAATAAACACGTTTTGGCAACTTTGGTCACCCCCATGTAAGTTATAGGGCAGGAACAGCACAGTTTTCAAAACGTGTTTTTCAGCCCGAAATAAACGCTTTTTCTCAGCCCTTGGAATCGCAGTGTAACTGCCTGGCTCAGAAGAGCACACTGAGTCAGCCCTTAACCCCAGTGATCAGAAATTGTCAAAACGTGTTTTTCAGCAGAAATAAACACGTTTTGGCAACTTTGGTCACCCCCATGTAAGTTATAGGGCAGGAACAGCACACTTTTCAAAACGTGTTTTTCAGCCCGAAATAAACGCGTTTTCTCAGCCCTTGGAATCGCAGTGTAAATGCCTGGCTCAGAAGAGCCCACTGAGTCAGCCCTTAACCCCAGTGTGCAGAAATTGTCAAAACGTGTTTTTCAGCAGAAATAAACACGTTTTGGCAACTTTGGTCACCCCCATGTAACCTATAGGGCAGGAACAGCACACTTTTCAAAACATGTTTTTCAGCCCGAAATAAATGCGTTTTCTCAGCCTTTAGAATCGCAGTGTAACTGCCTGGCTCAGAAGAGCCCACTGAGTCAGCCCTTAACCCCAGTGTGCAGAAATTGTCAAAACGTGTTTTTCAGCAGAAATAAACACGTTTTGGCAACTTTGGTCACCCCCATGTAACCTATAGGGCAGGAACAGCACACTTTTCAAAACGTGTTTTTCAGCCCGAAATAAACGCGTTTTCTCAGCCCTTGGAATCGCAGTGTAACTACGTGGCTCAGAAGAGCCCACTGAGTCAGCCCTTAACCCCAGTGTGCAGAAATTGTCAAAACGTGTTTTTCAGCAGAAATAAACACGTTTTGGCAACTTTGGTCACCCCCATGTAAGTTATAGGGCAGGAACAGCACACTTTTCAAAACGTGTTTTTCAGCCCGAAATAAACGCGTTTTCTCAGCCCTTGGAATCGCAGTGTAACTGCCTGGCTCAGAAGAGCCCACTGAGTCAGCCCTTAACCCCAGTGTGTAGAAATTGTCAAAACGTGTTTTTCAGCAGAAATAAACACGTTTTGGCAACTTTGGTCACCCCCATGTAACCTATAGGGCAGGAACAGCACACTTTTCAAAACGTGTTTTTCAGCCCGAAATAAACGCGTTTTCTCAGCCCTTGGAATCATTGTGTAACTGCCTGGCTCAGAAGAGCCCACTGAGTCAGCCCTTAACCCGAAAATGCAGAAATTGTCAAAACGTCTTTTTCAGCAGAAATAAACACGTTTTGGCAACTTTGGTCACCCCCATGTAACCTATAGGGCAGGAACAGCACACTTTTCAAAACGTGTTTTTCAGCCCGAAATAAACGCGTTTTCTCAGCCCTTGGAATCGCAGTGTAACTACCTGGCTCAGAAGAGCCCACTGAGTCAGCCCTTAACCCCAGTGTGCAGAAATTGTCAAAACGTGTTTTTCAGCAGAAATAAACACGTTTTGGCAACTTTGGTCACCCCCTTGTAACTTATAGGGCACTAACAGCACACTTTTCAAAACGTGTTTTTCAGCCCGAAATAAACGCGTTTTCTCAGGCCTTGGAATCACAGTGTAACTGCCTGGCTCAGAAGAGCCCACTGAGTCAGCCCTTAACCCCAGTGTGTAGAAATTGTCAAAACGTGTTTTTCAGCAGAAATAAACACGTTTTGGCAACTTTGGTCACCCCCATGTAAGTTATAGGGCAGGAACAGCACAGTTTTCAAAACGTGTTTTTCAGCCCGAAATAAACGCATTTTCTCAGCCCTTAGAATCGCAGTGTAACTGCCTGGCTCAGAAGAGCCCACTGAGTCAGCCCTTAACCCGAAAATGCAGAAATTGTCAAAACGTCTTTTTCAGCAGAAATAAACACGTTTTGGCAACTTTGGTCACCCCCATGTAACTTATAGGGCAGGAACAGCACACTTTTCAAAACGTGTTTTTCAGCCCGAAATAAACGCGTTTTCTCAGCCCTTGGAATCGCAGTGTAACTGCCTGGCTCAGAAGAGCCCACTGAGTCAGCCCTTAACCCCAGTGTGCAGAAATTGTCAAAACGTGTTTTCCAGCAGAAATAAACATGTTTTGGCAACTTTGGTCACCCCCATGTAAGTTATAGGGCAGGAACAGCACAGTTTTCAAAACGTGTTTTTCAGCCCGAAATAAACGCTTTTTCTCAGCCCTTGGAATCGCAGTGTAACTGCCTGGCTCAGAAGAGTACACTGAGTCAGCCCTTAACACCAGTGTGCAGAAATTGTCAAATCGTGTTTTTCAGCAGAAATAAACAGGTTTTGGCAACTTTGGTCACCAACATGTAACTTATAGGGCAGGAACAGCACAGGTTTCAAAACGTTTTTTTCAGCCCGAAATAAACGCTTTTTCTCAGCACTTGGAATCGCAGTGTAACTGCTTGGCTCAGAAGAGCACACTGAGTCAGCCCTTCACCACAGTGATCAGAAATTGTCAAAACGTGTTTTTCAGCAGAAATAAACACGTTTTGGCAACTTTGGTCACCCCCATGTAAGTTATAGGGCAGGAACAGCACAGTTTTCAAAACGTGTTTTTCAGCCCGAAATAAACGCTTTTTCTCAGCACTTGGAATCGCAGTGTAACTGCTTGGCTCAGAAGAGCACACTGAGTCAGCCCTTAACCCCAGTGATCAGAAATTGTCAAAACATGTTTTTCAGCAGAAATAAACACGTTTTGGCAACTTTGGTCACCCCTTTGTAAGTTATATGGCAGGAACAGCACAGTTTTCAAAACGTGTTTTTCAGCCCGAAATAAACGCTTTTTCTCAGCAGTTGGAATCGCAGTGTAACTGCCTGGCTCAGAAGAGTACACTGAGTCAGCCCTTAACCCCAGTGTGCAGAAATTGTCAAAACGTGTTTTTCAGCAGAAATAAACAGGTTTTGGCAACTTTGGTCACCAACATGTA
Source organism: Atractosteus spatula (assembly GCF_055471065.1). Classification (NCBI taxonomy): domain Eukaryota; kingdom Metazoa; phylum Chordata; class Actinopteri; order Semionotiformes; family Lepisosteidae; genus Atractosteus; species Atractosteus spatula. The sequence continues at coordinate 11,347,624 of NC_142728.1, read as the reverse complement.
ACTTATAGGGCAGGAACAGCACAGGTTTCAAAACGTTTTTTTCAGCCCGAAATAAACGCTTTTTCTCAGCACTTGGAATCGCAGTGTAACTGCCTGGCTCAGAAGAGCACACTGTGTCAGCCCTTAACCCCAGTAATCAGAAATTGTCAAAACGTGTTTTTCAGCAGAAATAAACACGTTTTGGCAAATTTGGTCACCCCCATGTAAGTTATAGGTCAGGAACAGCACAGTTTTCAAAACGTGTTTTTCAGCCCGAAATAAACGCGTTTTCTCAGCCCTTGGAATCGCAGTGTAACTACCTGGCTCAGAAGAGCCCACTGAGTCAGCCCTTAACCCCAGTGTGCAGAAATTGTCAAAACGTGTTTTTCAGCAGAAATAAACACGTTTTGGCAACTTTGGTCACCCCCTTGTAACTTATAGGGCAGGAACAGCACAGTTTTCAAAACGTGTTTTTCAGCCCGAAATAAACGCATTTTCTCAGCCCTTAGAATCGCAGTGTAACTGCCTGGCTCAGAAGAGCCCACTGAGTCAGCCCTTAACCCGAAAATGCAGAAATTGTCAAAACGTCTTTTTCAGCAGAAATAAACACGTATTGGCAACTTTGGTCACCCCCATGTAACTTATAGGGCAGGAACAGCACACTTTTCAAAACGTGTTTTTCAGCCCGAAATAAACGCGTTTTCTCAGCCCTTGGAATCGCAGTGTAACTGCCTGGCTCAGAAGAGCCCACTGAGTCAGCCCTTAACCCCAGTGTGCAGAAATTGTCAAAACGTGTTTTCCAGCAGAAATAAACATGTTTTGGCAACTTTGGTCACCCCCATGTAAGTTATAGGGCAGGAACAGCACAGTTTTCAAAACGTGTTTTTCAGCCCGAAATAAACGCTTTTTCTCAGCCCTTGGAATCACAGTGTAACTGCCTGGCTCAGAAGAGTACACTGAGTCAGCCCTTAACACCAGTGTGCAGAAATTGTCAAATCGTGTTTTTCAGCAGAAATAAACAGGTTTTGGCAACTTTGGTCACCAACATGTAACTTATAGGGCAGGAACAGCACAGGTTTCAAAACGTTTTTTTCAGCCCGAAATAAACGCTTTTTCTCAGCACTTGGAATCGCAGTGTAACTGCTTGGCTCAGAAGAGCACACTGAGTCAGCCCTTCACCACAGTGATCAGAAATTGTCAAAACGTGTTTTTCAGCAGAAATAAACACGTTTTGGCAACTTTGGTCACCCCCATGTAAGTTATAGGGCAGGAACAGCACAGTTTTCAAAACGTGTTTTTCAGCCCGAAATAAACGCTTTTTCTCAGCACTTGGAATCGCAGTGTAACTGCTTGGCTCAGAAGAGCACACTGAGTCAGCCCTTAACCCCAGTGATCAGAAATTGTCAAAACATGTTTTTCAGCAGAAATAAACACGTTTTGGCAACTTTGGTCACCCCTTTGTAAGTTATAGGGCAGGAACAGCACAGTTTTCAAAACGTGTTTTTCAGCCCGAAATAAACGCTTTTTCTCAGCACTTGGAATCGCAGTGTAACTGCCTGGCTCAGAAGAGTACACTGAGTCAGCCCTTAACCCCAGTGTGCAGAAATTGTCAAAACGTGTTTTTCAGCAGAAATAAACAGGTTTTGGCAACTTTGGTCACCAACATGTAACTTATAGGGCAGGAACAGCACAGGTTTCAAAACGTTTTTTTCAGCCCGAAATAAACGCTTTTTCTCAGCACTTGGAATCGCAGTGTAACTGCCTGGCTCAGAAGAGCACACTGTGTCAGCCCTTAACCCCAGTAATCAGAAATTGTCAAAACGTGTTTTTCAGCAGAAATAAACACGTTTTGGCAAATTTGGTCACCCCCATGTAAGTTATAGGTCAGGAACAGCACAGTTTTCAAAACGTGTTTTTCAGCCCGAAATAAACGCTTTTTCTCAGCACTTGGAATCGCAGTATAACTGCTTGGCTCAGAAGAGCACACTGAGTCAGCCATTCACCCCAGTGATCAGAAATTGTCAAAACGTGTTTTTCAGCAGAAATAAACACGTTTTGGCAACTTTGGTCACCCCCATGTAAGTTATAGGGCAGGAATAGCACAGTTTTCAAAACGTGTTTTTCAGCCCGAAATAAACGCTTTTTCTCAGCACTTGGAATCGCAGTGTAACTGCTTGGCTCAGAAGAGCACACTGAGTCAGCCCTTAACCCCAGTGATCAGAAATTGTCAAAACATGTTTTTCAGCAGAAATAAACACGTTTTGGCAACTTTGGTCACCCCCATGTAAGTTATAAGGCAGGAACAGCACAGTTTTCAAAACGTGTTTTTCAGCCAGAAATAAACGCTTTTTCTCAGCACTTGGAATCGCAGTGTAACTGCTTGGCTCAGAAGAGCACACTGAGTCAGCCCTTAACCCCAGTGATCAGAAATTGTCAAAACGTGTTTTTCAGCAGATATAAACACGTTTTGGCAACTTTGGTCACCCCCATGTAAGTTATAGGGCAGGAACAGCACAGTTTTCAAAACGTGTTTTTCAGCCCGAAATAAACGCTTTTTCTCAGCCGTTGGAATCGCAGTGTAACTGCCTGGCTCAGAAGAGTACACTGAGTCAGCCCTTAACCCCAGTGTGCAGAAATTGTCAAATCGTGTTTTTCAGCAGAAATAAACAGGTTTTGGCAACTTTGGTCACCAACATGTAACTTATAGGGCAGGAACAGCACAGGTTTCAAAACGTTTTTTTCAGCCCGAAATAAACGCTTTTTCTCAGCACTTGGAATCGCAGTGTAACTGCTTGGCTCAGAAGAGCACACTGAGTCAGCCCTTCACCACAGTGATCAGAAATTGTCAAAACGTGTTTTTCAGCAGAAATAAACACGTTTTGGCAACTTTGGTCACCCCCATGTAAGTTATAGGGCAGGAACAGCACAGTTTTCAAAACGTGTTTTTCAGCCCGAAATAAACGCTTTTTCTCAGCACTTGGAATCGCAGTGTAACTGCTTGGCTCAGAAGAGCACACTGAGTCAGCCCTTAACCCCAGTGATCAGAAATTGTCAAAACATGTTTTTCAGCAGAAATAAACACGTTTTGGCAACTTTGGTCACCCCTATGTAACTTATAGGGCAGGAACAGCACAGGTTTCAAAACGTTTTTTTCAGCCCGAAATAAACGCTTTTTCTCAGCACTTGGAATCGCAGTGTAACTGCTTGGCTCAGAAGAGCACACTGAGTCAGCCCTTCACCACAGTGATCAGAAATTGTCAAAACGTGTTTTTCAGCAGAAATAAACACGTTTTCGCAGCTTTGGTCACCCCCATGTAAGTTATAGGGCAGGAACAGCACAGTTTTCAAAACGTGTTTTTCAGCCCGAAATAAACGCTTTTTCTCAGCACTTGGAATCGCAGTGTAACTGCTTGGCTCAGAAGAGCACACTGAGTCAGCCCTTAACCCCAGTGATCAGAAATTGTCAAAACATGTTTTTCAGCAGAAATAAACACGTTTTGGCAACTTTGGTCACCCCCATGTAAGTTATAGGGCAGGAACAGCACACTTTTTAAAACGTGTTTTTCAGCCCGAAATAAACGCTTTTTCTCAGCCCTTGGAATCGCAGTGTAACTGCCTGGCTCAGAAGAGCACACTGTGTCAGCCCTTAACCCCAGTGTTCAGAAATTGTCAAAACGTGTTTTTCAGCAGAAATAAACACGTTTTGGCAACTTTGGTCACCCCCATGTAAGTTATAGGTCAGGAACAGCACAGTTTTCAAAACGTGTTTTTCAGCCCGAAATAAACGCTTTTTCTCAGCACTTGGAATCGCAGTGTAACTGCTTGGCTCAGAAGAGCACACTGAGTCAGCCATTCACCCCAGTGATCAGAAATTGTCAAAACGTGTTTTTCAGCAGAAATAAACACGTTTTGGCAACTTTGGTCACCCCCATGTAAGTTATAGGGCAGGAACAGCACAGTTTTCAAAACGTGTTTTTCAGCCCGAAATAAACGCTTTTTCTCAGCACTTGGAATCGCAGTGTAACTGCTTGGCTCAGAAGAGCACACTGAGTCAGACCTTCACCCCAGTGATCAGAAATTGTCAAAACGTGTTTTTCAGCAGAAATAAACAGGTTTTGGCAACTTTGGTCACCAACATGTAACTTATAGGGCAGGAACAGCACAGGTTTCAAAACGTTTTTTTCAGCCCGAAATAAACGCTTTTTCTCAGCACTTGGAATCGCAGTGTAACTGCATGGCTCAGAAGAGCACACTGAGTCAGCCCTTCACCACAGTGATCAGAAATTGTCAAAACGTCTTTTTCAGCAGAAATAAACACGTTTTGGCAACTTTGGTCACCCCCATGTAAGTTATAGGGCAGGAACAGCACACTTTTCAAAACGTGTTTTTCAGTCCGAAATAAACGCGTTTTCTCAGCCCTTGGAATAGCAGTGGAACTGCCTGTTTCAGAAGAGCCCACTAAGTCAGCCCTTAACCCGAAAATGCAGATATTGTCAAAACGTGTTTTTCAGCAGAAATAAACACGTTTTGGCAACTTTGGTCACCCCCATGTAAGTTATAGGGCAGGAACAGCACACTTTTCAAAACGTGTTTTTCAGCCCGAAATAAACGCTTTTTCTCAGCTCTTGGAATCGCAGTTTAACTGCCTGGCTCAGAAGAGCACACTGAGTCAGCCCTTAACCCCAGTGATCAGAAATTGTCAAAACGTGTTTTTCAGCAGAAATAAACACGTTTTGGCAACTTTGGTCACCCCCATGTAAGTTATAGGGCAGGAAAAGCACAGTTTTCAAAACGTGTTTTTCAGCCTGAAATAAACGCTTTTTCTCAACACTTGGAATCGCAATGTAACTGCCTGGCTGAGAAGAGCACACTGAGTCAGCCCTTAACCCCAGTGATCAGAAATTGTCAAAACGTGTTTTTCAACAGAAATAAACACGTTTTGGCAACTTTGGTCACCCCCATGTAAGTTATAGGGCAGGAACAGCACACTTTTCAAAACGTGTTTTTCAGTCCGAAATAAACGCGTTTTCTCAGCCCTTGAAATAGCAGTGTAACTGCCTGTTTCAGAAGAGCCCACTAAGTCAGCCCTTAACCCGAAAATGCAGATATTGTCAAAACGTGTTTTTCAGCAGAAATAAACACGTTTTGGCAACTTTGGTCACCCCCATGTAAGTTATAGGGCAGGAACAGCACACTTTTCAAAACGTGTTTTTCAGCCCGAAATAAACGCTTTTTCTCAGCCCTTGGAATTGCAGTGTAACTGCCTGGCTCAGAAGAGCACACTTAGTCAGCCCTTAACCCCAGTGATCAGAAATTGTCAAAACGTTTTTTCTGCAGAAATAAACACGTTTTGGCAACTTTGGTCACCCCCATGTAAGTTATAGGGCAGGAACAGCACAGTTTTCAAAACGTGTTTTTCAGCCCGAAATAAACGCTTTTTCTCAGCCCTTGGAATCGCAGTGTAACTGCCTGGCTCAGAAGAGCACACTGAGTCAGCCCTTAACCCCAGTGATCAGAAATTGTCAAAACGTGTTTTTCAGCAGAAATAAACACGTTTTGGCAACTTTGGTCACCCCCATGTAAGTTATAGGGCAGGAACAGCACAGTTTTCAAAACGTGTTTCTCAGCCCGAAATAAACGCATTTTCTCAGCCCTTAGAATCGCATTGTAACTGCTTGGCTCAGAAGAGTACACTGAGTCAGCCCTTAACCCCAGTGTGCAGAAATTGTCAAATCGTGTTTTTCAGCAGAAATAAACAGGTTTTGGCAACTTTGGTCACCAACATGTAACTTATAGGGCAGGAACAGCACAGGTTTCATAACGTGTTTTTCAGCCCGAAATAAACGCTTTTTCTCAGCACTTGGAATCGCAGTGTAACTGCTTGGCTCAGAAGAGCACACTGAGTCAGCCCTTCACCACAGTGATCAGAAATTGTCAAAACATGTTTTTCAGCAGAAATAAACACGTTTTGGCAACTTTGGTCACCCCTATGTAAGTTATAGGGCAGGAACAGCACAGTTTTCAAAACGTGTTTTTCAGCCCGAAATAAACGCTTTTTCTCAGCACTTGGAATCGCAGTGTAACTGCTTGGCTCAGAAGAGCACACTGAGACAGCCCTTAACCCCAGTGATCAGAAATTGTCAAAACATGTTTTTCAGCAGAAATAAACACGTTTTGGCAACTTTGGTCACCCCCATGTAAGTTATAGGTCAGGAACAGCACAGTTTTCAAAACGTGTTTTTCAGCCCGAAATAAACGCTTTTTCTCAGCACTTGGAATCGCAGTGTAACTGCTAGGCTCAGAAGAGCACACTGAGTCAGCCCTTAACCCCAGTGATCAGAAATTGTCAAAACGTGTTTTTCAGCAGAAATAAACACGTTTTGGCAACTTTGGTCACCCCCATGTAAGTTATAGGGCAGGAACAGCACAGTTTTCAAAGTGTTTTTCAGCCCGAAATAAACGCTTTTTCTCAGCACTTTGAATCGCAGTGTAACTGCCTGTTTCAGAAGAGCCCACTGAGTCAGCCCTTAACCCGAAAATGCAGATATTGTCAAAACGTGTTTTTCAGCAGAAATAAACACGTTTTGGCAACTTTGGTCACCCCCATGTAAGTTATAGGGCAGGAACAGCACAGTTTTCAAAACGTGTTTTTCAGCCCGAAATAAACGCTTTTTCTCAGCCCTTGGAATCGCAGTGTAACTGCCTGGCTCAGAAGAGTACACTGAGTCAGCCCTTAACACCAGTGTGCAGAAATTGTCAAATCGTGTTTTTCAGCAGAAATAAACAGGTTTTGGCAACTTTGGTCACCCCCATGTAAGTTATAAGGCAGGAACAGCACAGTTTTCAAAACGTGTTTTTCAGCCAGAAATAAACGCTTTTTCTCAGCACTTGGAATCGCAGTGTAACTGCTTGGCTCAGAAGAGCACACTGAGTCAGCCCTTCACCACAGTGATCAGAAATTGTCAAAACGTGTTTTTCAGCAGAAATAAACACGTTTTCGCAACTTTGGTCACCCCCATGTAAGTTATAGGGCAGGAACAGCACAGTTTTCAAAACGTGTTTTTCAGCCCGAAATAAACGCTTTTTCTCAGCTCTTGGAATCGCAGTGTAACTGCCTGGCTCAGAAGAGCACACTGAGTCAGCCCTTCACCCCAGTGATCAGAAATTGTCAAAACGTGTTTTTCAGCAGAAATAAACAGGTTTTGGCAACTTTGGTCACCAACATGTAACTTATAGGGCAGGAACAGCACAGGTTTTAAAACGTTTTTTTCAGCCCGAAATAAACGCTTTTTCTCAGCACTTGGAATCGCAGTGTAACTGCTTGGCACAGAAGAGCACACTGAGTCAGCCCTTCACCACAGTGATCAGAAATTGTCAAAACGTGTTTTTCAGCAGAAATAAACACGTTTTGGCAACTTTGGTCACCGCCATGTAAGTTATAGGGCAGGAACAGCACAGTTTTCAAAACGTGTTTTTCAGCCCGAAATAAACGCTTTTTCTCAGCACTTGGAATCGCAGTGTAAATGCTTGGCTCAGAAGAGCACACTGAGTCAGCCCTTAACCCCAGTGATCAGAAATTGTCAAAACATGTTTTTCAGCAGAAATAAACACGTTTTGGCAACTTTGGTCACCCCCATGTAAGTTATAAGGCAGGAACAGCACAGTTTTCAAAACGTGTTTTTCAGCCCGAAATAAACGCTTTTTCTCAGCACTTGGAATCGCAGTGTAACTGCTTGGCTCAGAAGAGCACACTGAGTCAGCCCTTAACCCCAGTGATCAGAAATTGTCAAAACGTGTTTTTCAGCAGAAATAAAGACGTTTTGGCAACTTTGGTCACCCCCATGTAAGTTATAGGTCAGGAACAGCACAGTTTTCAAAACGTGTTTTTCAGCCCGAAATAAACGCTTTTTCTCAGCCCTTGGAATCGCAGTGTAACTTCCTGGCTCACAAGAGCACACTGAGTCAGCCCTTCACCCCAGTGATCAGAAATTGTCAAAACGTGTTTTTCAGCAGAAACAAACACGTTTTGGCAACTTTGGTCACCAACATGTAACTTATAGGGCAGGAACTGCACAGTTTTCAAAACGTGTTTTTCAGCCCGAAATAAACGCTTTTTCTCAGCACTTGGAATCGCAGTGTAACTGCTTGGCTCAGAAGAGCACACTGAGTCAGCCCTTCACCCCAGTGATCAGAAATTGTCAAAACGTGTTTTTCAGCAGAAATAAACACGTTTTGGCAACTTTGGTCACCCCCATGTAAGTTATAGGGCAGGAACAGCACACTTTTCAAAACGTGTTTTTCAGTCCGAAATAAACGCGTTTTCTCAGCCCTTGGAATAGCAGTGTAACTGCCTGTTTCAGAAGAGCCCACTAAGTCAGCCCTTAACCCGAAAATGCAGATATTTTCAAAACGTGTTTTTCAGCAGAAATAAACACGTTTTGGCAACTTTGGTCACCCCCATGTAAGTTATAGGGCAGGAACAGCACACTTTTCAAAACGTGTTTTTCAGCCCGAAATAAACGCTTTTTCTCAGCTCTTGGAATCGCAGTTTAACTGCCTGGCTCAGAAGAGCACACTGACTCAGCCCTAAACCCCAGTGATCAGAAATTGTCAAAACGTGTTTTTCAGCAGAAATAAACACGTTTTGGCAACTTTGGTCACCCCCATGTAAGTTATAGGGCAGGAAAAGCACAGTTTTCAAAACGTGTTTTTCAGCCTGAAATAAACGCTTTTTCTCAACACTTGGAATCGCAATGTAACTGCCTGGCTGAGAAGAGCACACTGAGTCAGCCCTTAACCCCAGTGATCAGAAAATGTCAAAACGTGTTTTTCAACAGAAATAAACACGTTTTGGCAACTTTGGTCACCCCCATGTAAGTTATAGGGCAGGAACAGCACACTTTTCAAAACGTGTTTTTCAGTCCGAAATAAACGCATTTTCTCAGCCCTTGGAATAGCAGTGTAACTGCCTGTTTCAGAAGAGCCCACTAAGTCAGCCCTTAACCCGAAAATGCAGATATTGTCAAAACGTGTTTTTCAGCAGAAATAAACACGTTTTGGCAACTTTGGTCACCCCCATGTAAGTTATAGGGCAGGAACAGCACACTTTTCAAAACGTGTTTTTCAGCCCGAAATAAACGCTTTTTCTCAGCCCTTGGAATCGCAGTGTAACTGCCTGGCTCAGAAGAGCACACTGTGTCAGCCCTTAACCCCAGTAATCAGAAATTGTCAAAACGTGTTTTTCAGCAGAAATAAACACGTTTTGGCAAATTTGGTCACCCCCATGTAAGTTATAGGTCAGGAACAGCACAGTTTTCAAAACGTGTTTTTCAGCCCGAAATAAACGCTTTTTCTCAGCACTTGGAATCGCAGTGTAACTGCTTGGCTCAGAAGAGCACACTGAGTCAGCCATTCACCCCAGTGATCAGAAATTGTCAAAACGTGTTTTTCAGCAGAAATAAACACGTTTTGGCAACTTTGGTCACCCCCATGTAAGTTATAGGGCAGGAAAAGCACAGTTTTCAAAACGTGTTTTTCAGCCTGAAATAAACGCTTTTTCTCAACACTTGGAATCGCAATGTAACTGCCTGGCTGAGAAGAGCACACTGAGTCAGCCCTTAACCCCAGTGATCAGAAATTGTCAAAACGTGTTTTTCAACAGAAATAAACACGTTTTGGCAACTTTGGTCACCCCCATGTAAGTTATAGGGCAGGAACAGCACACTTTTCAAAACGTGTTTTTCAGTCCGAAATAAACGCGTTTTCTCAGCCCTTGAAATAGCAGTGTAACTGCCTGTTTCAGAAGAGCCCACTAAGTCAGCCCTTAACCCGAAAATGCAGATATTGTCAAAACGTGTTTTTCAGCAGAAATAAACACGTTTTGGCAACTTTGGTCACCCCCATGTAAGTTATAGGGCAGGAACAGCACACTTTTCAAAACGTGTTTTTCAGCCCGAAATAAACGCTTTTTCTCAGCCCTTGGAATTGCAGTGTAACTGCCTGGCTCAGAAGAGCACACTTAGTCAGCCCTTAACCCCAGTGATCAGAAATTGTCAAAACGTTTTTTCTGCAGAAATAAACACGTTTTGGCAACTTTGGTCACCCCCATGTAAGTTATAGGGCAGGAACAGCACAGTTTTCAAAACGTGTTTTTCAGCCCGAAATAAACGCTTTTTCTCAGCCCTTGGAATCGCAGTGTAACTGCCTGGCTCAGAAGAGCACACTGAGTCAGCCCTTAACCCCAGTGATCAGAAATTGTCAAAACGTGTTTTTCAGCAGAAATAAACACGTTTTGGCAACTTTGGTCACCCCCATGTAAGTTATAGGGCATTAACAGCACAGTTTTCAAAACGTGTTTCTCAGCCCGAAATAAACGCATTTTCTCAGCCCTTAGAATCGCATTGTAACTGCTTGGCTCAGAAGAGTACACTGAGTCAGCCCTTAACCCCAGTGTGCAGAAATTGTCAAATCGTGTTTTTCAGCAGAAATAAACAGGTTTTGGCAACTTTGGTCACCAACATGTAACTTATAGGGCAGGAACAGCACAGGTTTCATAACGTGTTTTTCAGCCCGAAATAAACGCTTTTTCTCAGCACTTGGAATCGCAGTGTAACTGCTTGGCTCAGAAAAGCACACTGAGTCAGCCCTTCACCACAGTGATCAGAAATTGTCAAAACATGTTTTTCAGCAGAAATAAACACGTTTTGGCAACTTTGGTCACCCCTATGTAAGTTATAGGGCAGGAACAGCACAGTTTTCAAAACGTGTTTTTCAGCCCGAAATAAACGCTTTTTCTCAGCACTTGGAATCGCAGTGTAACTGCTTGGCTCAGAAGAGCACACTGAGACAGCCCTTAACCCCAGTGATCAGAAATTGTCAAAACATGTTTTTCAGCAGAAATAAACACGTTTTGGCAACTTTGGTCACCCCCATGTAAGTTATAGGTCAGGAACAGCACAGTTTTCAAAACGTGTTTTTCAGCCCGAAATAAACGCTTTTTCTCAGCACTTGGAATCGCAGTGTAACTGCTAGGCTCAGAAGAGCACACTGAGTCAGCCCTTAACCCCAGTGATCAGAAATTGTCAAAACGTGTTTTTCAGCAGAAATAAACACGTTTTGGCAACTTTGGTCACCCCCATGTAAGTTATAGGGCAGGAACAGCACAGTTTTCAAAGTGTTTTTCAGCCCGAAATAAACGCTTTTTCTCAGCACTTTGAATCGCAGTGTAACTGCCTGTTTCAGAAGAGCCCACTGAGTCAGCCCTTAACCCGAAAATGCAGATATTGTCAAAACGTGTTTTTCAGCAGAAATAAACACGTTTTGGCAACTTTGGTCACCCCCATGTAAGTTATAGGGCAGGAACAGCACAGTTTTCAAAACGTGTTTTTCAGCCCGAAATAAACGCTTTTTCTCAGCCCTTGGAATCGCAGTGTAACTGCCTGGCTCAGAAGAGTACACTGAGTCAGCCCTTAACACCAGTGTGCAGAAATTGTCAAATCGTGTTTTTCAGCAGAAATAAACAGGTTTTGGCAACTTTGGTCACCCCCATGTAAGTTATAAGGCAGGAACAGCACAGTTTTCAAAACGTGTTTTTCAGCCAGAAATAAACGCTTTTTCTCAGCACTTGGAATCGCAGTGTAACTGCTTGGCTCAGAAGAGCACACTGAGTCAGCCCTTCACCACAGTGATCAGAAATTGTCAAAACGTGTTTTTCAGCAGAAATAAACACGTTTTCGCAACTTTGGTCACCCCCATGTAAGTTATAGGGCAGGAACAGCACAGTTTTCAAAACGTGTTTTTCAGCCCGAAATAAACGCTTTTTCTCAGCTCTTGGAATCGCAGTGTAACTGCCTGGCTCAGAAGAGCACACTGAGTCAGCCCTTCACCCCAGTGATCAGAAATTGTCAAAACGTGTTTTTCAGCAGAAATAAACAGGTTTTGGCAACTTTGGTCACCAACATGTAACTTATAGGGCAGGAACAGCACAGGTTTTAAAACGTTTTTTTCAGCCCGAAATAAACGCTTTTTCTCAGCACTTGGAATCGCAGTGTAACTGCTTGGCACAGAAGAGCACACTGAGTCAGCCCTTCACCACAGTGATCAGAAATTGTCAAAACGTGTTTTTCAGCAGAAATAAACACGTTTTGGCAACTTTGGTCACCGCCATGTAAGTTATAGGGCAGGAACAGCACAGTTTTCAAAACTTGTTTTTCAGCCCGAAATAAACGCTTTTTCTCAGCACTTGGAATCGCAGTGTAAATGCTTGGCTCAGAAGAGCACACTGAGTCAGCCCTTAACCCCAGTGATCAGAAATTGTCAAAACATGTTTTTCAGCAGAAATAAACACGTTTTGGCAACTTTGGTCACCCCCATGTAAGTTATAAGGCAGGAACAGCACAGTTTTCAAAACGTGTTTTTCAGCCCGAAATAAACGCTTTTTCTCAGCACTTGGAATCGCAGTGTAACTGCTTGGCTCAGAAGAGCACACTGAGTCAGCCCTTAACCCCAGTGATCAGAAATTGTCAAAACGTGTTTTTCAGCAGAAATAAAGACGTTTTGGCAACTTTGGTCACCCCCATGTAAGTTATAGGTCAGGAACAGCACAGTTTTCAAAACGTGTTTTTCAGCCCGAAATAAACGCTTTTTCTCAGCCCTTGGAATCGCAGTGTAACTTCCTGGCTCACAAGAGCACACTGAGTCAGCCCTTCACCCCAGTGATCAGAAATTGTCAAAACGTGTTTTTCAGCAGAAACAAACACGTTTTGGCAACTTTGGTCACCAACATGTAACTTATAGGGCAGGAACTGCACAGTTTTCAAAACGTGTTTTTCAGCCCGAAATAAACGCTTTTTCTCAGCACTTGGAATCGCAGTGTAACTGCTTGGCTCAGAAGAGCACACTGAGTCAGCCCTTCACCCCAGTGATCAGAAATTGTCAAAACGTGTTTTTCAGCAGAAATAAACACGTTTTGGCAACTTTGGTCACCCCCATGTAAGTTATAGGGCAGGAACAGCACACTTTTCAAAACGTGTTTTTCAGTCCGAAATAAACGCGTTTTCTCAGCCCTTGGAATAGCAGTGTAACTGCCTGTTTCAGAAGAGCCCACTAAGTCAGCCCTTAACCCGAAAATGCAGATATTTTCAAAACGTGTTTTTCAGCAGAAATAAACACGTTTTGGCAACTTTGGTCACCCCCATGTAAGTTATAGGGCAGGAACAGCACACTTTTCAAAACGTGTTTTTCAGCCCGAAATAAACGCTTTTTCTCAGCTCTTGGAATCGCAGTTTAACTGCCTGGCTCAGAAGAGCACACTGACTCAGCCCTTAACCCCAGTGATCAGAAATTGTCAAAACGTGTTTTTCAGCAGAAATAAACACGTTTTGGCAACTTTGGTCACCCCCATGTAAGTTATAGGGCAGGAAAAGCACAGTTTTCAAAACGTGTTTTTCAGCCTGAAATAAACGCTTTTTCTCAACACTTGGAATCGCAATGTAACTGCCTGGCTGAGAAGAGCACACTGAGTCAGCCCTTAACCCCAGTGATCAGAAAATGTCAAAACGTGTTTTTCAACAGAAATAAACACGTTTTGGCAACTTTGGTCACCCCCATGTAAGTTATAGGGCAGGAACAGCACACTTTTCAAAACGTGTTTTTCAGTCCGAAATAAACGCATTTTCTCAGCCCTTGGAATAGCAGTGTAACTGCCTGTTTCAGAAGAGCCCACTAAGTCAGCCCTTAACCCGAAAATGCAGATATTGTCAAAACGTGTTTTTCAGCAGAAATAAACACGTTTTGGCAACTTTGGTCACCCCCATGTAAGTTATAGGGCAGGAACAGCACACTTTTCAAAACGTGTTTTTCAGCCCGAAATAAACGCTTTTTCTCAGCCCTTGGAATCGCAGTGTAACTGCCTGGCTCAGAAGAGCACACTGTGTCAGCCCTTAACCCCAGTAATCAGAAATTGTCAAAACGTGTTTTTCAGCAGAAATAAACACGTTTTGGCAAATTTGGTCACCCCCATGTAAGTTATAGGTCAGGAACAGCACAGTTTTCAAAACGTGTTTTTCAGCCCGAAATAAACGCTTTTTCTCAGCACTTGGAATCGCAGTGTAACTGCTTGGCTCAGAAGAGCACACTGAGTCAGCCATTCACCCCAGTGATCAGAAATTGTCAAAACGTGTTTTTCAGCAGAAATAAACACGTTTTGGCAACTTTGGTCACCCCCATGTAAGTTATAGGGCAGGAACAGCACAGTTTTCAAAACGTGTTTTTCAGCCCGAAATAAACGCTTTTTCTCAGCACTTGGAATCGCAGTGTAACTGCTTGGCTCAGAAGAGCACACTGAGTCAGCCCTTAACCCCAGTGATCAGAAATTGTCAAAACATGTTTTTCAGCAGAAATAAACACGTTTTGGCAACTTTGGTCACCCCCATGTAAGTTATAAGGCAGGAACAGCACAGTTTTCAAAACGTGTTCTTCAGCCCGAAATAAACGCTTTTTCTCAGCTCTTGGAATCGCAGTGTAACTGCCTGGCTCAGAAGAGCACACTGAGTCAGCCCTTCACCCCAGTGATCAGAAATTGTCAAAACGTGTTTTTCAGCAGAAATAAACACGTTTTGGCAACTTTGGTCACCCCCATGTAAGTTATAAGGCAGGAACAGCACAGTTTTCAAAACGTGTTTTTCAGCCCGAAATAAACGCTTTTTCTCAGCACTTGGAATCGCAGTGTAACTGCTTGGCTCAGAAGAGCACACTGAGTCAGCCCTTAACCCCAGTGATCAGAAATTGTCAAAACGTGTTTTTCAGCAGAAATAAAGACGTTTTGGCAACTTTGGTCACCCCCATGTAATTTATAGGTCAGGAACAGCACAGTTTTCAAAACGTGTTTTTCAGCCCGAAATAAACGCTTTTTCTCAGCCCTTGGAATCGCAGTGTAACTTCCTGGCTCACAAGAGCACACTGAGTCAGCCCTTCACCCCAGTGATCAGAAATTGTCAAAACGTGTTTTTCAGCAGAAACAAACACGTTTTGGCAACTTTGGTCACCAACATGTAACTTATAGGGCAGGAACTGCACAGTTTTCAAAACGTGTTTTTCAGCCCGAAATAAACGCTTTTTCTCAGCACTTGGAATCGCAGTGTAACTGCTTGGCTCAGAAGAGCACACTGAGTCAGCCCTTCACCCCAGTGATCAGAAATTGTCAAAACGTGTTTTTCAGCAGAAATAAACACGTTTTGGCAACTTTGGTCACCCCCATGTAAGTTATAGGGCAGGAACAGCACACTTTTCAAAACGTGTTTTTCAGTCCGAAATAAACGCGTTTTCTCAGCCCTTGGAATAGCAGTGGAACTGCCTGTTTCAGAAGAGCCCACTAAGTCAGCCCTTAACCCGAAAATGCAGATATTGTCAAAACGTGTTTTTCAGCAGAAATAAACACGTTTTGGCAACTTTGGTCACCCCCATGTAAGTTATAGGGCAGGAACAGCACACTTTTCAAAACGTGTTTTTCAGCCCGAAATAAACGCTTTTTCTCAGCTCTTGGAATCGCAGTTTAACTGCCTGGCTCAGAAGAGCACACTGAGTCAGCCCTTAACCCCAGTGATCAGAAATTGTCAAAACGTGTTTTTCAGCAGAAATAAACACGTTTTGGCAACTTTGGTCACCCCCATGTAAGTTATAGGGCAGGAAAAGCACAGTTTTCAAAACGTGTTTTTCAGCCTGAAATAAACGCTTTTTCTCAACACTTGGAATCGCAATGTAACTGCCTGGCTGAGAAGAGCACACTGAGTCAGCCCTCAACCCCAGTGATCAGAAATTGTCAAAACGTGTTTTTCAACAGAAATAAACACGTTTTGGCAACTTTGGTCACCCCCATGTAAGTTATAGGGCAGGAACAGCACACTTTTCAAAACGTGTTTTTCAGTCCGAAATAAACGCGTTTTCTCAGCCCTTGAAATAGCAGTGTAACTGCCTGTTTCAGAAGAGCCCACTAAGTCAGCCCTTAACCCGAAAATGCAGATATTGTCAAAACATGTTTTTCAGCAGAAATAAACACGTTTTGGCAACTTTGGTCACCCCCATGTAAGTTATAGGGCAGGAACAGCACACTTTTCAAAACGTGTTTTTCAGCCCGAAATAAACGCTTTTTCTCAGCCCTTGGAATTGCAGTGTAACTGCCTGGCTCAGAAGAGCACACTTAGTCAGCCCTTAACCCCAGTGATCAGAAATTGTCAAAACGTGTTTTTCTGCAGAAATAAACACGTTTTGGCAACTTTGGTCACCCCCATTTAAGTTATAGGGCAGGAACAGCACAGTTTTCAAAACGTGTTTTTCAGCCCGAAATAAACGCTTTTTCTCAGCCCTTGGAATCGCAGTGTAACTGCCTGGCTCAGAAGAGCACACTGAGTCAGCCCTTAACCCCAGTGATCAGAAATTGTCAAAACGTGTTTTTCAGCAGAAATAAACACGTTTTGGCAACTTTGGTCACCCCCATGTAACTTATAGGGCAGGAACAGCACAGTTTTCAAAACGTGTTTTTCAGCCCGAAATAAACGCTTTTTCTCAGCACTTGGAATCGCAGTGTAACTGCTTGGCTCAGAAGAGCACACTGAGACAGCCCTTAACCCCAGTGATCAGAAATTGTCAAAACGTGTTTTTCAGCAGAAATAAACACGTTTTGGCAACTTTGGTCACCCCCATGTAAGTTATAGGTCAGGAACAGCACAGTTTTCAAAACGTGTTTTTCAGCCCGAAATAAACGCTTTTTCTCAGCACTTGGAATCGCAGTGTAACTGCTAGGCTCAGAAGAGCACACTGAGTCAGCCCTTAACCCCAGTGATCAGAAATTGTCAAAACGTGTTTTTCAGCAGAAATAAACACGTTTTGGCAACTTTGGTCACCCCCATGTAAGTTATAGGGCAGGAACAGCACAGTTTTCAAAGTGTTTTTCAGCCCGAAATAAACGCTTTTTCTCAGCACTTTGAATCGCAGTGTAACTGCCTGTTTCAGAAGAGCCCACTGAGTCAGCCCTTAACCCGAAAATGCAGATATTATCAAAACGTGTTTTTCAGCAGAAATAAACACGTTTTGGCAACTTTGGTCACCCCCATGTAAGTTATAGGGCAGGAACAGCACAGTTTTCAAAACGTGTTTTTCAGCCCGAAATAAACGCTTTTTCTCAGCCCTTGGAATCGCAGTGTAACTGCCTGGCTCAGAAGAGTACACTGAGTCAGCCCTTAACACCAGTGTGCAGAAATTGTCAAATCGTGTTTTTCAGCAGAAATAAACAGGTTTTGGCAACTTTGGTCACCCCCATGTAAGTTATAAGGCAGGAACAGCACAGTTTTCAAAACGTGTTTTTCAGCCAGAAATAAACGCTTATTCTCAGCACTTGGAATCGCAGTGTAACTGCTTGGCTCAGAAGAGCACACTGAGTCAGCCCTTCACCACAGTGATCAGAAATTGTCAAAACGTGTTTTTCAGCAGAAATAAACACGTTTTCGCAACTTTGGTCACCCCCATGTAAGTTATAGGGCAGGAACAGCACAGTTTTCAAAACGTGTTTTTCAGCCCGAAATAAACGCTTTTTCTCAGCTCTTGGAATCGCAGTGTAACTGCCTGGCTCAGAAGAGCACACTGAGTCAGCCCTTCACCCCAGTGATCAGAAATTGTCAAAACGTGTTTTTCAGCAGAAATAAACAGGTTTTGGCAACTTTGGTCACCAACATGTAACTTATAGGGCAGGAACAGCACAGGTTTTAAAACGTTTTTTTCAGCCCGAAATAAACGCTTTTTCTCAGCACTTGGAATCGCAGTGTAACTGCTTGGCTCAGAAGAGCACACTGAGTCAGCCCTTCACCACAGTGATCAGAAATTGTCAAAACGTGTTTTTCAGCAGAAATAAACACGTTTTGGCAACTTTGGTCACCGCCATGTAAGTTATAGGGCAGGAACAGCACAGTTTTCAAAACGTGTTTTTCAGCCCGAAATAAACGCTTTTTCTCAGCACTTGGAATCGCAGTGTAACTGCTTGGCTCAGAAGAGCACACTGAGTCAGCCCTTAACCCCAGTGATCAGAAATTGTCAAAACATGTTTTTCAGCAGAAATAAACACGTTTTGGCAACTTTGGTCACCCCCATGTAAGTTACAGATGCAGCCATTCAAAATGCGTGAGGTATTTCGCGGCATACCCCGGTGGGCGTGTCACAGTATCACGCGGTATGACGCAGTTAACGTGTTGTCACGTGGTTAACTATCCGGCGTCGCCTTGTAAAACCGCCAGGGGGAGCTTAACCTCTCATGTACAGCATTTGAGCCTTTAATTTTGAACTGTGTATTACAGCATGTTAATCATCAGTCATTAAAATGTTGGTATATTTTATGAAAGCAAGATTGCTCAGTTGGACAAAAGTACACAGCCTACCTTTATCATAAATATTTATGCATCAAAGCCTTTACTGAAGATATTACTAATAGTATTAATAATGGATGACTTTAGACAAGCTGTATACTCAAAGTATAATTTCTTTAGCACATTTGTACAAGCACTTGGAATCTGTCCAAGCCATACTTTGTCAGGCATTTTGTTTTACTTCAACGGGCATAAAAACTTCCTTGCTTTTAACAGGGCGTTTCATAATTTCTAACTACGAAAATGATTTAAAATGCGACACTTATCATTCAACTAGAGCTTAAAATATCACAAGGATCCTCAAGAGCACAGCAAAGAGTGTATTAAAAGACACTTGTATTTATCAACGCTTTCTTTTCCGTATACCAGATTTTATGGAACCACTTCAGAGGGGTGTCAGCCAGTCAGATTCCAGGATTCGGCACTTTAAAGGAAAAATACACACCGGTATTCCATTTCTCCCTAACGATTTTAAGCATCGAAGTATTTAACTAGCATGTGAAACAGCGTGTGAAAAAGTGGTAGTTTTAAGCTTTTCTGCTAATATAATATGGAATCGATATTGATTTAAATCGTGTTCTGATTTAAATCGCAAACGCGTGTTTAATTATATGTGTTTTTTAATCATAATCAGGCTAATGCAACATAAATTGATACAGTATCTTTGTCTTCTAAGCATCTTAATAAACTTTCAGCATAGCTTTCTACCCGTCAAGATTTATATTTCTTGGGATTTTGGGATCAAACGTGGAAGGATTAGATTATAATCGTTTTTATTTGTCAAATACGTGATTGTATTTCTGAATGTTATGTGACACCTACAGTAGTTCACTGCTTTAAATACATCGAATTAAGAAAGTTATGTGTAGCACTTTAGATCTTTTTTCTGAACCAGGGAAAATCTGATCATGTTTCTCTATAACAATAATAAAAAAAACTTTATTTTACATATCGCCTTTAAAAGTGGCATCTCAAAGCAATACAGTAGATCGAAAAACAGTTAAAAGGGACCAGATTAAATACCAGACAATCGCAAACGCATTTTCAATAAAATTATTTTATTCATTCAGCAGTTTGTGAGAGGAACATCCAGCAGGGAGAGACACACACACCGGTTTTCATTGACAAAATTGTTATTTTTTTCAATTCCTTTTGTCTAACAGGAATGTTTTGTTTGTGGACAAACTGTTAGACAAGAGGAAAAGACCGCCTCCTCCTACGAAGCATTAATCGCGTATCTAAGGAAAATTGCAGTATACCTTTGTTCATGCACATCATTATACAGTACAGTATCTCAATTTGTATTTCGATAAAAAAAATCGTTTGCCCAGCCACTACTGTTGTTATTGTTTTTATCCTGTAAAGCGTTTTCTTTTTCTGCGTTTTCCATTTCCTTTTTCTGATCACTCGCTTTCTGGATACACATCTCACCTGTCCTGTTCTTTGTTTTCCTGGTTTGCTGATTATGCCTGCTGCGGTCCACTCCTACCCTCACACCTAAAGAATACTATTTTAAATTTCTTGGCGCAGTTCATTAACCCTTGTATGTGCTGTCCGCGCCCAAAATGCAATTAAAAAAAAGTAAAAAACCGCGCTCAAAATGCAATTTAGAGCTTAATAAGATACACTCCACAGGCAAAATTAAAGACAAAATTAAAGACGATTAAAATCTGTAATCTTTCCACTTGTACTGTGAGTCATCGGACAGTTTCTGCTTTGTGTAAGGATGGTGAGAAAGCTGTGTTCAATGTATTTAAGGGACTCAGAAGTAAAAGAAGATGCTTCATATTGCTTGACTAATTTTAAAAACCAAGTTATAAATGCAGACGCTCCCTCGGTGCCGCGCCGGGTGTAAATATCAAAGTATACATTCCCAACAAGAATTGTACCCATCTGTCATGCAAATAAAACACCTTGAATTGAATTGAGGGAGAGATGGGGGTAGTGGGACAGAGATACTGTAGACAGACTCAAGGCAAATAAGATACTTATGGGTACGCAGACATTCACGACAGCAACATACGAAACGTTTGCACGTACTGTATAGTTAAGTTATTACTTGGTTTTCAAAGTGCAACGAAATACAATATTGTTGTTGCTGCTGTTCTGGTTGTTTTTATCCCGTAAAGCGTTTTGAGAAGCCACCTTTAAAGGCGATATATACTGTAAAACCACTGATTCTTATGGAATGTGTTCCGCGGGAGATTCAAATTTTTATTTATTTATTTTTTAATCGCGTATCTTAGGAAATCTCAGTATAACTTTGTTCATGAACAGTGGCATGTTACATTATCATTCGTTTTTTTAACAAGGCTCGCCAGCTAATGTGAATCGAAACCTGTCTTGCTAGCTTTTAAAGTCGTGCATGTGTAAACTGTACTAGAGGGCATGCAAGTTACTCTGCCCCTTTCAGCGGCAGGGAGTCCCTCTGCTGCAACACACAGCAGACAGAACGGGAGACTATTGCCTTTCATATCTGACACCAGTGAAGTAAAAGGGGTGTCTAAAGGGGTGATTTTAGACCACATTTTAGTTACTTTATTTTGTTTACTTTTAACATTTCTGTAATTTACAGTAGATGTCACAATAGAAGCCCGAAGCCTATTATACTCAGTCTAGCCTTGGATCCTCTGAGTCCCTTGACTCAGTTATTGCATATTAATTTCTTGAGATACGCGATTCCATATTATATTCCCTTTTAATCAAATTCTAAAAGTATGCTTGTTGACTCCGGTATCGCGTTACTTAAAGACTTCGATGCTTAAAATGTTTAGGGAGAAATGGAATACTGGTGTGTATGTTTTCTTTAAAGTACCGAGACCAGCCATATACTGAACGTTTAAGTTCCAAAATTAATATCGTTTATGGACTTCACACGCGTTGCAGTATGCTCCTATTCTTTTTATGCTCAGGCACTAAAATCTCCCTTCTGCTTTGTGTAAGGATGGTATCAAGAGCAATCTTAAGTGGTGAGAAAGCTGTGTTCAATGTATTTAAGGGACTCAAAAGTAAAAGAAGATGCTTCATATTGCTTGACTAATTTTAAAAACCAAGTTATAAATGCAGACGCTCCCTCGGTGCGCTGCTCTGGTGCGCCGGCTGTTACACAGTGCCTGTCTGCCGTAAGCGTTACAATATACATACCCAACACTGCTTGTACCCATCTGTCATGCAAATAAAACACCTTGAATTGAATTGAATTGAGGGGAGAGGGGGGGAATACTAAAGCCAATACTGGCTCAATACCCTCAATGGGCTTTGACGTGCTAATGCGTTGGTTTAACAGTCCGGGTGTGGCAGGCTTCCAATGTCAACTCGACTCGATTGGAAGACAATGAACGTATTTTAGCCCTAAATGAATTAATAGCAAACATGGTTTACATAAAATACATTTTTCCAAGAAAGTTTATAATAATACGATCTATAGTTGAAATCTGAGCCTACTTTAAAAATAAAGGAAAAGCATTTTCAGAGAGTAATCATGCTGTGTTTATGTAGAAAAAGCGATTAGGTTTACGAGCAATCTAATTACCTATTCGCTTAAAACGCTATTAAAAATTTACTCTGTTGCACACACACACACAATAGAAGCAGGCACCGCTGTCAGAAGGGAAGATATGTTCAAAATATCGCAAATATCGATCATGTTGCAATATTTTGAAATATAAAAGTCAATTGATTGTCCATAATATCGCTATTCTATTTTTTCGAAGAAATGTTTGTTAAAAGAAAAGACCAGCACCAGCTGGATTCGAAAACACAACCTGTCAGCTGGTAGTCACGTCTACAAGACAGCTCACATGAACAGGCAGGCGAAACAGCCCTACACAGCCCTGTCGCAGCACACGAATACCATTATTAAATTCTTTAGATACGCGATTCCATATTATATTCCCTTTTAATCAAATTCTAAAAGTATGCTTGTTGACTCCGGTATCGCGTTAGTTAAAGACTTTGAAGCTTAAAATGTTTAGGGAGAAATGGAATACTGGTGTGTATTTTTTTCTTTAAAGTACCAAGACCAGCTATACACTGTATGTTTATGTTCCAAAATTAATATCGTTTATGACCTTCACACGCGTTACAGTATGCTCCTATTCTTTTTATGCTCAGCTACTAAGATTTCCCTTCAGTGGTAAAATTCAATACCTACAACGGGCACAGCAAAGACGTTTACTGTCTTTCTACGACAGACCAACGGACCACGAGTGCCCCTGTCGGTCAACCAATCACGTACTGCGGTGCCACGCGTCATCTTGCGTCATACTGAGCGACGTCACCTGCGGTACGTGTCTGTAACGCGCACTTTGAATGGCTGCATCTGTATAAGGCAGGAACAGCACAGTTTTCAAAACGTGTTTTTCAGCCCGAAATAAACGCTTTTTCTCAGCACTTGGAATCGCAGTGTAACTGCTTGGCTCAGAAGAGCACACTGAGTCAGCCCTTAACCCCAGTGATCAGAAATTGTCAAAACGTGTTTTTCAGCAGAAATAAAGACGTTTTGGCAACTTTGGTCACCCCCATGTAAGTTATAGGTCAGGAACAGCACAGTTTTCAAAACGTGTTTTTCAGCCCGAAATAAACGCTTTTTCTCAGCCCTTGGAATCGCAGTGTAACTTCCTGGCTCACAAGAGCACACTGAGTCAGCCCTTCACCCCAGTGATCAGAAATTGTCAAAACGTGTTTTTCAGCAGAAACAAACACGTTTTGGCAACTTTGGTCACCAACATGTAACTTATAGGGCAGGAACTGCACAGTTTTCAAAACGTGTTTTTCAGCCCGAAATAAACGCTTTTTCTCAGCACTTGGAATCGCAGTGTAACTGCTTGGCTCAGAAGAGCACACTGAGTCAGCCCTTCACCCCAGTGATCAGAAATTGTCAAAACGTGTTTTTCAGCAGAAATAAACACGTTTTGGCAACTTTGGTCACCCCCATGTAAGTTATAGGGCAGGAACAGCACACTTTTCAAAACGTGTTTTTCAGTCCGAAATAAACGCGTTTTCTCAGCCCTTGGAATAGCAGTGTAACTGCCTGTTTCAGAAGAGCCCACTAAGTCAGCCCTTAACCCGAAAATGCAGATATTTTCAAAACGTGTTTTTCAGCAGAAATAAACACGTTTTGGCAACTTTGGTCACCCCCATGTAAGTTATAGGGCAGGAACAGCACAGTTTTCAAAACGTGTTTTTCAGCCCGAAATAAACGCTTTTTCTCAGCCGTTGGAATCGCAGTGTAACTGCCTGGCTCAGAAGAGTACACTGAGTCAGCCCTTAACCCCAGTGTGCAGAAATTGTCAAATCGTGTTTTTCAGCAGAAATAAACAGGTTTTGGCAACTTTGGTCACCAACATGTAACTTATAGGGCAGGAACAGCACAGGTTTCAAAACGTTTTTTTCAGCCCGAAATAAACGCTTTTTCTCAGCACTTGGAATCGCAGTGTAACTGCTTGGCTCAGAAGAGCACACTGAGTCAGCCCTTCACCACAGTGATCAGAAATTGTCAAAACGTGTTTTTCAGCAGAAATAAACACGTTTTGGCAACTTTGGTCACCCCCATGTAAGTTATAGGGCAGGAACAGCACAGTTTTCAAAACGTGTTTTTCAGCCCGAAATAAACGCTTTTTCTCAGCACTTGGAATCGCAGTGTAACTGCTTGGCTCAGAAGAGCACACTGAGTCAGCCCTTAACCCCAGTGATCAGAAATTGTCAAAACATGTTTTTCAGCAGAAATAAACACGTTTTGGCAACTTTGGTCACCCCTATGTAAGTTATAGGGCAGGAACAGCACAGTTTTCAAAACGTGTTTTTCAGCCCGAAATAAACGCTTTTTCTCAGCACTTGGAATCGCAGTGTAACTGCCTGGCTCAGAAGAGTACACTGAGTCAGCCCTTAACCCCAGTGTGCAGAAATTGTCAAAACGTGTTTTTCAGCAGAAATAAACAGGTTTTGGCAACTTTGGTCACCAACATGTAACTTATAGGGCAGGAACAGCACAG
The DNA here is from genome assembly GCF_055471065.1 of Atractosteus spatula. Classification (NCBI taxonomy): domain Eukaryota; kingdom Metazoa; phylum Chordata; class Actinopteri; order Semionotiformes; family Lepisosteidae; genus Atractosteus; species Atractosteus spatula. Next base: position 11,323,242 of record NC_142728.1, on the reverse strand, counting down.
GTTTCAAAACGTTTTTTTCAGTCCGAAATAAACGCTTTTTCTCAGCACTTGGAATCGCAGTGTAACTGCTTGGCTCAGAAGAGCACACTGAGTCAGCCCTTCACCCCAGTGATCAGAAATTGTCAAAACGTGTTTTTCAGCAGAAATAAACACGTTTTCGCAGCTTTGGTCACCCCCATGTAAGTTATAGGGCAGGAACAGCACAGTTTTCAAAACGTGTTTTTCAGCCCGAAATAAACGCTTTTTCTCAGCACTTGGAATCGCAGTGTAACTGCTTGGCTCAGAAGAGCACACTGAGTCAGCCCTTAACCCCAGTGATCAGAAATTGTCAAAACATGTTTTTCAGCAGAAATAAACACGTTTTGGCAACTTTGGTCACCCCCATGTAAGTTATAGGGCAGGAACAGCACACTTTTCAAAACGTGTTTTTCAGCCCGAAATAAACGCTTTTTCTCAGCCCTTGGAATCGCAGTGTAACTGCCTGGCTCAGAAGAGCACACTGTGTCAGCCCTTAACCCCAGTGATCAGAAATTGTCAAAACGTGTTTTTCAGCAGAAATAAACACGTTTTGGCAACTTTGGTCACCCCCATGTAAGTTATAGGTCAGGAACAGCACAGTTTTCAAAACGTGTTTTTCAGCCCGAAATAAACGCTTTTTCTCAGCACTTGGAATCGCAGTGTAACTGCTTGGCTCAGAAGAGCACACTGAGTCAGCCATTCACCCCAGTGATCAGAAATTGTCAAAACGTGTTTTTCAGCAGAAATAAACACGTTTTGGCAACTTTGGTCACCCCCATGTAAGTTATAGGTCAGGAACAGCACAGTTTTCAAAACGTGTTTTTCAGCCCGAAATAAACGCTTTTTCTCAGCCCTTGGAATCGCAGTGTAACTGCCTGGCTCAGAAGAGCACACTGAGTCAGCCCTTTACCGCAGTGATCAGAAATTGTCAAAACGTGTTTTTCAGCAGAAATAAACACGTTTTGGCAACTTTGGTCACCCCCATGTAAGATAGGTCAGGAACTGCACAGTTTTCAAAACGTGTTTTTCAGCCCGAAATAAACGCTTTTTCTCAGCACTTGGAATCGCAGTGTAACTGCTTGGCTCAGAAGAGCACACTGAGTCAGCCCTTCACCCCAGTGATCAGAAATTGTCAAAACGTGTTTTTCAGCAGAAATAAACACGTTTTGGCAACTTTGGTCACCCCCATGTAAGTTATAGGGCAGGAACAGCACAGTTTTCAAAACGTGTTTTTCAGCCCGAAATAAACGCTTTTTCTCAGCTCTTGGAATCGCAGTGTAACTGCCTGGCTCAGAAGAGCACACTGAGTCAGCCCTTCACCCCAGTGATCAGAAATTGTCAAAACGTGTTTTTCAGCAGAAATAAACAGGTTTTGGCAACTTTGGTCACCAACATGTAACTTATAGGGCAGGAACAGCACAGGTTTCAAAACGTTTTTTTCAGCCCGAAATAAACGCTTTTTCTCAGCACTTGGAATCGCAGTGTAACTGCTTGGCTCAGAAGAGCACACTGAGTCAGCCCTTCACCACAGTGATCAGAAATTGTCAAAACGTGTTTTTCAGCAGAAATAAACACGTTTTGGCAACTTTGGTCACCGCCATGTAAGTTATAGGGCAGGAACAGCACAGTTTTCAAAACGTGTTTTTCAGCCCGAAATAAACGCTTTTTCTCAGCACTTGGAATCGCAGTGTAACTGCTTGGCTCAGAAGAGCACACTGAGTCAGCCCTTAACCCCAGTGATCAGAAATTGTCAAAACATGTTTTTCAGCAGAAATAAACACGTTTTGGCAACTTTGGTCACCCCCATGTAAGTTATAAGGCAGGAACAGCACAGTTTTCAAAACGTGTTTTTCAGCCCGAAATAAACGCTTTTTCTCAGCACTTGGAATCGCAGTGTAACTGCTTGGCTCAGAAGAGCACACTGAGTCAGCCCTTAACCCCAGTGATCAGAAATTGTCAAAACGTGTTTTTCAGCAGAAATAAACACGTTTTGGCAACTTTGGTCACCCCCATGTAAGTTATAGGGCAGGAACAGCACACTTTTCAAAACGTGTTTTTCAGTCCGAAATAAACGCGTTTTCTCAGCCCTTGGAATAGCAGTGGAACTGCCTGTTTCAGAAGAGCCCACTAAGTCAGCCCTTAACCCGAAAATGCAGATATTGTCAAAACGTGTTTTTCAGCAGAAATAAACACGTTTTGGCAACTTTGGTCACCCCCATGTAAGTTATAGGGCAGGAACAGCACACTTTTCAAAACGTGTTTTTCAGCCCGAAATAAACGCTTTTTCTCAGCTCTTGGAATCGCAGTTTAACTGCCTGGCTCAGAAGAGCACACTGAGTCAGCCCTTAACCCCAGTGATCAGAAATTGTCAAAACGTGTTTTTCAGCAGAAATAAACACGTTTTGGCAACTTTGGTCACCCCCATGTAAGTTATAGGGCAGGAAAAGCACAGTTTTCAAAACGTGTTTTTCAGCCTGAAATAAACGCTTTTTCTCAACACTTGGAATCGCAATGTAACTGCCTGGCTGAGAAGAGCACACTGAGTCAGCCCTTAACCCCAGTGATCAGAAATTGTCAAAACGTGTTTTTCAACAGAAATAAACACGTTTTGGCAACTTTGGTCACCCCCATGTAAGTTATAGGGCAGGAACAGCACACTTTTCAAAACGTGTTTTTCAGTCCGAAATAAACGCGTTTTCTCAGCCCTTGAAATAGCAGTGTAACTGCCTGTTTCAGAAGAGCCCACTAAGTCAGCCCTTAACCCGAAAATGCAGATATTGTCAAAACGTGTTTTTCAGCAGAAATAAACACGTTTTGGCAACTTTGGTCACCCCCATGTAAGTTATAGGGCAGGAACAGCACACTTTTCAAAACGTGTTTTTCAGCCCGAAATAAACGCTTTTTCTCAGCTCTTGGAATCGCAGTTTAACTGCCTGGCTCAGAAGAGCACACTGAGTCAGCCCTTAACCCCAGTGATCAGAAATTGTCAAAACGTGTTTTTCAGCAGAAATAAACACGTTTTGGCAACTTTGGTCACCCCCATGTAAGTTATAGGGCAGGAACAGCACAGTTTTCAAAACGTGTTTCTCAGCCCGAAATAAACGCATTTTCTCAGCCCTTAGAATCGCATTGTAACTGCTTGGCTCAGTAGAGTACACTGAGTCAGCCCTTAACCCCAGTGTGCAGAAATTGTCAAATCGTGTTTTTCAGCAGAAATAAACAGGTTTTGGCAACTTTGGTCACCAACATGTAACTTATAGGGCAGGAACAGCACAGTTTTCAAAACGTGTTTTTCAGCCCGAAATAAACGCTTTTTCTCAGCACTTGGAATCGCAGTGTAACTGCTTGGCTCAGAAGAGCACACTGAGACAGCCCTTAACCCCAGTGATCAGAAATTGTCAAAACGTGTTTTTCAGCAGAAATAAACACGTTTTGGCAACTTTGGTCACCCCCATGTAAGTTATAGGTCAGGAACAGCACAGTTTTCAAAACGTGTTTTTCAGCCCGAAATAAACGCTTTTTCTCAGCACTTGGAATCGCAGTGTAACTGCTAGGCTCAGAAGAGCACACTGAGTCAGCCCTTAACCCCAGTGATCAGAAATTGTCAAAACGTGTTTTTCAGCAGAAATAAACACGTTTTGGCAACTTTGGTCACCCCCATGTAAGTTATAGGGCAGGAACAGCACAGTTTTCAAAACGTGTTTTTCAGCCCGAAATAAACGCTTTTTCTCAGCCCTTGGAATCGCAGTGTAACTGCCTGGCTCAGAAGAGTACACTGAGTCAGCCCTTAACACCAGTGTGCAGAAATTGTCAAATCGTGTTTTTCAGCAGAAATAAACAGGTTTTGGCAACTTTGGTCACCCCCATGTAAGTTATAAGGCAGGAACAGCACAGTTTTCAAAACGTGTTTTTCAGCCAGAAATAAACGCTTTTTCTCAGCACTTGGAATCGCAGTGTAACTGCTTGGCTCAGAAGAGCACACTGAGTCAGCCCTTCACCACAGTGATCAGAAATTGTCAAAACGTGTTTTTCAGCAGAAATAAACACGTTTTCGCAACTTTGGTCACCCCCATGTAAGTTATAGGGCAGGAACAGCACAGTTTTCAAAACGTGTTTTTCAGCCCGAAATAAACGCTTTTTCTCAGCCCTTGGAATCGCAGTGTAACTTCCTGGCTCACAAGAGCACACTGAGTCAGCCCTTCACCCCAGTGATCAGAAATTGTCAAAACGTGTTTTTCAGCAGAAACAAACACGTTTTGGCAACTTTGGTCACCAACATGTAACTTATAGGGCAGGAACTGCACAGTTTTCAAAACGTGTTTTTCAGCCCGAAATAAACGCTTTTTCTCAGCACTTGGAATCGCAGTGTAACTGCTTGGCTCAGAAGAGCACACTGAGTCAGCCCTTCACCCCAGTGATCAGAAATTGTCAAAACGTGTTTTTCAGCAGAAATAAACACGTTTTGGCAACTTTGGTCACCCCCATGTAAGTTATAGGGCAGGAACAGCACACTTTTCAAAACGTGTTTTTCAGTCCGAAATAAACGCGTTTTCTCAGCCCTTGGAATAGCAGTGTAACTGCCTGTTTCAGAAGAGCCCACTAAGTCAGCCCTTAACCCGAAAATGCAGATATTTTCAAAACGTGTTTTTCAGCAGAAATAAACACGTTTTGGCAACTTTGGTCACCCCCATGTAAGTTATAGGGCAGGAACAGCACACTTTTCAAAACGTGTTTTTCAGCCCGAAATAAACGCTTTTTCTCAGCTCTTGGAATCGCAGTTTAACTGCCTGGCTCAGAAGAGCACACTGAGTCAGCCCTTAACCCCAGTGATCAGAAATTGTCAAAACGTGTTTTTCAGCAGAAATAAACACGTTTTGGCAACTTTGGTCACCCCCATGTAAGTTATAGGGCAGGAAAAGCACAGTTTTCAAAACGTGTTTTTCAGCCTGAAATAAACGCTTTTTCTCAACACTTGGAATCGCAATGTAACTGCCTGGCTGAGAAGAGCACACTGAGTCAGCCCTTAACCCCAGTGATCAGAAAATGTCAAAACGTGTTTTTCAACAGAAATAAACACGTTTTGGCAACTTTGGTCACCCCCATGTAAGTTATAGGGCAGGAACAGCACACTTTTCAAAACGTGTTTTTCAGTCCGAAATAAACGCGTTTTCTCAGCCCTTGGAATCGCAGTGTAACTGCCTGTTTCAGAAGAGCCCACTAAGTCAGCCCTTAACCCGAAAATGCAGATATTGTCAAAACGTGTTTTTCAGCAGAAATAAACACGTTTTGGCAACTTTGGTCACCCCCATGTAAGTTATAGGGCAGGAACAGCACACTTTTCAAAACGTGTTTTTCAGCCCGAAATAAACGCTTTTTCTCAGCCCTTGGAATTGCAGTGTAACTGCCTGGCTCAGAAGAGCACACTTAGTCAGCCCTTAACCCCAGTGATCAGAAATTGTCAAAACGTGTTTTTCTGCAGAAATAAACACGTTTTGGCAACTTTGGTCACTCCCATGTAAGTTATAGGTCAGGAACAGCACAGTTTTCAAAACGTGTTTTTCAGCCCGAAATAAACGCTTTTTCTCAGCACTTGGAATCGCAGTGTAACTGCCTGGCTCAGAAGAGCACACTGAGTCAGCCCTTCACCCCAGTGATCAGAAATTGTCAAAACGTGTTTTTCAGCAGAAATAAACACGTTTTGGCAACTTTGGTCACCCCCATGTAAGTTATAGGGCAGGAACAGCACACTTTTCAAAACGTGTTTTTCAGTCCGAAATAAACACGTTTTCTCAGCCCTTGGAATAGCAGTGTAACTGCCTGTTTCAGAAGAGCCCACTAAGTCAGCCCTTAACCCGAAAATGCAGATATTGTCAAAACGTGTTTTTCAGCAGAAATAAACACGTTTTGGCAACTTTGGTCACCCCCATGTAAGTTATAGGGCAGGAACAGCACACTTTTCAAAACGTGTTTTTCAGCAAGAAATAAACGCTTTTTCTCAGCTCTTGGAATCGCAGTTTAACTGCCTGGCTCAGAAGAGCACACTGAGTCAGCCCTTAACCCCAGTGATCAGAAATTGTAAAAACGTGTTTTTCAGCAGAAATAAACACGTTTTGGCAACTTTGGTCACCCCCATGTAAGTTATAGGGCAGGAACAGCACAGTTTTCAAAACGTGTTTTTCAGCCCGAAATAAACGCTTTTTCTCAGCCCTTGGAATCGCAGTGTAACTGCCTGGCTCAGAAGAGCACACTGAGTCAGCCCTTAACCCCAGTGATCAGAAATTGTCAAAACGTGTTTTTCAGCAGAAATAAACACGTTTTGGCAACTTTGGTCACCCCCATGTAACTTAAAGGGCAGGAACAGCACAGGTTTCATAACGTGTTTTTCAGCCCGAAATAAACGCTTTTTCTCAGCACTTGGAATCGCAGTGTAACTGCTTGGCTCAGAAGAGCACACTGAGTCAGCCCTTCACCACAGTGATCAGAAATTGTCAAAACATGTTTTTCAGCAGAAATAAACACGTTTTGGCAACTTTGGTCACCCCTATGTAAGTTATAGGGCAGGAACAGCACAGTTTTCAAAACGTGTTTTTCAGCCCGAAATAAACGCTTTTTCTCAGCACTTTGAATCGCAGTGTAACTGCCTGTTTCAGAAGAGCCCACTGAGTCAGCCCTTAACCCGAAAATGCAGATATTGTCAAAACGTGTTTTTCAGCAGAAATAAACACGTTTTGGCAACTTTGGTCACCCCCATGTAAGTTATAGGGCAGGAACAGCACAGTTTTCAAAACGTGTTTTTCAGCCCGAAATAAACGCTTTTTCTCAGCCCTTGGAATCGCAGTGTAACTGCCTGGCTCAGAAGAGTACACTGAGTCAGCCCTTAACACCAGTGTGCAGAAATTGTCAAATCGTGTTTTTCAGCAGAAATAAACAGGTTTTGGCAACTTTGGTCACCAACATGTAACTTATAGGGCAGGAACAGCACAGGTTTTAAAACGTTTTTTTCAGCCCGAAATAAACGCTTTTTCTCAGCACTTGGAATCGCAGTGTAACTGCTTGGCTCAGAAGAGCACACTGAGTCAGCCCTTCACCACAGTGATCAGAAATTGTCAAAACGTGTTTTTCAGCAGAAATAAACACGTTTTGGCAACTTTGGTCACCGCCATGTAAGTTATAGGGCAGGAACAGCACAGTTTTCAAAACGTGTTTTTCAGCCCGAAATAAACGCTTTTTCTCAGCACTTGGAATCGCAGTGTAACTGCTTGGCTCAGAAGAGCACACTGAGTCAGCCCTTAACCCCAGTGATCAGAAATTGTCAAAACATGTTTTTCAGCAGAAATAAACACGTTTTGGCAACTTTGGTCACCCCCATGTAAGTTATAAGGCAGGAACAGCACAGTTTTCAAAACGTGTTTTTCAGCCCGAAATAAACGCTTTTTCTCAGCACTTGGAATCGCAGTGTAACTGCTTGGCTCAGAAGAGCACACTGAGTCAGCCCTTAACCCCAGTGATCAGAAATTGTCAAAACGTGTTTTTCAGCAGAAATAAAGACGTTTTGGCAACTTTGGTCACCCCCATGTAAGTTATAGGTCAGGAACAGCACAGTTTTCAAAACGTGTTTTTCAGCCCGAAATAAACGCTTTTTCTCAGCCCTTGGAATCGCAGTGTAACTTCCTGGCTCACAAGAGCACACTGAGTCAGCCCTTCACCCCAGTGATCAGAAATTGTCAAAACGTGTTTTTCAGCAGAAATAAACACGTTTTGGCAACTTTGGTCACCCCCATGTAAGTTATAGGGCAGGAACAGCACACTTTTCAAAACGTGTTTTTCAGTCCGAAATAAACGCGTTTTCTCAGCCCTTGGAATAGCAGTGTAACTGCCTGTTTCAGAAGAGCCCACTAAGTCAGCCCTTAACCCGAAAATGCAGATATTTTCAAAACGTGTTTTTCAGCAGAAATAAACACGTTTTGGCAACTTTGGTCACCCCCATGTAAGTTATAGGGCAGGAACAGCACACTTTTCAAAACGTGTTTTTCAGCCCGAAATAAACGCTTTTTCTCAGCTCTTGGAATCGCAGTTTAACTGCCTGGCTCAGAAGAGCACACTGAGTCAGCCCTTAACCCCAGTGATCAGAAATTGTCAAAACGTGTTTTTCAGCAGAAATAAACACGTTTTGGCAACTTTGGTCACCCCCATGTAAGTTATAGGGCAGGAAAAGCACAGTTTTCAAAACGTGTTTTTCAGCCTGAAATAAACGCTTTTTCTCAACACTTGGAATCGCAATGTAACTGCCTGGCTGAGAAGAGCACACTGAGTCAGCCCTTAACCCCAGTGATCAGAAAATGTCAAAACGTGTTTTTCAACAGAAATAAACACGTTTTGGCAACTTTGGTCACCCCCATGTAAGTTATAGGGCAGGAACAGCACACTTTTCAAAACGTGTTTTTCAGTCCGAAATAAACGCGTTTTCTCAGCCCTTGGAATAGCAGTGTAACTGCCTGTTTCAGAAGAGCCCACTAAGTCAGCCCTTAACCCGAAAATGCAGATATTGTCAAAACGTGTTTTTCAGCAGAAATAAACACGTTTTGGCAACTTTGGTCACCCCCATGTAAGTTATAGGGCAGGAACAGCACACTTTTCAAAACGTGTTTTTCAGCCCGAAATAAACGCTTTTTCTCAGCCCTTGGAATCGCAGTGTAACTGCCTGGCTCAGAAGAGCACACTGTGTCAGCCCTTAACCCCAGTAATCAGAAATTGTCAAAACGTGTTTTTCAGCAGAAATAAACACGTTTTGGCAAATTTGGTCACCCCCATGTAAGTTATAGGTCAGGAACAGCACAGTTTTCAAAACGTGTTATTCAGCCCGAAATAAACGCTTTTTCTCAGCACTTGGAATCGCAGTGTAACTGCTTGGCTCAGAAGAGCACACTGAGTCAGCCCTTAACCCCAGTGATCAGAAATTGTCAAAACATGTTTTTCAGCAGAAATAAACACGTTTTGGCAACTTTGGTCACCCCCATGTAAGTTATAAGGCAGGAACAGCACAGTTTTCAAAACGTGTTTTTCAGCCAGAAATAAACGCTTTTTCTCAGCACTTGGAATCGCAGTGTAACTGCTTGGCTCAGAAGAGCACACTGAGTCAGCCCTTAACCCCAGTGATCAGAAATTGTCAAAACGTGTTTTTCAGGAGAAATAAACACGTTTTGGCAACTTTGGTCACCCCCATGTAAGTTATAGGTCAGGAACAGCACAGTTTTCAAAACGTGTTTTTCAGCCCGAAATAAACGCTTTTTCTCAGCCGTTGGAATCGCAGTGTAACTGCCTGGCTCAGAAGAGTACACTGAGTCAGCCCTTAACCCCAGTGTGCAGAAATTGTCAAATCGTGTTTTTCAGCAGAAATAAACAGGTTTTGGCAACTTTGGTCACCAACATGTAACTTATAGGGCAGGAACAGCACAGGTTTCAAAACGTTTTTTTCAGCCCGAAATAAACGCTTTTTCTCAGCACTTGGAATCGCAGTGTAACTGCTTGGCTCAGAAGAGCACACTGAGTCAGCCCTTCACCACAGTGATCAGAAATTGTCAAAACGTGTTTTTCAGCAGAAATAAACACGTTTTGGCAACTTTGGTCACCCCCATGTAAGTTATAGGGCAGGAACAGCACAGTTTTCAAAACGTGTTTTTCAGCCCGAAATAAACGCTTTTTCTCAGCACTTGGAATCGCAGTGTAACTGCTTGGCTCAGAAGAGCACACTGAGTCAGCCCTTAACCCCAGTGATCAGAAATTGTCAAAACATGTTTTTCAGCAGAAATAAACACGTTTTGGCAACTTTGGTCACCCCCATGTAAGTTATAGGGCAGGAACAGCACAGTTTTCAAAACGTGTTTTTCAGCCCGAAATAAACGCTTTTTCTCAGCACTTGGAATCGCAGTGTAACTGCCTGGCTCAGAAGAGTACACTGAGTCAGCCCTTAACCCCAGTGTGCAGAAATTGTCAAAACGTGTTTTTCAGCAGAAATAAACAGGTTTTGGCAACTTTGGTCACCAACATGTAACTTATAGGGCAGGAACAGCACAGGTTTCAAAACGTTTTTTTCAGCCCGAAATAAACGCTTTTTCTCAGCACTTGGAATCGCAGTGTAACTGCTTGGCTCAGAAGAGCACACTGAGTCAGCCCTTCACCCCAGTGATCAGAAATTGTCAAAACGTGTTTTTCAGCAGAAATAAACACGTTTTCGCAGCTTTGGTCACCCCCATGTAAGTTATAGGGCAGGAACAGCACAGTTTTCAAAACGTGTTTTTCAGCCCGAAATAAACGCTTTTTCTCAGCACTTGGAATCGCAGTGTAACTGCTTGGCTCAGAAGAGCACACTGAGTCAGCCCTTAACCCCAGTGATCAGAAATTGTCAAAACATGTTTTTCAGCAGAAATAAACACGTTTTGGCAACTTTGGTCACCCCCATGTAAGTTATAGGGCAGGAACAGCACACTTTTTAAAACGTGTTTTTCAGCCCGAAATAAACGCTTTTTCTCAGCCCTTGGAATCGCAGTGTAACTGCCTGGCTCAGAAGAGCACACTGTGTCAGCCCTTAACCCCAGTGATCAGAAATTGTCAAAACGTGTTTTTCAGCAGAAATAAACACGTTTTGGCAACTTTGGTCACCCCCATGTAAGTTATAGGTCAGGAACAGCACAGTTTTCAAAACGTGTTTTTCAGCCCGAAATAAACGCTTTTTCTCAGCACTTGGAATCGCAGTGTAACTGCTTGGCTCAGAAGAGCACACTGAGTCAGCCATTCACCCCAGTGATCAGAAATTGTCAAAACGTGTTTTTCAGCAGAAATAAACACGTTTTGGCAACTTTGGTCACCCCCATGTAAGTTATAGGGCAGGAACAGCACAGTTTTCAAAACGTGTTTTTCAGCCCGAAATAAACGCTTTTTCTCAGCACTTGGAATCGCAGTGTAACTGCTTGGCTCAGAAGAGCACACTGAGTCAGCCCTTCACCCCAGTGATCAGAAATTGTCAAAACGTGTTTTTCAGCAGAAATAAACACGTTTTGGCAACTTTGGTCACCCCCATGTAAGTTATAGGTCAGGAACAGCACAGTTTTCAAAACGTGTTTTTCAGACCGAAATAAACGCTTTTTCTCAGCCCTTGGAATCGCAGTGTAACTGCCTGGCTCAGAAGAGCACACTGAGTCAGCCCTTTACCGCAGTGATCAGAAATTGTCAAAACGTGTTTTTCAGCAGAAATAAACACGTTTTGGCAACTTTGGTCACCCCCATGTAAGATAGGTCAGGAACTGCACAGTTTTCAAAACGTGTTTTTCAGCCCGAAATAAACGCTTTTTCTCAGCACTTGGAATCGCAGTGTAACTGCTTGGCTCAGAAGAGCACACTGAGTCAGCCCTTCACCCCAGTGATCAGAAATTGTCAAAACGTGTTTTTCAGCAGAAATAAACACGTTTTGGCAACTTTGGTCACCCCCATGTAAGTTATAGGGCAGGAACAGCACAGTTTTCAAAACGTGTTTTTCAGCCCGAAATAAACGCTTTTTCTCAGCTCTTGGAATCGCAGTGTAACTGCCTGGCTCAGAAGAGCACACTGAGTCAGCCCTTCACCCCAGTGATCAGAAATTGTCAAAACGTGTTTTTCAGCAGAAATAAACAGGTTTTGGCAACTTTGGTCACCAACATGTAACTTATAGGGCAGGAACAGCACAGGTTTCAAAACGTTTTTTTCAGCCCGAAATAAACGCTTTTTCTCAGCACTTGGAATCACAGTGTAACTGCTTGGCTCAGAAGAGCACACTGAGTCAGCCCTTCACCACAGTGATCAGAAATTGTCAAAACGTGTTTTTCAGCAGAAATAAACACGTTTTGGCAACTTTGGTCACCGCCATGTAAGTTATAGGGCAGGAACAGCACAGTTTTCAAAACGTGTTTTTCAGCCCGAAATAAACGCTTTTTCTCAGCACTTGGAATCGCAATGTAACTGCCTGGCTGAGAAGAGCACACTGAGTCAGCCCTTAACCCCAGTGATCAGAAATTGTCAAAACGTGTTTTTCAACAGAAATAAACACGTTTTGGCAACTTTGGTCACCCCCATGTAAGTTATAGGGCAGGAACAGCACACTTTTCAAAACGTGTTTTTCAGTCCGAAATAAACGCGTTTTCTCAGCCCTTGAAATAGCAGTGTAACTGCCTGTTTCAGAAGAGCCCACTAAGTCAGCCCTTACCCCGAAAATGCAGATATTGTCAAAACGTGTTTTTCAGCAGAAATAAACACGTTTTGGCAACTTTGGTCACCCCCATGTAAGTTATAGGGCAGGAACAGCACACTTTTCAAAACGTGTTTTTCAGCCCGAAATAAACGCTTTTTCTCAGCCCTTGGAATTGCAGTGTAACTGCCTGGCTCAGAAGAGCACACTTAGTCAGCCCTTAACCCCAGTGATCAGAAATTGTCAAAACGTGTTTTTCTGCAGAAATAAACACGTTTTGGCAACTTTGGTCACCCCCATGTAAGTTATAGGGCAGGAACAGCACAGTTTTCAAAACGTGTTTTTCAGCCCAAAATAAACGCTTTTTCTCAGCCCTTGGAATCGCAGTGTAACTGCCTGGCTCAGAAGAGCACACTGAGTCAGCCCTTAACCCCAGTGATCAGAAATTGTCAAAACGTGTTTTTCAGCAGAAATAAACACGTTTTGGCAACTTTGGTCACCCCCATGTAAGTTATAGGGCAGGAACAGCACAGTTTTCAAAACGTGTTTTTCAGCCCGAAATAAACGCTTTTTCTCAGCACTTGGAATCGCAGTGTAACTGCTTGGCTCAGAAGAGCACACTGAGTCAGCCCTTAACCCCAGTGATCAGAAATTGTCAAAACATGTTTTTCAGCAGAAATAAACACGTTTTGGTCACCCCCATGTAAGTTATAAGGCAGGAACAGCACAGTTTTCAAAACGTGTTTTTCAGCCCGAAATAAACGCTTTTTCTCAGCACTTGGAATCGCAGTGTAACTGCTTGGCTCAGAAGAGCACACTGAGTCAGCCCTTCACCCCAGTGATCAGAAATTGTCAAAACGTGTTTTTCAGCAGAAATAAACACGTTTTGGCAACTTTGGTCACCCCCATGTAAGATATAGGGCAGGAACAGCACACTTTTCAAAACGTGTTTTTCAGTCCGAAATAAACGCGTTTTCTCAGCCCTTGGAATAGCAGTGGAACTGCCTGTTTCAGAAGAGCCCACTAAGTCAGCCCTTAACCCGAAAATGCAGATATTGTCAAAACGTGTTTTTCAGCAGAAATAAACACGTTTTGGCAACTTTGGTCACCCCCATGTAAGTTATAGGGCAGGAACAGCACACTTTTCAAAACGTGTTTTTCAGCCCGAAATAAACGCTTTTTCTCAGCTCTTGGAATCGCAGTTTAACTGCCTGGCTCAGAAGAGCACACTGAGTCAGCCCTTAACCCCAGTGATCAGAAATTGTCAAAACGTGTTTTTCAGCAGAAATAAACACGTTTTGGCAACTTTGGTCACCCCCATGTAAGTTATAGGGCAGGAAAAGCACAGTTTTCAAAACGTGTTTTTCAGCCTGAAATAAACGCTTTTTCTCAACACTTGGAATCGCAATGTAACTGCCTGGCTGAGAAGAGCACACTGAGTCAGCCCTTAACCCCAGTGATCAGAAATTGTCAAAACGTGTTTTTCAACAGAAATAAACACGTTTTGGCAACTTTGGTCACCCCCATGTAAGTTATAGGGCAGGAACAGCACACTTTTCAAAACGTGTTTTTCAGTCCGAAATAAACGCGTTTTCTCAGCCCTTGAAATAGCAGTGTAACTGCCTGTTTCAGAAGAGCCCACTAAGTCAGCCCTTAACCCGAAAATGCAGATATTGTCAAAACGTGTTTTTCAGCAGAAATAAACACGTTTTGGCAACTTTGGTCACCCCCATGTAAGTTATAGGGCAGGAACAGCACAGTTTTCAAAACGTGTTTTTCAGCCCGAAATAAACGCTTTTTCTCAGCCCTTGGAATCGCAGTGTAACTGCCTGGCTCTGAAGAGCACACTGAGTCAGCCCTTAACCCCAGTGATCAGAAATTGTCAAAACGTGTTTTTCAGCAGAAATAAACACGTTTTGGCAACTTTGGTCACCCCCATGTAAGTTATAGGGCAGGAACAGCACAGTTTTCAAAACGTGTTTCTCAGCCCGAAATAAACGCATTTTCTCAGCCCTTAGAATCGCATTGTAACTGCTTGGCTCAGAAGAGTACACTGAGTCAGCCCTTAACCCCAGTGTGCAGAAATTGTCAAATCGTGTTTTTCAGCAGAAATAAACAGGTTTTGGCAACTTTGGTCACCAACATGTAACTTATAGGGCAGGAACAGCACAGGTTTCATAACGTGTTTTTCAGCCCGAAATAAACGCTTTTTCTCAGCACTTGGAATCGCAGTGTAACTGCTTGGCTCAGAAGAGCACACTGAGTCAGCCCTTCACCACAGTGATCAGAAATTGTCAAAACATGTTTTTCAGCAGAAATAAACACGTTTTGGCAACTTTGGTCACCCCTATGTAAGTTATAGGGAAGGAACAGCACAGTTTTCAAAACGTGTTTTTCAGCCCGAAATAAACGCTTTTTCTCAGCACTTGGAATCGCAGTGTAACTGCTTGGCTCAGAAGAGCACACTGAGACAGCCCTTAACCCCAGTGATCAGAAATTGTCAAAACGTGTTTTTCAGCAGAAATAAACACGTTTTGGCAACTTTGGTCACCCCCATGTAAGTTATAGGTCAGGAACAGCACAGTTTTCAAAACGTGTTTTTCAGCCCGAAATAAACGCTTTTTCTCAGCACTTGGAATCGCAGTGTAACTGCTAGGCTCAGAAGAGCACACTGAGTCAGCCCTTAACCCCAGTGATCAGAAATTGTCAAAACGTGTTTTTCAGCAGAAATAAACACGTTTTGGCAACTTTGGTCACCCCCATGTAAGTTATAGGGCAGGAACAGCACAGTTTTCAAAGTGTTTTTCAGCCCGAAATAAACGCTTTTTCTCAGCACTTTGAATCGCAGTGTAACTGCCTGTTTCAGAAGAGCCCACTGAGTCAGCCCTTAACCCGAAAATGCAGATATTGTCAAAACGTGTTTTTCAGCAGAAATAAACACGTTTTGGCAACTTTGGTCACCCCCATGTAAGTTATAGGGCAGGAACAGCACAGTTTTCAAAACGTGTTTTTCAGCCCGAAATAAACGCTTTTTCTCAGCCCTTGGAATCGCAGTGTAACTGCCTGGCTCAGAAGAGTACACTGAGTCAGCCCTTAACACCAGTGTGCAGAAATTGTCAAATCGTGTTTTTCAGCAGAAATAAACAGGTTTTGGCAACTTTGGTCACCCCCATGTAAGTTATAAGGCAGGAACAGCACAGTTTTCAAAACGTGTTTTTCAGCCAGAAATAAACGCTTTTTCTCAGCACTTGGAATCGCAGTGTAACTGCTTGGCTCAGAAGAGCACACTGAGTCAGCCCTTCACCACAGTGATCAGAAATTGTCAAAACGTGTTTTTCAGCAGAAATAAACACGTTTTCGCAACTTTGGTCACCCCCATGTAAGTTATAGGGCAGGAACAGCACAGTTTTCAAAACGTGTTTTTCAGCCCGAAATAAACGCTTTTTCTCAGCTCTTGGAATCGCAGTGTAACTGCCTGGCTCAGAAGAGCACACTGAGTCAGCCCTTCACCCCAGTGATCAGAAATTGTCAAAACGTGTTTTTCAGCAGAAATAAACACGTTTTGGCAACTTTGGTCACCCCCATGTAAGTTATAGGGCAGGAACAGCACAGTTTTCAAAGTGTTTTTCAGCCCGAAATAAACGCTTTTTCTCAGCACTTTGAATCGCAGTGTAACTGCCTGTTTCAGAAGAGCCCACTGAGTCAGCCCTTAACCCGAAAATGCAGATATTGTCAAAACGTGTTTTTCAGCAGAAATAAACACGTTTTGGCAACTTTGGTCACCCCCATGTAAGTTATAGGGCAGGAACAGCACAGTTTTCAAAACGTGTTTTTCAGCCCGAAATAAACGCTTTTTCTCAGCCCTTGGAATCGCAGTGTAACTGCCTGGCTCAGAAGAGTACACTGAGTCAGCCCTTAACACCAGTGTGCAGAAATTGTCAAATCGTGTTTTTCAGCAGAAATAAACAGGTTTTGGCAACTTTGGTCACCCCCATGTAAGTTATAAGGCAGGAACAGCACAGTTTTCAAAACGTGTTTTTCAGCCAGAAATAAACGCTTTTTCTCAGCACTTGGAATCGCAGTGTAACTGCTTGGCTCAGAAGAGCACACTGAGTCAGCCCTTCACCACAGTGATCAGAAATTGTCAAAACGTGTTTTTCAGCAGAAATAAACACGTTTTCGCAACTTTGGTCACCCCCATGTAAGTTATAGGGCAGGAACAGCACAGTTTTCAAAACGTGTTTTTCAGCCCGAAATAAACGCTTTTTCTCAGCTCTTGGAATCGCAGTGTAACTGCCTGGCTCAGAAGAGCACACTGAGTCAGCCCTTCACCCCAGTGATCAGAAATTGTCAAAACGTGTTTTTCAGCAGAAATAAACAGGTTTTGGCAACTTTGGTCACCAACATGTAACTTATAGGGCAGGAACAGCACAGGTTTTAAAACGTTTTTTTCAGCCCGAAATAAACGCTTTTTCTCAGCACTTGGAATCGCAGTGTAACTGCTTGGCTCAGAAGAGCACACTGAGTCAGCCCTTCACCACAGTGATCAGAAATTGTCAAAACGTGTTTTTCAGCAGAAATAAACACGTTTTGGCAACTTTGGTCACCGCCATGTAAGTTATAGGGCAGGAACAGCACAGTTTTCAAAACGTGTTTTTCAGCCCGAAATAAACGCTTTTTCTCAGCACTTGGAATCGCAGTGTAACTGCTTGGCTCAGAAGAGCACACTGAGTCAGCCCTTAACCCCAGTGATCAGAAATTGTCAAAACATGTTTTTCAGCAGAAATAAACACGTTTTGGCAACTTTGGTCACCCCCATGTAAGTTATAAGGCAGGAACAGCACAGTTTTCAAAACGTGTTTTTCAGCCCGAAATAAACGCTTTTTCTCAGCACTTGGAATCGCAGTGTAACTGCTTGGCTCAGAAGAGCACACTGAGTCAGCCCTTAACCCCAGTGATCAGAAATTGTCAAAACGTGTTTTTCAGCAGAAATAAAGACGTTTTGGCAACTTTGGTCACCCCCATGTAATTTATAGGTCAGGAACAGCACAGTTTTCAAAACGTGTTTTTCAGCCCGAAATAAACGCTTTTTCTCAGCCCTTGGAATCGCAGTGTAACTTCCTGGCTCACAAGAGCACACTGAGTCAGCCCTTCACCCCAGTGATCAGAAATTGTCAAAACGTGTTTTTCAGCAGAAACAAACACGTTTTGGCAACTTTGGTCACCAACATGTAACTTATAGGGCAGGAACTGCACAGTTTTCAAAACGTGTTTTTCAGCCCGAAATAAACGCTTTTTCTCAGCACTTGGAATCGCAGTGTAACTGCTTGGCTCAGAAGAGCACACTGAGTCAGCCCTTCACCCCAGTGATCAGAAATTGTCAAAACGTGTTTTTCAGCAGAAATAAACACGTTTTGGCAACTTTGGTCACCCCCATGTAAGTTATAGGGCAGGAACAGCACACTTTTCAAAACGTGTTTTTCAGTCCGAAA
The DNA here is from genome assembly GCF_055471065.1 of Atractosteus spatula. NCBI lineage: Eukaryota > Metazoa > Chordata > Actinopteri > Semionotiformes > Lepisosteidae > Atractosteus > Atractosteus spatula. Next base: position 11,305,515 of record NC_142728.1, on the reverse strand, counting down.
TAAACGCGTTTTCTCAGCCCTTGGAATAGCAGTGTAACTGCCTGTTTCAGAAGAGCCCACTAAGTCAGCCGTTAACCCGAAAATGCAGATATTTTCAAAACGTGTTTTTCAGCAGAAATAAACACGTTTTGGCAACTTTGGTCACCCCCATGTAAGTTATAGGGCAGGAACAGCACACTTTTCAAAACGTGTTTTTCAGCCCGAAATAAACGCTTTTTCTCAGCTCTTGGAATCGCAGTTTAACTGCCTGGCTCAGAAGAGCACACTGAGTCAGCCCTTAACCCCAGTGATCAGAAATTGTCAAAACGTGTTTTTCAGCAGAAATAAACACGTTTTGGCAACTTTGGTCACCCCCATGTAAGTTATAGGGCAGGAAAAGCACAGTTTTCAAAACGTGTTTTTCAGCCCGAAAAAAACGCTTTTTCTCAGCCCTTGGAATTGCAGTGTAACTGCCTGGCTCAGAAGAGCACACTTAGTCAGCCCTTAACCCCAGTGATCAGAAATTGTCAAAACGTGTTTTTCTGCAGAAATAAACACGTTTTGGCAACTTTGGTCACTCCCATGTAAGTTATAGGTCAGGAACAGCACAGTTTTCAAAACGTGTTTTTCAGCCCGAAATAAACGCTTTTTCTCAGCACTTGGAATCGCAGTGTAACTGCTTGGCTCAGAAGAGCACACTGAGTCAGCCCTTCACCACAGTGATCAGAAATTGTCAAAACGTGTTTTTCAGCAGAAATAAACACGTTTTGGCAACTTTGGTCACCCCCATGTAAGTTATAGGGCAGGAACAGCACAGTTTTCAAAGTGTTTTTCAGCCCGAAATAAACGCTTTTTCTCAGCACTTTGAATCGCAGTGTAACTGCCTGTTTCAGAAGAGCCCACTGAGTCAGCCCTTAACCCGAAAATGCAGATATTGTCAAAACGTGTTTTTCAGCAGAAATAAACACGTTTTGGCAACTTTGGTCACCCCCATGTAAGTTATAGGGCAGGAACAGCACAGTTTTCAAAACGTGTTTTTCAGCCCGAAATAAACGCTTTTTCTCAGCCCTTGGAATCGCAGTGTAACTGCCTGGCTCAGAAGAGTACACTGAGTCAGCCCTTAACACCAGTGTGCAGAAATTGTCAAATCGTGTTTTTCAGCAGAAATAAACAGGTTTTGGCAACTTTGGTCACCCCCATGTAAGTTATAAGGCAGGAACAGCACAGTTTTCAAAACGTGTTTTTCAGCCAGAAATAAACGCTTTTTCTCAGCACTTGGAATCGCAGTGTAACTGCTTGGCTCAGAAGAGCACACTGAGTCAGCCCTTCACCACAGTGATCAGAAATTGTCAAAACGTGTTTTTCAGCAGAAATAAACACGTTTTCGCAACTTTGGTCACCCCCATGTAAGTTATAGGGCAGGAACAGCACAGTTTTCAAAACGTGTTTTTCAGCCCGAAATAAACGCTTTTTCTCAGCTCTTGGAATCGCAGTGTAACTGCCTGGCTCAGAAGAGCACACTGAGTCAGCCCTTCACCCCAGTGATCAGAAATTGTCAAAACGTGTTTTTCAGCAGAAATAAACAGGTTTTGGCAACTTTGGTCACCAACATGTAACTTATAGGGCAGGAACAGCACAGGTTTTAAAACGTTTTTTTCAGCCCGAAATAAACGCTTTTTCTCAGCACTTGGAATCGCAGTGTAACTGCTTGGCTCAGAAGAGCACACTGAGTCAGCCCTTCACCACAGTGATCAGAAATTGTCAAAACGTGTTTTTCAGCAGAAATAAACACGTTTTGGCAACTTTGGTCACCGCCATGTAAGTTATAGGGCAGGAACAGCACAGTTTTCAAAACGTGTTTTTCAGCCCGAAATAAACGCTTTTTCTCAGCACTTGGAATCGCAGTGTAACTGCTTGGCTCAGAAGAGCACACTGAGTCAGCCCTTAACCCCAGTGATCAGAAATTGTCAAAACATGTTTTTCAGCAGAAATAAACACGTTTTGGCAACTTTGGTCACCCCCATGTAAGTTATAAGGCAGGAACAGCACAGTTTTCAAAACGTGTTTTTCAGCCCGAAATAAACGCTTTTTCTCAGCACTTGGAATCGCAGTGTAACTGCTTGGCTCAGAAGAGCACACTGAGTCAGCCCTTAACCCCAGTGATCAGAAATTGTCAAAACGTGTTTTTCAGCAGAAATAAAGACGTTTTGGCAACTTTGGTCACCCCCATGTAATTTATAGGTCAGGAACAGCACAGTTTTCAAAACGTGTTTTTCAGCCCGAAATAAACGCTTTTTCTCAGCCCTTGGAATCGCAGTGTAACTTCCTGGCTCACAAGAGCACACTGAGTCAGCCCTTCACCCCAGTGATCAGAAATTGTCAAAACGTGTTTTTCAGCAGAAACAAACACGTTTTGGCAACTTTGGTCACCAACATGTAACTTATAGGGCAGGAACTGCACAGTTTTCAAAACGTGTTTTTCAGCCCGAAATAAACGCTTTTTCTCAGCACTTGGAATCGCAGTGTAACTGCTTGGCTCAGAAGAGCACACTGAGTCAGCCCTTCACCCCAGTGATCAGAAATTGTCAAAACGTGTTTTTCAGCAGAAATAAACACGTTTTGGCAACTTTGGTCACCCCCATGTAAGTTATAGGGCAGGAACAGCACACTTTTCAAAACGTGTTTTTCAGTCCGAAATAAACGCGTTTTCTCAGCCCTTGGAATAGCAGTGTAACTGCCTGTTTCAGAAGAGCCCACTAAGTCAGCCGTTAACCCGAAAATGCAGATATTTTCAAAACGTGTTTTTCAGCAGAAATAAACACGTTTTGGCAACTTTGGTCACCCCCATGTAAGTTATAGGGCAGGAACAGCACACTTTTCAAAACGTGTTTTTCAGCCCGAAATAAACGCTTTTTCTCAGCTCTTGGAATCGCAGTTTAACTGCCTGGCTCAGAAGAGCACACTGAGTCAGCCCTTAACCCCAGTGATCAGAAATTGTCAAAACGTGTTTTTCAGCAGAAATAAACACGTTTTGGCAACTTTGGTCACCCCCATGTAAGTTATAGGGCAGGAAAAGCACAGTTTTCAAAACGTGTTTTTCAGCCCGAAAAAAACGCTTTTTCTCAGCCCTTGGAATTGCAGTGTAACTGCCTGGCTCAGAAGAGCACACTTAGTCAGCCCTTAACCCCAGTGATCAGAAATTGTCAAAACGTGTTTTTCTGCAGAAATAAACACGTTTTGGCAACTTTGGTCACTCCCATGTAAGTTATAGGTCAGGAACAGCACAGTTTTCAAAACGTGTTTTTCAGCCCGAAATAAACGCTTTTTCTCAGCACTTGGAATCGCAGTGTAACTGCCTGGCTCAGAAGAGCACACTGAGTCAGCCCTTCACCCCAGTGATCAGAAATTGTCAAAACGTGTTTTTCAGCAGAAATAAACACGTTTTGGCAACTTTGGTCACCCCCATGTAAGTTATAGGGCAGGAACAGCACACTTTTCAAAACGTGTTTTTCAGTCCGAAATAAACGCGTTTTCTCAGCCCTTGTAATAGCAGTGTAACTGCCTGTTTCAGAAGAGCCCACTAAGTCAGCCCTTAACCCGAAAATGCAGATATTGTCAAAACGTGTTTTTCAGCAGAAATAAACACGTTTTGGCAACTTTGGTCACCCCCATGTAAGTTATAGGGCAGGAACAGCACAGTTTTCAAAACGTGTTTTTCAGCCCGAAATAAACGCTTTTTCTCAGCACTTGGAATCGCAGTGTAACTGCTTGGCTCAGAAGAGCACACTGAGTCAGCCCTTCACCCCAGTGATCAGAAATTGTCAAAACGTGTTTTTCAGCAGAAATAAACACGTTTTGGCAACTTTGGTCACCCCCATGTAAGTTATAGGGCAGGAACAGCACAGTTTTCAAAACTTGTTTTTCAGCCAGAAATAAACGCTTTTTCTCAGCACTTGGAATCGCAGTGTAACTGCTTGGCTCAGAAGAGCACACTGAGTCAGCCCTTCACCACAGTGATCAGAAATTGTCAAAACGTGTTTTTCAGCAGAAATAAACACGTTTTCGCAACTTTGGTCACCCCCATGTAAGTTATAGGGCAGGAACAGCACAGTTTTCAAAACGTGTTTTTCAGCCCGAAATAAACGCTTTTTCTCAGCTCTTGGAATCGCAGTGTAACTGCCTGGCTCAGAAGAGCACACTGAGTCAGCCCTTCACCCCAGTGATCAGAAATTGTCAAAACGTGTTTTTCAGCAGAAATAAACAGGTTTTGGCAACTATGGTCACCAACATGTAACTTATAGGGCAGGAACAGCACAGGTTTTAAAACGTTTTTTTCAGCCCGAAATAAACGCTTTTTCTCAGCACTTGGAATCGCAGTGTAACTGCTTGGCTCAGAAGAGCACACTGAGTCAGCCCTTCACCACAGTGATCAGAAATTGTCAAAACGTGTTTTTCAGCAGAAATAAAGACGTTTTGGCAACGTTGGTCACCCCCATGTAAGTTATAGGTCAGGAACAGCACAGTTTTCAAAACGTGTTTTTCAGCCCGAAATAAACGCTTTTTCTCAGCCCTTGGAATCGCAGTGTAACTTCCTGGCTCACAAGAGCACACTGAGTCAGCCCTTCACCCCAGTGATCAGAAATTGTCAAAACGTGTTTTTCAGCAGAAACAAACACGTTTTGGCAACTTTGGTCACCAACATGTAACTTATAGGGCAGGAACTGCACAGTTTTCAAAACGTGTTTTTCAGCCCGAAATAAACGCTTTTTCTCAGCACTTGGAATCGCAGTGTAACTGCTTGGCTCAGAAGAGCACACTGAGTCAGCCCTTCACCCCAGTGATCAGAAATTGTCAAAACGTGTTTTTCAGCAGAAATAAACACGTTTTGGCAACTTTGGTCACCCCCATGTAAGTTATAGGGCAGGAACAGCACACTTTTCAAAACGTGTTTTTCAGTCCGAAATAAACGCGTTTTCTCAGCCCTTGGAATAGCAGTGTAACTGCCTGTTTCAGAAGAGCCCACTAAGTCAGCCCTTAACCCGAAAATGCAGATATTGTCAAAACGTGTTTTTCAGCAGAAATAAACACGTTTTGGCAACTTTGGTCACCCCCATGTAAGTTATAGGGCAGGAACAGCACACTTTTCAAAACGTGTTTTTCAGCCCGAAATAAACGCTTTTTCTCAGCCCTTGGAATTGCAGTGTAACTGCCTGGCTCAGAAGAGCACACTTAGTCAGCCCTTAACCCCAGTGATCAGAAATTGTCAAAACGTGTTTTTCTGCAGAAATAAACACGTTTTGGCAACTTTGGTCACTCCCATGTAAGTTATAGGTCAGGAACAGCACAGTTTTCAAAACGTGTTTTTCAGCCCGAAATAAACGCTTTTTCTCAGCACTTGGAATCGCAGTGTAACTGCCTGGCTCAGAAGAGCACACTGAGTCAGCCCTTCACCCCAGTGATCAGAAATTGTCAAAACGTGTTTTTCAGCAGAAATAAACACGTTTTGGCAACTTTGGTCACCCCCATGTAAGTTATAGGGCAGGAACAGCACACTTTTCAAAACGTGTTTTTCAGTCCGAAATAAACACGTTTTCTCAGCCCTTGGAATAGCAGTGTAACTGCCTGTTTCAGAAGAGCCCACTAAGTCAGCCCTTAACCCGAAAATGCAGATATTGTCAAAACGTGTTTTTCAGCAGAAATAAACACGTTTTGGCAACTTTGGTCACCCCCATGTAAGTTATAGGGCAGGAACAGCACACTTTTCAAAACGTGTTTTTCAGCCCGAAATAAACGCTTTTTCTCAGCACTTGGAATCGCAGTTTAACTGCCTGGCTCAGAAGAGCACACTGAGTCAGCCCTTAACCCCAGTGATCAGAAATTGTCAAAACGTGTTTTTCAGCAGAAATAAACACGTTTTGGCAACTTTGGTCACCCCCATGTAAGTTATAGGGCAGGAAAAGCACAGTTTTCAAAACGTGTTTTTCAGCCTGAAATAAACGCTTTTTCTCAACACTTGGAATCGCAATGTAACTGCCTGGCTGAGAAGAGCACACTGAGTCAGCCCTTAACCCCAGTGATCAGAAATTGTCAAAACGTGTTTTTCAACAGAAATAAACACGTTTTGGCAACTTTGGTCACCCCCATGTAAGTTATAGGGCAGGAACAGCACACTTTTCAAAACGTGTTTTTCAGTCCGAAATAAACGCGTTTTCTCAGCCCTTGGAATAGCAGTGTAACTGCCTGTTTCAGAAGAGCCCACTAAGTCAGCCCTTAACCCGAAAATGCAGATATTGTCAAAACGTGTTTTTCAGCAGAAATAAACACGTTTTGGCAACTTTGGTCACCCCCATGTAAGTTATAGGGCAGGAACAGCACACTTTTCAAAACGTGTTTTTCAGCCCGAAATAAACGCTTTTTCTCAGCCCTTGGAATTGCAGTGTAACTGCCTGGCTCAGAAGAGCACACTTAGTCAGCCCTTAACCCCAGTGATCAGAAATTGTCAAAACGTGTTTTTCTGCAGAAATAAACACGTTTTGGCAACTTTGGTCACCCCCATGTAAGTTATAGGGCAGGAACAGCACAGTTTTCAAAACGTGTTTTTCAGCCCGAAATAAACGCTTTTTCTCAGCCCTTGGAATCGCAGTGTAACTGCCTGGCTCAGAAGAGCACACTGAGTCAGCCCTTAACCCCAGTGATCAGAAATTGTCAAAACGTGTTTTTCAGCAGAAATAAACACGTTTTGGCAACTTTGGTCACCCCCATGTAAGTTATAGGGCAGGAACAGCACAGTTTTCAAAACGTGTTTCTCAGCCCGAAATAAACGCATTTTCTCAGCCCTTAGAATCGCATTGTAACTGCTTGGCTCAGAAGAGTACACTGAGTCAGCCCTTAACCCCAGTGTGCAGAAATTGTCAAATCGTGTTTTTCAGCAGAAATAAACAGGTTTTGGCAACTTTGGTCACCAACATGTAACTTATAGGGCAGGAACAGCACAGGTTTCATAACGTGTTTTTCATCCCGAAATAAACGCTTTTTCTCAGCACTTGGAATCGCAGTGTAACTGCTTGGCTCAGAAGAGCACACTGAGTCAGCCCTTCACCACAGTGATCAGAAATTGTCAAAACATGTTTTTCAGCAGAAATAAACACGTTTTGGCAACTTTGGTCACCCCTATGTAAGTTATAGGGCAGGAACAGCACAGTTTTCAAAACGTGTTTTTCAGCCCGAAATAAACGCTTTTTCTCAGCACTTGGAATCGCAGTGTAACTGCTTGGCTCAGAAGAGCACACTGAGACAGCCCTTAACCCCAGTGGTCAGAAATTGTCAAAACGTGTTTTTCAGCAGAAATAAACACGTTTTGGCAACTTTGGTCACCCCCATGTAAGTTATAGGTCAGGAACAGCACAGTTTTCAAAACGTGTTTTTCAGCCCGAAATAAACGCTTTTTCTCAGCACTTGGAATCGCAGTGTAACTGCTAGGCTCAGAAGAGCACACTGAGTCAGCCCTTAACCCCAGTGATCAGAAATTGTCAAAACGTGTTTTTCAGCAGAAATAAACACGTTTTGGCAACTTTGGTCACCCCCATGTAAGTTATAGGGCAGGAACAGCACAGTTTTCAAAGTGTTTTTCAGCCCGAAATAAACGCTTTTTCTCAGCACTTTGAATCGCAGTGTAACTGCCTGTTTCAGAAGAGCCCACTGAGTCAGCCCTTAACCCGAAAATGCAGATATTGTCAAAACGTGTTTTTCAGCAGATATAAACACGTTTTGGCAACTTTGGTCACCCCCATGTAAGTTATAGGGCAGGAACAGCACAGTTTTCAAAACGTGTTTTTCAGCCCGAAATAAACGCTTTTTCTCAGCCCTTGGAATCGCAGTGTAACTGCCTGGCTCAGAAGAGTACACTGAGTCAGCCCTTAACACCAGTGTGCAGAAATTGTCAAATCGTCTTTTTCAGCAGAAATAAACAGGTTTTGGCAACTTTGGTCACCCCCATGTAAGTTATAAGGCAGGAACAGCACAGTTTTCAAAACGTGTTTTTCAGCCAGAAATAAACGCTTTTTCTCAGCACTTGGAATCGCAGTGTAACTGCTTGGCTCAGAAGAGCACACTGAGTCAGCCCTTCACCACAGTGATCAGAAATTGTCAAAACGTGTTTTTCAGCAGAAATAAACACGTTTTCGCAACTTTGGTCACCCCCATGTAAGTTATAGGGCAGGAACAGCACAGTTTTCAAAACGTGTTTTTCAGCCCGAAATAAACGCTTTTTCTCAGCTCTTGGAATCGCAGTGTAACTGCCTGGCTCAGAAGAGCACACTGAGTCAGCCCTTCACCCCAGTGATCAGAAATTGTCAAAACGTGTTTTTCAGCAGAAATAAACAGGTTTTGGCAACTTTGGTCACCAACATGTAACTTATAGGGCAGGAACAGCACAGGTTTTAAAACGTTTTTTTCAGCCCGAAATAAACGCTTTTTCTCAGCACTTGGAATCGCAGTGTAACTGCTTGGCTCAGAAGAGCACACTGAGTCAGCCCTTCACCACAGTGATCAGAAATTGTCAAAACGTGTTTTTCAGCAGAAATAAACACGTTTTGGCAACTTTGGTCACCGCCATGTAAGTTATAGGGCAGGAACAGCACAGTTTTCAAAACGTGTTTTTCAGCCCGAAATAAACGTTTTTTCTCAGCACTTGGAATCGCAGTGTAACTGCTTGGCTCAGAAGAGCACACTGAGTCAGCCCTTAACCCCAGTGATCAGAAATTGTCAAAACATGTTTTTCAGCAGAAATAAACACGTTTTGGCAACTTTGGTCACCCCCATGTAAGTTATAAGGCAGGAACAGCACAGTTTTCAAAACGTGTTTTTCAGCCCGAAATAAACGCTTTTTCTCAGCACTTGGAATCGCAGTGTAACTGCTTGGCTCAGAAGAGCACACTGAGTCAGCCCTTAACCCCAGTGATCAGAAATTGTCAAAACGTGTTTTTCAGCAGAATTAAAGACGTTTTGGCAACTTTGGTCACCCCCATGTAAGTTATAGGTCAGGAACAGCACAGTTTTCAAAACGTGTTTTTCAGCCCGAAATAAACGCTTTTTCTCAGCCCTTGGAATCGCAGTGTAACTTCCTGGCTCTCAAGAGCACACTGAGTCAGCCCTTCACCCCAGTGATCAGAAATTGTCAAAACGTGTTTTTCAGCAGAAACAAACACGTTTTGGCAACTTTGGTCACCAACATGTAACTTATAGGGCAGGAACTGCACAGTTTTCAAAACGTGTTTTTCAGCCCGAAATAAACGCTTTTTCTCAGCACTTGGAATCGCAGTGTAACTGCTTGGCTCAGAAGAGCACACTGAGTCAGCCCTTCACCCCAGTGATCAGAAATTGTCAAAACGTGTTTTTCAGCAGAAATAAACACGTTTTGGCAACTTTGGTCACCCCCATGTAAGTTATAGGGCAGGAACAGCACACTTTTCAAAATGTGTTTTTCAGTCCGAAATAAACGCGTTTTCTCAGCCCTTGGAATAGCAGTGTAACTGCCTGTTTCAGAAGAGCCCACTAAGTCAGCCCTTAACCCGAAAATGCAGATATTGTCAAAACGTGTTTTTCAGCAGAAATAAACACGTTTTGGCAACTTTGGTCCCCCCCATGTAAGTTATAGGGCAGGAACAGCACACTTTTCAAAACGTGTTTTTCAGCCCGAAATAAACGCTTTTTCTCAGCCCTTGGAATTGCAGTGTAACTGCCTGGCTCAGAAGAGCACACTTAGTCAGCCCTTAACCCCAGTGATCAGAAATTGTCAAAACGTGTTTTTCTGCAGAAATAAACACGTTTTGGCAACTTTGGTCACTCCCATGTAAGTTATAGGTCAGGAACAGCACAGTTTTCAAAACGTGTTTTTCAGCCCGAAATAAACGCTTTTTCTCAGCACTTGGAATCGCAGTGTAACTGCCTGGCTCAGAAGAGCACACTGAGTGAGCCCTTCACCCCAGTGATCAGAAATTGTCAAAACGTGTTTTTCAGCAGAAATAAACACGTTTTGGCAACTTTGGTCACCCCCATGTAAGTTATAGGGCAGGAACAGCACACTTTTCAAAACGTGTTTTTCAGTCCGAAATAAACGCGTTTTCTCAGCCCTTGGAATAGCAGTGTAACTGCCTGTTTCAGAAGAGCCCACTAAGTCAGCCCTTAACCCGAAAATGCAGATATTGTCAAAACGTGTTTTTCAGCAGAAATAAACACGTTTTGGCAACTTTGGTCACCCCCATGTAAGTTATAGGGCAGGAACAGCACACTTTTCAAAACGTGTTTTTCAGCCCGAAATAAACGCTTTTTCTCAGCCCTTGGAATTGCAGTGTAACTGCCTGGCTCAGAAGAGCACACTTAGTCAGCCCTTAACCCCAGTGATCAGAAATTGTCAAAACGTGTTTTTCTGCAGAAATAAACACGTTTTGGCAACTTTGGTCACTCCCATGTAAGTTATAGGTCAGGAACAGCACAGTTTTCAAAACGTGTTTTTCAGCCCGAAATAAACGCTTTTTCTCAGCACTTGGAATCGCAGTGTAACTGCCTGGCTCAGAAGAGCACACTGAGTCAGCCCTTCACCCCAGTGATCAGAAATTGTCAAAACGTGTTTTTCTGCAGAAATAAACACGTTTTGGCAACTTTGGTCACTCCCATGTAAGTTATAGGTCAGGAACAGCACACTTTTCAAAACGTGTTTTTCAGCCCGAAATAAACGCTTTTTCTCAGCACTTGGAATCGCAGTTTAACTGCCTGGCTCAGAAGAGCACACTGAGTCAGCCCTTAACCCCAGTGATCAGAAATTGTCAAAACGTGTTTTTCAGCAGAAATAAACACGTTTTGGCAACTTTGGTCACCCCCATGTAAGTTATAGGGCAGGAAAAGCACAGTTTTCAAAACGTGTTTTTCAGCCTGAAATAAACGCTTTTTCTCAGCACTTGGAATCGCAATGTAACTGCCTGGCTGAGAAGAGCACACTGAGTCAGCCCTTAACCCCAGTGATCAGAAATTGTCAAAACGTGTTTTTCAACAGAAATAAACACGTTTTGGCAACTTTGGTCACCCCCATGTAAGTTATAGGGCAGGAACAGCACACTTTTCAAAACGTGTTTTTCAGTCCGAAATAAACGCGTTTTCTCAGCCCTTGGAATAGCAGTGTAACTGCCTGTTTCAGAAGAGCCCACTAAGTCAGCCCTTAACCCGAAAATGCAGATATTGTCAAAACGTGTTTTTCAGCAGAAATAAACACGTTTTGGCAACTTTGGTCACCCCCATGTAAGTTATAGGGCAGGAACAGCACACTTTTCAAAACGTGTTTTTCAGCCCGAAATAAACGCTTTTTCTCAGCCCTTGGAATTGCAGTGTAACTGCCTGGCTCAGAAGAGCACACTTAGTCAGCCCTTAACCCCAGTGATCAGAAATTGTCAAAACGTGTTTTTCTGCAGAAATAAACACGTTTTGGCAACTTTGGTCACCCCCATGTAAGTTATAGGGCAGGAACAGCACAGTTTTCAAAACGTGTTTTTCAGCCCGAAATAAACGCTTTTTCTCAGCCCTTGGAATCGCAGTGTAACTGCCTGGCTCAGAAGAGCACACTGAGTCAGCCCTTAACCCCAGTGATCAGAAATTGTCAAAACGTGTTTTTCAGCAGAAATAAACACGTTTTGGCAACTTTGGTCACCCCCATGTAAGTTATAGGGCAGGAACAGCACAGTTTTCAAAACGTGTTTCTCAGCCCGAAATAAACGCATTTTCTCAGCCCTTAGAATCGCATTGTAACTGCTTGGCTCAGAAGAGTACACTGAGTCAGCCCTTAACCCCAGTGTGCAGAAATTGTCAAATCGTGTTTTTCAGCAGAAATAAACAGGTTTTGGCAACTTTGGTCACCAACATGTAACTTATAGGGCAGGAACAGCACAGGTTTCATAACGTGTTTTTCATCCCGAAATAAACGCTTTTTCTCAGCACTTGGAATCGCAGTGTAACTGCTTGGCTCAGAAGAGCACACTGAGTCAGCCCTTCACCACAGTGATCAGAAATTGTCAAAACATGTTTTTCAGCAGAAATAAACACGTTTTGGCAACTTTGGTCACCCCTATGTAAGTTATAGGGCAGGAACAGCACAGTTTTCAAAACGTGTTTTTCAGCCCGAAATAAACGCTTTTTCTCAGCACTTGGAATCGCAGTGTAACTGCTTGGCTCAGAAGAGCACACTGAGACAGCCCTTAACCCCAGTGATCAGAAATTGTCAAAACGTGTTTTTCAGCAGAAATAAACACGTTTTGGCAACTTTGGTCACCCCCATGTAAGTTATAGGTCAGGAACAGCACAGTTTTCAAAACGTGTTTTTCAGCCCGAAATAAACGCTTTTTCTCAGCACTTGGAATCGCAGTGTAACTGCTAGGCTCAGAAGAGCACACTGAGTCAGCCCTTAACCCCAGTGATCAGAAATTGTCAAAACGTGTTTTTCAGCAGAAATAAACACGTTTTGGCAACTTTGGTCACCCCCATGTAAGTTATAGGGCAGGAACAGCACAGTTTTCAAAGTGTTTTTCAGCCCGAAATAAACGCTTTTTCTCAGCACTTTGAATCGCAGTGTAACTGCCTGTTTCAGAAGAGCCCACTGAGTCAGCCCTTAACCCGAAAATGCAGATATTGTCAAAACGTGTTTTTCAGCAGATATAAACACGTTTTGGCAACTTTGGTCACCCCCATGTAAGTTATAGGGCAGGAACAGCACAGTTTTCAAAACGTGTTTTTCAGCCCGAAATAAACGCTTTTTCTCAGCCCTTGGAATCGCAGTGTAACTGCCTGGCTCAGAAGAGTACACTGAGTCAGCCCTTAACACCAGTGTGCAGAAATTGTCAAATCGTCTTTTTCAGCAGAAATAAACAGGTTTTGGCAACTTTGGTCACCCCCATGTAAGTTATAAGGCAGGAACAGCACAGTTTTCAAAACGTGTTTTTCAGCCAGAAATAAACGCTTTTTCTCAGCACTTGGAATCGCAGTGTAACTGCTTGGCTCAGAAGAGCACACTGAGTCAGCCCTTCACCACAGTGATCAGAAATTGTCAAAACGTGTTTTTCAGCAGAAATAAACACGTTTTCGCAACTTTGGTCACCCCCATGTAAGTTATAGGGCAGGAACAGCACAGTTTTCAAAACGTGTTTTTCAGCCCGAAATAAACGCTTTTTCTCAGCTCTTGGAATCGCAGTGTAACTGCCTGGCTCAGAAGAGCACACTGAGTCAGCCCTTCACCCCAGTGATCAGAAATTGTCAAAACGTGTTTTTCAGCAGAAATAAACAGGTTTTGGCAACTTTGGTCACCAACATGTAACTTATAGGGCAGGAACAGCACAGGTTTTAAAACGTTTTTTTCAGCCCGAAATAAACGCTTTTTCTCAGCACTTGGAATCGCAGTGTAACTGCTTGGCTCAGAAGAGCACACTGAGTCAGCCCTTCACCACAGTGATCAGAAATTGTCAAAACGTGTTTTTCAGCAGAAATAAACACGTTTTGGCAACTTTGGTCACCGCCATGTAAGTTATAGGGCAGGAACAGCACAGTTTTCAAAACGTGTTTTTCAGCCCGAAATAAACGTTTTTTCTCAGCACTTGGAATCGCAGTGTAACTGCTTGGCTCAGAAGAGCACACTGAGTCAGCCCTTAACCCCAGTGATCAGAAATTGTCAAAACATGTTTTTCAGCAGAAATAAACACGTTTTGGCAACTTTGGTCACCCCCATGTAAGTTATAAGGCAGGAACAGCACAGTTTTCAAAACGTGTTTTTCAGCCCGAAATAAACGCTTTTTCTCAGCACTTGGAATCGCAGTGTAACTGCTTGGCTCAGAAGAGCACACTGAGTCAGCCCTTAACCCCAGTGATCAGAAATTGTCAAAACGTGTTTTTCAGCAGAAATAAAGACGTTTTGGCAACTTTGGTCACCCCCATGTAAGTTATAGGTCAGGAACAGCACAGTTTTCAAAACGTGTTTTTCAGCCCGAAATAAACGCTTTTTCTCAGCACTTGGAATCGCAGTGTAACTGCTTGGCTCAGAAGAGCACACTGAGTCAGCCCTTCACCCCAGTGATCAGAAATTGTCAAAACGTGTTTTTCAGCAGAAATAAACACGTTTTGGCAACTTTGGTCACCCCCATGTAAGTTATAGGGCAGGAACAGCACACTTTTCAAAACGTGTTTTTCAGTCCGAAATAAACGCGTTTTCTCAGCCCTTGGAATAGCAGTGTAACTGCCTGTTTCAGAAGAGCCCACTAAGTCAGCCCTTAACCCGAAAATGCAGATATTGTCAAAACGTGTTTTTCAGCAGAAATAAACACGTTTTGGCAACTTTGGTCACCCCCATGTAAGTTATAGGGCAGGAACAGCACACTTTTCAAAACGTGTTTTTCAGCCCGAAATAAACGCTTTTTCTCAGCCCTTGGAATTGCAGTGTAACTGCCTGGCTCAGAAGAGCACACTTAGTCAGCCCTTAACCCCAGTGATCAGAAATTGTCAAAACGTGTTTTTCTGCAGAAATAAACACGTTTTGGCAACTTTGGTCACTCCCATGTAAGTTATAGGTCAGGAACAGCACAGTTTTCAAAACGTGTTTTTCAGCCCGAAATAAACGCTTTTTCTCAGCACTTGGAATCGCAGTGTAACTGCCTGGCTCAGAAGAGCACACTGAGTGAGCCCTTCACCCCAGTGATCAGAAATTGTCAAAACGTGTTTTTCAGCAGAAATAAACACGTTTTGGCAACTTTGGTCACCCCCATGTAAGTTATAGGGCAGGAACAGCACAGTTTTCAAAACGTGTTTTTCAGCCCGAAATAAACGCTTTTTCTCAGCTCTTGGAATCGCAGTGTAACTGCATGGCTCAGAAGAGCACACTGAGTCAGCCCTTCACCCCAGTGATCAGAAATTGTCAAAACGTGTTTTTCAGCAGAAATAAACACGTTTTGGCAACTTTGGTCACCCCCATGTAAGTTATAGGGCAGGAACAGCACAGTTTTCAAAACGTGTTTTTCAGCCCGAAATAAACGCATTTTCTCAGCCCTTAGAATCGCAGTGTAACTACCTGGCTCAGAAGAGCACACTGAGTCAGCCCTTAACCCCAGTGTGCAGAAATTATCAAAACGTGTTTTTCAGCAGAAATAAACACGTTTTGGCAACTTTGGTCACCCCCATGTAAGTTATAGGGCAGGAACAGCACAGTTTTCAAAACGTGTTTTTCAGCCCGAAATAAACGCATTTTCTCAGCCCTTAGAATCGCAGTGTAACTGCTTGGCTCAGAAGAGCACACTGAGTCAACCCTTCACCACAGTGATCAGAAATTGTCAAAACATGTTTTTCAGCAGAAATAAACACGTTTTGGCAACTTTGGTCACCCCCATGTAAGTTATAGGTCAGGAACAGCACAGTTTTCAAAACGTGTTTTTCAGCCCGAAATAAACGCTTTTTCTCAGCACTTGGAATCGCAGTGTAACTGCTTGGCTCAGAAGAGCACACTGAGTCAGCCCTTCACCCCAGTGATCAGAAATTGTCAAAACGTGTTTTTCAGCAGAAATAAACACGTTTTGGCAACTTTGGTCACCAACATGTAACTTATAGGGCAGGAACTGCACAGTTTTCAAAACGTGTTTTTCAGCCCGAAATAAACGCTTTTTCTCAGCACTTGGAATCGCAGTGTAACTGCTTGGCTCAGAAGAGCACACTGAGTCAGCCCTTCACCCCAGTGATCAGAAATTGTCAAAACGTGTTTTTCAGCAGAAATAAACACGTTTTGGCAACTTTGGTCACCCCCATGTAAGTTATAGGGCAGGAACAGCACACTTTTCAAAACGTGTTTTTCAGTCCGAAATAAACGCGTTTTCTCAGCCCTTGGAATAGCAGTGTAACTGCCTGTTTCAGAAGAGCCCACTAAGTCTGCCCTTAACCCGAAAATGCAGATATTGTCAAAACGTGTTTTTCAGCAGAAATAAACACGTTTTGGCAACTTTGGTCACCCCCATGTAAGTTATAGGGCAGGAACAGCACAGTTTTCAAAACGTGTTTTTCAGCCCGAAATAAACGCTTTTTCTCAGCTCTTGGAATCGCAGTGTAACTGCGTGGCTCAGAAGAGCACACTGAGTCAGCCCTTCACCCCAGTGATCAGAAATTGTCAAAACTTGTTTTTCAGCAGAAATAAACACGTTTTGGCAACTTTGGTCACCCCCATGTAAGTTATAGGGCAGGAACAGCACAGTTTTCAAAACGTGTTTTTCAGCCTGAAATAAACGCATTTTCTCAGAACTTGGAATCGCAGTGTAACTGCCTGGCTCAGAAGAGCACACTGAGTCAGCCCTTAACCCCAGTGATCAGAAATTGTCAAAACGTGTTTTTCAGCAGAAATAAATACGTTTTGGCAACTTTGGTCACCCCCATGTAAGTTATAGGGCAGGAACAGCACACTTTTCAAAACGTGTTTTTCAGCACGAAATAAACGCTTTTTCTCAGCCCTTGGAATCGCAGTGAAACTGCCTGGATCAGAAGAGCACACTGAGTCAGCCCTTAACCCCAGTGATCAGAATTTGTCAAAACGTGTTTTTCAGCAGAAATAAACACGTTTTGGCAACTTTGGTCACCCCCATGTAAGTTATAGGGCAGGAACAGCACAGTTTTCAAAACGTGTTTTTCAGCCCGAAATAAACGCTTTTTCTCAGCACTTGGAATCGCAGTGTAACTGCTTGGCTCAGAAGCGCACACTGAGACAGCCCTTAACCCCAGTGATCAGAAATTGTCAAAACGTGTTTTTCAGCAGAAATAAACACGTTTTGGCAACTTTGGTCACCCCCATGTAAGTTATAGGTCAGGAACAGCACAGTTTTCAAAACGTGTTTTTCAGCCCGAAATAAACGCTTTTTCTCAGCACTTGGAATCGCAGTGTAACTGCTTGGCTCAGAAGAGCACACTGAGTCAGCCCTTAACCCCAGTGATCAGAAATTGTCAAAACGTGTTTTTCAGCAGAAATAAACACGTTTTGGCAACTTTGGTCACCCCCATGTAAGTTATAGGTCAGGAACAGCACAGTTTTCAAAACGTGTTTTTCAGCCCGAAATAAACGCTTTTTCTCAGCACTTGGAATCGCAGTGTAACTGCTTGGCTCAGAAGAGCACACTGAGTCAACCCTTCACCACAGTGATCAGAAATTGTCAAAACATGTTTTTCAGCAGAAATAAACACGTTTTGGCAACTTTGGTCACCCCCATGTAAGTTATAGGTCAGGAACAGCACAGTTTTCAAAACGTGTTTTTCAGCCCGAAATAAACGCTTTTTCTCAGCACTTGGAATCGCAGTGTAACTGCTTGGCTCAGAAGAGCACACTGAGTCAGCCCTTCACCCCAGTGATCAGAAATTGTCAAAACGTGTTTTTCAGCAGAAATAAACACGTTTTGGCAACTTTGGTCACCAACATGTAACTTATAGGGCAGGAACTGCACAGTTTTCAAAACGTGTTTTTCAGCCCGAAATAAACGCTTTTTCTCAGCACTTGGAATCGCAGTGTAACTGCTTGGCTCAGAAGAGCACACTGAGTCAGCCCTTCACCCCAGTGATCAGAAATTGTCAAAACGTGTTTTTCAGCAGAAATAAACACGTTTTGGCAACTTTGGTCACCCCCATGTAAGTTATAGGGCAGGAACAGCACACTTTTCAAAACGTGTTTTTCAGTCCGAAATAAACGCGTTTTCTCAGCCCTTGGAATAGCAGTGTAACTGCCTGTTTCAGAAGAGCCCACTAAGTCTGCCCTTAACCCGAAAATGCAGATATTGTCAAAACGTGTTTTTCAGCAGAAATAAACACGTTTTGGCAACTTTGGTCACCCCCATGTAAGTTATAGGGCAGGAACAGCACACTTTTCAAAACGTGTTTTTCAGCCCGAAATAAACGCTTTTTCTCAGCCCTTGGAATTGCAGTGTAACTGCCTGGCTCAGAAGAGCACACTGAGTCAGCCCTTAACCCCAGTGATCAGAATTTGTCAAAACGTGTTTTTCAGCAGAAATAAACACGTTTTGGCAACTTTGGTCACCCCCATGTAAGTTATAGGGCAGGAACAGCACAGTTTTCAAAACGTGTTTTTCAGCCCGAAATAAACGCTTTTTCTCATCACTTGGAATCGCAGTGTAACTGCTTGGCTCAGAAGCGCACACTGAGACAGCCCTTAACCCCAGTGATCAGAAATTGTCAAAACGTGTTTTTCAGCAGAAATAAACACGTTTTGGCAACTTTGGTCACCCCCATGTAAGTTATAGGTCAGGAACAGCACAGTTTTCAAAACGTGTTTTTCAGCCCGAAATAAACGCTTTTTCTCAGCACTTGGAATCGCAGTGTAACTGCTTGGCTCAGAAGAGCACACTGAGTCAGCCCTTAACCCCAGTGATCAGAAATTGTCAAAACGTGTTTTTCAGCAGAAATAAACACGTTTTGGCAACTTTGGTCACCCCCATGTAAGTTATAGGTCAGGAACAGCACAGTTTTCAAAACGTGTTTTTCAGCCCGAAATAAACGCTTTTTCTCAGCACTTGGAATCGCAGTGTAACTGCTTGGCTCAGAAGAGCACACTGAGTCAACCCTTCACCACAGTGATCAGAAATTGTCAAAACATGTTTTTCAGCAGAAATAAACACGTTTTGGCAACTTTGGTCACCCCCATGTAAGTTATAGGTCAGGAACAGCACAGTTTTCAAAACGTGTTTTTCAGCCCGAAATAAACGCTTTTTCTCAGCACTTGGAATCGCAGTGTAACTGCTTGGCTCAGAAGAGCACACTGAGTCAGCCCTTCACCCCAGTGATCAGAAATTGTCAAAACGTGTTTTTCAGCAGAAATAAACACGTTTTGGCAACTTTGGTCACCAACATGTAACTTATAGGGCAGGAACTGCACAGTTTTCAAAACGTGTTTTTCAGCCCGAAATAAACGCTTTTTCTCAGCACTTGGAATCGCAGTGTAACTGCTTGGCTCAGAAGAGCACACTGAGTCAGCCCTTCACCCCAGTGATCAGAAATTGTCAAAACGTGTTTTTCAGCAGAAATAAACACGTTTTGGCAACTTTGGTCACCCCCATGTAAGTTATAGGGCAGGAACAGCACACTTTTCAAAACGTGTTTTTCAGTCCGAAATAAACGCGTTTTCTCAGCCCTTGGAATAGCAGTGTAACTGCCTGTTTCAGAAGAGCCCACTAAGTCTGCCCTTAACCCGAAAATGCAGATATTGTCAAAACGTGTTTTTCAGCAGAAATAAACACGTTTTGGCAACTTTGGTCACCCCCATGTAAGTTATAGGGCAGGAACAGCACAGTTTTCAAAACGTGTTTTTCAGTCCGAAATAAACGCGTTTTCTCAGCCCTTGGAATAGCAGTGTAACTGCCTGTTTCAGAAGAGCCCACTAAGTCAGCCCTTAACCCGAAAATGCAGATATTGTCAAAACGTGTTTTTCAGCAGAAATAAACACGTTTTGGCAACTTTGGTCACCCCCATGTAAGTTATAGGGCAGGAACAGCACACTTTTCAAAACGTGTTTTTCAGCCCGAAATAAACGCTTTTTCTCAGCCCTTGGAATTGCAGTGTAACTGCCTGGCTCAGAAGAGCACACTTAGTCAGCCCTTAACCCCAGTGATCAGAAATTGTCAAAACGTGTTTTTCTGCAGAAATAAACACGTTTTGGCAACTTTGGTCACTCCCATGTAAGTTATAGGTCAGGAACAGCACAGTTTTCAAAACGTGTTTTTCAGCCCGAAATAAACGCTTTTTCTCAGCACTTGGAATCGCAGTGTAACTGCCTGGCTCAGAAGAGCACACTGAGTCAGCCCTTCACCCCAGTGATCAGAAATTGTCAAAACGTGTTTTTCAGCAGAAATAAACACGTTTTGGCAACTTTGGTCACCCCCATGTAAGTTATAGGGCAGGAACAGCACACTTTTCAAAACGTGTTTTTCAGTCCGAAATAAACACGTTTTCTCAGCCCTTGGAATAGCAGTGTAACTGCCTGTTTCAGAAGAGCCCACTAAGTCAGCCCTTAACCCGAAAATGCAGATATTGTCAAAACGTGTTTTTCAGCAGAAATAAACACGTTTTGGCAACTTTGGTCACCCCCATGTAAGTTATAGGGCAGGAACAGCACACTTTTCAAAACGTGTTTTTCAGCCCGAAATAAACGCTTTTTCTCAGCACTTGGAATCGCAGTTTAACTGCCTGGCTCAGAAGAGCACACTGAGTCAGCCCTTAACCCCAGTGATCAGAAATTGTCAAAACGTGTTTTTCAGCAGAAATAAACACGTTTTGGCAACTTTGGTCACCCCCATGTAAGTTATAGGGCAGGAAAAGCACAGTTTTCAAAACGTGTTTTTCAGCCTGAAATAAACGCTTTTTCTCAACACTTGGAATCGCAATGTAACTGCCTGGCTGAGAAGAGCACACTGAGTCAGCCCTTAACCCCAGTGATCAGAAATTGTCAAAACGTGTTTTTCAACAGAAATAAACACGTTTTGGCAACTTTGGTCACCCCCATGTAAGTTATAGGGCAGGAACAGCACACTTTTCAAAACGTGTTTTTCAGTCCGAAATAAACGCGTTTTCTCAGCCCTTGGAATAGCAGTGTAACTGCCTGTTTCAGAAGAGCCCACTAAGTCAGCCCTTAACCCGAAAATGCAGATATTGTCAAAACGTGTTTTTCAGCAGAAATAAACACGTTTTGGCAACTTTGGTCACCCCCATGTAAGTTATAGGGCAGGAACAGCACACTTTTCAAAACGTGTTTTTCAGCCCGAAATAAACGCTTTTTCTCAGCCCTTGGAATTGCAGTGTAACTGCCTGGCTCAGAAGAGCACACTTAGTCAGCCCTTAACCCCAGTGATCAGAAATTGTCAAAACGTGTTTTTCTGCAGAAATAAACACGTTTTGGCAACTTTGGTCACCCCCATGTAAGTTATAGGGCAGGAACAGCACAGTTTTCAAAACGTGTTTTTCAGCCCGAAATAAACGCTTTTTCTCAGCCCTTGGAATCGCAGTGTAACTGCCTGGCTCAGAAGAGCACACTGAGTCAGCCCTTAACCCCAGTGATCAGAAATTGTCAAAACGTGTTTTTCAGCAGAAATAAACACGTTTTGGCAACTTTGGTCACCCCCATGTAAGTTATAGGGCAGGAACAGCACAGTTTTCAAAACGTGTTTCTCAGCCCGAAATAAACGCATTTTCTCAGCCCTTAGAATCGCATTGTAACTGCTTGGCTCAGAAGAGTACACTGAGTCAGCCCTTAACCCCAGTGTGCAGAAATTGTCAAATCGTGTTTTTCAGCAGAAATAAACAGGTTTTGGCAACTTTGGTCACCAACATGTAACTTATAGGGCAGGAACAGCACAGGTTTCATAACGTGTTTTTCATCCCGAAATAAACGCTTTTTCTCAGCACTTGGAATCGCAGTGTAACTGCTTGGCTCAGAAGAGCACACTGAGTCAGCCCTTCACCACAGTGATCAGAAATTGTCAAAACATGTTTTTCAGCAGAAATAAACACGTTTTGGCAACTTTGGTCACCCCTATGTAAGTTATAGGGCAGGAACAGCACAGTTTTCAAAACGTGTTTTTCAGCCCGAAATAAACGCTTTTTCTCAGCACTTGGAATCGCAGTGTAACTGCTTGGCTCAGAAGAGCACACTGAGACAGCCCTTAACCCCAGTGGTCAGAAATTGTCAAAACGTGTTTTTCAGCAGAAATAAACACGTTTTGGCAACTTTGGTCACCCCCATGTAAGTTATAGGTCAGGAACAGCACAGTTTTCAAAACGTGTTTTTCAGCCCGAAATAAACGCTTTTTCTCAGCACTTGGAATCGCAGTGTAACTGCTAGGCTCAGAAGAGCACACTGAGTCAGCCCTTAACCCCAGTGATCAGAAATTGTCAAAACGTGTTTTTCAGCAGAAATAAACACGTTTTGGCAACTTTGGTCACCCCCATGTAAGTTATAGGGCAGGAACAGCACAGTTTTCAAAGTGTTTTTCAGCCCGAAATAAACGCTTTTTCTCAGCACTTTGAATCGCAGTGTAACTGCCTGTTTCAGAAGAGCCCACTGAGTCAGCCCTTAACCCGAAAATGCAGATATTGTCAAAACGTGTTTTTCAGCAGATATAAACACGTTTTGGCAACTTTGGTCACCCCCATGTAAGTTATAGGGCAGGAACAGCACAGTTTTCAAAACGTGTTTTTCAGCCCGAAATAAACGCTTTTTCTCAGCCCTTGGAATCGCAGTGTAACTGCCTGGCTCAGAAGAGTACACTGAGTCAGCCCTTAACACCAGTGTGCAGAAATTGTCAAATCGTCTTTTTCAGCAGAAATAAACAGGTTTTGGCAACTTTGGTCACCCCCATGTAAGTTATAAGGCAGGAACAGCACAGTTTTCAAAACGTGTTTTTCAGCCAGAAATAAACGCTTTTTCTCAGCACTTGGAATCGCAGTGTAACTGCTTGGCTCAGAAGAGCACACTGAGTCAGCCCTTCACCACAGTGATCAGAAATTGTCAAAACGTGTTTTTCAGCAGAAATAAACACGTTTTCGCAACTTTGGTCACCCCCATGTAAGTTATAGGGCAGGAACAGCACAGTTTTCAAAACGTGTTTTTCAGCCCGAAATAAACGCTTTTTCTCAGCTCTTGGAATCGCAGTGTAACTGCCTGGCTCAGAAGAGCACACTGAGTCAGCCCTTCACCCCAGTGATCAGAAATTGTCAAAACGTGTTTTTCAGCAGAAATAAACAGGTTTTGGCAACTTTGGTCACCAACATGTAACTTATAGGGCAGGAACAGCACAGGTTTTAAAACGTTTTTTTCAGCCCGAAATAAACGCTTTTTCTCAGCACTTGGAATCGCAGTGTAACTGCTTGGCTCAGAAGAGCACACTGAGTCAGCCCTTCACCACAGTGATCAGAAATTGTCAAAACGTGTTTTTCAGCAGAAATAAACACGTTTTGGCAACTTTGGTCACCGCCATGTAAGTTATAGGGCAGGAACAGCACAGTTTTCAAAACGTGTTTTTCAGCCCGAAATAAACGTTTTTTCTCAGCACTTGGAATCGCAGTGTAACTGCTTGGCTCAGAAGAGCACACTGAGTCAGCCCTTAACCCCAGTGATCAGAAATTGTCAAAACATGTTTTTCAGCAGAAATAAACACGTTTTGGCAACTTTGGTCACCCCCATGTAAGTTATAAGGCAGGAACAGCACAGTTTTCAAAACGTGTTTTTCAGCCCGAAATAAACGCTTTTTCTCAGCACTTGGAATCGCAGTGTAACTGCTTGGCTCAGAAGAGCACACTGAGTCAGCCCTTAACCCCAGTGATCAGAAATTGTCAAAACGTGTTTTTCAGCAGAAATAAAGACGTTTTGGCAACTTTGGTCACCCCCATGTAAGTTATAGGTCAGGAACAGCACAGTTTTCAAAACGTGTTTTTCAGCCCGAAATAAACGCTTTTTCTCAGCCCTTGGAATCGCAGTGTAACTTCCTGGCTCACAAGAGCACACTGAGTCAGCCCTTCACCCCAGTGATCAGAAATTGTCAAAACGTGTTTTTCAGCAGAAACAAACACGTTTTGGCAACTTTGGTCACCAACATGTAACTTATAGGGCAGGAACTGCACAGTTTTCAAAACGTGTTTTTCAGCCCGAAATAAACGCTTTTTCTCAGCACTTGGAATCGCAGTGTAACTGCTTGGCTCAGAAGAGCACACTGAGTCAGCCCTTCACCCCAGTGATCAGAAATTGTCAAAACGTGTTTTTCAGCAGAAATAAACACGTTTTGGCAACTTTGGTCACCCCCATGTAAGTTATAGGGCAGGAACAGCACACTTTTCAAAACGTGTTTTTCAGTCCGAAATAAACGCGTTTTCTCAGCCCTTGGAATAGCAGTGTAACTGCCTGTTTCAGAAGAGCCCACTAAGTCAGCCCTTAACCCGAAAATGCAGATATTGTCAAAACGTGTTTTTCAGCAGAAATAAACACGTTTTGGCAACTTTGGTCCCCCCCATGTAAGTTATAGGGCAGGAACAGCACACTTTTCAAAACGTGTTTTTCAGCCCGAAATAAACGCTTTTTCTCAGCCCTTGGAATTGCAGTGTAACTGCCTGGCTCAGAAGAGCACACTTAGTCAGCCCTTAACCCCAGTGATCAGAAATTGTCAAAACGTGTTTTTCTGCAGAAATAAACACGTTTTGGCAACTTTGGTCACTCCCATGTAAGTTATAGGTCAGGAACAGCACAGTTTTCAAAACGTGTTTTTCAGCCCGAAATAAACGCTTTTTCTCAGCACTTGGAATCGCAGTGTAACTGCCTGGCTCAGAAGAGCACACTGAGTGAGCCCTTCACCCCAGTGATCAGAAATTGTCAAAACGTGTTTTTCAGCAGAAATAAACACGTTTTGGCAACTTTGGTCACCCCCATGTAAGTTATAGGGCAGGAACAGCACACTTTTCAAAACGTGTTTTTCAGTCCGAAATAAACGCGTTTTCTCAGCCCTTGGAATAGCAGTGTAACTGCCTGTTTCAGAAGAGCCCACTAAGTCAGCCCTTAACCCGAAAATGCAGATATTGTCAAAACGTGTTTTTCAGCAGAAATAAACACGTTTTGGCAACTTTGGTCACCCCCATGTAAGTTATAGGGCAGGAACAGCACACTTTTCAAAACGTGTTTTTCAGCCCGAAATAAACGCTTTTTCTCAGCCCTTGGAATTGCAGTGTAACTGCCTGGCTCAGAAGAGCACACTTAGTCAGCCCTTAACCCCAGTGATCAGAAATTGTCAAAACGTGTTTTTCTGCAGAAATAAACACGTTTTGGCAACTTTGGTCACTCCCATGTAAGTTATAGGTCAGGAACAGCACAGTTTTCAAAACGTGTTTTTCAGCCCGAAATAAACGCTTTTTCTCAGCACTTGGAATCGCAGTGTAACTGCCTGGCTCAGAAGAGCACACTGAGTCAGCCCTTCACCCCAGTGATCAGAAATTGTCAAAACGTGTTTTTCAGCAGAAATAAACACGTTTTGGCAACTTTGGTCACCCCCATGTAAGTTATAGGGCAGGAACAGCACACTTTTCAAAACGTGTTTTTCAGTCCGAAATAAACACGTTTTCTCAGCCCTTGGAATAGCAGTGTAACTGCCTGTTTCAGAAGAGCCCACTAAGTCAGCCCTTAACCCGAAAATGCAGATATTGTCAAAACGTGTTTTTCAGCAGAAATAAACACGTTTTGGCAACTTTGGTCACCCCCATGTAAGTTATAGGGCAGGAACAGCACACTTTTCAAAACGTGTTTTTCAGCCCGAAATAAACGCTTTTTCTCAGCACTTGGAATCGCAGTTTAACTGCCTGGCTCAGAAGAGCACACTGAGTCAGCCCTTAACCCCAGTGATCAGAAATTGTCAAAACGTGTTTTTCAGCAGAAATAAACACGTTTTGGCAACTTTGGTCACCCCCATGTAAGTTATAGGGCAGGAAAAGCACAGTTTTCAAAACGTGTTTTTCAGCCTGAAATAAACGCTTTTTCTCAGCACTTGGAATCGCAATGTAACTGCCTGGCTGAGAAGAGCACACTGAGTCAGCCCTTAACCCCAGTGATCAGAAATTGTCAAAACGTGTTTTTCAACAGAAATAAACACGTTTTGGCAACTTTGGTCACCCCCATGTAAGTTATAGGGCAGGAACAGCACACTTTTCAAAACGTGTTTTTCAGTCCGAAATAAACGCGTTTTCTCAGCCCTTGGAATAGCAGTGTAACTGCCTGTTTCAGAAGAGCCCACTAAGTCAGCCCTTAACCCGAAAATGCAGATATTGTCAAAACGTGTTTTTCAGCAGAAATAAACACGTTTTGGCAACTTTGGTCACCCCCATGTAAGTTATAGGGCAGGAACAGCACACTTTTCAAAACGTGTTTTTCAGCCCGAAATAAACGCTTTTTCTCAGCCCTTGGAATTGCAGTGTAACTGCCTGGCTCAGAAGAGCACACTTAGTCAGCCCTTAACCCCAGTGATCAGAAATTGTCAAAACGTGTTTTTCTGCAGAAATAAACACGTTTTGGCAACTTTGGTCACCCCCATGTAAGTTATAGGGCAGGAACAGCACAGTTTTCAAAACGTGTTTTTCAGCCCGAAATAAACGCTTTTTCTCAGCCCTTGGAATCGCAGTGTAACTGCCTGGCTCAGAAGAGCACACTGAGTCAGCCCTTAACCCCAGTGATCAGAAATTGTCAAAACGTGTTTTTCAGCAGAAATAAACACGTTTTGGCAACTTTGGTCACCCCCATGTAAGTTATAGGGCAGGAACAGCACAGTTTTCAAAACGTGTTTCTCAGCCCGAAATAAACGCATTTTCTCAGCCCTTAGAATCGCATTGTAACTGCTTGGCTCAGAAGAGTACACTGAGTCAGCCCTTAACCCCAGTGTGCAGAAATTGTCAAATCGTGTTTTTCAGCAGAAATAAACAGGTTTTGGCAACTTTGGTCACCAACATGTAACTTATAGGGCAGGAACAGCACAGGTTTCATAACGTGTTTTTCATCCCGAAATAAACGCTTTTTCTCAGCACTTGGAATCGCAGTGTAACTGCTTGGCTCAGAAGAGCACACTGAGTCAGCCCTTCACCACAGTGATCAGAAATTGTCAAAACATGTTTTTCAGCAGAAATAAACACGTTTTGGCAACTTTGGTCACCCCTATGTAAGTTATAGGGCAGGAACAGCACAGTTTTCAAAACGTGTTTTTCAGCCCGAAATAAACGCTTTTTCTCAGCACTTGGAATCGCAGTGTAACTGCTTGGCTCAGAAGAGCACACTGAGACAGCCCTTAACCCCAGTGATCAGAAATTGTCAAAACGTGTTTTTCAGCAGAAATAAACACGTTTTGGCAACTTTGGTCACCCCCATGTAAGTTATAGGTCAGGAACAGCACAGTTTTCAAAACGTGTTTTTCAGCCCGAAATAAACGCTTTTTCTCAGCACTTGGAATCGCAGTGTAACTGCTAGGCTCAGAAGAGCACACTGAGTCAGCCCTTAACCCCAGTGATCAGAAATTGTCAAAACGTGTTTTTCAGCAGAAATAAACACGTTTTGGCAACTTTGGTCACCCCCATGTAAGTTATAGGGCAGGAACAGCACAGTTTTCAAAGTGTTTTTCAGCCCGAAATAAACGCTTTTTCTCAGCACTTTGAATCGCAGTGTAACTGCCTGTTTCAGAAGAGCCCACTGAGTCAGCCCTTAACCCGAAAATGCAGATATTGTCAAAACGTGTTTTTCAGCAGATATAAACACGTTTTGGCAACTTTGGTCACCCCCATGTAAGTTATAGGGCAGGAACAGCACAGTTTTCAAAACGTGTTTTTCAGCCCGAAATAAACGCTTTTTCTCAGCCCTTGGAATCGCAGTGTAACTGCCTGGCTCAGAAGAGTACACTGAGTCAGCCCTTAACACCAGTGTGCAGAAATTGTCAAATCGTCTTTTTCAGCAGAAATAAACAGGTTTTGGCAACTTTGGTCACCCCCATGTAAGTTATAAGGCAGGAACAGCACAGTTTTCAAAACGTGTTTTTCAGCCAGAAATAAACGCTTTTTCTCAGCACTTGGAATCGCAGTGTAACTGCTTGGCTCAGAAGAGCACACTGAGTCAGCCCTTCACCACAGTGATCAGAAATTGTCAAAACGTGTTTTTCAGCAGAAATAAACACGTTTTCGCAACTTTGGTCACCCCCATGTAAGTTATAGGGCAGGAACAGCACAGTTTTCAAAACGTGTTTTTCAGCCCGAAATAAACGCTTTTTCTCAGCTCTTGGAATCGCAGTGTAACTGCCTGGCTCAGAAGAGCACACTGAGTCAGCCCTTCACCCCAGTGATCAGAAATTGTCAAAACGTGTTTTTCAGCAGAAATAAACAGGTTTTGGCAACTTTGGTCACCAACATGTAACTTATAGGGCAGGAACAGCACAGGTTTTAAAACGTTTTTTTCAGCCCGAAATAAACGCTTTTTCTCAGCACTTGGAATCGCAGTGTAACTGCTTGGCTCAGAAGAGCACACTGAGTCAGCCCTTCACCACAGTGATCAGAAATTGTCAAAACGTGTTTTTCAGCAGAAATAAACACGTTTTGGCAACTTTGGTCACCGCCATGTAAGTTATAGGGCAGGAACAGCACAGTTTTCAAAACGTGTTTTTCAGCCCGAAATAAACGTTTTTTCTCAGCACTTGGAATCGCAGTGTAACTGCTTGGCTCAGAAGAGCACACTGAGTCAGCCCTTAACCCCAGTGATCAGAAATTGTCAAAACATGTTTTTCAGCAGAAATAAACACGTTTTGGCAACTTTGGTCACCCCCATGTAAGTTATAAGGCAGGAACAGCACAGTTTTCAAAACGTGTTTTTCAGCCCGAAATAAACGCTTTTTCTCAGCACTTGGAATCGCAGTGTAACTGCTTGGCTCAGAAGAGCACACTGAGTCAGCCCTTAACCCCAGTGATCAGAAATTGTCAAAACGTGTTTTTCAGCAGAAATAAAGACGTTTTGGCAACTTTGGTCACCCCCATGTAAGTTATAGGTCAGGAACAGCACAGTTTTCAAAACGTGTTTTTCAGCCCGAAATAAACGCTTTTTCTCAGCACTTGGAATCGCAGTGTAACTGCTTGGCTCAGAAGAGCACACTGAGTCAGCCCTTCACCCCAGTGATCAGAAATTGTCAAAACGTGTTTTTCAGCAGAAATAAACACGTTTTGGCAACTTTGGTCACCCCCATGTAAGTTATAGGGCAGGAACAGCACACTTTTCAAAACGTGTTTTTCAGTCCGAAATAAACGCGTTTTCTCAGCCCTTGGAATAGCAGTGTAACTGCCTGTTTCAGAAGAGCCCACTAAGTCAGCCCTTAACCCGAAAATGCAGATATTGTCAAAACGTGTTTTTCAGCAGAAATAAACACGTTTTGGCAACTTTGGTCACCCCCATGTAAGTTATAGGGCAGGAACAGCACACTTTTCAAAACGTGTTTTTCAGCCCGAAATAAACGCTTTTTCTCAGCCCTTGGAATTGCAGTGTAACTGCCTGGCTCAGAAGAGCACACTTAGTCAGCCCTTAACCCCAGTGATCAGAAATTGTCAAAACGTGTTTTTCTGCAGAAATAAACACGTTTTGGCAACTTTGGTCACTCCCATGTAAGTTATAGGTCAGGAACAGCACAGTTTTCAAAACGTGTTTTTCAGCCCGAAATAAACGCTTTTTCTCAGCACTTGGAATCGCAGTGTAACTGCCTGGCTCAGAAGAGCACACTGAGTGAGCCCTTCACCCCAGTGATCAGAAATTGTCAAAACGTGTTTTTCAGCAGAAATAAACACGTTTTGGCAACTTTGGTCACCCCCATGTAAGTTATAGGGCAGGAACAGCACAGTTTTCAAAACGTGTTTTTCAGCCCGAAATAAACGCTTTTTCTCAGCTCTTGGAATCGCAGTGTAACTGCATGGCTCAGAAGAGCACACTGAGTCAGCCCTTCACCCCAGTGATCAGAAATTGTCAAAACGTGTTTTTCAGCAGAAATAAACACGTTTTGGCAACTTTGGTCACCCCCATGTAAGTTATAGGGCAGGAACAGCACAGTTTTCAAAACGTGTTTTTCAGCCCGAAATAAACGCATTTTCTCAGCCCTTAGAATCGCAGTGTAACTACCTGGCTCAGAAGAGCACACTGAGTCAGCCCTTAACCCCAGTGTGCAGAAATTATCAAAACGTGTTTTTCAGCAGAAATAAACACGTTTTGGCAACTTTGGTCACCCCCATGTAAGTTATAGGGCAGGAACAGCACAGTTTTCAAAACGTGTTTTTCAGCCCGAAATAAACGCATTTTCTCAGCCCTTAGAATCGCAGTGTAACTGCTTGGCTCAGAAGAGCACACTGAGTCAACCCTTCACCACAGTGATCAGAAATTGTCAAAACATGTTTTTCAGCAGAAATAAACACGTTTTGGCAACTTTGGTCACCCCCATGTAAGTTATAGGTCAGGAACAGCACAGTTTTCAAAACGTGTTTTTCAGCCCGAAATAAACGCTTTTTCTCAGCACTTGGAATCGCAGTGTAACTGCTTGGCTCAGAAGAGCACACTGAGTCAGCCCTTCACCCCAGTGATCAGAAATTGTCAAAACGTGTTTTTCAGCAGAAATAAACACGTTTTGGCAACTTTGGTCACCAACATGTAACTTATAGGGCAGGAACTGCACAGTTTTCAAAACGTGTTTTTCAGCCCGAAATAAACGCTTTTTCTCAGCACTTGGAATCGCAGTGTAACTGCTTGGCTCAGAAGAGCACACTGAGTCAGCCCTTCACCCCAGTGATCAGAAATTGTCAAAACGTGTTTTTCAGCAGAAATAAACACGTTTTGGCAACTTTGGTCACCCCCATGTAAGTTATAGGGCAGGAACAGCACACTTTTCAAAACGTGTTTTTCAGTCCGAAATAAACGCGTTTTCTCAGCCCTTGGAATAGCAGTGTAACTGCCTGTTTCAGAAGAGCCCACTAAGTCTGCCCTTAACCCGAAAATGCAGATATTGTCAAAACGTGTTTTTCAGCAGAAATAAACACGTTTTGGCAACTTTGGTCACCCCCATGTAAGTTATAGGGCAGGAACAGCACAGTTTTCAAAACGTGTTTTTCAGCCCGAAATAAACGCTTTTTCTCAGCTCTTGGAATCGCAGTGTAACTGCGTGGCTCAGAAGAGCACACTGAGTCAGCCCTTCACCCCAGTGATCAGAAATTGTCAAAACTTGTTTTTCAGCAGAAATAAACACGTTTTGGCAACTTTGGTCACCCCCATGTAAGTTATAGGGCAGGAACAGCACAGTTTTCAAAACGTGTTTTTCAGCCTGAAATAAACGCATTTTCTCAGAACTTGGAATCGCAGTGTAACTGCCTGGCTCAGAAGAGCACACTGAGTCAGCCCTTAACCCCAGTGATCAGAAATTGTCAAAACGTGTTTTTCAGCAGAAATAAATACGTTTTGGCAACTTTGGTCACCCCCATGTAAGTTATAGGGCAGGAACAGCACACTTTTCAAAACGTGTTTTTCAGCACGAAATAAACGCTTTTTCTCAGCCCTTGGAATCGCAGTGAAACTGCCTGGATCAGAAGAGCACACTGAGTCAGCCCTTAACCCCAGTGATCAGAATTTGTCAAAACGTGTTTTTCAGCAGAAATAAACACGTTTTGGCAACTTTGGTCACCCCCATGTAAGTTATAGGGCAGGAACAGCACAGTTTTCAAAACGTGTTTTTCAGCCCGAAATAAACGCTTTTTCTCAGCACTTGGAATCGCAGTGTAACTGCTTGGCTCAGAAGCGCACACTGAGACAGCCCTTAACCCCAGTGATCAGAAATTGTCAAAACGTGTTTTTCAGCAGAAATAAACACGTTTTGGCAACTTTGGTCACCCCCATGTAAGTTATAGGTCAGGAACAGCACAGTTTTCAAAACGTGTTTTTCAGCCCGAAATAAACGCTTTTTCTCAGCACTTGGAATCGCAGTGTAACTGCTTGGCTCAGAAGAGCACACTGAGTCAGCCCTTAACCCCAGTGATCAGAAATTGTCAAAACGTGTTTTTCAGCAGAAATAAACACGTTTTGGCAACTTTGGTCACCCCCATGTAAGTTATAGGTCAGGAACAGCACAGTTTTCAAAACGTGTTTTTCAGCCCGAAATAAACGCTTTTTCTCAGCACTTGGAATCGCAGTGTAACTGCTTGGCTCAGAAGAGCACACTGAGTCAACCCTTCACCACAGTGATCAGAAATTGTCAAAACATGTTTTTCAGCAGAAATAAACACGTTTTGGCAACTTTGGTCACCCCCATGTAAGTTATAGGTCAGGAACAGCACAGTTTTCAAAACGTGTTTTTCAGCCCGAAATAAACGCTTTTTCTCAGCACTTGGAATCGCAGTGTAACTGCTTGGCTCAGAAGAGCACACTGAGTCAGCCCTTCACCCCAGTGATCAGAAATTGTCAAAACGTGTTTTTCAGCAGAAATAAACACGTTTTGGCAACTTTGGTCACCAACATGTAACTTATAGGGCAGGAACTGCACAGTTTTCAAAACGTGTTTTTCAGCCCGAAATAAACGCTTTTTCTCAGCACTTGGAATCGCAGTGTAACTGCTTGGCTCAGAAGAGCACACTGAGTCAGCCCTTCACCCCAGTGATCAGAAATTGTCAAAACGTGTTTTTCAGCAGAAATAAACACGTTTTGGCAACTTTGGTCACCCCCATGTAAGTTATAGGGCAGGAACAGCACACTTTTCAAAACGTGTTTTTCAGTCCGAAATAAACGCGTTTTCTCAGCCCTTGGAATAGCAGTGTAACTGCCTGTTTCAGAAGAGCCCACTAAGTCTGCCCTTAACCCGAAAATGCAGATATTGTCAAAACGTGTTTTTCAGCAGAAATAAACACGTTTTGGCAACTTTGGTCACCCCCATGTAAGTTATAGGGCAGGAACAGCACAGTTTTCAAAACGTGTTTTTCAGTCCGAAATAAACGCGTTTTCTCAGCCCTTGGAATAGCAGTGTAACTGCCTGTTTCAGAAGAGCCCACTAAGTCAGCCCTTAACCCGAAAATGCAGATATTGTCAAAACGTGTTTTTCAGCAGAAATAAACACGTTTTGGCAACTTTGGTCACCCCCATGTAAGTTATAGGGCAGGAACAGCACACTTTTCAAAACGTGTTTTTCAGCCCGAAATAAACGCTTTTTCTCAGCCCTTGGAATTGCAGTGTAACTGCCTGGCTCAGAAGAGCACACTTAGTCAGCCCTTAACCCCAGTGATCAGAAATTGTCAAAACGTGTTTTTCTGCAGAAATAAACACGTTTTGGCAACTTTGGTCACTCCCATGTAAGTTATAGGTCAGGAACAGCACAGTTTTCAAAACGTGTTTTTCAGCCCGAAATAAACGCTTTTTCTCAGCACTTGGAATCGCAGTGTAACTGCCTGGCTCAGAAGAGCACACTGAGTCAGCCCTTCACCCCAGTGATCAGAAATTGTCAAAACGTGTTTTTCAGCAGAAATAAACACGTTTTGGCAACTTTGGTCACCCCCATGTAAGTTATAGGGCAGGAACAGCACACTTTTCAAAACGTGTTTTTCAGTCCGAAATAAACACGTTTTCTCAGCCCTTGGAATAGCAGTGTAACTGCCTGTTTCAGAAGAGCCCACTAAGTCAGCCCTTAACCCGAAAATGCAGATATTGTCAAAACGTGTTTTTCAGCAGAAATAAACACGTTTTGGCAACTTTGGTCACCCCCATGTAAGTTATAGGGCAGGAACAGCACACTTTTCAAAACGTGTTTTTCAGCCCGAAATAAACGCTTTTTCTCAGCACTTGGAATCGCAGTTTAACTGCCTGGCTCAGAAGAGCACACTGAGTCAGCCCTTAACCCCAGTGATCAGAAATTGTCAAAACGTGTTTTTCAGCAGAAATAAACACGTTTTGGCAACTTTGGTCACCCCCATGTAAGTTATAGGGCAGGAAAAGCACAGTTTTCAAAACGTGTTTTTCAGCCTGAAATAAACGCTTTTTCTCAACACTTGGAATCGCAATGTAACTGCCTGGCTGAGAAGAGCACACTGAGTCAGCCCTTAACCCCAGTGATCAGAAATTGTCAAAACGTGTTTTTCAACAGAAATAAACACGTTTTGGCAACTTTGGTCACCCCCATGTAAGTTATAGGGCAGGAACAGCACACTTTTCAAAACGTGTTTTTCAGTCCGAAATAAACGCGTTTTCTCAGCCCTTGGAATAGCAGTGTAACTGCCTGTTTCAGAAGAGCCCACTAAGTCAGCCCTTAACCCGAAAATGCAGATATTGTCAAAACGTGTTTTTCAGCAGAAATAAACACGTTTTGGCAACTTTGGTCACCCCCATGTAAGTTATAGGGCAGGAACAGCACACTTTTCAAAACGTGTTTTTCAGCCCGAAATAAACGCTTTTTCTCAGCCCTTGGAATTGCAGTGTAACTGCCTGGCTCAGAAGAGCACACTTAGTCAGCCCTTAACCCCAGTGATCAGAAATTGTCAAAACGTGTTTTTCTGCAG
This sequence comes from Atractosteus spatula, assembly GCF_055471065.1. Lineage (NCBI taxonomy): Eukaryota > Metazoa > Chordata > Actinopteri > Semionotiformes > Lepisosteidae > Atractosteus > Atractosteus spatula. Next base: position 11,271,420 of record NC_142728.1, on the reverse strand, counting down.
AAATAAACACGTTTTGGCAACTTTGGTCACCCCCATGTAAGTTATAGGGCAGGAACAGCACAGTTTTCAAAACGTGTTTTTCAGCCCGAAATAAACGCTTTTTCTCAGCCCTTGGAATCGCAGTGTAACTGCCTGGCTCAGAAGAGCACACTGAGTCAGCCCTTAACCCCAGTGATCAGAAATTGTCAAAACGTGTTTTTCAGCAGAAATAAACACGTTTTGGCAACTTTGGTCACCCCCATGTAAGTTATAGGGCAGGAACAGCACAGTTTTCAAAACGTGTTTCTCAGCCCGAAATAAACGCATTTTCTCAGCCCTTAGAATCGCATTGTAACTGCTTGGCTCAGAAGAGTACACTGAGTCAGCCCTTAACCCCAGTGTGCAGAAATTGTCAAATCGTGTTTTTCAGCAGAAATAAACAGGTTTTGGCAACTTTGGTCACCAACATGTAACTTATAGGGCAGGAACAGCACAGGTTTCATAACGTGTTTTTCATCCCGAAATAAACGCTTTTTCTCAGCACTTGGAATCGCAGTGTAACTGCTTGGCTCAGAAGAGCACACTGAGTCAGCCCTTCACCACAGTGATCAGAAATTGTCAAAACATGTTTTTCAGCAGAAATAAACACGTTTTGGCAACTTTGGTCACCCCTATGTAAGTTATAGGGCAGGAACAGCACAGTTTTCAAAACGTGTTTTTCAGCCCGAAATAAACGCTTTTTCTCAGCACTTGGAATCGCAGTGTAACTGCTTGGCTCAGAAGAGCACACTGAGACAGCCCTTAACCCCAGTGGTCAGAAATTGTCAAAACGTGTTTTTCAGCAGAAATAAACACGTTTTGGCAACTTTGGTCACCCCCATGTAAGTTATAGGTCAGGAACAGCACAGTTTTCAAAACGTGTTTTTCAGCCCGAAATAAACGCTTTTTCTCAGCACTTGGAATCGCAGTGTAACTGCTAGGCTCAGAAGAGCACACTGAGTCAGCCCTTAACCCCAGTGATCAGAAATTGTCAAAACGTGTTTTTCAGCAGAAATAAACACGTTTTGGCAACTTTGGTCACCCCCATGTAAGTTATAGGGCAGGAACAGCACAGTTTTCAAAGTGTTTTTCAGCCCGAAATAAACGCTTTTTCTCAGCACTTTGAATCGCAGTGTAACTGCCTGTTTCAGAAGAGCCCACTGAGTCAGCCCTTAACCCGAAAATGCAGATATTGTCAAAACGTGTTTTTCAGCAGATATAAACACGTTTTGGCAACTTTGGTCACCCCCATGTAAGTTATAGGGCAGGAACAGCACAGTTTTCAAAACGTGTTTTTCAGCCCGAAATAAACGCTTTTTCTCAGCCCTTGGAATCGCAGTGTAACTGCCTGGCTCAGAAGAGTACACTGAGTCAGCCCTTAACACCAGTGTGCAGAAATTGTCAAATCGTCTTTTTCAGCAGAAATAAACAGGTTTTGGCAACTTTGGTCACCCCCATGTAAGTTATAAGGCAGGAACAGCACAGTTTTCAAAACGTGTTTTTCAGCCAGAAATAAACGCTTTTTCTCAGCACTTGGAATCGCAGTGTAACTGCTTGGCTCAGAAGAGCACACTGAGTCAGCCCTTCACCACAGTGATCAGAAATTGTCAAAACATGTTTTTCAGCAGAAATAAACACGTTTTGGCAACTTTGGTCACCCCTATGTAAGTTATAGGGCAGGAACAGCACAGTTTTCAAAACGTGTTTTTCAGCCCGAAATAAACGCTTTTTCTCAGCACTTGGAATCGCAGTGTAACTGCTTGGCTCAGAAGAGCACACTGAGACAGCCCTTAACCCCAGTGGTCAGAAATTGTCAAAACGTGTTTTTCAGCAGAAATAAACACGTTTTGGCAACTTTGGTCACCCCCATGTAAGTTATAGGTCAGGAACAGCACAGTTTTCAAAACGTGTTTTTCAGCCCGAAATAAACGCTTTTTCTCAGCACTTGGAATCGCAGTGTAACTGCTAGGCTCAGAAGAGCACACTGAGTCAGCCCTTAACCCCAGTGATCAGAAATTGTCAAAACGTGTTTTTCAGCAGAAATAAACACGTTTTGGCAACTTTGGTCACCCCCATGTAAGTTATAGGGCAGGAACAGCACAGTTTTCAAAGTGTTTTTCAGCCCGAAATAAACGCTTTTTCTCAGCACTTTGAATCGCAGTGTAACTGCCTGTTTCAGAAGAGCCCACTGAGTCAGCCCTTAACCCGAAAATGCAGATATTGTCAAAACGTGTTTTTCAGCAGATATAAACACGTTTTGGCAACTTTGGTCACCCCCATGTAAGTTATAGGGCAGGAACAGCACAGTTTTCAAAACGTGTTTTTCAGCCCGAAATAAACGCTTTTTCTCAGCCCTTGGAATCGCAGTGTAACTGCCTGGCTCAGAAGAGTACACTGAGTCAGCCCTTAACACCAGTGTGCAGAAATTGTCAAATCGTCTTTTTCAGCAGAAATAAACAGGTTTTGGCAACTTTGGTCACCCCCATGTAAGTTATAAGGCAGGAACAGCACAGTTTTCAAAACGTGTTTTTCAGCCAGAAATAAACGCTTTTTCTCAGCACTTGGAATCGCAGTGTAACTGCTTGGCTCAGAAGAGCACACTGAGTCAGCCCTTCACCACAGTGATCAGAAATTGTCAAAACGTGTTTTTCAGCAGAAATAAACACGTTTTCGCAACTTTGGTCACCCCCATGTAAGTTATAGGGCAGGAACAGCACAGTTTTCAAAACGTGTTTTTCAGCCCGAAATAAACGCTTTTTCTCAGCTCTTGGAATCGCAGTGTAACTGCCTGGCTCAGAAGAGCACACTGAGTCAGCCCTTCACCCCAGTGATCAGAAATTGTCAAAACGTGTTTTTCAGCAGAAATAAACAGGTTTTGGCAACTTTGGTCACCAACATGTAACTTATAGGGCAGGAACAGCACAGGTTTTAAAACGTTTTTTTCAGCCCGAAATAAACGCTTTTTCTCAGCACTTGGAATCGCAGTGTAACTGCTTGGCTCAGAAGAGCACACTGAGTCAGCCCTTCACCACAGTGATCAGAAATTGTCAAAACGTGTTTTTCAGCAGAAATAAACACGTTTTGGCAACTTTGGTCACCGCCATGTAAGTTATAGGGCAGGAACAGCACAGTTTTCAAAACGTGTTTTTCAGCCCGAAATAAACGCTTTTTCTCAGCACTTGGAATCGCAGTGTAACTGCTTGGCTCAGAAGAGCACACTGAGTCAGCCCTTAACCCCAGTGATCAGAAATTGTCAAAACGTGTTTTTCAGCAGAAATAAAGACGTTTTGGCAACTTTGGTCACCCCCATGTAAGTTATAGGTCAGGAACAGCACAGTTTTCAAAACGTGTTTTTCAGCCCGAAATAAACGCTTTTTCTCAGCCCTTGGAATCGCAGTGTAACTTCCTGGCTCACAAGAGCACACTGAGTCAGCCCTTCACCCCAGTGATCAGAAATTGTCAAAACGTGTTTTTCAGCAGAAACAAACACGTTTTGGCAACTTTGGTCACCAACATGTAACTTATAGGGCAGGAACTGCACAGTTTTCAAAACGTGTTTTTCAGCCCGAAATAAACGCTTTTTCTCAGCACTTGGAATCGCAGTGTAACTGCTTGGCTCAGAAGAGCACACTGAGTCAGCCCTTCACCCCAGTGATCAGAAATTGTCAAAACGTGTTTTTCAGCAGAAATAAACACGTTTTGGCAACTTTGGTCACCCCCATGTAAGTTATAGGGCAGGAACAGCACACTTTTCAAAATGTGTTTTTCAGTCCGAAATAAACGCGTTTTCTCAGCCCTTGGAATAGCAGTGTAACTGCCTGTTTCAGAAGAGCCCACTAAGTCAGCCCTTAACCCGAAAATGCAGATATTGTCAAAACGTGTTTTTCAGCAGAAATAAACACGTTTTGGCAACTTTGGTCACCCCCATGTAAGTTATAGGGCAGGAACAGCACACTTTTCAAAACGTGTTTTTCAGCCCGAAATAAACGCTTTTTCTCAGCCCTTGGAATTGCAGTGTAACTGCCTGGCTCAGAAGAGCACACTTAGTCAGCCCTTAACCCCAGTGATCAGAAATTGTCAAAACGTGTTTTTCTGCAGAAATAAACACGTTTTGGCAACTTTGGTCACTCCCATGTAAGTTATAGGTCAGGAACAGCACAGTTTTCAAAACGTGTTTTTCAGCCCGAAATAAACGCTTTTTCTCAGCACTTGGAATCGCAGTGTAACTGCCTGGCTCAGAAGAGCACACTGAGTGAGCCCTTCACCCCAGTGATCAGAAATTGTCAAAACGTGTTTTTCAGCAGAAATAAACACGTTTTGGCAACTTTGGTCACCCCCATGTAAGTTATAGGGCAGGAACAGCACACTTTTCAAAACGTGTTTTTCAGTCCGAAATAAACGCGTTTTCTCAGCCCTTGGAATAGCAGTGTAACTGCCTGTTTCAGAAGAGCCCACTAAGTCAGCCCTTAACCCGAAAATGCAGATATTGTCAAAACGTGTTTTTCAGCAGAAATAAACACGTTTTGGCAACTTTGGTCACCCCCATGTAAGTTATAGGGCAGGAACAGCACACTTTTCAAAACGTGTTTTTCAGCCCGAAATAAACGCTTTTTCTCAGCCCTTGGAATTGCAGTGTAACTGCCTGGCTCAGAAGAGCACACTTATTCAGCCCTTAACCCCAGTGATCAGAAATTGTCAAAACGTGTTTTTCTGCAGAAATAAACACGTTTTGGCAACTTTGGTCACTCCCATGTAAGTTATAGGTCAGGAACAGCACAGTTTTCAAAACGTGTTTTTCAGCCCGAAATAAACGCTTTTTCTCAGCACTTGGAATCGCAGTGTAACTGCCTGGCTCAGAAGAGCACACTGAGTCAGCCCTTCACCCCAGTGATCAGAAATTGTCAAAACGTGTTTTTCAGCAGAAATAAACACGTTTTGGCAACTTTGGTCACCCCCATGTAAGTTATAGGGCAGGAACAGCACACTTTTCAAAACGTGTTTTTCAGTCCGAAATAAACACGTTTTCTCAGCCCTTGGAATAGCAGTGTAACTGCCTGTTTCAGAAGAGCCCACTAAGTCAGCCCTTAACCCGAAAATGCAGATATTGTCAAAACGTGTTTTTCAGCAGAAATAAACACGTTTTGGCAACTTTGGTCACCCCCATGTAAGTTATAGGGCAGGAACAGCACACTTTTCAAAACGTGTTTTTCAGCCCGAAATAAACGCTTTTTCTCAGCACTTGGAATCGCAGTTTAACTGCCTGGCTCAGAAGAGCACACTGAGTCAGCCCTTAACCCCAGTGATCAGAAATTGTCAAAACGTGTTTTTCAGCAGAAATAAACACGTTTTGGCAACTTTGGTCACCCCCATGTAAGTTATAGGGCAGGAAAAGCACAGTTTTCAAAACGTGTTTTTCAGCCTGAAATAAACGCTTTTTCTCAGCACTTGGAATCGCAATGTAACTGCCTGGCTGAGAAGAGCACACTGAGTCAGCCCTTAACCCCAGTGATCAGAAATTGTCAAAACGTGTTTTTCAACAGAAATAAACACGTTTTGGCAACTTTGGTCACCCCCATGTAAGTTATAGGGCAGGAACAGCACACTTTTCAAAACGTGTTTTTCAGTCCGAAATAAACGCGTTTTCTCAGCCCTTGGAATAGCAGTGTAACTGCCTGTTTCAGAAGAGCCCACTAAGTCAGCCCTTAACCCGAAAATGCAGATATTGTCAAAACGTGTTTTTCAGCAGAAATAAACACGTTTTGGCAACTTTGGTCACCCCCATGTAAGTTATAGGGCAGGAACAGCACACTTTTCAAAACGTGTTTTTCAGCCCGAAATAAACGCTTTTTCTCAGCCCTTGGAATTGCAGTGTAACTGCCTGGCTCAGAAGAGCACACTTAGTCAGCCCTTAACCCCAGTGATCAGAAATTGTCAAAACGTGTTTTTCTGCAGAAATAAACACGTTTTGGCAACTTTGGTCACCCCCATGTAAGTTATAGGGCAGGAACAGCACAGTTTTCAAAACGTGTTTTTCAGCCCGAAATAAACGCTTTTTCTCAGCCCTTGGAATCGCAGTGTAACTGCCTGGCTCAGAAGAGCACACTGAGTCAGCCCTTAACCCCAGTGATCAGAAATTGTCAAAACGTGTTTTTCAGCAGAAATAAACACGTTTTGGCAACTTTGGTCACCCCCATGTAAGTTATAGGGCAGGAACAGCACAGTTTTCAAAACGTGTTTCTCAGCCCGAAATAAACGCATTTTCTCAGCCCTTAGAATCGCATTGTAACTGCTTGGCTCAGAAGAGTACACTGAGTCAGCCCTTAACCCCAGTGTGCAGAAATTGTCAAATCGTGTTTTTCAGCAGAAATAAACAGGTTTTGGCAACTTTGGTCACCAACATGTAACTTATAGGGCAGGAACAGCACAGGTTTCATAACGTGTTTTTCATCCCGAAATAAACGCTTTTTCTCAGCACTTGGAATCGCAGTGTAACTGCTTGGCTCAGAAGAGCACACTGAGTCAGCCCTTCACCACAGTGATCAGAAATTGTCAAAACATGTTTTTCAGCAGAAATAAACACGTTTTGGCAACTTTGGTCACCCCTATGTAAGTTATAGGGCAGGAACAGCACAGTTTTCAAAACGTGTTTTTCAGCCCGAAATAAACGCTTTTTCTCAGCACTTGGAATCGCAGTGTAACTGCTTGGCTCAGAAGAGCACACTGAGACAGCCCTTAACCCCAGTGATCAGAAATTGTCAAAACGTGTTTTTCAGCAGAAATAAACACGTTTTGGCAACTTTGGTCACCCCCATGTAAGTTATAGGTCAGGAACAGCACAGTTTTCAAAACGTGTTTTTCAGCCCGAAATAAACGCTTTTTCTCAGCACTTGGAATCGCAGTGTAACTGCTAGGCTCAGAAGAGCACACTGAGTCAGCCCTTAACCCCAGTGATCAGAAATTGTCAAAACGTGTTTTTCAGCAGAAATAAACACGTTTTGGCAACTTTGGTCACCCCCATGTAAGTTATAGGGCAGGAACAGCACAGTTTTCAAAGTGTTTTTCAGCCCGAAATAAACGCTTTTTCTCAGCACTTTGAATCGCAGTGTAACTGCCTGTTTCAGAAGAGCCCACTGAGTCAGCCCTTAACCCGAAAATGCAGATATTGTCAAAACGTGTTTTTCAGCAGATATAAACACGTTTTGGCAACTTTGGTCACCCCCATGTAAGTTATAGGGCAGGAACAGCACAGTTTTCAAAACGTGTTTTTCAGCCCGAAATAAACGCTTTTTCTCAGCCCTTGGAATCGCAGTGTAACTGCCTGGCTCAGAAGAGTACACTGAGTCAGCCCTTAACACCAGTGTGCAGAAATTGTCAAATCGTCTTTTTCAGCAGAAATAAACAGGTTTTGGCAACTTTGGTCACCCCCATGTAAGTTATAAGGCAGGAACAGCACAGTTTTCAAAACGTGTTTTTCAGCCAGAAATAAACGCTTTTTCTCAGCACTTGGAATCGCAGTGTAACTGCTTGGCTCAGAAGAGCACACTGAGTCAGCCCTTCACCACAGTGATCAGAAATTGTCAAAACGTGTTTTTCAGCAGAAATAAACACGTTTTCGCAACTTTGGTCACCCCCATGTAAGTTATAGGGCAGGAACAGCACAGTTTTCAAAACGTGTTTTTCAGCCCGAAATAAACGCTTTTTCTCAGCTCTTGGAATCGCAGTGTAACTGCCTGGCTCAGAAGAGCACACTGAGTCAGCCCTTCACCCCAGTGATCAGAAATTGTCAAAACGTGTTTTTCAGCAGAAATAAACAGGTTTTGGCAACTTTGGTCACCAACATGTAACTTATAGGGCAGGAACAGCACAGGTTTTAAAACGTTTTTTTCAGCCCGAAATAAACGCTTTTTCTCAGCACTTGGAATCGCAGTGTAACTGCTTGGCTCAGAAGAGCACACTGAGTCAGCCCTTCACCACAGTGATCAGAAATTGTCAAAACGTGTTTTTCAGCAGAAATAAACACGTTTTGGCAACTTTGGTCACCGCCATGTAAGTTATAGGGCAGGAACAGCACAGTTTTCAAAACGTGTTTTTCAGCCCGAAATAAACGTTTTTTCTCAGCACTTGGAATCGCAGTGTAACTGCTTGGCTCAGAAGAGCACACTGAGTCAGCCCTTAACCCCAGTGATCAGAAATTGTCAAAACATGTTTTTCAGCAGAAATAAACACGTTTTGGCAACTTTGGTCACCCCCATGTAAGTTATAAGGCAGGAACAGCACAGTTTTCAAAACGTGTTTTTCAGCCCGAAATAAACGCTTTTTCTCAGCACTTGGAATCGCAGTGTAACTGCTTGGCTCAGAAGAGCACACTGAGTCAGCCCTTAACCCCAGTGATCAGAAATTGTCAAAACGTGTTTTTCAGCAGAAATAAAGACGTTTTGGCAACTTTGGTCACCCCCATGTAAGTTATAGGTCAGGAACAGCACAGTTTTCAAAACGTGTTTTTCAGCCCGAAATAAACGCTTTTTCTCAGCACTTGGAATCGCAGTGTAACTGCTTGCCTCAGAAGAGCACACTGAGTCAGCCCTTCACCCCAGTGATCAGAAATTGTCAAAACGTGTTTTTCAGCAGAAATAAACACGTTTTGGCAACTTTGGTCACCCCCATGTAAGTTATAGGGCAGGAACAGCACACTTTTCAAAACGTGTTTTTCAGTCCGAAATAAACGCGTTTTCTCAGCCCTTGGAATAGCAGTGTAACTGCCTGTTTCAGAAGAGCCCACTAAGTCAGCCCTTAACCCGAAAATGCAGATATTGTCAAAACGTGTTTTTCAGCAGAAATAAACACGTTTTGGCAACTTTGGTCACCCCCATGTAAGTTATAGGGCAGGAACAGCACACTTTTCAAAACGTGTTTTTCAGCCCGAAATAAACGCTTTTTCTCAGCCCTTGGAATTGCAGTGTAACTGCCTGGCTCAGAAGAGCACACTTAGTCAGCCCTTAACCCCAGTGATCAGAAATTGTCAAAACGTGTTTTTCTGCAGAAATAAACACGTTTTGGCAACTTTGGTCACTCCCATGTAAGTTATAGGTCAGGAACAGCACAGTTTTCAAAACGTGTTTTTCAGCCCGAAATAAACGCTTTTTCTCAGCACTTGGAATCGCAGTGTAACTGCCTGGCTCAGAAGAGCACACTGAGTGAGCCCTTCACCCCAGTGATCAGAAATTGTCAAAACGTGTTTTTCAGCAGAAATAAACACGTTTTGGCAACTTTGGTCACCCCCATGTAAGTTATAGGGCAGGAACAGCACAGTTTTCAAAACGTGTTTTTCAGCCCGAAATAAACGCTTTTTCTCAGCTCTTGGAATCGCAGTGTAACTGCATGGCTCAGAAGAGCACACTGAGTCAGCCCTTCACCCCAGTGATCAGAAATTGTCAAAACGTGTTTTTCAGCAGAAATAAACACGTTTTGGCAACTTTGGTCACCCCCATGTAAGTTATAGGGCAGGAACAGCACAGTTTTCAAAACGTGTTTTTCAGCCCGAAATAAACGCATTTTCTCAGCCCTTAGAATCGCAGTGTAACTACCTGGCTCAGAAGAGCACACTGAGTCAGCCCTTAACCCCAGTGTGCAGAAATTATCAAAACGTGTTTTTCAGCAGAAATAAACACGTTTTGGCAACTTTGGTCACCCCCATGTAAGTTATAGGGCAGGAACAGCACAGTTTTCAAAACGTGTTTTTCAGCCCGAAATAAACGCATTTTCTCAGCCCTTAGAATCGCAGTGTAACTGCTTGGCTCAGAAGAGCACACTGAGTCAACCCTTCACCACAGTGATCAGAAATTGTCAAAACATGTTTTTCAGCAGAAATAAACACGTTTTGGCAACTTTGGTCACCCCCATGTAAGTTATAGGTCAGGAACAGCACAGTTTTCAAAACGTGTTTTTCAGCCCGAAATAAACGCTTTTTCTCAGCACTTGGAATCGCAGTGTAACTGCTTGGCTCAGAAGAGCACACTGAGTCAGCCCTTCACCCCAGTGATCAGAAATTGTCAAAACGTGTTTTTCAGCAGAAATAAACACGTTTTGGCAACTTTGGTCACCAACATGTAACTTATAGGGCAGGAACTGCACAGTTTTCAAAACGTGTTTTTCAGCCCGAAATAAACGCTTTTTCTCAGCACTTGGAATCGCAGTGTAACTGCTTGGCTCAGAAGAGCACACTGAGTCAGCCCTTCACCCCAGTGATCAGAAATTGTCAAAACGTGTTTTTCAGCAGAAATAAACACGTTTTGGCAACTTTGGTCACCCCCATGTAAGTTATAGGGCAGGAACAGCACACTTTTCAAAACGTGTTTTTCAGTCCGAAATAAACGCGTTTTCTCAGCCCTTGGAATAGCAGTGTAACTGCCTGTTTCAGAAGAGCCCACTAAGTCTGCCCTTAACCCGAAAATGCAGATATTGTCAAAACGTGTTTTTCAGCAGAAATAAACACGTTTTGGCAACTTTGGTCACCCCCATGTAAGTTATAGGGCAGGAACAGCACAGTTTTCAAAACGTGTTTTTCAGCCCGAAATAAACGCTTTTTCTCAGCTCTTGGAATCGCAGTGTAACTGCGTGGCTCAGAAGAGCACACTGAGTCAGCCCTTCACCCCAGTGATCAGAAATTGTCAAAACTTGTTTTTCAGCAGAAATAAACACGTTTTGGCAACTTTGGTCACCCCCATGTAAGTTATAGGGCAGGAACAGCACAGTTTTCAAAACGTGTTTTTCAGCCTGAAATAAACGCATTTTCTCAGAACTTGGAATCGCAGTGTAACTGCCTGGCTCAGAAGAGCACACTGAGTCAGCCCTTAACCCCAGTGATCAGAAATTGTCAAAACGTGTTTTTCAGCAGAAATAAATACGTTTTGGCAACTTTGGTCACCCCCATGTAAGTTATAGGGCAGGAACAGCACACTTTTCAAAACGTGTTTTTCAGCACGAAATAAACGCTTTTTCTCAGCCCTTGGAATCGCAGTGAAACTGCCTGGATCAGAAGAGCACACTGAGTCAGCCCTTAACCCCAGTGATCAGAATTTGTCAAAACGTGTTTTTCAGCAGAAATAAACACGTTTTGGCAACTTTGGTCACCCCCATGTAAGTTATAGGGCAGGAACAGCACAGTTTTCAAAACGTGTTTTTCAGCCCGAAATAAACGCTTTTTCTCAGCACTTGGAATCGCAGTGTAACTGCTTGGCTCAGAAGCGCACACTGAGACAGCCCTTAACCCCAGTGATCAGAAATTGTCAAAACGTGTTTTTCAGCAGAAATAAACACGTTTTGGCAACTTTGGTCACCCCCATGTAAGTTATAGGTCAGGAACAGCACAGTTTTCAAAACGTGTTTTTCAGCCCGAAATAAACGCTTTTTCTCAGCACTTGGAATCGCAGTGTAACTGCTTGGCTCAGAAGAGCACACTGAGTCAGCCCTTAACCCCAGTGATCAGAAATTGTCAAAACGTGTTTTTCAGCAGAAATAAACACGTTTTGGCAACTTTGGTCACCCCCATGTAAGTTATAGGGCAGGAACAGCACAGTTTTCAAAACGTGTTTTTCAGCCCGAAATAAACGCTTTTTCTCAGCACTTTGAATCGCAGTGTAACTGCCTGTTTCAGAAGAGCCCACTGAGTCAGCCCTTAACCCGAAAATGCAGATATTGTCAAAACGTGTTTTTCAGCAGAAATAAACACGTTTTGGCAACTTTGGTGACCCCCATGTAAGTTATAGGTCAGGAACAGCACAGTTTTCAAAACGTGTTTTTCAGCCCGAAATAAACGCTTTTTCTCAGCACTTGGAATCGCAGTGTAACTGCTTGGCTCAGAAGAGCACACTGAGTCAACCCTTCACCACAGTGATCAGAAATTGTCAAAACATGTTTTTCAGCAGAAATAAACACGTTTTGGCAACTTTGGTCACCCCCATGTAAGTTATAGGTCAGGAACAGCACAGTTTTCAAAACGTGTTTTTCAGCCCGAAATAAACGCTTTTTCTCAGCACTTGGAATCGCAGTGTAACTGCTTGGCTCAGAAGAGCACACTGAGTCAGCCCTTCACCCCAGTGATCAGAAATTGTCAAAACGTGTTTTTCAGCAGAAATAAACACGTTTTGGCAACTTTGGTCACCAACATGTAACTTATAGGGCAGGAACTGCACAGTTTTCAAAACGTGTTTTTCAGCCCGAAATAAACGCTTTTTCTCAGCACTTGGAATCGCAGTGAAACTGCCTGGATCAGAAGAGCACACTGAGTCAGCCCTTAACCCCAGTGATCAGAATTTGTCAAAACGTGTTTTTCAGCAGAAATAAACACGTTTTGGCAACTTTGGTCACCCCCATGTAAGTTATAGGGCAGGAACAGCACAGTTTTCAAAACGTGTTTTTCAGCCCGAAATAAACGCTTTTTCTCAGCACTTGGAATCGCAGTGTAACTGCTTGGCTCAGAAGAGCACACTGAGACAGCCCTTAACCCCAGTGATCAGAAATTGTCAAAACGTGTTTTTCAGCAGAAATAAACACGTTTTGGCAACTTTGGTCACCCCCATGTAAGTTATAGGTCAGGAACAGCACAGTTTTCAAAACGTGTTTTTCAGCCCGAAATAAACGCTTTTTCTCAGCACTTGGAATCGCAGTGTAACTGCTTGGCTCAGAAGAGCACACTGAGTCAGCCCTTAACCCCAGTGATCAGAAATTGTCAAAACGTGTTTTTCAGCAGAAATAAACACGTTTTGGCAACTTTGGTCACCCCCATGTAAGTTATAGGGCAGGAACAGCACAGTTTTCAAAACGTGTTTTTCAGCCCGAAATAAACGCTTTTTCTCAGCACTTTGAATCGCAGTGTAACTGCCTGTTTCAGAAGAGCCCACTGAGTCAGCCCTTAACCCGAAAATGCAGATATTGTCAAAACGTGTTTTTCAGCAGAAATAAACACGTTTTGGCAACTTTGGTGACCCCCATGTAAGTTATAGGGCAGGAACAGCACACTTTTCAAAACGTGTTTTTCAGCCCGAAATAAACGCTTTTTCTCAGCCCTTGGAATCGCAGTGTAACTGCCTGGCTCAGAAGAGCACACTTAGTCAGCCCTTAACCCCAGTGATCAGAAATTGTCAAAACGTGTTTTTCAGCAGAAATAAACACGTTTTGGCAACTTTGGTCACCCCCATGTAAGTTATAGGGCAGGAACAGCACACTTTTCAAAACGTGTTTTTCAGCCCGAAATAAACGCTTTTTCTCAGCCCTTGGAATCGCAGTGTAACTGCCTGGCTCAGAAGAGCACACTGTGTCAGCCCTTAACCCCAGTAATCAGAAATTGTCAAAACGTGTTTTTCAGCAGAAATAAAGACGTTTTGGCAACTTTGGTCACCCCCATGTAAGTTATAGGTCAGGAACAGCACAGTTTTCAAAACGTGTTTTTCAGCCCGAAATAAACGCTTTTTCTCAGCCCTTGGAATCGCAGTGTAACTTCCTGGCTCACAAGAGCACACTGAGTCAGCCCTTCACCCCAGTGATCAGAAATTGTCAAAACGTGTTTTTCAGCAGAAACAAACACGTTTTGGCAACTTTGGTCACCAACATGTAACTTATAGGGCAGGAACTGCACAGTTTTCAAAACGTGTTTTTCAGCCCGAAATAAACGCTTTTTCTCAGCACTTGGAATCGCAGTGTAACTGCTTGGCTCAGAAGAGCACACTGAGTCAGCCCTTCACCCCAGTGATCAGAAATTGTCAAAACGTGTTTTTCAGCAGAAATAAACACGTTTTGGCAACTTTGGTCACCCCCATGTAAGTTATAGGGCTGGAACAGCACACTTTTCAAAACGTGTTTTTCAGTCCGAAATAAATGCGTTTTCTCAGCCCTTGGAATAGCAGTGTAACTGCCTGTTTCAGAAGAGCCCACTAAGTCAGCCCTTAACCCGAAAATGCAGATATTTTCAAAACGTGTTTTTCAGCAGAAATAAACACGTTTTGGCAACTTTGGTCACCCCCATGTAAGTTATAGGGCAGGAACAGCACACTTTTCAAAACGTGTTTTTCAGCCCGAAATAAACGCTTTTTCTCAGCTCTTGGAATCGCAGTTTAACTGCCTGGCTCAGAAGAGCACACTGAGTCAGCCCTTAACCCCAGTGATCAGAAATTGTCAAAACGTGTTTTTCAGCAGAAATAAACACGTTTTGGCAACTTTGGTCACCCCCATGTAAGTTATAGGGCAGGAAAAGCACAGTTTTCAAAACGTGTTTTTCAGCCTGAAATAAACGCTTTTTCTCAACACTTGGAATCGCAATGTAACTGCCTGGCTGAGAAGAGCACACTGAGTCAGCCCTTAACCCCAGTGATCAGAAAATGTCAAAACGTGTTTTTCAACAGAAATAAACACGTTTTGGCAACTTTGGTCACCCCCATGTAAGTTATAGGGCAGGAACAGCACACTTTTCAAAACGTGTTTTTCAGTCCGAAATAAACGCGTTTTCTCAGCCCTTGGAATAGCAGTGTAACTGCCTGTTTCAGAAGAGCCCACTAAGTCAGCCCTTAACCCGAAAATGCAGATATTGTCAAAACGTGTTTTTCAGCAGAAATAAACACGTTTTGGCAACTTTGGTCACCCCCATGTAAGTTATAGGGCAGGAACAGCACACTTTTCAAAACGTGTTTTTCAGCCCGAAATAAACGCTTTTTCTCAGCCCTTGGAATTGCAGTGTAACTGCCTGGCTCAGAAGAGCACACTTAGTCAGCCCTTAACCCCAGTGATCAGAAATTGTCAAAACGTGTTTTTCTGCAGAAATAAACACGTTTTGGCAACTTTGGTCACTCCCATGTAAGTTATAGGTCAGGAACAGCACAGTTTTCAAAACGTGTTTTTCAGCCCGAAATAAACGCTTTTTCTCAGCACTTGGAATCGCAGTGTAACTGCCTGGCTCAGAAGAGCACACTGAGTCAGCCCTTCACCCCAGTGATCAGAAATTGTCAAAACGTGTTTTTCAGCAGAAATAAACACGTTTTGGCAACTTTGGTCACCCCCATGTAAGTTATAGGGCAGGAACAGCACACTTTTCAAAACGTGTTTTTCAGTCCGAAATAAACACGTTTTCTCAGCCCTTGGAATAGCAGTGTAACTGCCTGGCTCAGAAGAGCACACTGAGTCAGCCCTTAACCCCAGTGATCAGAAATTGTCAAAACGTGTTTTTCAGCAGAAATAAACACGTTTTGGCAACTTTGGTCACCCCCATGTAAGTTATAGGGCAGGAAAAGCACAGTTTTCAAAACGTGTTTTTCAGCCTGAAATAAACGCTTTTTCTCAACACTTGGAATCGCAATGTAACTGCCTGGCTGAGAAGAGCACACTGAGTCAGCCCTTAACCCGAAAATGCAGATATTGTCAAAACGTGTTTTTCAGCAGAAATAAACACGTTTTGGCAACTTTGGTCACCCCCATGTAAGTTATAGGGCAGGAACAGCACACTTTTCAAAACGTGTTTTTCAGCCCGAAATAAACGCTTTTTCTCAGCTCTTGGAATCGCAGTTTAACTGCCTGGCTCAGAAGAGCACACTGAGTCAGCCCTTAACCCCAGTGATCAGAAATTGTCAAAACGTGTTTTTCAGCAGAAATAAACACGTTTTGGCAACTTTGGTCACCCCCATGTAAGTTATAGGGCAGGAAAAGCACAGTTTTCAAAACGTGTTTTTCAGCCTGAAATAAACGCTTTTTCTCAACACTTGGAATCGCAATGTAACTGCCTGGCTGAGAAGAGCACACTGAGTCAGCCCTTAACCCCAGTGATCAGAAATTGTCAAAACGTGTTTTTCAACAGAAATAAACACGTTTTGGCAACTTTGGTCACCCCCATGTAAGTTATAGGGCAGGAACAGCACACTTTTCAAAACGTGTTTTTCAGTCCGAAATAAACGCGTTTTCTCAGCCCTTGGAATAGCAGTGTAACTGCCTGTTTCAGAAGAGCCCACTAAGTCAGCCCTTAACCCGAAAATGCAGATATTGTCAAAACGTGTTTTTCAGCAGAAATAAACACGTTTTGGCAACTTTGGTCACCCCCATGTAAGTTATAGGGCAGGAACAGCACACTTTTCAAAACGTGTTTTTCAGCCCGAAATAAACGCTTTTTCTCAGCCCTTGGAATTGCAGTGTAACTGCCTGGCTCAGAAGAGCACACTTAGTCAGCCCTTAACCCCAGTGATCAGAAATTGTCAAAACGTGTTTTTCTGCAGAAATAAACACGTTTTGGCAACTTTGGTCACCCCCATGTAAGTTATAGGGCAGGAACAGCACAGTTTTCAAAACGTGTTTTTCAGCCCGAAATAAACGCTTTTTCTCAGCCCTTGGAATCGCAGTGTAACTGCCTGGCTCAGAAGAGCACACTGAGTCAGCCCTTAACCCCAGTGATCAGAAATTGTCAAAACGTGTTTTTCAGCAGAAATAAACACATTTTGGCAACTTTGGTCACCCCCATGTAAGTTATAGGGCAGGAACAGCACAGTTTTCAAAACGTGTTTCTCAGCCCGAAATAAACGCATTTTCTCAGCCCTTAGAATCGCATTGTAACTGCTTGGCTCAGAAGAGTACACTGAGTCAGCCCTTAACCCCAGTGTGCAGAAATTGTCAAATCGTGTTTTTCAGCAGAAATAAACAGGTTTTGGCAACTTTGGTCACCAACATGTAACTTATAGGGCAGGAACAGCACAGGTTTCATAACGTGTTTTTCATCCCGAAATAAACGCTTTTTCTCAGCATTTGGAATCGCAGTGTAACTGCTTGGCTCAGAAGAGCACACTGAGTCAGCCCTTCACCACAGTGATCAGAAATTGTCAAAACGTATTTCAGCAGAAATAAACACGTTTTGGCAACTTTGGTCACCCCTATGTAAGTTATAGGGCAGGAACAGCACAGTTTTCAAAACGTGTTTTTCAGCCCGAAATAAACGCTTTTTCTCAGCACTTGGAATCGCAGTGTAACTGCTTGGCTCAGAAGAGCACACTGAGACAGCCCTTAACCCCAGTGATCAGAAATTGTCAAAACGTGTTTTTCAGCAGAAATAAACACGTTTTGGCAACTTTGGTCACCCCCATGTAAGTTATAGGTCAGGAACAGCACAGTTTTCAAAACGTGTTTTTCAGCCCGAAATAAACGCTTTTTCTCAGCACTTGGAATCGCAGTGTAACTGCTTGGCTCAGAAGAGCACACTGAGTCAGCCCTTAACCCCAGTGATCAGAAATTGTCAAAACGTGTTTTTCAGCAGAAATAAACACGTTTTGGCAACTTTGGTCACCCCCATGTAAGTTATAGGGCAGGAACAGCACAGTTTTCAAAACGTGTTTTTCAGCCCGAAATAAACGCTTTTTCTCAGCACTTTGAATCGCAGTGTAACTGCCTGTTTCAGAAGAGCCCACTGAGTCAGCCCTTAACCCGAAAATGCAGATATTGTCAAAACGTGTTTTTCAGCAGAAATAAACACGTTTTGGCAACTTTGGTGACCCCCATGTAAGTTATAGGGCAGGAACAGCACACTTTTCAAAACGTGTTTTTCAGCCCGAAATAAACGCTTTTTCTCAGCCCTTGGAATCGCAGTGTAACTGCCTGGCTCAGAAGAGCACACTTAGTCAGCCCTTAACCCCAGTGATCAGAAATTGTCAAAACGTGTTTTTCAGCAGAAATAAACACGTTTTGGCAACTTTGGTCACCCCCATGTAAGTTATAGGGCAGGAACAGCACACTTTTCAAAACGTGTTTTTCAGCCCGAAATAAACGCTTTTTCTCAGCCCTTGGAATCGCAGTGTAACTGCCTGGCTCAGAAGAGCACACTGTGTCAGCCCTTAACCCCAGTAATCAGAAATTGTCAAAACGTGTTTTTCAGCAGAAATAAAGACGTTTTGGCAACTTTGGTCACCCCCATGTAAGTTATAGGTCAGGAACAGCACAGTTTTCAAAACGTGTTTTTCAGCCCGAAATAAACGCTTTTTCTCAGCCCTTGGAATCGCAGTGTAACTTCCTGGCTCACAAGAGCACACTGAGTCAGCCCTTCACCCCAGTGATCAGAAATTGTCAAAACGTGTTTTTCAGCAGAAACAAACACGTTTTGGCAACTTTGGTCACCAACATGTAACTTATAGGGCAGGAACTGCACAGTTTTCAAAACGTGTTTTTCAGCCCGAAATAAACGCTTTTTCTCAGCACTTGGAATCGCAGTGTAACTGCTTGGCTCAGAAGAGCACACTGAGTCAGCCCTTCACCCCAGTGATCAGAAATTGTCAAAACGTGTTTTTCAGCAGAAATAAACACGTTTTGGCAACTTTGGTCACCCCCATGTAAGTTATAGGGCAGGAACAGCACACTTTTCAAAACGTGTTTTTCAGTCCGAAATAAACGCGTTTTCTCAGCCCTTGGAATAGCAGTGTAACTGCCTGTTTCAGAAGAGCCCACTAAGTCAGCCCTTAACCCGAAAATGCAGATATTTTCAAAACGTGTTTTTCAGCAGAAATAAACACGTTTTGGCAACTTTGGTCACCCCCATGTAAGTTATAGGGCAGGAACAGCACACTTTTCAAAACGTGTTTTTCAGCCCGAAATAAACGCTTTTTCTCAGCTCTTGGAATCGCAGTTTAACTGCCTGGCTCAGAAGAGCACACTGAGTCAGCCCTTAACCCCAGTGATCAGAAATTGTCAAAACGTGTTTTTCAGCAGAAATAAACACGTTTTGGCAACTTTGGTCACCCCCATGTAAGTTATAGGGCAGGAAAAGCACAGTTTTCAAAACGTGTTTTTCAGCCTGAAATAAACGCTTTTTCTCAACACTTGGAATCGCAATGTAACTGCCTGGCTGAGAAGAGCACACTGAGTCAGCCCTTAACCCCAGTGATCAGAAAATGTCAAAACGTGTTTTTCAACAGAAATAAACACGTTTTGGCAACTTTGGTCACCCCCATGTAAGTTATAGGGCAGGAACAGCACACTTTTCAAAACGTGTTTTTCAGTCCGAAATAAACGCGTTTTCTCAGCCCTTGGAATAGCAGTGTAACTGCCTGTTTCAGAAGAACCCACTAAGTCAGCCCTTAACCCGAAAATGCAGATATTGTCAAAACGTGTTTTTCAGCAGAAATAAACACGTTTTGGCAACTTTGGTCACCCCCATGTAAGTTATAGGGCAGGAACAGCACACTTTTCAAAACGTGTTTTTCAGCCCGAAATAAACGCTTTTTCTCAGCCCTTGGAATTGCAGTGTAACTACCTGGCTCAGAAGAGCACACTTAGTCAGCCCTTAACCCCAGTGATCAGAAATTGTCAAAACGTGTTTTTCAGCAGAAATAAACACGTTTTGGCAACTTTGGTCACTCCCATGTAAGTTATAGGTCAGGAACAGCACAGTTTTCAAAACGTGTTTTTCAGCCCGAAATAAACGCTTTTTCTCAGCACTTGGAATCGCAGTGTAACTGCCTGGCTCAGAAGAGCACACTGAGTCAGCCCTTCACCCCAGTGATCAGAAATTGTCAAAACGTGTTTTTCAGCAGAAATAAACACGTTTTGGCAACTTTGGTCACCCCCATGTAAGTTATAGGGCAGGAACAGCACACTTTTCAAAACGTGTTTATCAGTCCGAAATAAACACGTTTTCTCAGCCCTTGGAATAGCAGTGTAACTGCCTGTTTCAGAAGAGCCCACTAAGTCAGCCCTTAACCCGAAAATGCAGATATTGTCAAAACGTGTTTTTCAGCAGAAATAAACACGTTTTGGCAACTTTGGTCACCCCCATGTAAGTTATAGGGCAGGAACAGCACACTTTTCAAAACGTGTTTTTCAGCCCGAAATAAACGCTTTTTCTCAGCTCTTGGAATCGCAGTTTAACTGCTTGGCTCAGAAGAGCACACTGAGTCAGCCCTTAACCCCAGTGATCAGAAATTGTCAAAACGTGTTTTTCAGCAGAAATAAACACGTTTTGGCAACTTTGGTCACCCCCATGTAAGTTATAGGGCAGGAAAAGCACAGTTTTCAAAACGTGTTTTTCAGCCTGAAATAAACGCTTTTTCTCAACACTTGGAATCGCAATGTAACTGCCTGGCTGAGAAGAGCACACTGAGTCAGCCCTTAACCCCAGTGATCAGAAATTGTCAAAACGTGTTTTTCAACAGAAATAAACACGTTTTGGCAACTTTGGTCACCCCCATGTAAGTTATAGGGCAGGAACAGCACACTTTTCAAAACGTGTTTTTCAGTCCGAAATAAACGCGTTTTCTCAGCCCTTGGAATAGCAGTGTAACTGCCTGTTTCAGAAGAGCCCACTAAGTCAGCCCTTAACCCGAAAATGCAGATATTGTCAAAACGTGTTTTTCAGCAGAAATAAACACGTTTTGGCAACTTTGGTCACCCCCATGTAAGTTATAGGGCAGGAACAGCACACTTTTCAAAACGTGTTTTTCAGCCCGAAATAAACGCTTTTTCTCAGCCCTTGGAATTGCAGTGTAACTGCCTGGCTCAGAAGAGCACACTTAGTCAGCCCTTAACCCCAGTGATCAGAAATTGTCAAAACGTGTTTTTCTGCAGAAATAAACACGTTTTGGCAACTTTGGTCACCCCCATGTAAGTTATAGGGCAGGAACAGCACAGTTTTCAAAACGTGTTTTTCAGCCCGAAATAAACGCTTTTTCTCAGCCCTTGGAATCGCAGTGTAACTGCCTGGCTCAGAAGAGCACACTGAGTCAGCCCTTAACCCCAGTGATCAGAAATTGTCAAAACGTGTTTTTCAGCAGAAATAAACACGTTTTTGCAACTTTGGTCACCCCCATGTAAGTTATAGGGCAGGAACAGCACAGTTTTCAAAACGTGTTTCTCAGCCCGAAATAAACGCATTTTCTCAGCCCTTAGAATCGCATTGTAACTGCTTGGCTCAGAAGAGTACACTGAGTCAGCCCTTAACCCCAGTGTGCAGAAATTGTCAAATCGTGTTTTTCAGCAGAAATAAACAGGTTTTGGCAACTTTGGTCACCAACATGTAACTTATAGGGCAGGAACAGCACAGGTTTCATAACGTGTTTTTCATCCCGAAATAAACGCTTTTTCTCAGCACTTGGAATCGCAGTGTAACTGCTTGGCTCAGAAGAGCACACTGAGTCAGCCCTTCACCACAGTGATCAGAAATTGTCAAAACATGTTTTTCAGCAGAAATAAACACGTTTTGGCAACTTTGGTCACCCCTATGTAAGTTATAGGGCAGGAACAGCACAGTTTTCAAAACATGTTTTTCAGCCCGAAATAAACGCTTTTTCTCAGCACTTGGAATCGCAGTGTAACTGCTTGGCTCAGAAGAGCACACTGAGACAGCCCTTAACCCCAGTGATCAGAAATTGTCAAAACGTGTTTTTCAGCAGAAATAAACACGTTTTGGCAACTTTGGTCACCCCCATGTAACTTATAGGGCAGGAACAGCACAGGTTTCATAACGTGTTTTTCATCCCGAAATAAACGCTTTTTCTCAGCACTTGGAATCGCAGTGTAACTGCTTGGCTCAGAAGAGCACACTGAGTCAGCCCTTCACCACAGTGATCAGAAATTGTCAAAACATGTTTTTCAGCAGAAATAAACACGTTTTGGCAACTTTGGTCACCCCTATGTAAGTTATAGGGCAGGAACAGCACAGTTTTCAAAACGTGTTTTTCAGCCCGAAATAAACGCTTTTTCTCAGCACTTGGAATCGCAGTGTAACTGCTTGGCTCAGAAGAGCACACTGAGACAGCCCTTAACCCCAGTGGTCAGAAATTGTCAAAACGTGTTTTTCAGCAGAAATAAACACGTTTTGGCAACTTTGGTCACCCCCATGTAAGTTATAGGTCAGGAACAGCACAGTTTTCAAAACGTGTTTTTCAGCCCGAAATAAACGCTTTTTCTCAGCACTTGGAATCGCAGTGTAACTGCTAGGCTCAGAAGAGCACACTGAGTCAGCCCTTAACCCCAGTGATCAGAAATTGTCAAAACGTGTTTTTCAGCAGAAATAAACACGTTTTGGCAACTTTGGTCACCCCCATGTAAGTTATAGGGCAGGAACAGCACAGTTTTCAAAGTGTTTTTCAGCCCGAAATAAACGCTTTTTCTCAGCACTTTGAATCGCAGTGTAACTGCCTGTTTCAGAAGAGCCCACTGAGTCAGCCCTTAACCCGAAAATGCAGATATTGTCAAAACGTGTTTTTCAGCAGATATAAACACGTTTTGGCAACTTTGGTCACCCCCATGTAAGTTATAGGGCAGGAACAGCACAGTTTTCAAAACGTGTTTTTCAGCCCGAAATAAACGCTTTTTCTCAGCCCTTGGAATCGCAGTGTAACTGCCTGGCTCAGAAGAGTACACTGAGTCAGCCCTTAACACCAGTGTGCAGAAATTGTCAAATCGTCTTTTTCAGCAGAAATAAACAGGTTTTGGCAACTTTGGTCACCCCCATGTAAGTTATAAGGCAGGAACAGCACAGTTTTCAAAACGTGTTTTTCAGCCAGAAATAAACGCTTTTTCTCAGCACTTGGAATCGCAGTGTAACTGCTTGGCTCAGAAGAGCACACTGAGTCAGCCCTTCACCACAGTGATCAGAAATTGTCAAAACGTGTTTTTCAGCAGAAATAAACACGTTTTCGCAACTTTGGTCACCCCCATGTAAGTTATAGGGCAGGAACAGCACAGTTTTCAAAACGTGTTTTTCAGCCCGAAATAAACGCTTTTTCTCAGCTCTTGGAATCGCAGTGTAACTGCCTGGCTCAGAAGAGCACACTGAGTCAGCCCTTCACCCCAGTGATCAGAAATTGTCAAAACGTGTTTTTCAGCAGAAATAAACAGGTTTTGGCAACTTTGGTCACCAACATGTAACTTATAGGGCAGGAACAGCACAGGTTTTAAAACGTTTTTTTCAGCCCGAAATAAACGCTTTTTCTCAGCACTTGGAATCGCAGTGTAACTGCTTGGCTCAGAAGAGCACACTGAGTCAGCCCTTCACCACAGTGATCAGAAATTGTCAAAACGTGTTTTTCAGCAGAAATAAACACGTTTTGGCAACTTTGGTCACCGCCATGTAAGTTATAGGGCAGGAACAGCACAGTTTTCAAAACGTGTTTTTCAGCCCGAAATAAACGTTTTTTCTCAGCACTTGGAATCGCAGTGTAACTGCTTGGCTCAGAAGAGCACACTGAGTCAGCCCTTAACCCCAGTGATCAGAAATTGTCAAAACATGTTTTTCAGCAGAAATAAACACGTTTTGGCAACTTTGGTCACCCCCATGTAAGTTATAAGGCAGGAACAGCACAGTTTTCAAAACGTGTTTTTCAGCCCGAAATAAACGCTTTTTCTCAGCACTTGGAATCGCAGTGTAACTGCTTGGCTCAGAAGAGCACACTGAGTCAGCCCTTAACCCCAGTGATCAGAAATTGTCAAAACGTGTTTTTCAGCAGAAATAAAGACGTTTTGGCAACTTTGGTCACCCCCATGTAAGTTATAGGTCAGGAACAGCACAGTTTTCAAAACGTGTTTTTCAGCCCGAAATAAACGCTTTTTCTCAGCCCTTGGAATCGCAGTGTAACTTCCTGGCTCACAAGAGCACACTGAGTCAGCCCTTCACCCCAGTGATCAGAAATTGTCAAAACGTGTTTTTCAGCAGAAACAAACACGTTTTGGCAACTTTGGTCACCAACATGTAACTTATAGGGCAGGAACTGCACAGTTTTCAAAACGTGTTTTTCAGCCCGAAATAAACGCTTTTTCTCAGCACTTGGAATCGCAGTGTAACTGCTTGGCTCAGAAGAGCACACTGAGTCAGCCCTTCACCCCAGTGATCAGAAATTGTCAAAACGTGTTTTTCAGCAGAAATAAACACGTTTTGGCAACTTTGGTCACCCCCATGTAAGTTATAGGGCAGGAACAGCACACTTTTCAAAACGTGTTTTTCAGTCCGAAATAAACGCGTTTTCTCAGCCCTTGGAATAGCAGTGTAACTGCCTGTTTCAGAAGAGCCCACTAAGTCAGCCCTTAACCCGAAAATGCAGATATTGTCAAAACGTGTTTTTCAGCAGAAATAAACACGTTTTGGCAACTTTGGTCCCCCCCATGTAAGTTATAGGGCAGGAACAGCACACTTTTCAAAACGTGTTTTTCAGCCCGAAATAAACGCTTTTTCTCAGCCCTTGGAATTGCAGTGTAACTGCCTGGCTCAGAAGAGCACACTTAGTCAGCCCTTAACCCCAGTGATCAGAAATTGTCAAAACGTGTTTTTCTGCAGAAATAAACACGTTTTGGCAACTTTGGTCACTCCCATGTAAGTTATAGGTCAGGAACAGCACAGTTTTCAAAACGTGTTTTTCAGCCCGAAATAAACGCTTTTTCTCAGCACTTGGAATCGCAGTGTAACTGCCTGGCTCAGAAGAGCACACTGAGTGAGCCCTTCACCCCAGTGATCAGAAATTGTCAAAACGTGTTTTTCAGCAGAAATAAACACGTTTTGGCAACTTTGGTCACCCCCATGTAAGTTATAGGGCAGGAACAGCACACTTTTCAAAACGTGTTTTTCAGTCCGAAATAAACGCGTTTTCTCAGCCCTTGGAATAGCAGTGTAACTGCCTGTTTCAGAAGAGCCCACTAAGTCAGCCCTTAACCCGAAAATGCAGATATTGTCAAAACGTGTTTTTCAGCAGAAATAAACACGTTTTGGCAACTTTGGTCACCCCCATGTAAGTTATAGGGCAGGAACAGCACACTTTTCAAAACGTGTTTTTCAGCCCGAAATAAACGCTTTTTCTCAGCCCTTGGAATTGCAGTGTAACTGCCTGGCTCAGAAGAGCACACTTAGTCAGCCCTTAACCCCAGTGATCAGAAATTGTCAAAACGTGTTTTTCTGCAGAAATAAACACGTTTTGGCAACTTTGGTCACTCCCATGTAAGTTATAGGTCAGGAACAGCACAGTTTTCAAAACGTGTTTTTCAGCCCGAAATAAACGCTTTTTCTCAGCACTTGGAATCGCAGTGTAACTGCCTGGCTCAGAAGAGCACACTGAGTCAGCCCTTCACCCCAGTGATCAGAAATTGTCAAAACGTGTTTTTCAGCAGAAATAAACACGTTTTGGCAACTTTGGTCACCCCCATGTAAGTTATAGGGCAGGAACAGCACACTTTTCAAAACGTGTTTTTCAGTCCGAAATAAACACGTTTTCTCAGCCCTTGGAATAGCAGTGTAACTGCCTGTTTCAGAAGAGCCCACTAAGTCAGCCCTTAACCCGAAAATGCAGATATTGTCAAAACGTGTTTTTCAGCAGAAATAAACACGTTTTGGCAACTTTGGTCACCCCCATGTAAGTTATAGGGCAGGAACAGCACACTTTTCAAAACGTGTTTTTCAGCCCGAAATAAACGCTTTTTCTCAGCACTTGGAATCGCAGTTTAACTGCCTGGCTCAGAAGAGCACACTGAGTCAGCCCTTAACCCCAGTGATCAGAAATTGTCAAAACGTGTTTTTCAGCAGAAATAAACACGTTTTGGCAACTTTGGTCACCCCCATGTAAGTTATAGGGCAGGAAAAGCACAGTTTTCAAAACGTGTTTTTCAGCCTGAAATAAACGCTTTTTCTCAGCACTTGGAATCGCAATGTAACTGCCTGGCTGAGAAGAGCACACTGAGTCAGCCCTTAACCCCAGTGATCAGAAATTGTCAAAACGTGTTTTTCAACAGAAATAAACACGTTTTGGCAACTTTGGTCACCCCCATGTAAGTTATAGGGCAGGAACAGCACACTTTTCAAAACGTGTTTTTCAGTCCGAAATAAACGCGTTTTCTCAGCCCTTGGAATAGCAGTGTAACTGCCTGTTTCAGAAGAGCCCACTAAGTCAGCCCTTAACCCGAAAATGCAGATATTGTCAAAACGTGTTTTTCAGCAGAAATAAACACGTTTTGGCAACTTTGGTCACCCCCATGTAAGTTATAGGGCAGGAACAGCACACTTTTCAAAACGTGTTTTTCAGCCCGAAATAAACGCTTTTTCTCAGCCCTTGGAATTGCAGTGTAACTGCCTGGCTCAGAAGAGCACACTTAGTCAGCCCTTAACCCCAGTGATCAGAAATTGTCAAAACGTGTTTTTCTGCAGAAATAAACACGTTTTGGCAACTTTGGTCACCCCCATGTAAGTTATAGGGCAGGAACAGCACAGTTTTCAAAACGTGTTTTTCAGCCCGAAATAAACGCTTTTTCTCAGCCCTTGGAATCGCAGTGTAACTGCCTGGCTCAGAAGAGCACACTGAGTCAGCCCTTAACCCCAGTGATCAGAAATTGTCAAAACGTGTTTTTCAGCAGAAATAAACACGTTTTGGCAACTTTGGTCACCCCCATGTAAGTTATAGGGCAGGAACAGCACAGTTTTCAAAACGTGTTTCTCAGCCCGAAATAAACGCATTTTCTCAGCCCTTAGAATCGCATTGTAACTGCTTGGCTCAGAAGAGTACACTGAGTCAGCCCTTAACCCCAGTGTGCAGAAATTGTCAAATCGTGTTTTTCAGCAGAAATAAACAGGTTTTGGCAACTTTGGTCACCAACATGTAACTTATAGGGCAGGAACAGCACAGGTTTCATAACGTGTTTTTCATCCCGAAATAAACGCTTTTTCTCAGCACTTGGAATCGCAGTGTAACTGCTTGGCTCAGAAGAGCACACTGAGTCAGCCCTTCACCACAGTGATCAGAAATTGTCAAAACATGTTTTTCAGCAGAAATAAACACGTTTTGGCAACTTTGGTCACCCCTATGTAAGTTATAGGGCAGGAACAGCACAGTTTTCAAAACGTGTTTTTCAGCCCGAAATAAACGCTTTTTCTCAGCACTTGGAATCGCAGTGTAACTGCTTGGCTCAGAAGAGCACACTGAGACAGCCCTTAACCCCAGTGATCAGAAATTGTCAAAACGTGTTTTTCAGCAGAAATAAACACGTTTTGGCAACTTTGGTCACCCCCATGTAAGTTATAGGTCAGGAACAGCACAGTTTTCAAAACGTGTTTTTCAGCCCGAAATAAACGCTTTTTCTCAGCACTTGGAATCGCAGTGTAACTGCTAGGCTCAGAAGAGCACACTGAGTCAGCCCTTAACCCCAGTGATCAGAAATTGTCAAAACGTGTTTTTCAGCAGAAATAAACACGTTTTGGCAACTTTGGTCACCCCCATGTAAGTTATAGGGCAGGAACAGCACAGTTTTCAAAGTGTTTTTCAGCCCGAAATAAACGCTTTTTCTCAGCACTTTGAATCGCAGTGTAACTGCCTGTTTCAGAAGAGCCCACTGAGTCAGCCCTTAACCCGAAAATGCAGATATTGTCAAAACGTGTTTTTCAGCAGATATAAACACGTTTTGGCAACTTTGGTCACCCCCATGTAAGTTATAGGGCAGGAACAGCACAGTTTTCAAAACGTGTTTTTCAGCCCGAAATAAACGCTTTTTCTCAGCCCTTGGAATCGCAGTGTAACTGCCTGGCTCAGAAGAGTACACTGAGTCAGCCCTTAACACCAGTGTGCAGAAATTGTCAAATCGTCTTTTTCAGCAGAAATAAACAGGTTTTGGCAACTTTGGTCACCCCCATGTAAGTTATAAGGCAGGAACAGCACAGTTTTCAAAACGTGTTTTTCAGCCAGAAATAAACGCTTTTTCTCAGCACTTGGAATCGCAGTGTAACTGCTTGGCTCAGAAGAGCACACTGAGTCAGCCCTTCACCACAGTGATCAGAAATTGTCAAAACGTGTTTTTCAGCAGAAATAAACACGTTTTCGCAACTTTGGTCACCCCCATGTAAGTTATAGGGCAGGAACAGCACAGTTTTCAAAACGTGTTTTTCAGCCCGAAATAAACGCTTTTTCTCAGCTCTTGGAATCGCAGTGTAACTGCCTGGCTCAGAAGAGCACACTGAGTCAGCCCTTCACCCCAGTGATCAGAAATTGTCAAAACGTGTTTTTCAGCAGAAATAAACAGGTTTTGGCAACTTTGGTCACCAACATGTAACTTATAGGGCAGGAACAGCACAGGTTTTAAAACGTTTTTTTCAGCCCGAAATAAACGCTTTTTCTCAGCACTTGGAATCGCAGTGTAACTGCTTGGCTCAGAAGAGCACACTGAGTCAGCCCTTCACCACAGTGATCAGAAATTGTCAAAACGTGTTTTTCAGCAGAAATAAACACGTTTTGGCAACTTTGGTCACCGCCATGTAAGTTATAGGGCAGGAACAGCACAGTTTTCAAAACGTGTTTTTCAGCCCGAAATAAACGTTTTTTCTCAGCACTTGGAATCGCAGTGTAACTGCTTGGCTCAGAAGAGCACACTGAGTCAGCCCTTAACCCCAGTGATCAGAAATTGTCAAAACATGTTTTTCAGCAGAAATAAACACGTTTTGGCAACTTTGGTCACCCCCATGTAAGTTATAAGGCAGGAACAGCACAGTTTTCAAAACGTGTTTTTCAGCCCGAAATAAACGCTTTTTCTCAGCACTTGGAATCGCAGTGTAACTGCTTGGCTCAGAAGAGCACACTGAGTCAGCCCTTAACCCCAGTGATCAGAAATTGTCAAAACGTGTTTTTCAGCAGAAATAAAGACGTTTTGGCAACTTTGGTCACCCCCATGTAAGTTATAGGTCAGGAACAGCACAGTTTTCAAAACGTGTTTTTCAGCCCGAAATAAACGCTTTTTCTCAGCACTTGGAATCGCAGTGTAACTGCTTGGCTCAGAAGAGCACACTGAGTCAGCCCTTCACCCCAGTGATCAGAAATTGTCAAAACGTGTTTTTCAGCAGAAATAAACACGTTTTGGCAACTTTGGTCACCCCCATGTAAGTTATAGGGCAGGAACAGCACACTTTTCAAAACGTGTTTTTCAGTCCGAAATAAACGCGTTTTCTCAGCCCTTGGAATAGCAGTGTAACTGCCTGTTTCAGAAGAGCCCACTAAGTCAGCCCTTAACCCGAAAATGCAGATATTGTCAAAACGTGTTTTTCAGCAGAAATAAACACGTTTTGGCAACTTTGGTCACCCCCATGTAAGTTATAGGGCAGGAACAGCACACTTTTCAAAACGTGTTTTTCAGCCCGAAATAAACGCTTTTTCTCAGCCCTTGGAATTGCAGTGTAACTGCCTGGCTCAGAAGAGCACACTTAGTCAGCCCTTAACCCCAGTGATCAGAAATTGTCAAAACGTGTTTTTCTGCAGAAATAAACACGTTTTGGCAACTTTGGTCACTCCCATGTAAGTTATAGGTCAGGAACAGCACAGTTTTCAAAACGTGTTTTTCAGCCCGAAATAAACGCTTTTTCTCAGCACTTGGAATCGCAGTGTAACTGCCTGGCTCAGAAGAGCACACTGAGTGAGCCCTTCACCCCAGTGATCAGAAATTGTCAAAACGTGTTTTTCAGCAGAAATAAACACGTTTTGGCAACTTTGGTCACCCCCATGTAAGTTATAGGGCAGGAACAGCACAGTTTTCAAAACGTGTTTTTCAGCCCGAAATAAACGCTTTTTCTCAGCTCTTGGAATCGCAGTGTAACTGCATGGCTCAGAAGAGCACACTGAGTCAGCCCTTCACCCCAGTGATCAGAAATTGTCAAAACGTGTTTTTCAGCAGAAATAAACACGTTTTGGCAACTTTGGTCACCCCCATGTAAGTTATAGGGCAGGAACAGCACAGTTTTCAAAACGTGTTTTTCAGCCCGAAATAAACGCATTTTCTCAGCCCTTAGAATCGCAGTGTAACTACCTGGCTCAGAAGAGCACACTGAGTCAGCCCTTAACCCCAGTGTGCAGAAATTATCAAAACGTGTTTTTCAGCAGAAATAAACACGTTTTGGCAACTTTGGTCACCCCCATGTAAGTTATAGGGCAGGAACAGCACAGTTTTCAAAACGTGTTTTTCAGCCCGAAATAAACGCATTTTCTCAGCCCTTAGAATCGCAGTGTAACTGCTTGGCTCAGAAGAGCACACTGAGTCAACCCTTCACCACAGTGATCAGAAATTGTCAAAACATGTTTTTCAGCAGAAATAAACACGTTTTGGCAACTTTGGTCACCCCCATGTAAGTTATAGGTCAGGAACAGCACAGTTTTCAAAACGTGTTTTTCAGCCCGAAATAAACGCTTTTTCTCAGCACTTGGAATCGCAGTGTAACTGCTTGGCTCAGAAGAGCACACTGAGTCAGCCCTTCACCCCAGTGATCAGAAATTGTCAAAACGTGTTTTTCAGCAGAAATAAACACGTTTTGGCAACTTTGGTCACCAACATGTAACTTATAGGGCAGGAACTGCACAGTTTTCAAAACGTGTTTTTCAGCCCGAAATAAACGCTTTTTCTCAGCACTTGGAATCGCAGTGTAACTGCTTGGCTCAGAAGAGCACACTGAGTCAGCCCTTCACCCCAGTGATCAGAAATTGTCAAAACGTGTTTTTCAGCAGAAATAAACACGTTTTGGCAACTTTGGTCACCCCCATGTAAGTTATAGGGCAGGAACAGCACACTTTTCAAAACGTGTTTTTCAGTCCGAAATAAACGCGTTTTCTCAGCCCTTGGAATAGCAGTGTAACTGCCTGTTTCAGAAGAGCCCACTAAGTCTGCCCTTAACCCGAAAATGCAGATATTGTCAAAACGTGTTTTTCAGCAGAAATAAACACGTTTTGGCAACTTTGGTCACCCCCATGTAAGTTATAGGGCAGGAACAGCACAGTTTTCAAAACGTGTTTTTCAGCCCGAAATAAACGCTTTTTCTCAGCTCTTGGAATCGCAGTGTAACTGCGTGGCTCAGAAGAGCACACTGAGTCAGCCCTTCACCCCAGTGATCAGAAATTGTCAAAACTTGTTTTTCAGCAGAAATAAACACGTTTTGGCAACTTTGGTCACCCCCATGTAAGTTATAGGGCAGGAACAGCACAGTTTTCAAAACGTGTTTTTCAGCCTGAAATAAACGCATTTTCTCAGAACTTGGAATCGCAGTGTAACTGCCTGGCTCAGAAGAGCACACTGAGTCAGCCCTTAACCCCAGTGATCAGAAATTGTCAAAACGTGTTTTTCAGCAGAAATAAATACGTTTTGGCAACTTTGGTCACCCCCATGTAAGTTATAGGGCAGGAACAGCACACTTTTCAAAACGTGTTTTTCAGCACGAAATAAACGCTTTTTCTCAGCCCTTGGAATCGCAGTGAAACTGCCTGGATCAGAAGAGCACACTGAGTCAGCCCTTAACCCCAGTGATCAGAATTTGTCAAAACGTGTTTTTCAGCAGAAATAAACACGTTTTGGCAACTTTGGTCACCCCCATGTAAGTTATAGGGCAGGAACAGCACAGTTTTCAAAACGTGTTTTTCAGCCCGAAATAAACGCTTTTTCTCAGCACTTGGAATCGCAGTGTAACTGCTTGGCTCAGAAGCGCACACTGAGACAGC
Organism: Atractosteus spatula; assembly: GCF_055471065.1. NCBI lineage: Eukaryota > Metazoa > Chordata > Actinopteri > Semionotiformes > Lepisosteidae > Atractosteus > Atractosteus spatula. The sequence goes on along the minus strand of NC_142728.1, from coordinate 11,239,960 downwards.
CCTTAACCCCAGTGATCAGAAATTGTCAAAACGTGTTTTTCAGCAGAAATAAACACGTTTTGGCAACTTTGGTCACCCCCATGTAAGTTATAGGTCAGGAACAGCACAGTTTTCAAAACGTGTTTTTCAGCCCGAAATAAACGCTTTTTCTCAGCACTTGGAATCGCAGTGTAACTGCTTGGCTCAGAAGAGCACACTGAGTCAGCCCTTAACCCCAGTGATCAGAAATTGTCAAAACGTGTTTTTCAGCAGAAATAAACACGTTTTGGCAACTTTGGTCACCCCCATGTAAGTTATAGGTCAGGAACAGCACAGTTTTCAAAACGTGTTTTTCAGCCCGAAATAAACGCTTTTTCTCAGCACTTGGAATCGCAGTGTAACTGCTTGGCTCAGAAGAGCACACTGAGTCAACCCTTCACCACAGTGATCAGAAATTGTCAAAACATGTTTTTCAGCAGAAATAAACACGTTTTGGCAACTTTGGTCACCCCCATGTAAGTTATAGGTCAGGAACAGCACAGTTTTCAAAACGTGTTTTTCAGCCCGAAATAAACGCTTTTTCTCAGCACTTGGAATCGCAGTGTAACTGCTTGGCTCAGAAGAGCACACTGAGTCAGCCCTTCACCCCAGTGATCAGAAATTGTCAAAACGTGTTTTTCAGCAGAAATAAACACGTTTTGGCAACTTTGGTCACCAACATGTAACTTATAGGGCAGGAACTGCACAGTTTTCAAAACGTGTTTTTCAGCCCGAAATAAACGCTTTTTCTCAGCACTTGGAATCGCAGTGTAACTGCTTGGCTCAGAAGAGCACACTGAGTCAGCCCTTCACCCCAGTGATCAGAAATTGTCAAAACGTGTTTTTCAGCAGAAATAAACACGTTTTGGCAACTTTGGTCACCCCCATGTAAGTTATAGGGCAGGAACAGCACACTTTTCAAAACGTGTTTTTCAGTCCGAAATAAACGCGTTTTCTCAGCCCTTGGAATAGCAGTGTAACTGCCTGTTTCAGAAGAGCCCACTAAGTCTGCCCTTAACCCGAAAATGCAGATATTGTCAAAACGTGTTTTTCAGCAGAAATAAACACGTTTTGGCAACTTTGGTCACCCCCATGTAAGTTATAGGGCAGGAACAGCACAGTTTTCAAAACGTGTTTTTCAGTCCGAAATAAACGCGTTTTCTCAGCCCTTGGAATAGCAGTGTAACTGCCTGTTTCAGAAGAGCCCACTAAGTCAGCCCTTAACCCGAAAATGCAGATATTGTCAAAACGTGTTTTTCAGCAGAAATAAACACGTTTTGGCAACTTTGGTCACCCCCATGTAAGTTATAGGGCAGGAACAGCACACTTTTCAAAACGTGTTTTTCAGCCCGAAATAAACGCTTTTTCTCAGCCCTTGGAATTGCAGTGTAACTGCCTGGCTCAGAAGAGCACACTTAGTCAGCCCTTAACCCCAGTGATCAGAAATTGTCAAAACGTGTTTTTCTGCAGAAATAAACACGTTTTGGCAACTTTGGTCACTCCCATGTAAGTTATAGGTCAGGAACAGCACAGTTTTCAAAACGTGTTTTTCAGCCCGAAATAAACGCTTTTTCTCAGCACTTGGAATCGCAGTGTAACTGCCTGGCTCAGAAGAGCACACTGAGTCAGCCCTTCACCCCAGTGATCAGAAATTGTCAAAACGTGTTTTTCAGCAGAAATAAACACGTTTTGGCAACTTTGGTCACCCCCATGTAAGTTATAGGGCAGGAACAGCACACTTTTCAAAACGTGTTTTTCAGTCCGAAATAAACACGTTTTCTCAGCCCTTGGAATAGCAGTGTAACTGCCTGTTTCAGAAGAGCCCACTAAGTCAGCCCTTAACCCGAAAATGCAGATATTGTCAAAACGTGTTTTTCAGCAGAAATAAACACGTTTTGGCAACTTTGGTCACCCCCATGTAAGTTATAGGGCAGGAACAGCACACTTTTCAAAACGTGTTTTTCAGCCCGAAATAAACGCTTTTTCTCAGCACTTGGAATCGCAGTTTAACTGCCTGGCTCAGAAGAGCACACTGAGTCAGCCCTTAACCCCAGTGATCAGAAATTGTCAAAACGTGTTTTTCAGCAGAAATAAACACGTTTTGGCAACTTTGGTCACCCCCATGTAAGTTATAGGGCAGGAAAAGCACAGTTTTCAAAACGTGTTTTTCAGCCTGAAATAAACGCTTTTTCTCAACACTTGGAATCGCAATGTAACTGCCTGGCTGAGAAGAGCACACTGAGTCAGCCCTTAACCCCAGTGATCAGAAATTGTCAAAACGTGTTTTTCAACAGAAATAAACACGTTTTGGCAACTTTGGTCACCCCCATGTAAGTTATAGGGCAGGAACAGCACACTTTTCAAAACGTGTTTTTCAGTCCGAAATAAACGCGTTTTCTCAGCCCTTGGAATAGCAGTGTAACTGCCTGTTTCAGAAGAGCCCACTAAGTCAGCCCTTAACCCGAAAATGCAGATATTGTCAAAACGTGTTTTTCAGCAGAAATAAACACGTTTTGGCAACTTTGGTCACCCCCATGTAAGTTATAGGGCAGGAACAGCACACTTTTCAAAACGTGTTTTTCAGCCCGAAATAAACGCTTTTTCTCAGCCCTTGGAATTGCAGTGTAACTGCCTGGCTCAGAAGAGCACACTTAGTCAGCCCTTAACCCCAGTGATCAGAAATTGTCAAAACGTGTTTTTCTGCAGAAATAAACACGTTTTGGCAACTTTGGTCACCCCCATGTAAGTTATAGGGCAGGAACAGCACAGTTTTCAAAACGTGTTTTTCAGCCCGAAATAAACGCTTTTTCTCAGCCCTTGGAATCGCAGTGTAACTGCCTGGCTCAGAAGAGCACACTGAGTCAGCCCTTAACCCCAGTGATCAGAAATTGTCAAAACGTGTTTTTCAGCAGAAATAAACACGTTTTGGCAACTTTGGTCACCCCCATGTAAGTTATAGGGCAGGAACAGCACAGTTTTCAAAACGTGTTTCTCAGCCCGAAATAAACGCATTTTCTCAGCCCTTAGAATCGCATTGTAACTGCTTGGCTCAGAAGAGTACACTGAGTCAGCCCTTAACCCCAGTGTGCAGAAATTGTCAAATCGTGTTTTTCAGCAGAAATAAACAGGTTTTGGCAACTTTGGTCACCAACATGTAACTTATAGGGCAGGAACAGCACAGGTTTCATAACGTGTTTTTCATCCCGAAATAAACGCTTTTTCTCAGCACTTGGAATCGCAGTGTAACTGCTTGGCTCAGAAGAGCACACTGAGTCAGCCCTTCACCACAGTGATCAGAAATTGTCAAAACATGTTTTTCAGCAGAAATAAACACGTTTTGGCAACTTTGGTCACCCCTATGTAAGTTATAGGGCAGGAACAGCACAGTTTTCAAAACGTGTTTTTCAGCCCGAAATAAACGCTTTTTCTCAGCACTTGGAATCGCAGTGTAACTGCTTGGCTCAGAAGAGCACACTGAGACAGCCCTTAACCCCAGTGGTCAGAAATTGTCAAAACGTGTTTTTCAGCAGAAATAAACACGTTTTGGCAACTTTGGTCACCCCCATGTAAGTTATAGGTCAGGAACAGCACAGTTTTCAAAACGTGTTTTTCAGCCCGAAATAAACGCTTTTTCTCAGCACTTGGAATCGCAGTGTAACTGCTAGGCTCAGAAGAGCACACTGAGTCAGCCCTTAACCCCAGTGATCAGAAATTGTCAAAACGTGTTTTTCAGCAGAAATAAACACGTTTTGGCAACTTTGGTCACCCCCATGTAAGTTATAGGGCAGGAACAGCACAGTTTTCAAAGTGTTTTTCAGCCCGAAATAAACGCTTTTTCTCAGCACTTTGAATCGCAGTGTAACTGCCTGTTTCAGAAGAGCCCACTGAGTCAGCCCTTAACCCGAAAATGCAGATATTGTCAAAACGTGTTTTTCAGCAGATATAAACACGTTTTGGCAACTTTGGTCACCCCCATGTAAGTTATAGGGCAGGAACAGCACAGTTTTCAAAACGTGTTTTTCAGCCCGAAATAAACGCTTTTTCTCAGCCCTTGGAATCGCAGTGTAACTGCCTGGCTCAGAAGAGTACACTGAGTCAGCCCTTAACACCAGTGTGCAGAAATTGTCAAATCGTCTTTTTCAGCAGAAATAAACAGGTTTTGGCAACTTTGGTCACCCCCATGTAAGTTATAAGGCAGGAACAGCACAGTTTTCAAAACGTGTTTTTCAGCCAGAAATAAACGCTTTTTCTCAGCACTTGGAATCGCAGTGTAACTGCTTGGCTCAGAAGAGCACACTGAGTCAGCCCTTCACCACAGTGATCAGAAATTGTCAAAACATGTTTTTCAGCAGAAATAAACACGTTTTGGCAACTTTGGTCACCCCTATGTAAGTTATAGGGCAGGAACAGCACAGTTTTCAAAACGTGTTTTTCAGCCCGAAATAAACGCTTTTTCTCAGCACTTGGAATCGCAGTGTAACTGCTTGGCTCAGAAGAGCACACTGAGACAGCCCTTAACCCCAGTGGTCAGAAATTGTCAAAACGTGTTTTTCAGCAGAAATAAACACGTTTTGGCAACTTTGGTCACCCCCATGTAAGTTATAGGTCAGGAACAGCACAGTTTTCAAAACGTGTTTTTCAGCCCGAAATAAACGCTTTTTCTCAGCACTTGGAATCGCAGTGTAACTGCTAGGCTCAGAAGAGCACACTGAGTCAGCCCTTAACCCCAGTGATCAGAAATTGTCAAAACGTGTTTTTCAGCAGAAATAAACACGTTTTGGCAACTTTGGTCACCCCCATGTAAGTTATAGGGCAGGAACAGCACAGTTTTCAAAGTGTTTTTCAGCCCGAAATAAACGCTTTTTCTCAGCACTTTGAATCGCAGTGTAACTGCCTGTTTCAGAAGAGCCCACTGAGTCAGCCCTTAACCCGAAAATGCAGATATTGTCAAAACGTGTTTTTCAGCAGATATAAACACGTTTTGGCAACTTTGGTCACCCCCATGTAAGTTATAGGGCAGGAACAGCACAGTTTTCAAAACGTGTTTTTCAGCCCGAAATAAACGCTTTTTCTCAGCCCTTGGAATCGCAGTGTAACTGCCTGGCTCAGAAGAGTACACTGAGTCAGCCCTTAACACCAGTGTGCAGAAATTGTCAAATCGTCTTTTTCAGCAGAAATAAACAGGTTTTGGAAACTTTGGTCACCCCCATGTAAGTTATAAGGCAGGAACAGCACAGTTTTCAAAACGTGTTTTTCAGCCAGAAATAAACGCTTTTTCTCAGCACTTGGAATCGCAGTGTAACTGCTTGGCTCAGAAGAGCACACTGAGTCAGCCCTTCACCACAGTGATCAGAAATTGTCAAAACGTGTTTTTCAGCAGAAATAAACACGTTTTCGCAACTTTGGTCACCCCCATGTAAGTTATAGGGCAGGAACAGCACAGTTTTCAAAACGTGTTTTTCAGCCCGAAATAAACGCTTTTTCTCAGCTCTTGGAATCGCAGTGTAACTGCCTGGCTCAGAAGAGCACACTGAGTCAGCCCTTCACCCCAGTGATCAGAAATTGTCAAAACGTGTTTTTCAGCAGAAATAAACAGGTTTTGGCAACTTTGGTCACCAACATGTAACTTATAGGGCAGGAACAGCACAGGTTTTAAAACGTTTTTTTCAGCCCGAAATAAACGCTTTTTCTCAGCACTTGGAATCGCAGTGTAACTGCTTGGCTCAGAAGAGCACACTGAGTCAGCCCTTCACCACAGTGATCAGAAATTGTCAAAACGTGTTTTTCAGCAGAAATAAACACGTTTTGGCAACTTTGGTCACCGCCATGTAAGTTATAGGGCAGGAACAGCACAGTTTTCAAAACGTGTTTTTCAGCCCGAAATAAACGTTTTTTCTCAGCACTTGGAATCGCAGTGTAACTGCTTGGCTCAGAAGAGCACACTGAGTCAGCCCTTAACCCCAGTGATCAGAAATTGTCAAAACATGTTTTTCAGCAGAAATAAACACGTTTTGGCAACTTTGGTCACCCCCATGTAAGTTATAAGGCAGGAACAGCACAGTTTTCAAAACGTGTTTTTCAGCCCGAAATAAACGCTTTTTCTCAGCACTTGGAATCGCAGTGTAACTGCTTGGCTCAGAAGAGCACACTGAGTCAGCCCTTAACCCCAGTGATCAGAAATTGTCAAAACGTGTTTTTCAGCAGAAATAAAGACGTTTTGGCAACTTTGGTCACCCCCATGTAAGTTATAGGTCAGGAACAGCACAGTTTTCAAAACGTGTTTTTCAGCCCGAAATAAACGCTTTTTCTCAGCCCTTGGAATCGCAGTGTAACTTCCTGGCTCACAAGAGCACACTGAGTCAGCCCTTCACCCCAGTGATCAGAAATTGTCAAAACGTGTTTTTCAGCAGAAACAAACACGTTTTGGCAACTTTGGTCACCAACATGTAACTTATAGGGCAGGAACTGCACAGTTTTCAAAACGTGTTTTTCAGCCCGAAATAAACGCTTTTTCTCAGCACTTGGAATCGCAGTGTAACTGCTTGGCTCAGAAGAGCACACTGAGTCAGCCCTTCACCCCAGTGATCAGAAATTGTCAAAACGTGTTTTTCAGCAGAAATAAACACGTTTTGGCAACTTTGGTCACCCCCATGTAAGTTATAGGGCAGGAACAGCACACTTTTCAAAATGTGTTTTTCAGTCCGAAATAAACGCGTTTTCTCAGCCCTTGGAATAGCAGTGTAACTGCCTGTTTCAGAAGAGCCCACTAAGTCAGCCCTTAACCCGAAAATGCAGATATTGTCAAAACGTGTTTTTCAGCAGAAATAAACACGTTTTGGCAACTTTGGTCACCCCCATGTAAGTTATAGGGCAGGAACAGCACACTTTTCAAAACGTGTTTTTCAGCCCGAAATAAACGCTTTTTCTCAGCCCTTGGAATTGCAGTGTAACTGCCTGGCTCAGAAGAGCACACTTATTCAGCCCTTAACCCCAGTGATCAGAAATTGTCAAAACGTGTTTTTCTGCAGAAATAAACACGTTTTGGCAACTTTGGTCACTCCCATGTAAGTTATAGGTCAGGAACAGCACAGTTTTCAAAACGTGTTTTTCAGCCCGAAATAAACGCTTTTTCTCAGCACTTGGAATCGCAGTGTAACTGCCTGGCTCAGAAGAGCACACTGAGTCAGCCCTTCACCCCAGTGATCAGAAATTGTCAAAACGTGTTTTTCAGCAGAAATAAACACGTTTTGGCAACTTTGGTCACCCCCATGTAAGTTATAGGGCAGGAACAGCACACTTTTCAAAACGTGTTTTTCAGTCCGAAATAAACACGTTTTCTCAGCCCTTGGAATAGCAGTGTAACTGCCTGTTTCAGAAGAGCCCACTAAGTCAGCCCTTAACCCGAAAATGCAGATATTGTCAAAACGTGTTTTTCAGCAGAAATAAACACGTTTTGGCAACTTTGGTCACCCCCATGTAAGTTATAGGGCAGGAACAGCACACTTTTCAAAACGTGTTTTTCAGCCCGAAATAAACGCTTTTTCTCAGCACTTGGAATCGCAGTTTAACTGCCTGGCTCAGAAGAGCACACTGAGTCAGCCCTTAACCCCAGTGATCAGAAATTGTCAAAACGTGTTTTTCAGCAGAAATAAACACGTTTTGGCAACTTTGGTCACCCCCATGTAAGTTATAGGGCAGGAAAAGCACAGTTTTCAAAACGTGTTTTTCAGCCTGAAATAAACGCTTTTTCTCAGCACTTGGAATCGCAATGTAACTGCCTGGCTGAGAAGAGCACACTGAGTCAGCCCTTAACCCCAGTGATCAGAAATTGTCAAAACGTGTTTTTCAACAGAAATAAACACGTTTTGGCAACTTTGGTCACCCCCATGTAAGTTATAGGGCAGGAACAGCACACTTTTCAAAACGTGTTTTTCAGTCCGAAATAAACGCGTTTTCTCAGCCCTTGGAATAGCAGTGTAACTGCCTGTTTCAGAAGAGCCCACTAAGTCAGCCCTTAACCCGAAAATGCAGATATTGTCAAAACGTGTTTTTCAGCAGAAATAAACACGTTTTGGCAACTTTGGTCACCCCCATGTAAGTTATAGGGCAGGAACAGCACACTTTTCAAAACGTGTTTTTCAGCCCGAAATAAACGCTTTTTCTCAGCCCTTGGAATTGCAGTGTAACTGCCTGGCTCAGAAGAGCACACTTAGTCAGCCCTTAACCCCAGTGATCAGAAATTGTCAAAACGTGTTTTTCTGCAGAAATAAACACGTTTTGGCAACTTTGGTCACCCCCATGTAAGTTATAGGGCAGGAACAGCACAGTTTTCAAAACGTGTTTTTCAGCCCGAAATAAACGCTTTTTCTCAGCCCTTGGAATCGCAGTGTAACTGCCTGGCTCAGAAGAGCACACTGAGTCAGCCCTTAACCCCAGTGATCAGAAATTGTCAAAACGTGTTTTTCAGCAGAAATAAACACGTTTTGGCAACTTTGGTCACCCCCATGTAAGTTATAGGGCAGGAACAGCACAGTTTTCAAAACGTGTTTCTCAGCCCGAAATAAACGCATTTTCTCAGCCCTTAGAATCGCATTGTAACTGCTTGGCTCAGAAGAGTACACTGAGTCAGCCCTTAACCCCAGTGTGCAGAAATTGTCAAATCGTGTTTTTCAGCAGAAATAAACAGGTTTTGGCAACTTTGGTCACCAACATGTAACTTATAGGGCAGGAACAGCACAGGTTTCATAACGTGTTTTTCATCCCGAAATAAACGCTTTTTCTCAGCACTTGGAATCGCAGTGTAACTGCTTGGCTCAGAAGAGCACACTGAGTCAGCCCTTCACCACAGTGATCAGAAATTGTCAAAACATGTTTTTCAGCAGAAATAAACACGTTTTGGCAACTTTGGTCACCCCTATGTAAGTTATAGGGCAGGAACAGCACAGTTTTCAAAACGTGTTTTTCAGCCCGAAATAAACGCTTTTTCTCAGCACTTGGAATCGCAGTGTAACTGCTTGGCTCAGAAGAGCACACTGAGACAGCCCTTAACCCCAGTGATCAGAAATTGTCAAAACGTGTTTTTCAGCAGAAATAAACACGTTTTGGCAACTTTGGTCACCCCCATGTAAGTTATAGGTCAGGAACAGCACAGTTTTCAAAACGTGTTTTTCAGCCCGAAATAAACGCTTTTTCTCAGCACTTGGAATCGCAGTGTAACTGCTAGGCTCAGAAGAGCACACTGAGTCAGCCCTTAACCCCAGTGATCAGAAATTGTCAAAACGTGTTTTTCAGCAGAAATAAACACGTTTTGGCAACTTTGGTCACCCCCATGTAAGTTATAGGGCAGGAACAGCACAGTTTTCAAAGTGTTTTTCAGCCCGAAATAAACGCTTTTTCTCAGCACTTTGAATCGCAGTGTAACTGCCTGTTTCAGAAGAGCCCACTGAGTCAGCCCTTAACCCGAAAATGCAGATATTGTCAAAACGTGTTTTTCAGCAGATATAAACACGTTTTGGCAACTTTGGTCACCCCCATGTAAGTTATAGGGCAGGAACAGCACAGTTTTCAAAACGTGTTTTTCAGCCCGAAATAAACGCTTTTTCTCAGCCCTTGGAATCGCAGTGTAACTGCCTGGCTCAGAAGAGTACACTGAGTCAGCCCTTAACACCAGTGTGCAGAAATTGTCAAATCGTCTTTTTCAGCAGAAATAAACAGGTTTTGGCAACTTTGGTCACCCCCATGTAAGTTATAAGGCAGGAACAGCACAGTTTTCAAAACGTGTTTTTCAGCCAGAAATAAACGCTTTTTCTCAGCACTTGGAATCGCAGTGTAACTGCTTGGCTCAGAAGAGCACACTGAGTCAGCCCTTCACCACAGTGATCAGAAATTGTCAAAACGTGTTTTTCAGCAGAAATAAACACGTTTTCGCAACTTTGGTCACCCCCATGTAAGTTATAGGGCAGGAACAGCACAGTTTTCAAAACGTGTTTTTCAGCCCGAAATAAACGCTTTTTCTCAGCTCTTGGAATCGCAGTGTAACTGCCTGGCTCAGAAGAGCACACTGAGTCAGCCCTTCACCCCAGTGATCAGAAATTGTCAAAACGTGTTTTTCAGCAGAAATAAACAGGTTTTGGCAACTTTGGTCACCAACATGTAACTTATAGGGCAGGAACAGCACAGGTTTTAAAACGTTTTTTTCAGCCCGAAATAAACGCTTTTTCTCAGCACTTGGAATCGCAGTGTAACTGCTTGGCTCAGAAGAGCACACTGAGTCAGCCCTTCACCACAGTGATCAGAAATTGTCAAAACGTGTTTTTCAGCAGAAATAAACACGTTTTGGCAACTTTGGTCACCGCCATGTAAGTTATAGGGCAGGAACAGCACAGTTTTCAAAACGTGTTTTTCAGCCCGAAATAAACGTTTTTTCTCAGCACTTGGAATCGCAGTGTAACTGCTTGGCTCAGAAGAGCACACTGAGTCAGCCCTTAACCCCAGTGATCAGAAATTGTCAAAACATGTTTTTCAGCAGAAATAAACACGTTTTGGCAACTTTGGTCACCCCCATGTAAGTTATAAGGCAGGAACAGCACAGTTTTCAAAACGTGTTTTTCAGCCCGAAATAAACGCTTTTTCTCAGCACTTGGAATCGCAGTGTAACTGCTTGGCTCAGAAGAGCACACTGAGTCAGCCCTTAACCCCAGTGATCAGAAATTGTCAAAACGTGTTTTTCAGCAGAAATAAAGACGTTTTGGCAACTTTGGTCACCCCCATGTAAGTTATAGGTCAGGAACAGCACAGTTTTCAAAACGTGTTTTTCAGCCCGAAATAAACGCTTTTTCTCAGCACTTGGAATCGCAGTGTAACTGCTTGCCTCAGAAGAGCACACTGAGTCAGCCCTTCACCCCAGTGATCAGAAATTGTCAAAACGTGTTTTTCAGCAGAAATAAACACGTTTTGGCAACTTTGGTCACCCCCATGTAAGTTATAGGGCAGGAACAGCACACTTTTCAAAACGTGTTTTTCAGTCCGAAATAAACGCGTTTTCTCAGCCCTTGGAATAGCAGTGTAACTGCCTGTTTCAGAAGAGCCCACTAAGTCAGCCCTTAACCCGAAAATGCAGATATTGTCAAAACGTGTTTTTCAGCAGAAATAAACACGTTTTGGCAACTTTGGTCACCCCCATGTAAGTTATAGGGCAGGAACAGCACACTTTTCAAAACGTGTTTTTCAGCCCGAAATAAACGCTTTTTCTCAGCCCTTGGAATTGCAGTGTAACTGCCTGGCTCAGAAGAGCACACTTAGTCAGCCCTTAACCCCAGTGATCAGAAATTGTCAAAACGTGTTTTTCTGCAGAAATAAACACGTTTTGGCAACTTTGGTCACTCCCATGTAAGTTATAGGTCAGGAACAGCACAGTTTTCAAAACGTGTTTTTCAGCCCGAAATAAACGCTTTTTCTCAGCACTTGGAATCGCAGTGTAACTGCCTGGCTCAGAAGAGCACACTGAGTGAGCCCTTCACCCCAGTGATCAGAAATTGTCAAAACGTGTTTTTCAGCAGAAATAAACACGTTTTGGCAACTTTGGTCACCCCCATGTAAGTTATAGGGCAGGAACAGCACAGTTTTCAAAACGTGTTTTTCAGCCCGAAATAAACGCTTTTTCTCAGCTCTTGGAATCGCAGTGTAACTGCATGGCTCAGAAGAGCACACTGAGTCAGCCCTTCACCCCAGTGATCAGAAATTGTCAAAACGTGTTTTTCAGCAGAAATAAACACGTTTTGGCAACTTTGGTCACCCCCATGTAAGTTATAGGGCAGGAACAGCACAGTTTTCAAAACGTGTTTTTCAGCCCGAAATAAACGCATTTTCTCAGCCCTTAGAATCGCAGTGTAACTACCTGGCTCAGAAGAGCACACTGAGTCAGCCCTTAACCCCAGTGTGCAGAAATTATCAAAACGTGTTTTTCAGCAGAAATAAACACGTTTTGGCAACTTTGGTCACCCCCATGTAAGTTATAGGGCAGGAACAGCACAGTTTTCAAAACGTGTTTTTCAGCCCGAAATAAACGCATTTTCTCAGCCCTTAGAATCGCAGTGTAACTGCTTGGCTCAGAAGAGCACACTGAGTCAACCCTTCACCACAGTGATCAGAAATTGTCAAAACATGTTTTTCAGCAGAAATAAACACGTTTTGGCAACTTTGGTCACCCCCATGTAAGTTATAGGTCAGGAACAGCACAGTTTTCAAAACGTGTTTTTCAGCCCGAAATAAACGCTTTTTCTCAGCACTTGGAATCGCAGTGTAACTGCTTGGCTCAGAAGAGCACACTGAGTCAGCCCTTCACCCCAGTGATCAGAAATTGTCAAAACGTGTTTTTCAGCAGAAATAAACACGTTTTGGCAACTTTGGTCACCAACATGTAACTTATAGGGCAGGAACTGCACAGTTTTCAAAACGTGTTTTTCAGCCCGAAATAAACGCTTTTTCTCAGCACTTGGAATCGCAGTGTAACTGCTTGGCTCAGAAGAGCACACTGAGTCAGCCCTTCACCCCAGTGATCAGAAATTGTCAAAACGTGTTTTTCAGCAGAAATAAACACGTTTTGGCAACTTTGGTCACCCCCATGTAAGTTATAGGGCAGGAACAGCACACTTTTCAAAACGTGTTTTTCAGTCCGAAATAAACGCGTTTTCTCAGCCCTTGGAATAGCAGTGTAACTGCCTGTTTCAGAAGAGCCCACTAAGTCTGCCCTTAACCCGAAAATGCAGATATTGTCAAAACGTGTTTTTCAGCAGAAATAAACACGTTTTGGCAACTTTGGTCACCCCCATGTAAGTTATAGGGCAGGAACAGCACAGTTTTCAAAACGTGTTTTTCAGCCCGAAATAAACGCTTTTTCTCAGCTCTTGGAATCGCAGTGTAACTGCGTGGCTCAGAAGAGCACACTGAGTCAGCCCTTCACCCCAGTGATCAGAAATTGTCAAAACTTGTTTTTCAGCAGAAATAAACACGTTTTGGCAACTTTGGTCACCCCCATGTAAGTTATAGGGCAGGAACAGCACAGTTTTCAAAACGTGTTTTTCAGCCTGAAATAAACGCATTTTCTCAGAACTTGGAATCGCAGTGTAACTGCCTGGCTCAGAAGAGCACACTGAGTCAGCCCTTAACCCCAGTGATCAGAAATTGTCAAAACGTGTTTTTCAGCAGAAATAAATACGTTTTGGCAACTTTGGTCACCCCCATGTAAGTTATAGGGCAGGAACAGCACACTTTTCAAAACGTGTTTTTCAGCACGAAATAAACGCTTTTTCTCAGCCCTTGGAATCGCAGTGAAACTGCCTGGATCAGAAGAGCACACTGAGTCAGCCCTTAACCCCAGTGATCAGAATTTGTCAAAACGTGTTTTTCAGCAGAAATAAACACGTTTTGGCAACTTTGGTCACCCCCATGTAAGTTATAGGGCAGGAACAGCACAGTTTTCAAAACGTGTTTTTCAGCCCGAAATAAACGCTTTTTCTCAGCACTTGGAATCGCAGTGTAACTGCTTGGCTCAGAAGCGCACACTGAGACAGCCCTTAACCCCAGTGATCAGAAATTGTCAAAACGTGTTTTTCAGCAGAAATAAACACGTTTTGGCAACTTTGGTCACCCCCATGTAAGTTATAGGTCAGGAACAGCACAGTTTTCAAAACGTGTTTTTCAGCCCGAAATAAACGCTTTTTCTCAGCACTTGGAATCGCAGTGTAACTGCTTGGCTCAGAAGAGCACACTGAGTCAGCCCTTAACCCCAGTGATCAGAAATTGTCAAAACGTGTTTTTCAGCAGAAATAAACACGTTTTGGCAACTTTGGTCACCCCCATGTAAGTTATAGGGCAGGAACAGCACAGTTTTCAAAACGTGTTTTTCAGCCCGAAATAAACGCTTTTTCTCAGCACTTTGAATCGCAGTGTAACTGCCTGTTTCAGAAGAGCCCACTGAGTCAGCCCTTAACCCGAAAATGCAGATATTGTCAAAACGTGTTTTTCAGCAGAAATAAACACGTTTTGGCAACTTTGGTGACCCCCATGTAAGTTATAGGTCAGGAACAGCACAGTTTTCAAAACGTGTTTTTCAGCCCGAAATAAACGCTTTTTCTCAGCACTTGGAATCGCAGTGTAACTGCTTGGCTCAGAAGAGCACACTGAGTCAACCCTTCACCACAGTGATCAGAAATTGTCAAAACATGTTTTTCAGCAGAAATAAACACGTTTTGGCAACTTTGGTCACCCCCATGTAAGTTATAGGTCAGGAACAGCACAGTTTTCAAAACGTGTTTTTCAGCCCGAAATAAACGCTTTTTCTCAGCACTTGGAATCGCAGTGTAACTGCTTGGCTCAGAAGAGCACACTGAGTCAGCCCTTCACCCCAGTGATCAGAAATTGTCAAAACGTGTTTTTCAGCAGAAATAAACACGTTTTGGCAACTTTGGTCACCAACATGTAACTTATAGGGCAGGAACTGCACAGTTTTCAAAACGTGTTTTTCAGCCCGAAATAAACGCTTTTTCTCAGCACTTGGAATCGCAGTGAAACTGCCTGGATCAGAAGAGCACACTGAGTCAGCCCTTAACCCCAGTGATCAGAATTTGTCAAAACGTGTTTTTCAGCAGAAATAAACACGTTTTGGCAACTTTGGTCACCCCCATGTAAGTTATAGGGCAGGAACAGCACAGTTTTCAAAACGTGTTTTTCAGCCCGAAATAAACGCTTTTTCTCAGCACTTGGAATCGCAGTGTAACTGCTTGGCTCAGAAGAGCACACTGAGACAGCCCTTAACCCCAGTGATCAGAAATTGTCAAAACGTGTTTTTCAGCAGAAATAAACACGTTTTGGCAACTTTGGTCACCCCCATGTAAGTTATAGGTCAGGAACAGCACAGTTTTCAAAACGTGTTTTTCAGCCCGAAATAAACGCTTTTTCTCAGCACTTGGAATCGCAGTGTAACTGCTTGGCTCAGAAGAGCACACTGAGTCAGCCCTTAACCCCAGTGATCAGAAATTGTCAAAACGTGTTTTTCAGCAGAAATAAACACGTTTTGGCAACTTTGGTCACCCCCATGTAAGTTATAGGTCAGGAACAGCACAGTTTTCAAAACGTGTTTTTCAGCCCGAAATAAACGCTTTTTCTCAGCACTTGGAATCGCAGTGTAACTGCTTGGCTCAGAAGAGCACACTGAGTCAGCCCTTCACCCCAGTGATCAGAAATTGTCAAAACGTGTTTTTCAGCAGAAATAAACACGTTTTGGCAACTTTGGTCACCAACATGTAACTTATAGGGCAGGAACTGCACAGTTTTCAAAACGTGTTTTTCAGCCCGAAATAAACGCTTTTTCTCAGCACTTGGAATCGCAGTGTAACTGCTTGGCTCAGAAGAGCACACTGAGTCAGCCCTTCACC
The DNA here is from genome assembly GCF_055471065.1 of Atractosteus spatula. Classification (NCBI taxonomy): domain Eukaryota; kingdom Metazoa; phylum Chordata; class Actinopteri; order Semionotiformes; family Lepisosteidae; genus Atractosteus; species Atractosteus spatula. The sequence continues at coordinate 11,224,508 of NC_142728.1, read as the reverse complement.
CCAGTGATCAGAAATTGTCAAAACGTGTTTTTCAGCAGAAATAAACACGTTTTGGCAACTTTGGTCACCCCCATGTAAGTTATAGGGCAGGAACAGCACACTTTTCAAAACGTGTTTTTCAGTCCGAAATAAACGCGTTTTCTCAGCCCTTGGAATAGCAGTGTAACTGCCTGTTTCAGAAGAGCCCACTAAGTCTGCCCTTAACCCGAAAATGCAGATATTGTCAAAACGTGTTTTTCAGCAGAAATAAACACGTTTTGGCAACTTTGGTCACCCCCATGTAAGTTATAGGGCAGGAACAGCACAGTTTTCAAAACGTGTTTTTCAGCCCGAAATAAACGCTTTTTCTCAGCTCTTGGAATCGCAGTGTAACTGCGTGGCTCAGAAGAGCACACTGAGTCAGCCCTTCACCCCAGTGATCAGAAATTGTCAAAACTTGTTTTTCAGCAGAAATAAACACGTTTTGGCAACTTTGGTCACCCCCATGTAAGTTATAGGGCAGGAACAGCACAGTTTTCAAAACGTGTTTTTCAGCCTGAAATAAACGCATTTTCTCAGAACTTGGAATCGCAGTGTAACTGCCTGGCTCAGAAGAGCACACTGAGTCAGCCCTTAACCCCAGTGATCAGAAATTGTCAAAACGTGTTTTTCAGCAGAAATAAATACGTTTTGGCAACTTTGGTCACCCCCATGTAAGTTATAGGGCAGGAACAGCACACTTTTCAAAACGTGTTTTTCAGCACGAAATAAACGCTTTTTCTCAGCCCTTGGAATCGCAGTGAAACTGCCTGGATCAGAAGAGCACACTGAGTCAGCCCTTAACCCCAGTGATCAGAATTTGTCAAAACGTGTTTTTCAGCAGAAATAAACACGTTTTGGCAACTTTGGTCACCCCCATGTAAGTTATAGGGCAGGAACAGCACAGTTTTCAAAACGTGTTTTTCAGCCCGAAATAAACGCTTTTTCTCAGCACTTGGAATCGCAGTGTAACTGCTTGGCTCAGAAGCGCACACTGAGACAGCCCTTAACCCCAGTGATCAGAAATTGTCAAAACGTGTTTTTCAGCAGAAATAAACACGTTTTGGCAACTTTGGTCACCCCCATGTAAGTTATAGGTCAGGAACAGCACAGTTTTCAAAACGTGTTTTTCAGCCCGAAATAAACGCTTTTTCTCAGCACTTGGAATCGCAGTGTAACTGCTTGGCTCAGAAGAGCACACTGAGTCAGCCCTTAACCCCAGTGATCAGAAATTGTCAAAACGTGTTTTTCAGCAGAAATAAACACGTTTTGGCAACTTTGGTCACCCCCATGTAAGTTATAGGGCAGGAACAGCACAGTTTTCAAAACGTGTTTTTCAGCCCGAAATAAACGCTTTTTCTCAGCACTTTGAATCGCAGTGTAACTGCCTGTTTCAGAAGAGCCCACTGAGTCAGCCCTTAACCCGAAAATGCAGATATTGTCAAAACGTGTTTTTCAGCAGAAATAAACACGTTTTGGCAACTTTGGTGACCCCCATGTAAGTTATAGGTCAGGAACAGCACAGTTTTCAAAACGTGTTTTTCAGCCCGAAATAAACGCTTTTTCTCAGCACTTGGAATCGCAGTGTAACTGCTTGGCTCAGAAGAGCACACTGAGTCAACCCTTCACCACAGTGATCAGAAATTGTCAAAACATGTTTTTCAGCAGAAATAAACACGTTTTGGCAACTTTGGTCACCCCCATGTAAGTTATAGGTCAGGAACAGCACAGTTTTCAAAACGTGTTTTTCAGCCCGAAATAAACGCTTTTTCTCAGCACTTGGAATCGCAGTGTAACTGCTTGGCTCAGAAGAGCACACTGAGTCAGCCCTTCACCCCAGTGATCAGAAATTGTCAAAACGTGTTTTTCAGCAGAAATAAACACGTTTTGGCAACTTTGGTCACCAACATGTAACTTATAGGGCAGGAACTGCACAGTTTTCAAAACGTGTTTTTCAGCCCGAAATAAACGCTTTTTCTCAGCACTTGGAATCGCAGTGAAACTGCCTGGATCAGAAGAGCACACTGAGTCAGCCCTTAACCCCAGTGATCAGAATTTGTCAAAACGTGTTTTTCAGCAGAAATAAACACGTTTTGGCAACTTTGGTCACCCCCATGTAAGTTATAGGGCAGGAACAGCACAGTTTTCAAAACGTGTTTTTCAGCCCGAAATAAACGCTTTTTCTCAGCACTTGGAATCGCAGTGTAACTGCTTGGCTCAGAAGAGCACACTGAGACAGCCCTTAACCCCAGTGATCAGAAATTGTCAAAACGTGTTTTTCAGCAGAAATAAACACGTTTTGGCAACTTTGGTCACCCCCATGTAAGTTATAGGTCAGGAACAGCACAGTTTTCAAAACGTGTTTTTCAGCCCGAAATAAACGCTTTTTCTCAGCACTTGGAATCGCAGTGTAACTGCTTGGCTCAGAAGAGCACACTGAGTCAGCCCTTAACCCCAGTGATCAGAAATTGTCAAAACGTGTTTTTCAGCAGAAATAAACACGTTTTGGCAACTTTGGTCACCCCCATGTAAGTTATAGGGCAGGAACAGCACAGTTTTCAAAACGTGTTTTTCAGCCCGAAATAAACGCTTTTTCTCAGCACTTTGAATCGCAGTGTAACTGCCTGTTTCAGAAGAGCCCACTGAGTCAGCCCTTAACCCGAAAATGCAGATATTGTCAAAACGTGTTTTTCAGCAGAAATAAACACGTTTTGGCAACTTTGGTGACCCCCATGTAAGTTATAGGGCAGGAACAGCACACTTTTCAAAACGTGTTTTTCAGCCCGAAATAAACGCTTTTTCTCAGCCCTTGGAATCGCAGTGTAACTGCCTGGCTCAGAAGAGCACACTTAGTCAGCCCTTAACCCCAGTGATCAGAAATTGTCAAAACGTGTTTTTCAGCAGAAATAAACACGTTTTGGCAACTTTGGTCACCCCCATGTAAGTTATAGGGCAGGAACAGCACACTTTTCAAAACGTGTTTTTCAGCCCGAAATAAACGCTTTTTCTCAGCCCTTGGAATCGCAGTGTAACTGCCTGGCTCAGAAGAGCACACTGTGTCAGCCCTTAACCCCAGTAATCAGAAATTGTCAAAACGTGTTTTTCAGCAGAAATAAAGACGTTTTGGCAACTTTGGTCACCCCCATGTAAGTTATAGGTCAGGAACAGCACAGTTTTCAAAACGTGTTTTTCAGCCCGAAATAAACGCTTTTTCTCAGCCCTTGGAATCGCAGTGTAACTTCCTGGCTCACAAGAGCACACTGAGTCAGCCCTTCACCCCAGTGATCAGAAATTGTCAAAACGTGTTTTTCAGCAGAAACAAACACGTTTTGGCAACTTTGGTCACCAACATGTAACTTATAGGGCAGGAACTGCACAGTTTTCAAAACGTGTTTTTCAGCCCGAAATAAACGCTTTTTCTCAGCACTTGGAATCGCAGTGTAACTGCTTGGCTCAGAAGAGCACACTGAGTCAGCCCTTCACCCCAGTGATCAGAAATTGTCAAAACGTGTTTTTCAGCAGAAATAAACACGTTTTGGCAACTTTGGTCACCCCCATGTAAGTTATAGGGCTGGAACAGCACACTTTTCAAAACGTGTTTTTCAGTCCGAAATAAACGCGTTTTCTCAGCCCTTGGAATAGCAGTGTAACTGCCTGTTTCAGAAGAGCCCACTAAGTCAGCCCTTAACCCGAAAATGCAGATATTTTCAAAACGTGTTTTTCAGCAGAAATAAACACGTTTTGGCAACTTTGGTCACCCCCATGTAAGTTATAGGGCAGGAACAGCACACTTTTCAAAACGTGTTTTTCAGCCCGAAATAAACGCTTTTTCTCAGCTCTTGGAATCGCAGTTTAACTGCCTGGCTCAGAAGAGCACACTGAGTCAGCCCTTAACCCCAGTGATCAGAAATTGTCAAAACGTGTTTTTCAGCAGAAATAAACACGTTTTGGCAACTTTGGTCACCCCCATGTAAGTTATAGGGCAGGAAAAGCACAGTTTTCAAAACGTGTTTTTCAGCCTGAAATAAACGCTTTTTCTCAACACTTGGAATCGCAATGTAACTGCCTGGCTGAGAAGAGCACACTGAGTCAGCCCTTAACCCCAGTGATCAGAAAATGTCAAAACGTGTTTTTCAACAGAAATAAACACGTTTTGGCAACTTTGGTCACCCCCATGTAAGTTATAGGGCAGGAACAGCACACTTTTCAAAACGTGTTTTTCAGTCCGAAATAAACGCGTTTTCTCAGCCCTTGGAATAGCAGTGTAACTGCCTGTTTCAGAAGAGCCCACTAAGTCAGCCCTTAACCCGAAAATGCAGATATTGTCAAAACGTGTTTTTCAGCAGAAATAAACACGTTTTGGCAACTTTGGTCACCCCCATGTAAGTTATAGGGCAGGAACAGCACACTTTTCAAAACGTGTTTTTCAGCCCGAAATAAACGCTTTTTCTCAGCCCTTGGAATTGCAGTGTAACTGCCTGGCTCAGAAGAGCACACTTAGTCAGCCCTTAACCCCAGTGATCAGAAATTGTCAAAACGTGTTTTTCTGCAGAAATAAACACGTTTTGGCAACTTTGGTCACTCCCATGTAAGTTATAGGTCAGGAACAGCACAGTTTTCAAAACGTGTTTTTCAGCCCGAAATAAACGCTTTTTCTCAGCACTTGGAATCGCAGTGTAACTGCCTGGCTCAGAAGAGCACACTGAGTCAGCCCTTCACCCCAGTGATCAGAAATTGTCAAAACGTGTTTTTCAGCAGAAATAAACACGTTTTGGCAACTTTGGTCACCCCCATGTAAGTTATAGGGCAGGAACAGCACACTTTTCAAAACGTGTTTTTCAGTCCGAAATAAACACGTTTTCTCAGCCCTTGGAATAGCAGTGTAACTGCCTGGCTCAGAAGAGCACACTGAGTCAGCCCTTAACCCCAGTGATCAGAAATTGTCAAAACGTGTTTTTCAGCAGAAATAAACACGTTTTGGCAACTTTGGTCACCCCCATGTAAGTTATAGGGCAGGAAAAGCACAGTTTTCAAAACGTGTTTTTCAGCCTGAAATAAACGCTTTTTCTCAACACTTGGAATCGCAATGTAACTGCCTGGCTGAGAAGAGCACACTGAGTCAGCCCTTAACCCGAAAATGCAGATATTGTCAAAACGTGTTTTTCAGCAGAAATAAACACGTTTTGGCAACTTTGGTCACCCCCATGTAAGTTATAGGGCAGGAACAGCACACTTTTCAAAACGTGTTTTTCAGCCCGAAATAAACGCTTTTTCTCAGCTCTTGGAATCGCAGTTTAACTGCCTGGCTCAGAAGAGCACACTGAGTCAGCCCTTAACCCCAGTGATCAGAAATTGTCAAAACGTGTTTTTCAGCAGAAATAAACACGTTTTGGCAACTTTGGTCACCCCCATGTAAGTTATAGGGCAGGAAAAGCACAGTTTTCAAAACGTGTTTTTCAGCCTGAAATAAACGCTTTTTCTCAACACTTGGAATCGCAATGTAACTGCCTGGCTGAGAAGAGCACACTGAGTCAGCCCTTAACCCCAGTGATCAGAAATTGTCAAAACGTGTTTTTCAACAGAAATAAACACGTTTTGGCAACTTTGGTCACCCCCATGTAAGTTATAGGGCAGGAACAGCACACTTTTCAAAACGTGTTTTTCAGTCCGAAATAAACGCGTTTTCTCAGCCCTTGGAATAGCAGTGTAACTGCCTGTTTCAGAAGAGCCCACTAAGTCAGCCCTTAACCCGAAAATGCAGATATTGTCAAAACGTGTTTTTCAGCAGAAATAAACACGTTTTGGCAACTTTGGTCACCCCCATGTAAGTTATAGGGCAGGAACAGCACACTTTTCAAAACGTGTTTTTCAGCCCGAAATAAACGCTTTTTCTCAGCCCTTGGAATTGCAGTGTAACTGCCTGGCTCAGAAGAGCACACTTAGTCAGCCCTTAACCCCAGTGATCAGAAATTGTCAAAACGTGTTTTTCTGCAGAAATAAACACGTTTTGGCAACTTTGGTCACCCCCATGTAAGTTATAGGGCAGGAACAGCACAGTTTTCAAAACGTGTTTTTCAGCCCGAAATAAACGCTTTTTCTCAGCCCTTGGAATCGCAGTGTAACTGCCTGGCTCAGAAGAGCACACTGAGTCAGCCCTTAACCCCAGTGATCAGAAATTGTCAAAACGTGTTTTTCAGCAGAAATAAACACATTTTGGCAACTTTGGTCACCCCCATGTAAGTTATAGGGCAGGAACAGCACAGTTTTCAAAACGTGTTTCTCAGCCCGAAATAAACGCATTTTCTCAGCCCTTAGAATCGCATTGTAACTGCTTGGCTCAGAAGAGTACACTGAGTCAGCCCTTAACCCCAGTGTGCAGAAATTGTCAAATCGTGTTTTTCAGCAGAAATAAACAGGTTTTGGCAACTTTGGTCACCAACATGTAACTTATAGGGCAGGAACAGCACAGGTTTCATAACGTGTTTTTCATCCCGAAATAAACGCTTTTTCTCAGCATTTGGAATCGCAGTGTAACTGCTTGGCTCAGAAGAGCACACTGAGTCAGCCCTTCACCACAGTGATCAGAAATTGTCAAAACGTATTTCAGCAGAAATAAACACGTTTTGGCAACTTTGGTCACCCCTATGTAAGTTATAGGGCAGGAACAGCACAGTTTTCAAAACGTGTTTTTCAGCCCGAAATAAACGCTTTTTCTCAGCACTTGGAATCGCAGTGTAACTGCTTGGCTCAGAAGAGCACACTGAGACAGCCCTTAACCCCAGTGATCAGAAATTGTCAAAACGTGTTTTTCAGCAGAAATAAACACGTTTTGGCAACTTTGGTCACCCCCATGTAAGTTATAGGTCAGGAACAGCACAGTTTTCAAAACGTGTTTTTCAGCCCGAAATAAACGCTTTTTCTCAGCACTTGGAATCGCAGTGTAACTGCTTGGCTCAGAAGAGCACACTGAGTCAGCCCTTAACCCCAGTGATCAGAAATTGTCAAAACGTGTTTTTCAGCAGAAATAAACACGTTTTGGCAACTTTGGTCACCCCCATGTAAGTTATAGGGCAGGAACAGCACAGTTTTCAAAACGTGTTTTTCAGCCCGAAATAAACGCTTTTTCTCAGCACTTTGAATCGCAGTGTAACTGCCTGTTTCAGAAGAGCCCACTGAGTCAGCCCTTAACCCGAAAATGCAGATATTGTCAAAACGTGTTTTTCAGCAGAAATAAACACGTTTTGGCAACTTTGGTGACCCCCATGTAAGTTATAGGGCAGGAACAGCACACTTTTCAAAACGTGTTTTTCAGCCCGAAATAAACGCTTTTTCTCAGCCCTTGGAATCGCAGTGTAACTGCCTGGCTCAGAAGAGCACACTTAGTCAGCCCTTAACCCCAGTGATCAGAAATTGTCAAAACGTGTTTTTCAGCAGAAATAAACACGTTTTGGCAACTTTGGTCACCCCCATGTAAGTTATAGGGCAGGAACAGCACACTTTTCAAAACGTGTTTTTCAGCCCGAAATAAACGCTTTTTCTCAGCCCTTGGAATCGCAGTGTAACTGCCTGGCTCAGAAGAGCACACTGTGTCAGCCCTTAACCCCAGTAATCAGAAATTGTCAAAACGTGTTTTTCAGCAGAAATAAAGACGTTTTGGCAACTTTGGTCACCCCCATGTAAGTTATAGGTCAGGAACAGCACAGTTTTCAAAACGTGTTTTTCAGCCCGAAATAAACGCTTTTTCTCAGCCCTTGGAATCGCAGTGTAACTTCCTGGCTCACAAGAGCACACTGAGTCAGCCCTTCACCCCAGTGATCAGAAATTGTCAAAACGTGTTTTTCAGCAGAAACAAACACGTTTTGGCAACTTTGGTCACCAACATGTAACTTATAGGGCAGGAACTGCACAGTTTTCAAAACGTGTTTTTCAGCCCGAAATAAACGCTTTTTCTCAGCACTTGGAATCGCAGTGTAACTGCTTGGCTCAGAAGAGCACACTGAGTCAGCCCTTCACCCCAGTGATCAGAAATTGTCAAAACGTGTTTTTCAGCAGAAATAAACACGTTTTGGCAACTTTGGTCACCCCCATGTAAGTTATAGGGCAGGAACAGCACACTTTTCAAAACGTGTTTTTCAGTCCGAAATAAACGCGTTTTCTCAGCCCTTGGAATAGCAGTGTAACTGCCTGTTTCAGAAGAGCCCACTAAGTCAGCCCTTAACCCGAAAATGCAGATATTTTCAAAACGTGTTTTTCAGCAGAAATAAACACGTTTTGGCAACTTTGGTCACCCCCATGTAAGTTATAGGGCAGGAACAGCACACTTTTCAAAACGTGTTTTTCAGCCCGAAATAAACGCTTTTTCTCAGCTCTTGGAATCGCAGTTTAACTGCCTGGCTCAGAAGAGCACACTGAGTCAGCCCTTAACCCCAGTGATCAGAAATTGTCAAAACGTGTTTTTCAGCAGAAATAAACACGTTTTGGCAACTTTGGTCACCCCCATGTAAGTTATAGGGCAGGAAAAGCACAGTTTTCAAAACGTGTTTTTCAGCCTGAAATAAACGCTTTTTCTCAACACTTGGAATCGCAATGTAACTGCCTGGCTGAGAAGAGCACACTGAGTCAGCCCTTAACCCCAGTGATCAGAAAATGTCAAAACGTGTTTTTCAACAGAAATAAACACGTTTTGGCAACTTTGGTCACCCCCATGTAAGTTATAGGGCAGGAACAGCACACTTTTCAAAACGTGTTTTTCAGTCCGAAATAAACGCGTTTTCTCAGCCCTTGGAATAGCAGTGTAACTGCCTGTTTCAGAAGAACCCACTAAGTCAGCCCTTAACCCGAAAATGCAGATATTGTCAAAACGTGTTTTTCAGCAGAAATAAACACGTTTTGGCAACTTTGGTCACCCCCATGTAAGTTATAGGGCAGGAACAGCACACTTTTCAAAACGTGTTTTTCAGCCCGAAATAAACGCTTTTTCTCAGCCCTTGGAATTGCAGTGTAACTACCTGGCTCAGAAGAGCACACTTAGTCAGCCCTTAACCCCAGTGATCAGAAATTGTCAAAACGTGTTTTTCAGCAGAAATAAACACGTTTTGGCAACTTTGGTCACTCCCATGTAAGTTATAGGTCAGGAACAGCACAGTTTTCAAAACGTGTTTTTCAGCCCGAAATAAACGCTTTTTCTCAGCACTTGGAATCGCAGTGTAACTGCCTGGCTCAGAAGAGCACACTGAGTCAGCCCTTCACCCCAGTGATCAGAAATTGTCAAAACGTGTTTTTCAGCAGAAATAAACACGTTTTGGCAACTTTGGTCACCCCCATGTAAGTTATAGGGCAGGAACAGCACACTTTTCAAAACGTGTTTATCAGTCCGAAATAAACACGTTTTCTCAGCCCTTGGAATAGCAGTGTAACTGCCTGTTTCAGAAGAGCCCACTAAGTCAGCCCTTAACCCGAAAATGCAGATATTGTCAAAACGTGTTTTTCAGCAGAAATAAACACGTTTTGGCAACTTTGGTCACCCCCATGTAAGTTATAGGGCAGGAACAGCACACTTTTCAAAACGTGTTTTTCAGCCCGAAATAAACGCTTTTTCTCAGCTCTTGGAATCGCAGTTTAACTGCTTGGCTCAGAAGAGCACACTGAGTCAGCCCTTAACCCCAGTGATCAGAAATTGTCAAAACGTGTTTTTCAGCAGAAATAAACACGTTTTGGCAACTTTGGTCACCCCCATGTAAGTTATAGGGCAGGAAAAGCACAGTTTTCAAAACGTGTTTTTCAGCCTGAAATAAACGCTTTTTCTCAACACTTGGAATCGCAATGTAACTGCCTGGCTGAGAAGAGCACACTGAGTCAGCCCTTAACCCCAGTGATCAGAAATTGTCAAAACGTGTTTTTCAACAGAAATAAACACGTTTTGGCAACTTTGGTCACCCCCATGTAAGTTATAGGGCAGGAACAGCACACTTTTCAAAACGTGTTTTTCAGTCCGAAATAAACGCGTTTTCTCAGCCCTTGGAATAGCAGTGTAACTGCCTGTTTCAGAAGAGCCCACTAAGTCAGCCCTTAACCCGAAAATGCAGATATTGTCAAAACGTGTTTTTCAGCAGAAATAAACACGTTTTGGCAACTTTGGTCACCCCCATGTAAGTTATAGGGCAGGAACAGCACACTTTTCAAAACGTGTTTTTCAGCCCGAAATAAACGCTTTTTCTCAGCCCTTGGAATTGCAGTGTAACTGCCTGGCTCAGAAGAGCACACTTAGTCAGCCCTTAACCCCAGTGATCAGAAATTGTCAAAACGTGTTTTTCTGCAGAAATAAACACGTTTTGGCAACTTTGGTCACCCCCATGTAAGTTATAGGGCAGGAACAGCACAGTTTTCAAAACGTGTTTTTCAGCCCGAAATAAACGCTTTTTCTCAGCCCTTGGAATCGCAGTGTAACTGCCTGGCTCAGAAGAGCACACTGAGTCAGCCCTTAACCCCAGTGATCAGAAATTGTCAAAACGTGTTTTTCAGCAGAAATAAACACGTTTTTGCAACTTTGGTCACCCCCATGTAAGTTATAGGGCAGGAACAGCACAGTTTTCAAAACGTGTTTCTCAGCCCGAAATAAACGCATTTTCTCAGCCCTTAGAATCGCATTGTAACTGCTTGGCTCAGAAGAGTACACTGAGTCAGCCCTTAACCCCAGTGTGCAGAAATTGTCAAATCGTGTTTTTCAGCAGAAATAAACAGGTTTTGGCAACTTTGGTCACCAACATGTAACTTATAGGGCAGGAACAGCACAGGTTTCATAACGTGTTTTTCATCCCGAAATAAACGCTTTTTCTCAGCACTTGGAATCGCAGTGTAACTGCTTGGCTCAGAAGAGCACACTGAGTCAGCCCTTCACCACAGTGATCAGAAATTGTCAAAACATGTTTTTCAGCAGAAATAAACACGTTTTGGCAACTTTGGTCACCCCTATGTAAGTTATAGGGCAGGAACAGCACAGTTTTCAAAACATGTTTTTCAGCCCGAAATAAACGCTTTTTCTCAGCACTTGGAATCGCAGTGTAACTGCTTGGCTCAGAAGAGCACACTGAGACAGCCCTTAACCCCAGTGATCAGAAATTGTCAAAACGTGTTTTTCAGCAGAAATAAACACGTTTTGGCAACTTTGGTCACCCCCATGTAAGTTATAGGTCAGGAACAGCACAGTTTTCAAAACGTGTTTTTCAGCCCGAAATAAACGCTTTTTCTCAGCACTTGGAATCGCAGTGTAACTGCTAGGCTCAGAAGAGCACACTGAGTCAGCCCTTAACCCCAGTGATCAGAAATTGTCAAAACGTGTTTTTCAGCAGAAATAAACACGTTTTGGCAACTTTGGTCACCCCCATGTAAGTTATAGGGCAGGAACAGCACAGTTTTCAAAGTGTTTTTCAGCCCGAAATAAACGCTTTTTCTCAGCACTTTGAATCGCAGTGTAACTGCCTGTTTCAGAAGAGCCCACTGAGTCAGCCCTTAACCCGAAAATGCAGATATTGTCAAAACGTGTTTTTCAGCAGAAATAAACACGTTTTGGCAACTTTGGTCACCCCCATGTAAGTTATAGGGCAGGAACAGCACAGTTTTCAAAACGTGTTTTTCAGCCCGAAATAAACGCTTTTTCTCAGCCCTTGGAATCGCAGTGTAACTGCCTGGCTCAGAAGAGTACACTGAGTCAGCCCTTCACCACAGTGATCAGAAATTGTCAAAACGTGTTTTTCAGCAGAAATAAACAGGTTTTGGCAACTTTGGTCACCAACATGTAACTTATAGGGCAGGAACAGCACAGGTTTTAAAACGTTTTTTTCAGCACGAAATAAACGCTTTTTCTCAGCACTTGGAATCGCAGTGTAACTGCTTGGCTCAGAAGAGCACATTGAGTCAGCCCTTCACCACAGTGATCAGAAATTGTCAAAACGTGTTTTTCAGCAGAAATAAACACGTTTTGGCAACTTTGGTCACCGCCATGTAAGTTATAGGGCAGGAACAGCACAGTTTTCAAAACGTGTTTTTCAGCCCGAAATAAACGCTTTTTCTCAGCACTTGGAATCGCAGTGTAACTGCTTGGCTCAGAAGAGCACACTGAGTCAGCCCTTAACCCCAGTGATCAGAAATTGTCAAAACGTGTTTTTCAGCAGAAATAAAGACGTTTTGGCAACTTTGGTCACCCCCATGTAAGTTATAGGTCAGGAACAGCACAGTTTTCAAAACGTGTTTTTCAGCCCGAAATAAACGCTTTTTCTCAGCCCTTGGAATCGCAGTGTAACTTCCTGGCTCACAAGAGCACACTGAGTCAGCCCTTCACCCCAGTGATCAGAAATTGTCAAAACGTGTTTTTCAGCAGAAACAAACACGTTTTGGCAACTTTGGTCACCAACATGTAACTTATAGGGCAGGAACTGCACAGTTTTCAAAACGTGTTTTTCAGCCCGAAATAAACGCTTTTTCTCAGCACTTGGAATCGCAGTGTAACTGCTTGGCTCAGAAGAGCACACTGAGTCAGCCCTTCACCCCAGTGATCAGAAATTGTCAAAACGTGTTTTTCAGCAGAAATAAACACGTTTTGGCAACTTTGGTCACCCCCATGTAAGTTATAGGGCAGGAACAGCACACTTTTCAAAACGTGTTTTTCAGCCCGAAATAAACGCTTTTTCTCAGCTCTTGGAATCGCAGTTTAACTGCCTGGCTCAGAAGAGCACACTGAGTCAGCCCTTAACCCCAGTGATCAGAAATTGTCAAAACGTGTTTTTCAGCAGAAATAAACACGTTTTGGCAACTTTGGTCACCCCCATGTAAGTTATAGGGCAGGAACAGCACACTTTTCAAAACGTGTTTTTCAGTCCGAAATAAACGCGTTTTCTCAGCCCTTGGAATAGCAGTGTAACTGCCTGTTTCAGAAGAGCCCACTAAGTCAGCCCTTAACCCGAAAATGCAGATATTGTCAAAACGTGTTTTTCAGCAGAAATAAACACGTTTTGGCAACTTTGGTCACCCCCATGTAAGTTATAGGGCAGGAACAGCACACTTTTCAAAACGTGTTTTTCAGCCCGAAATAAACGCTTTTTCTCAGCCCTTGGAATTGCAGTGTAACTGCCTGGCTCAGAAGAGCACACTTAGTCAGCCCTTAACCCCAGTGATCAGAAATTGTCAAAACGTGTTTTTCTGCAGAAATAAACACGTTTTGGCAACTTTGGTCACTCCCATGTAAGTTATAGGTCAGGAACAGCACAGTTTTCAAAACGTGTTTTTCAGCCCGAAATAAACGCTTTTTCTCAGCACTTGGAATCGCAGTGTAACTGCCTGGCACAGAAGAGGACACTGAGTGAGCCCTTCACCCCAGTGATCAGAAATTGTCAAAACGTGTTTTTCAGCAGAAATAAACACGTTTTGGCAACTTTGGTCACCCCCATGTAAGTTATAGGGAAGGAACAGCACAGTTTTCAAAACGTGTTTTTCAGCCCGAAATAAACGCTTTTTCTCAGCTCTTGTAATCGCAGTGTAACTGCATGGCTCAGAAGAGCACACTGAGTCAGCCCTTCACCCCAGTGATCAGAAATTGTCAAAACGTGTTTTTCAGCAGAAATAAACACGTTTTGGCAACTTTGGTCACCCCCATGTAAGTTATAGGGCAGGAACAGCACAGTTTTCAAAACGTGTTTTTCAGCCCGAAATAAACGCATTTTCTCAGCCCTTAGAATCGCAGTGTAACTACCTGGCTCAGAAGAGCACACTGAGTCAGCCCTTAACCCCAGTGTGCAGAAATTATCAAAACGTGTTTTTCAGCAGAAATAAACACGTTTTGGCAACTTTGGTCACCCCCATGTAAGTTATAGGGCAGGAACAGCACAGTTTTCAAAACGTGTTTTTCAGCCCGAAATAAACGCATTTTCTCAGCCCTTAGAATCGCAGTGTAACTGCTTGGCTCAGAAGAGCACACTGAGTCAACCCTTCACCACAGTGATCAGAAATTGTCAAAACATGTTTTTCAGCAGAAATAAACACGTTTTGGCAACTTTGGTCACCCCCATGTAAGTTATAGGTCAGGAACAGCACAGTTTTCAAAACGTGTTTTTCAGCCCGAAATAAACGCTTTTTCTCAGCACTTGGAATCGCAGTGTAACTGCTTGGCTCAGAAGAGCACACTGAGTCAGCCCTTCACCCCAGTGATCAGAAATTGTCAAAACGTGTTTTTCAGCAGAAATAAACACGTTTTGGCAACTTTGGTCACCAACATGTAACTTATAGGGCAGGAACTGCACAGTTTTCAAAACGTGTTTTTCAGCCCGAAATAAACGCTTTTTCTCAGCACTTGGAATCGCAGTGTAACTGCTTGGCTCAGAAGAGCACACTGAGTCAGCCCTTCACCCCAGTGATCAGAAATTGTCAAAACGTGTTTTTCAGCAGAAATAAACACGTTTTGGCAACTTTGGTCACCCCCATGTAAGTTATAGGGCAGGAACAGCACACTTTTCAAAACGTGTTTTTCAGTCCGAAATAAACGCGTTTTCTCAGCCCTTGGAATAGCAGTGTAACTGCCTGTTTCAGAAGAGCCCACTAAGTCAGCCCTTAACCCGAAAATGCAGATATTGTCAAAACGTGTTTTTCAGCAGAAATAAACACGTTTTGGCAACTTTGGTTACCCCCATGTAAGTTATAGGGCAGGAACAGCACAGTTTTCAAAACGTGTTTTTCAGCCCGAAATAAACGCTTTTTCTCAGCTCTTGGAATCGCAGTGTAACTGCGTGGCTCAGAAGAGCACACTGAGTCAGCCCTTAACCCCAGTGATCAGAAATTGTCAAAACTTGTTTTTCAGCAGAAATAAACACGTTTTGGCAACTTTGGTCACCCCCATGTAAGTTATAGGGCAGGAACAGCACAGTTTTCAAAACGTGTTTTTCAGCCCGAAATAAACGCTTTTTCTCAGCACTTGGAATCGCAGTGTAACTGCTTGGCTCAGAAGAGCACACTGAGACAGCCCTTAACCCCAGTGATCAGAAATTGTCAAAACGTGTTTTTCAGCAGAAATAAACACGTTTTGGCAACTTTGGTCACCCCCATGTAAGTTATAGGGCAGGAACAGCACAGTTTTCAAAACGTGTTTGTCAGCCCGAAATAAACGCTTTTTCTCAGCACTTTGAATCGCAGTGTAACTGCCTGTTTCAGAAGAGCCCACTGAGTCAGCCCTTAACCCGAAAATGCAGATATTGACAAAACGTGTTTTTCAGCAGAAATAAACACGTTTTGGCAACTTTGGTGACCCCCATGTAAGTTATAGGGCAGGAACAGCACACTTTTCAAAACGTGTTTTTCAGCCCGAAATAAACGCTTTTTCTCAGCCCTTGGAATCGCAGTGTAACTGCCTGGCTCAGAAGAGCACACTTAGTCAGCCCTTAACCCCAGTGATCAGAAATTGTCAAAACGTGTTTTTCAGCAGAAATAAACACGTTTTGGCAACTTTGGTCACCCCCATGTAAGTTATAGGGCAGGAACAGCACAGTTTTCAAAACGTGTTTTTCAGCCCGAAATAAACGCTTTTACTCAGCCCTTGGAATCGCAGTGTAACTGCCTGGCTCAGAAGAGTACACTGAGTCAGCCCTTAACACCAGTGTGCAGAAATTGTCAAATCGTGTTTTTCAGCAGAAATAAACAGGTTTTGGCAACTTTGGTCACCCCCATGTAAGGTATAAGGCAGGAACAGCACAGTTTTCAAAACGTGTTTTTCAGCCAGAAATAAACGCTTTTTCTCAGCATTTGGAATCGCAGTGTAACTGCTTGGCTCAGAAGAGCACACTGAGTCAGCCCTTCACCACAGTGATCAGAAATTGTCAAAACGTGTTTTTCAGCAGAAATAAACACGTTTTCGCAACTTTGGTCACCCCCATGTAAGTTATAGGGCAGGAACAGCACAGTTTTCAAAACGTGTTTTTCAGCCCGAAATAAACGCTTTTTCTCAGCACTTGGAATCGCAGTGTAGCTGCTTGGCTCAGAAGAGCACACTGAGTCAGCCCTTAACCCCAGTGATCAGAAATTGTCAAAACATGTTTTTCAGCAGAAATAAACACGTTTTGGCAACTTTGGTCACCCCCATGTAAGTTATAGGGCAGGAACAGCACACTTTTCAAAACGTGTTTTTCAGCCCGAAATAAACGCTTTTTCTCAGCCCTTGGAATCGCAGTGTAACTGCCTGGCTCAGAAGAGCACACTGTGTCAGCCCTTAACCCCAGTAATCAGAAATTGTCAAAACGTGTTTTTCAGCAGAAATAAACACGTTTTGGCAACATTGGTCACCCCCATGTAAGTTATAGGGCAGGAACAGAACAGTTTTCAAAACGTGTTTTTCAGCCCGAAATAAACGCTTTTTTTCAGCACTTGGAATCGCAGTGTAACTGCTTGGCTCAGAAGAGCACACTGAGTCAGCCCTTCACCCCAGTGATCAGAAATTGCCAAAACATGTTTTTCAGCAGAAATAAACACGTTTTGGCAACTTTGGTCACCCCCATGTAAGTTATAGGGCAGGAACAGCACTGTTTTCAAAACGTGTTTTTCAGCCCGAAATAAACGCTTTTTCTCAGCGCTTGGAATCGCAGTGTAACTGCATGGCTCAGAAGAGCACACTGAGTCAGCCCTTAACCCCAGTGATCAGAAATTGTCAAAACGTGTTTTTCAGCAGAAATAAACACGTTTTGGCAACTTTGGTCACCCCCATGTAAGTTATAGGGCAGGAACAGCACAGTTTTCAAAACGTGTTTTTCAGCCCGAAATAAACGCTTTTTCTCAGCACTTGGAATCGCAGTGTATCTGCCTGGCTCAGAAGAGCACACTGAGTCAGCCCTTAACCCCAGTGTGTAGAAATTGTCAAAACGTGTTTTTCAGCAGAAATAAACAGGTTTTGGCAACTTTGGTAACCAACATGTAACTTATAGGGCAGGAACAGCACAGGTTTCAAAACGTGTTTTTCAGCCCGAAATAAACGCGTTTTCTCAGCCCTTAGAATCGCAGTGTAACTACCTGGCTCAGAAGAGCACACTGAGTCAGCCCTTAACCCCAGTGTGCAGAAATTGTCAAAACGTGTTTTTCAGCAGAAATAAACACGTTTTGGCAACTTTGGTCACCCCCATGTAAGTTATAGGGCAGGAACAGCACAGTTTTCAAAACGTGTTTTTCAGCCCGAAATAAACGCTTTTTCTCAGCCCTTGGAATCGCAGTGTAACTGCCTGGCTCAGAAGAGCACACTGTGTCAGCCCTTAACCCCAGTGATCAGAAATTGTCAAAACGTGTTTTTCAGCAGAAATAAACACGTTTTGGCAACTTTGGTCACCCCCATGTAAGTTATAGGTCAGGAACAGCACAGTTTTCAAAACGTGTTTTTCAGCCCGAAATAAACGCTTTTTCTCAGCCCTTGGAATCGCAGTGTAACTGCCTGGCTCAGAAGAGCACACTGAGTCAGCCCTTTACCGCAGTGATCAGAAATTGTCAAAACGTGTTTTTCAGCAGAAATAAACACGTTTTGGCAACTTTGGTCACCCCCATATAAGTTATAGGGCAGGAACAGCACAGTTTTCAAAACGTGTTTTTCAGCCCGAAATAAACGCTTTTTCTCAGCACTTGGAATCGCAGTGTAACTGCTTGGCTCAGAAGAGCACACTGAGTCAGCCCTTCACCCCAGTGATCAGAAATTGTCAAAACGTGTTTTTCAGCAGAAATAAACACGTTTTGGCAACTTTGGTCACCCCCATGTAAGTTATAGGGCAGGAACAGCACAGTTTTCAAAACGTGTTTTTCAGCCCGAAATAAACGCTTTTTCTCAGCTCTTGGAAACGCAGTGTAACTGCATGGCTCAGAAGAGCACACTGAGTCAGCCCTTCACCCCAGTGATCAGAAATTGTCAAAACGTGTTTTTCAGCAGAAATAAACACGTTTTGGCAACTTTGGTCACCCCCATGTAAGTTATAGGGCAGGAACAGCACAGTTTTCAAAACGTGTTTTTCAGCCCGAAATAAACGCATTTTCTCAGCCCTTAGAATCGCAGTGTAACTACCTGGCTCAGAAGAGCACACTGAGTCAGCCCTTAACCCCAGTGATCAGAAATTGTCAAATCGTGTTTTTCAGCAGAAATAAACACGTTTTGGCAACTTTGGTCACCCCCATGTAAGTTATAGGTCAGGTACAGCACAATTTTCAAAACGTGTTTTTCAGCCCGAAATAAACGCTTTTTCTCAGCACTTGGAATCGCAGTGTAACTGCTTGGCTCAGAAGAGCACACTGAGTCAGCCCTTCACCCCAGTGATCAGAAATTGTCAAAACGTGTTTTTCAGCAGAAATAAACACGTTTTGGCAACTTTGGTCACCAACATGTATCTTATAGGGCAGGAACTGCACAGTTTTCAAAACGTGTTTTTCAGCCCGAAATAAACGCTTTTTCTCAGCACTTGGAATCGCAGTGTAACTGCTTGGCTCAGAAGAGCACACTGAGTCAGCCCTTCACCCCAGTGATCAGAAATTGTCAAAACGTGTTTTTCAGCAGAAATAAACACGTTTTGGCAACTTTGGTCACCCCCATGTAAGTTATAGGGCAGGAACAGCACACTTTTCAAAACGTGTTTTTCAGTACGAAATAAACGCGTTTTCTCAGCCCTTGGAATAGCAGTGTAACTGCCTGTTTCAGAAGAGCCCACTAAGTCAGCCCTTAACCCGAAAATGCAGATATTGTCAAAACGTGTTTTTCAGCAGAAATAAACACGTTTTGGCAACTTTGGTCACCCCCATGTAAGTTATAGGGCAGGAACAGCACACTTTTCAAAACGTGTTTTTCAGCCCGAAATAAACGCTTTTTCTCAGCTCTTGGAATCGCAGTTTAACTGCCTGGCTCAGAAGAGCACACTGAGTCAGCCCTTAACCCCAGTGATCAGAAATTGTCAAAACGTGTTTTTCAGCAGAAATAAACACGTTTTGGCAACTTTGGTCACCCCCATGTAAGTTATAGGGCAGGAAAAGCACAGTTTTCAAAACGTGTTTTTCAGCCTGAAATAAACGCTTTTTCTCAACACTTGGAATCGCAGTGTAACTGCCTGGCTGAGAAGAGCACACTGAGTCAGCCCTTAACCCCAATGATCAGAAATTGTCAAAACGTGTTTTTCAACAGAAATAAACACGTTTTGGCAACTTTGGTCACCCCCATGTAAGTTATAGGGCAGGAACAGCACACTTTTCAAAACGTGTTTTTCAGCCCGAAATAAACGCATTTTCTCAGCCCTTAGAATCGCAGTGTAACTACCTGGCTCAGAAGAGCACACTGAGTCAGCCCTTAACCCCAGTGTGCAGAAATTATCAAAACGTGTTTTTCAGCAGAAATAAACACGTTTTGGCAACTTTGGTCACCCCCATGTAAGTTATAGGGCAGGAACAGCACAGTTTTCAAAACGTGTTTTTCAGCCCGAAATAAACGCTTTTTCTCAGCCCTTGGAATCGCAGTGTAACTGCCTGGCTCAGAAGAGCCCACTGTGTCAGCCCTTAACCCCAGTGTGCAGAAATTGTCAAAACGTGTTTTTCAGCAGAAATAAACACGTTTTGGCAACTTTGGTCACCCCCATGTAAGTTATAGGGCAGGAACAGCACACTTTTCAAAACGTGTTTTTCAGCACGAAATAAACGCTTTTTCTCAGCCCTTGGAATCGCAGTGAAACTGCCTGGCTCAGAAGAGCACACTGAGTCAGCCCTTAACCCCAGTGATCAGAATTTGTCAAAACGTGTTTTTCAGCTGAAATAAACAAGTTTTGGCAACTTTGGTCACCCCCATGTAAGTTATAGGGCAGGAACAGCACAGTTTTCAAAACGTGTTTTTCAGCCCGAAATAAACGCTTTTTCTCAGCCCTTGGAATCGCAGTGTAACTGCCTGGCTCAGAAGAGCACACTGAGTCAGCCCTTAACCCCAGTGATCAGAAATTGTCAAAACGTGTTTTTCAGCAGAAATAAACACGTTTTGGCAACTTTGGTCACCCCCATGTAAGTTATAGGGCAGGAACAGCACAGGTTTCATAACGTGTTTTTCAGCCCGAAATAAACGCTTTTTCTCAGCACTTGGAATCGCAGTGTAACTGCTTGGCTCAGAAGAGCACACTGAGTCAGCCCTTCACCACAGTGATCAGAAATTGTCAAAACATGTTTTTCAGCAGAAATAAACACGTTTTGGCAACTTTGGTCACCCCTATGTAAGTTATAGGGCAGGAACAGCACAGTTTTCAAAACGTGTTTTTCAGCCCGAAATAAACGCTTTTTCTCAGCACTTGGAATCGCAGTGTAACTGCTTGGCTCAGAAGAGCACACTGAGACAGCCCTTAACCCCAGTGATCAGAAATTGTCAAAACGTGTTTTTCAGCAGAAATAAACACGTTTTGGCTACTTTGGTCACCCCCATGTAAGTTATAGGCAGGAAAAGCACAGTTTTCAAAACGTGTTTTTCAGCCTGAAATAAACGCTTTTTCTCAACACTTGGAATCGCAATGTAACTGCCTGGCTGACAAGAGCACACTGAGTCAGCCCTTAACCCCAGTGACAGAAATTGTCAAAACGTGTTTTTCAACAGAAATAAACACGTTTTGGCAACTTTGGTCACCCCCATGTAAGTTATAGGGCAGGAACAGCACACTTTTCAAAACGTGTTTTTCAGTCCGAAATAAACGCGTTTTCTCAGCCCTTGGAATAGCAGTGTTACTGCCTGTTTCAGAAGAGCCCACTAAGTCAGCCCTTAACCCGAAAATGCAGATATTGTCAAAACGTGTTTTTCAGCAGAAATAAACACGTTTTGGCAACTTTGGTCACCCCCATATAAGTTATAGGGCAGGAACAGCACAGTTTTCAAAACGTGTTTCTCAGCCCGAAATAAACGCATTTTCTCAGCCCTTAGAATCGCATTGTAACTGCCTGGCTCAGAAGAGTACACTAAGTCAGCCCTTAACCCCAGTGTGCAGAAATTGTCAAATCGTGTTTTTCAGCAGAAATAAACAGGTTTTGGCAACTTTGGTCACCCCCATGTAAGTTATAGGGCAGGAACAGCACAGTTTTAAAAACGTGTTTTTCAGCCCGAAATAAACGCTTTTTCTCAGCACTTGGAATCGCAGTGTAACTGCTTGGCTCAGAAGAGCACATGAGACAGCCCTTAACCCCAGTGATCAGAAATTGTCAAAACGTGTTTTTCAGCAGAAATAAACACGTTTTGGCAACTTTGGTCACCCCCATGTAAGTTATAGGTGAGGAACAGCACAGTTTTCAAAACGTGTTTTTCAGCCCGAAATAAACTCTTTTTCTCAGCACTTGGAATCGCAGTGTAACTGCTTGGCTCAGAAGAGCACACTGAGTCAGCCCTTAACCCCAGTGATCAGAAATTGTCAAAACGTGTTTTTCAGCAGAAATAAACACGTTTTGGCAACTTTGGTCACCCCCATGTAAGTTATAGGGCAGGAACAGCACAGTATTCAAAACGTGTTTTTCAGCCCGAAATAAACGCTTTTTCTCAGCACTTTGAATCGCAGTGTAACTGCCTGTTTCAGAAGAGCCCACTGAGTCAGCCCTTAACCCGAAAATGCAGATATTGTCAAAACGTGTTTTTCAGCAGAAATAAACACGTTTTGGCAACTTTGGTCACCCCCATGTAAGTTATAGGGCAGGAACAACACAGTTTTCAAAGCGTGTTTTTCAGCCCGAAATAAACGCTTTTTCTCAGCTCTTGGAATCGCAGTGTAACTGCCTGGCTCAGAAGAGCACACTGAGTCAGCCCTTCACCCCAGTGATCAGAAATTGTCAAAACGTGTTTTTCAGCAGAAATAAACACGTTTTGGCAACTTTGGTCACCAACATGTAACTTATAGGGCAGGAACAGCACAGTTTTCAAAACGTGTTTTTCAGCCCGAAATAAACGCTTTTTCTCAGCACTTGGAATCGCAGTGTAACTGCCTGGCTCAGAAGAGCACACTGAGTCAGCCCTTAACCCCAGTTTGCAGAAATTGTCAAAACGTGTTTTTCAGCAGAAATAAACAGGTTTTGGCAACTTTGGTCACCAACATGTAACTTTTAGGGCAGGAACAGCACAGGTTTCAAAACGTGTTTTTCAGCCCGAAAAAAAACGCGTTTTCTCAGCCCTTAGAATCGCAGTGTAACTACCTGGCTCAGAAGAGCACACTGAGTCAGCCCTTAACCCCAGTGTGCAGAAATTGTCAAAACGTGTTTTTCAGCAGAAATAAACACGTTTTGGCAACTTTGGTCACCCCCATGTAAGTTATAGGTCAGGAACAGCACAGTTTTCAAAACGTGTTTTTCAGCCCGAAATAAACGCTTTTTCTCAGCACTTGGAATCGCAGTGTAACTGCTTGGCTCAGAAGAGCACACTGAGTCAGCCCTTCACCCCAGTGATCAGAAATTGTCAAAACGTGTTTTTCAGCAGAAATAAACACGTTTTGGCAACTTTGGTCACCCCCATGTAAGTTATAGGGCAGGAACAGCACACTTTTCAAAACGTGTTTTTCAGTACGAAATAAACGCGTTTTCTCAGCCCTTGGAATAGCAGTGTAACTGCCTGTTTCAGAAGAGCCCACTAAGTCAGCCCTTAACCCGAAAATGCAGATATTGTCAAAACGTGTTTTTCAGCAGAAATAAACACGTTTTGGCAACTTTGGTCACCCCCATGTAAGTTATAGGGCAGGAACAGCACACTTTTCAAAACGTGTTTTTCAGCCCGAAATAAACGCTTTTTCTCAGCTCTTGGAATCGCAGTTTAACTGCCTGGCTCAGAAGAGCACACTGAGTCAGCCCTTAACCCCAGTGATCAGAAATTGTCAAAACGTGTTTTTCAGCAGAAATAAACACGTTTTGGCAACTTTGGTCACCCCCATGTAAGTTATAGGGCAGGAAAAGCACAGTTTTCAAAACGTGTTTTTCAGCCTGAAATAAACGCTTTTTCTCAACACTTGGAATCGCAGTGTAACTGCCTGGCTGAGAAGAGCACACTGAGTCAGCCCTTAACCCCAATGATCAGAAATTGTCAAAACGTGTTTTTCAACAGAAATAAACACGTTTTGGCAACTTTGGTCACCCCCATGTAAGTTATAGGGCAGGAACAGCACACTTTTCAAAACGTGTTTTTCAGCCCGAAATAAACGCATTTTCTCAGCCCTTAGAATCGCAGTGTAACTACCTGGCTCAGAAGAGCACACTGAGTCAGCCCTTAACCCCAGTGTGCAGAAATTATCAAAACGTGTTTTTCAGCAGAAATAAACACGTTTTGGCAACTTTGGTCACCCCCATGTAAGTTATAGGGCAGGAACAGCACAGTTTTCAAAACGTGTTTTTCAGCCCGAAATAAACGCTTTTTCTCAGCCCTTGGAATCGCAGTGTAACTGCCTGGCTCAGAAGAGCCCACTGTGTCAGCCCTTAACCCCAGTGTGCAGAAATTGTCAAAACGTGTTTTTCAGCAGAAATAAACACGTTTTGGCAACTTTGGTCACCCCCATGTAAGTTATAGGGCAGGAACAGCACACTTTTCAAAACGTGTTTTTCAGCACGAAATAAACGCTTTTTCTCAGCCCTTGGAATCGCAGTGAAACTGCCTGGCTCAGAAGAGCACACTGAGTCAGCCCTTAACCCCAGTGATCAGAATTTGTCAAAACGTGTTTTTCAGCTGAAATAAACAAGTTTTGGCAACTTTGGTCACCCCCATGTAAGTTATAGGGCAGGAACAGCACAGTTTTCAAAACGTGTTTTTCAGCCCGAAATAAACGCTTTTTCTCAGCCCTTGGAATCGCAGTGTAACTGCCTGGCTCAGAAGAGCACACTGAGTCAGCCCTTAACCCCAGTGATCAGAAATTGTCAAAACGTGTTTTTCAGCAGAAATAAACACGTTTTGGCAACTTTGGTCACCCCCATGTAAGTTATAGGGCAGGAACAGCACAGTTTTCAAAACGTGTTTCTCAGCCCGAAATAAACGCATTTTCTCAGCCCTTAGAATCGCATTGTAACTGCCTGGCTCAGAAGAGTACACTGAGTCAGCCCCTAACCCCAGTGTGCAGAAATTGTCAAATCGTGTTTTTCAGCAGAAATAAACAGGTTTTGGCAACTTTGGTCACCAACATGTAACTTATAGGGCAGGAACAGCACAGGTTTCATAACGTGTTTTTCAGCCCGAAATAAACGCTTTTTCTCAGCACTTGGAATCGCAGTGTAACTGCTTGGCTCAGAAGAGCACACTGAGTCAGCCCTTAACCCCAGTTTGCAGAAATTGTCAAAACGTGTTTTTCAGCAGAAATAAACAGGTTTTGGCAACTTTGGTCACCAACATGTAACTTATAGGGCAGGAACAGCACAGTTTTCAAAACGTGTTTTTCAGCCCGAAATAAACGCTTTTTCTCAGCACTTGGAATCGCAGTGTAACTGCTTGGCTCAGAAGAGCACACTGAGTCAGCCCTTCACCCCAGTGATCAGAAATTGTCAAAACGTGTTTTTCAGCAGAAATAAACATGTTTTGGCAACTTTGGTCACCAACATGTATCTTATAGGGCAGGAACTGCACAGTTTTCAAAACGTGTTTTTCAGCCCGAAATAAATGCTTTTTCTCAGCACTTGGAATCGCAGTGTAACTGCTTGGCTCAGAAGAGCACACTGAGTCAGCCCTTCACCCCAGTGATCAGAAATTGTCAAAACGTGTTTTTCAGCAGAAATAAACACGTTTTGGCAACTTTGGTCACCCCCATGTAAGTTATAGGGCAGGAACAGCACACTTTTCAAAACGTGTTTTTCAGTACGAAATAAACGCGTTTTCTCAGCCCTTGGAATAGCAGTGTAACTGCCTGTTTCAGAAGAGCCCACTAAGTCAGCCCTTAACCCGAAAATGCAGATATTGTCAAAACGTGTTTTTCAGCAGAAATAAACACGTTTTGGCAACTTTGGTCACCCCCATGTAAGTTATAGGGCAGGAACAGCACACTTTTCAAAACGTGTTTTTCAGCCCGAAATAAACGCTTTTTCTCAGCTCTTGGAATCGCAGTTTAACTGCCTGGCTCAGAAGAGCACACTGAGTCAGCCCTTAACCCCAGTGATCAGAAATTGTCAAAACGTGTTTTTCAGCAGAAATAAACACGTTTTGGCAACTTTGGTCACCCCCATGTAAGTTATAGGGCAGGAAAAGCACAGTTTTCAAAACGTGTTTTTCAGCCTGAAATAAACGCTTTTTCTCAACACTTGGAATCGCAGTGTAACTGCCTGGCTGAGAAGAGCACACTGAGTCAGCCCTTAACCCCAATGATCAGAAATTGTCAAAACGTGTTTTTCAACAGAAATAAACACGTTTTGGCAACTTTGGTCACCCCCATGTAAGTTATAGGGCAGGAACAGCACACTTTTCAAAACGTGTTTTTCAGCCCGAAATAAACGCATTTTCTCAGCCCTTAGAATCGCAGTGTAACTACCTGGCTCAGAAGAGCACACTGAGTCAGCCCTTAACCCCAGTGTGCAGAAATTATCAAAACGTGTTTTTCAGCAGAAATAAACACGTTTTGGCAACTTTGGTCACCCCCATGTAAGTTATAGGGCAGGAACAGCACAGTTTTCAAAACGTGTTTTTCAGCCCGAAATAAACGCTTTTTCTCAGCCCTTGGAATCGCAGTGTAACTGCCTGGCTCAGAAGAGCCCACTGTGTCAGCCCTTAACCCCAGTGTGCAGAAATTGTCAAAACGTGTTTTTCAGCAGAAATAAACACGTTTTGGCAACTTTGGTCACCCCCATGTAAGTTATAGGGCAGGAACAGCACACTTTTCAAAACGTGTTTTTCAGCACGAAATAAAAGCTTTTTCTCAGCCCTTGGAATCGCAGTGAAACTGCCTGGCTCAGAAGAGCACACTGAGTCAGCCCTTAACCCCAGTGATCAGAATTTGTCAAAACGTGTTTTTCAGCTGAAATAAACAAGTTTTGGCAACTTTGGTCACCCCCATGTAAGTTATAGGGCAGGAACAGCACAGTTTTCAAAACGTGTTTTTCAGCCCGAAATAAACGCTTTTTCTCAGCCCTTGGAATCGCAGTGTAACTGCCTGGCTCAGAAGAGCACACTGAGTCAGCCCTTAACCCCAGTGATCAGAAATTGTCAAAACGTGTTTTTCAGCAGAAATAAACACGTTTTGGCAACTTTGGTCACCCCCATGTAAGTTATAGGGCAGGAACAGCACAGTTTTCAAAACGTGTTTCTCAGCCCGAAATAAACGCATTTTCTCAGCCCTTAGAATCGCATTGTAACTGCCTGGCTCAGAAGAGTACACTGAGTCAGCCCCTAACCCCAGTGTGCAGAAATTGTCAAATCGTGTTTTTCAGCAGAAATAAACAGGTTTTGGCAACTTTGGTCACCAACATGTAACTTATAGGGCAGGAACAGCACAGGTTTCATAACGTGTTTTTCAGCCCGAAATAAACGCTTTTTCTCAGCACTTGGAATCGCAGTGTAACTGCTTGGCTCAGAAGAGCACACTGAGTCAGCCCTTCACCACAGTGATCAGAAATTGTCAAAACATGTTTTTCAGCAGAAATAAACACGTTTTGGCAACTTTGGTCACCCCTATGTAAGTTATAGGGCAGGAACAGCACAGTTTTCAAAACGTGTTTTTCAGCCCGAAATAAACGCTTTTTCTCAGCACTTGGAATCGCAGTGTAACTGCTTGGCTCAGAAGAGCACACTGAGACAGCCCTTAACCCCAGTGATCAGAAATTGTCAAAACGTGTTTCTCAGCAGAAATAAACACGTTTTGGCAACTTTGGTCACCCCCATGTAAGTTATAGGCAGGAAAAGCACAGTTTTCAAAACGTGTTTTTCAGCCTGAAATAAACGCTTTTTCTCAGCACTTGGAATCGCAGTGTAACTGCTTGGCTCAGAAGAGCACACTGAGTCAGCCCTTCACCACAGTGATCAGAAATTGTCAAAACATGTTTTTCAGCAGAAATAAACACGTTTTGGCAACTTTGGTCACCCCCATGTAAGTTATAGGGCAGGAACAGCACAGTTTTCAAAACGTGTTTTTCAGCCCGAAATAAACGCTTTTTCTCAGCACTTGGAATCGCAGTGTAACTGCTTGGCTCAGAAGAGCACACTGAGACAGCCCTTAACCCCAGTGATCAGAAATTGTCAAAACGTGTTTTTCAGCAGAAATAAACACGTTTTGGCTACTTTGGTCACCCCCATGTAAGTTATAGGCAGGAAAAGCACAGTTTTCAAAACGTGTTTTTCAGCCTGAAATAAACGCTTTTTCTCAACACTTGGAATCGCAATGTAACTGCCTGGCTGAGAAGAGCACACTGAGTCAGCCCTTAACCCCAGTGATCAGAAATTGTCAAAACGTGTTTTTCAACAGAAATAAACACGTTTTGGCAACTTTGGTCACCCCCATGTAAGTTATAGGGCAGGAACAGCACACTTTTCAAAACGTGTTTTTCAGTCCGAAATAAACGCGTTTTCTCAGCCCTTGGAATAGCAGTGTTACTGCCTGTTTCAGAAGAGCCCACTAAGTCAGCCCTTAACCCGAAAATGCAGATATTGTCAAAACGTGTTTTTCAGCAGAAATAAACACGTTTTGGCAACTTTGGTCACCCCCATATAAGTTATAGGGCAGGAACAGCACAGTTTTCAAAACGTGTTTCTCAGCCCGAAATAAACGCATTTTCTCAGCCCTTAGAATCGCATTGTAACTGCCTGGCTCAGAAGAGTACACTAAGTCAGCCCTTAACCCCAGTGTGCAGAAATTGTCAAATCGTGTTTTTCAGCAGAAATAAACAGGTTTTGGCAACTTTGGTCACCCCCATGTAAGTTATAGGGCAGGAACAGCACAGTTTTCAAAACGTGTTTTTCAGCCCGAAATAAACGCTTTTTCTCAGCACTTGGAATCGCAGTGTAACTGCTTGGCTCAGAAGAGCACATGAGACAGCCCTTAACCCCAGTGATCAGAAATTGTCAAAACGTGTTTTTCAGCAGAAATAAACACGTTTTGGCAACTTTGGTCACCCCCATGTAAGTTATAGGTGAGGAACAGCACAGTTTTCAAAACGTGTTTTTCAGCCCGAAATAAACTCTTTTTCTCAGCACTTGGAATCGCAGTGTAACTGCTTGGCTCAGAAGAGCACACTGAGTCAGCCCTTAACCCCAGTGATCAGAAATTGTCAAAACGTGTTTTTCAGCAGAAATAAACACGTTTTGGCAACTTTGGTCACCCCCATGTAAGTTATAGGGCAGGAACAGCACAGTATTCAAAACGTGTTTTTCAGCCCGAAATAAACGCTTTTTCTCAGCACTTTGAATCGCAGTGTAACTGCCTGTTTCAGAAGAGCCCACTGAGTCAGCCCTTAACCCGAAAATGCAGATATTGTCAAAACGTGTTTTTCAGCAGAAATAAACACGTTTTGGCAACTTTGGTCACCCCCATGTAAGTTATAGGGCAGGAACAACACAGTTTTCAAAGCGTGTTTTTCAGCCCGAAATAAACGCTTTTTCTCAGCTCTTGGAATCGCAGTGTAACTGCCTGGCTCAGAAGAGCACACTGAGTCAGCCCTTCACCCCAGTGATCAGAAATTGTCAAAACGTGTTTTTCAGCAGAAATAAACACGTTTTGGCAACTTTGGTCACCAACATGTAACTTATAGGGCAGGAACAGCACAGTTTTCAAAACGTGTTTTTCAGCCCGAAATAAACGCTTTTTCTCAGCACTTGGAATCGCAGTGTAACTGCCTGGCTCAGAAGAGCACACTGAGTCAGCCCTTAACCCCAGTTTGCAGAAATTGTCAAAACGTGTTTTTCAGCAGAAATAAACAGGTTTTGGCAACTTTGGTCACCAACATGTAACTTATAGGGCAGGAACAGCACAGGTTTCAAAACGTGTTTTTCAGCCCGAAATAAACGCGTTTTCTCAGCCCTTAGAATCGCAGTGTAACTACCTGGCTCAGAAGAGCACACTGAGTCAGCCCTTAACCCCAGTGTGCAGAAATTGTCAAAACGTGTTTTTCAGCAGAAATAAACACGTTTTGGCAACTTTGGTCACCCCCATGTAAGTTATAGGGCCGGAACAGCACAGTTTTCAAAACGTGTTTTTCAGCCCGAAATAAACGCTTTTTCTCAACACTTGGAATCGCAGTGTAACTGCTTGGCTCAGAAGAGCACACTGAGTCAGCCCTTAACCCCAGTGATCAGAAATTGTCAAAACATGTTTTTCAGCAGAAATAAACACGTTTTGGCAACTTTGGTCACCCCCATGTAAGTTATAGGTCAGGAACAGCACAGTTTTCAAAACGTGTTTTTCAGCCCGAAATAAACGCTTTTTCTCAGCACTTGGAATCGCAGTGTAACTGCTTGGCTCAGAAGAGCACACTGAGTCAGCCCTTCACCCCAGTGATCAGAAATTGTCAAAACGTGTTTTTCAGCAGAAATAAACACGTTTTGGCAACTTTGGTCACCAACATGTATCTTATAGGGCAGGAACTGCACAGTTTTCAAAACGTGTTTTTCAGCCCGAAATAAACGCTTTTTCTCAGCACTTGGAATCGCAGTGTAACTGCTTGGCTCAGAAGAGCACACTGAGTCAGCCCTTCACCCCAGTGATCAGAAATTGTCAAAACGTGTTTTTCAGCAGAAATAAACACGTTTTGGCAACTTTGGTCACCCCCATGTAAGTTATAGGGCAGGAACAGCACACTTTTCAAAACGTGTTTTTCAGTACGAAATAAACGCGTTTTCTCAGCCCTTGGAATAGCAGTGTAACTGCCTGTTTCAGAAGAGCCCACTAAGTCAGCCCTTAACCCGAAAATGCAGATATTGTCAAAACGTGTTTTTCAGCAGAAATAAACACGTTTTGGCAACTTTGGTCACCCCCATGTAAGTTATAGGGCAGGAACAGCACACTTTTCAAAACGTGTTTTTCAGCCCGAAATAAACGCTTTTTCTCAGCTCTTGGAATCGCAGTTTAACTGCCTGGCTCAGAAGAGCACACTGAGTCAGCCCTTAACCCCAGTGATCAGAAATTGTCAAAACGTGTTTTTCAGCAGAAATAAACACGTTTTGGCAACTTTGGTCACCCCCATGTAAGTTATAGGGCAGGAAAAGCACAGTTTTCAAAACGTGTTTTTCAGCCTGAAATAAACGCTTTTTCTCAACACTTGGAATCGCAGTGTAACTGCCTGGCTGAGAAGAGCACACTGAGTCAGCCCTTAACCCCAATGATCAGAAATTGTCAAAACGTGTTTTTCAACAGAAATAAACACGTTTTGGCAACTTTGGTCACCCCCATGTAAGTTATAGGGCAGGAACAGCACACTTTTCAAAACGTGTTTTTCAGCCCGAAATAAACGCATTTTCTCAGCCCTTAGAATCGCAGTGTAACTACCTGGCTCAGAAGAGCACACTGAGTCAGCCCTTAACCCCAGTGTGCAGAAATTATCAAAACGTGTTTTTCAGCAGAAATAAACACGTTTTGGCAACTTTGGTCACCCCCATGTAAGTTATAGGGCAGGAACAGCACAGTTTTCAAAACGTGTTTTTCAGCCCGAAATAAACGCTTTTTCTCACCCCTTGGAATCGCAGTGTAACTGCCTGGCTCAGAAGAGCCCACTGTGTCAGCCCTTAACCCCAGTGTGCAGAAATTGTCAAAACGTGTTTTTCAGCAGAAATAAACACGTTTTGGCAACTTTGGTCACCCCCATGTAAGTTATAGGGCAGGAACAGCACACTTTTCAAAACGTGTTTTTCAGCACGAAATAAACGCTTTTTCTCAGCCCTTGGAATCGCAGTGAAACTGCCTGGCTCAGAAGAGCACACTGAGTCAGCCCTTAACCCCAGTGATCAGAATTTGTCAAAACGTGTTTTTCAGCTGAAATAAACAAGTTTTGGCAACTTTGGTCACCCCCATGTAAGTTATAGGGCAGGAACAGCACAGTTTTCAAAACGTGTTTTTCAGCCCGAAATAAACGCTTTTTCTCAGCCCTTGGAATCGCAGTGTAACTGCCTGGCTCAGAAGAGCACACTGAGTCAGCCCTTAACCCCAGTGATCAGAAATTGTCAAAACGTGTTTTTCAGCAGAAATAAACACGTTTTGGCAACTTTGGTCACCCCCATGTAAGTTATAGGGCAGGAACAGCACAGTTTTCAAAACGTGTTTCTCAGCCCGAAATAAACGCATTTTCTCAGCCCTTAGAATCGCATTGTAACTGCCTGGCTCAGAAGAGTACACTGAGTCAGCCCCTAACCCCAGTGTGCAGAAATTGTCAAATCGTGTTTTTCAGCAGAAATAAACAGGTTTTGGCAACTTTGGTCACCAACATGTAACTTATAGGGCAGGAACAGCACAGGTTTCATAACGTGTTTTTCAGCCCGAAATAAACGCTTTTTCTCAGCACTTGGAATCGCAGTGTAACTGCTTGGCTCAGAAGAGCACACTGAGTCAGCCCTTAACCCCAGTTTGCAGAAATTGTCAAAACGTGTTTTTCAGCAGAAATAAACAGGTTTTGGCAACTTTGGTCACCAACATGTAACTTATAGGGCAGGAACAGCACAGGTTTCAAAACGTGTTTTTCAGCCCGAAATAAACGCGTTTTCTCAGCCCTTAGAATCGCAGTGTAACTACCTGGCTCAGAAGAGCACACTGAGTCAGCCCTTAACCCCAGTGTGCAGAAATTGTCAAAACGTGTTTTTCAGCAGAAATAAACACGTTTTGGCAACTTTGGTCACCCCCATGTAAGTTATAGGGCCGGAACAGCACAGTTTTCAAAACGTGTTTTTCAGCCCGAAATAAACGCTTTTTCTCAGCACTTGGAATCGCAGTGTAACTGCTTGGCTCAGAAGAGCACACTGAGTCAGCCCTTAACCCCAGTGATCAGAAATTGTCAAAACATGTTTTTCAGCAGAAATAAACACGTTTTGGCAACTTTGGTCACCAACATGTATCTTATAGGGCAGGAACTGCACAGTTTTCAAAACGTGTTTTTCAGCCCGAAATAAATGCTTTTTCTCAGCACTTGGAATCGCAGTGTAACTGCTTGGCTCAGAAGAGCACACTGAGTCAGCCCTTCACCCCAGTGATCAGAAATTGTCAAAACGTGTTTTTCAGCAGAAATAAACACGTTTTGGCAACTTTGGTCACCCCCATGTAAGTTATAGGGCAGGAACAGCACACTTTTCAAAACGTGTTTTTCAGTACGAAATAAACGCGTTTTCTCAGCCCTTGGAATAGCAGTGTAACTGCCTGTTTCAGAAGAGCCCACTAAGTCAGCCCTTAACCCGAAAATGCAGATATTGTCAAAACGTGTTTTTCAGCAGAAATAAACACGTTTTGGCAACTTTGGTCACCCCCATGTAAGTTATAGGGCAGGAACAGCACACTTTTCAAAACGTGTTTTTCAGCCCGAAATAAACGCTTTTTCTCAGCTCTTGGAATCGCAGTTTAACTGCCTGGCTCAGAAGAGCACACTGAGTCAGCCCTTAACCCCAGTGATCAGAAATTGTCAAAACGTGTTTTTCAGCAGAAATAAACACGTTTTGGCAACTTTGGTCACCCCCATGTAAGTTATAGGGCAGGAAAAGCACAGTTTTCAAAACGTGTTTTTCAGCCTGAAATAAACGCTTTTTCTCAACACTTGGAATCGCAGTGTAACTGCCTGGCTGAGAAGAGCACACTGAGTCAGCCCTTAACCCCAATGATCAGAAATTGTCAAAACGTGTTTTTCAACAGAAATAAACACGTTTTGGCAACTTTGGTCACCCCCATGTAAGTTATAGGGCAGGAACAGCACACTTTTCAAAACGTGTTTTTCAGCCCGAAATAAACGCATTTTCTCAGCCCTTAGAATCGCAGTGTAACTACCTGGCTCAGAAGAGCACACTGAGTCAGCCCTTAACCCCAGTGTGCAGAAATTATCAAAACGTGTTTTTCAGCAGAAATAAACACGTTTTGGCAACTTTGGTCACCCCCATGTAAGTTATAGGGCAGGAACAGCACAGTTTTCAAAACGTGTTTTTCAGCCCGAAATAAACGCTTTTTCTCAGCCCTTGGAATCGCAGTGTAACTGCCTGGCTCAGAAGAGCCCACTGTGTCAGCCCTTAACCCCAGTGTGCAGAAATTGTCAAAACGTGTTTTTCAGCAGAAATAAACACGTTTTGGCAACTTTGGTCACCCCCATGTAAGTTATAGGGCAGGAACAGCACACTTTTCAAAACGTGTTTTTCAGCACGAAATAAACGCTTTTTCTCAGCCCTTGGAATCGCAGTGAAACTGCCTGGCTCAGAAGAGCACACTGAGTCAGCCCTTAACCCCAGTGATCAGAATTTGTCAAAACGTGTTTTTCAGCTGAAATAAACAAGTTTTGGCAACTTTGGTCACCCCCATGTAAGTTATAGGGCAGGAACAGCACAGTTTTCAAAACGTGTTTTTCAGCCCGAAATAAACGCTTTTTCTCAGCCCTTGGAATCGCAGTGTAACTGCCTGGCTCAGAAGAGCACACTGAGTCAGCCCTTAACCCCAGTGATCAGAACTTGTCAAAACGTGTTTTTCAGCAGAAATAAACACGTTTTGGCAACTTTGGTCACCCCCATGTAAGTTATAGGGCAGGAACAGCACAGTTTTCAAAACGTGTTTCTCAGCCCGAAATAAACGCATTTTCTCAGCCCTTAGAATCGCATTGTAACTGCCTGGCTCAGAAGAGTACACTGAGTCAGCCCCTAACCCCAGTGTGCAGAAATTGTCAAATCGTGTTTTTCAGCAGAAATAAACAGGTTTTGGCAACTTTGGTCACCAACATGTAACTTATAGGGCAGGAACAGCACAGGTTTCATAACGTGTTTTTCAGCCCGAAATAAACGCTTTTTCTCAGCACTTGGAATCGCAGTGTAACTGCTTGGCTCAGAAGAGCACACTGAGTCAGCCCTTCACCACAGTGATCAGAAATTGTCAAAACATGTTTTTCAGCAGAAATAAACACGTTTTGGCAACTTTGGTCACCCCTATGTAAGTTATAGGGCAGGAACAGCACAGTTTTCAAAACGTGTTTTTCAGCCCGAAATAAACGCTTTTTCTCAGCACTTGGAATCGCAGTGTAACTGCTTGGCTCAGAAGAGCACACTGAGACAGCCCTTAACCCCAGTGATCAGAAATTGTCAAAACGTGTTTTTCAGCAGAAATAAACACGTTTTGGCAACTTTGGTCACCCCCATGTAAGTTATAGGCAGGAAAAGCACAGTTTTCAAAACGTGTTTTTCAGCCTGAAATAAACGCTTTTTCTCAACACTTGGAATCGCAATGTAACTGCCTGGCTGAGAAGAGCACACTGAGTCAGCCCTTAACCCCAGTGATCAGAAATTGTCAAAACGTGTTTTTCAACAGAAATAAACACGTTTTGGCAACTTTGGTCACCCCCATGTAAGTTATAGGGCAGGAACAGCACACTTTTCAAAACGTGTTTTTCAGTCCGAAATAAACGCGTTTTCTCAGCCCTTGGAATAGCAGTGTTACTGCCTGTTTCAGAAGAGCCCACTAAGTCAGCCCTTAACCCGAAAATGCAGATATTGTCAAAACGTGTTTTTCAGCAGAAATAAACACGTTTTGGCAACTTTGGTCACCCCCATATAAGTTATAGGGCAGGAACAGCACAGTTTTCAAAACGTGTTTCTCAGCCCGAAATAAACGCATTTTCTCAGCCCTTAGAATCGCATTGTAACTGCCTGGCTCAGAAGAGTACACTAAGTCAGCCCTTAACCCCAGTGTGCAGAAATTGTCAAATCGTGTTTTTCAGCAGAAATAAACAGGTTTTGGCAACTTTGGTCACCCCCATGTAAGTTATAGGGCAGGAACAGCACAGTTTTCAAAACGTGTTTTTCAGCCCGAAATAAATGCTTTTTCTCAGCACTTGGAATCGCAGTGTAACTGCTTGGCTCAGAAGAGCACATGAGACAGCCCTTAACCCCAGTGATCAGAAATTGTCAAAACGTGTTTTTCAGCAGAAATAAACACGTTTTGGCAACTTTGGTCACCCCCATGTAAGTTATAGGTGAGGAACAGCACAGTTTTCAAAACGTGTTTTTCAGCCCGAAATAAACTCTTTTTCTCAGCACTTGGAATCGCAGTGTAACTGCTTGGCTCAGAAGAGCACACTGAGTCAGCCCTTAACCCCAGTGATCAGAAATTGTCAAAACGTGTTTTTCAGCAGAAATAAACACGTTTTGGCAACTTTGGTCACCCCCATGTAAGTTATAGGGCAGGAACAGCACAGTATTCAAAACGTGTTTTTCAGCCCGAAATAAACGCTTTTTCTCAGCACTTTGAATCGCAGTGTAACTGCCTGTTTCAGAAGAGCCCACTGAGTCAGCCCTTAACCCGAAAATGCAGATATTGTCAAAACGTGTTTTTCAGCAGAAATAAACACGTTTTGGCAACTTTGGTCACCCCCATGTAAGTTATAGGGCAGGAACAGCACAGTTTTCAAAGCGTGTTTTTCAGCCCGAAATAAACGCTTTTTCTCAGCCCTTGGAATCGCAGTGTAACTGCATGGCTCAGAAGAGCACACTGAGTCAGCCCTTTACCCCAGTGATCAGAAATTGTCAAAACGTGTTTTTCAGCAGAAATAAATACGTTTTGGCAACTTTGGTCACCCCCATGTAAGTTATAGGGCAGGAACAACACAGTTTTCAAAGCGTGTTTTTCAGCCCGAAATAAACGCTTTTTCTCAGCTCTTGGAATCGCAGTGTAACTGCCTGGCTCAGAAGAGCACACTGAGTCAGCCCTTCACCCCAGTGATCAGAAATTGTCAAAACGTGTTTTTCAGCAGAAATAAACACGTTTTGGCAACTTTGGTCACCAACATGTAACTTATAGGGCAGGAACAGCACAGTTTTCAAAACGTGTTTTTCAGCCCGAAATAAACGCTTTTTCTCAGCACTTGGAATCGCAGTGTAACTGCCTGGCTCAGAAGAGCACACTGAGTCAGCCCTTAACCCCAGTTTGCAGAAATTGTCAAAACGTGTTTTTCAGCAGAAATAAACAGGTTTTGGCAACTTTGGTCACCAACATGTAACTTATAGGGCAGGAACAGCACAGGTTTCAAAACGTGTTTTTCAGCCCGAAATAAACGCGTTTTCTCAGCCCTTAGAATCGCAGTGTAACTACCTGGCTCAGAAGAGCACACTGAGTCAGCCCTTAACCCCAGTGTGCAGAAATTGTCAAAACGTGTTTTTCAGCAGAAATAAACACGTTTTGGCAACTTTGGTCACCCCCATGTAAGTTATAGGGCCGAAACAGCACAGTTTTCAAAACGTGTTTTTCAGCCCGAAATAAACGCTTTTTCTCAGCACTTGGAATCGCAGTGTAACTGCTTGGCTCAGAAGAGCACACTGAGTCAGCCCTTAACCCCAGTGATCAGAAATTGTCAAAACATGTTTTTCAGCAGAAATAAACACGTTTTGGCAACTTTGGTCACCCCCATGTAAGTTATAGGGCAGGAATAGCATAGTTTTCAAAACGTGTTTTTCAGCCCGAAATAAACGCTTTTTTTCAGCACTTGGAATCGCAGTGTAACTGCTTGGCTCAGAAGAGCACACTGAGTCAGCCCTTAACCCCAGTGATCAGAAATTGTCAAAACATGTTTTTCAGCAGAAATAAACACGTTTTGGCAACTTTGGTCACCCCCATGTAAGTTATTGGGCAGGAACAGCACAGTTTTCAAAACGTGTTTTTCAGCCCGAAATAAACGCATTTTCTCAGCCCTTAGAATCGCAGTGTAACTGCATGGCTCAGAAGAGCACACTGAGTCAGCCCTTTACCCCAGTGATCAGAAATTGTCAAAACGTGTTTTTCAGCAGAAATAAATACGTTTTGGCAACTTTGGTCACCCCCATGTAAGTTATAGGGCAGGAACAACACAGTTTTCAAAGCATGTTTTTCAGCCCGAAATAAACGCTTTTTCTCAGCTCTTGGAATCGCAGTGTAACTGCCTGGCTCAGAAGAGCACACTGAGTCAGCCCTTAACCCCAGTGATCAGAAATTGTCAAAACATGTTTTTCAGCAGAAATAAACACGTTTTGGCAACTTTGGTCACCCCCATGTAAGTTATAGGGCAGGAACAGCACAGTTTTCAAAACGTGTTTTTCAGCCCGAAATAAACGCATTTTCTCAGCCCTTAGAATCGCAGTGTAACTGCCTGGCTCAGAAGAGCACACTGAGTCAGCCCTTTACCCCAGTGATCAGAAATTGTCAAAACGTGTTTTTCAGCAGAAATAAACACGTTTTGGCAACTTTGGTCACCCCCATGTAAGTTATAGGGCAGGAACAGCACAGTTTTCAAAACGTGTTTTTCAGCCCGAAATAAACGCTTTTTCTCAGCCCTTGGAATCGCAGTGTAACTGCATGGCTCAGAAGAGCACACTGAGTCAGCCCTTTACCCCAGTGATCAGAAATTGTCAAAACGTGTTTTTCAGCAGAAATAAATACGTTTTGGCAACTTTGGTCACCCCCATGTAAGTTATAGGGCAGGAACAACACAGTTTTCAAAGCGTGTTTTTCAGCCCGAAATAAACGCTTTTTCTCAGCTCTTGGAATCGCAGTGTAACTGCCTGGCTCAGAAGAGCACACTGAGTCAGCCCTTCACCCCAGTGATCAGAAATTGTCAAAACGTGTTTTTCAGCAGAAATAAACACGTTTTGGCAACTTTGGTCACCAACATGTAACTTATAGGGCAGGAACAGCACAGTTTTCAAAACGTGTTTTTCTGCCCGAAATAAACGCTTTTTCTCAGCACTTGGAATCGCAG
The DNA here is from genome assembly GCF_055471065.1 of Atractosteus spatula. Classification (NCBI taxonomy): domain Eukaryota; kingdom Metazoa; phylum Chordata; class Actinopteri; order Semionotiformes; family Lepisosteidae; genus Atractosteus; species Atractosteus spatula. The sequence continues at coordinate 11,186,660 of NC_142728.1, read as the reverse complement.
TGTAACTGCCTGGCTCAGAAGAGCACACTGAGTCAGCTCTTAACCCCAGTGTGCAGAAATTGTCAAAACTTGTTTTTCAGCAGAAATAAACACGTTTTGGCAACATTGGTCACCCCCATGTAAGTTATAGGGCAGGAACAGAACAGTTTTCAAAACGTGTTTTTCAGCCCGAAATAAACGCTTTTTTTCAGCACTTGGAATCGCAGTGTAACTGCTTGGCTCAGAAGAGCACACTGAGTCAGCCCTTCACCCCAGTGATCAGAAATTGCCAAAACATGTTTTTCAGCAGAAATAAACACGTTTTGGCAACTTTGGTCACCCCCATGTAAGTTATAGGGCAGGAACAGCACTGTTTTCAAAACGTGTTTTTCAGCCCGAAATAAACGCTTTTTCTCAGCGCTTGGAATCGCAGTGTAACTGCATGGCTCAGAAGAGCACACTGAGTCAGCCCTTAACCCCAGTGATCAGAAATTGTCAAAACGTGTTTTTCAGCAGAAATAAACACGTTTTGGCAACTTTGGTCACCAACATGTAACTTATAGGGCAGGAACAGCACAGGTTTCAAAACGTGTTTTTCAGCCCGAAATAAACGCGTTTTCTCAGCCCTTAGAATCGCAGTGTAACTACCTAGCTCAGAAGAGCACACTGAGTCAGCCCTTAACCCCAGTGTGCAGAAATTGTCAAAACTTGTTTTTCAGCAGAAATAAACAGGTTTTGGCAACTTTGGTCTCCAACATGTAACTTATAGGGGAGGAACAGCACAGGTTTCAAAACGTGTTTTTCAGCCCGAAATACACGCGTTTTCTCAGCCCTTAGAATCGCAGTGTAACTGCCTGGCTCAGAAGAGCACACTGAGTCAGCCCTTAACCCCAGTGTGCAGAAATTGTCAAAACGTGTTTTTCAGCAGAAATAAACACGTTTTGGCAACATTGGTCACCCCCATGTAAGTTATAGGGCAGGAACAGCACAGTTTTCAAAACGTGTTTTTCAGCCCGAAATAAACGCTTTTTCACAGCACTTGGAATCGCAGTGTAACTTCTTGGCTCAGAAGAGCACACTGAGTCAGCCCTTCACCCCAGTGATCAGAAATTGTCAAAACGTGTTTTTCAGCAGAAATAAACACGTTTTGGCAACTTTGGTCACCCCCATGTAAGTTATAGGGCAGGAACAGCACAGTTTTCAAAACGTGTTTTTCAGCCCGAAATAAACGCTTTTTCTCAGCACTTGGAATCGCAGTGTAACTGCTTGGCTAAGAAGAGCACACTGAGTCAGCCCTTAACCCCAGTGATCAGAAATTGTCAAAACATGTTTTTCAGCAGAAATAAACACGTTTTGGCAACTTTGGTCACCCCCATGTAAGTTATAGGGCAGGAACAGCATAGTTTTCAAAACGTGTTTTTCAGCCTGAAATAAACGCTTTTTTTCAGCACTTGGAATCGCAGTGTAACTGCTTGGCTCAGAAGAGCACACTGAGTCAGCCCTTAACCCCAGTGATCAGAAATTGTCAAAACATGTTTTTCAGCAGAAATAAACACGTTTTGGCAACTTTGGTCACCCCCATGTAAGTTATAGGGCAGGAACAGCACAGTTTTCAAAACGTGTTTTTCAGCCCGAAATAAACGCTTTTTCTCAGCTCTTGGAATCGCAGTGTAACTGCCTGGCTCAGAAGAGCACACTGAGTCAGCCCTTCACCCCAGTGATCAGAAATTGTCAAAACGTGTTTTTCAGCAGAAATAAACACGTTTTGGCAACTTTGGTCACCAACATGTAACTTATAGGGCAGGAACAGCACAGTTTTCAAAACGTGTTTTTCAGCCCGAAATAAACGCTTTTTCTCAGCCCTTGGAATCGCAGTGCTACTGCCTGTCTCAGAAGAGCACACTGAGTCAGCCCTTAACCCCAGTGATCAGAAATTGTCAAAACGTGTTTTTCAGCAGAAATAAACACGTTTTGGCAACTTTGTTCACCCCCATATAAGTTATAGGGCAGGAACAGCACAGTTTTCAAAACGTGTTTTTCAGCCCGAAATAAACGCGTTTTCTCATCCCTTGGAATCGCAGTGTAACTGACTTGCTCAGAAGAGCCCACTGAGTCAGCCCTTAACCCCAATGTGTAGAAATTGTCAAAACGTGTTTTTCAGCAGAAATAAACACGTTTTGGCAACTTTGGTCACCCCCATGTAAGTTATAGGGCAGGAACAGCATACTTTTCAAAACGTGTTTTTCAGACCGAAATAAACGCGTTTTCTCAGCCCTTGGAATCGCAGTGTAACTGCCTGTTTCAGAAGAGCCCACTGAGTCAGCCCTTAACCCGAAAATGCAGATATTGTCAAAACGTGTTTTTCAGCAGAAATAAACACGTTTTGGCAACTTTGGTCACCCCCATGTAAGTTATAGGGCAGGAACAGCACACTTTTCAAAACGTGTTTTTCAGCACGAAATAAACGCTTTTTCTCAGCCCTTGGAATCGCAGTGTAACTGCCTGGCTCAGAAGAGCACACTGTGTCAGCCCTTAACCCCAGTGTGCAGAAATTGTCAAAACGTGTTTTTCAGCAGAAATAAACACGTTTTGGCAACTTTGGTCACCCCCATGTAAGTTATAGGTCAGGAACAGCACAGTTTTCAAAACGTGTTTTTCAGCCCGAAATAAACGCTTTTTCTCAGCACTTGGAATCGCAGTGTAACTGCTTGGCTCAGAAGAGCACACTGAGTCAGCCATTCACCCCAGTGATCAGAAATTGTCAAAACGTGTTTTTCAGCAGAAATAAACACGTTTTGGCAACTTTGGTCACCCCCATGTAATTTATAGGGCAGGAACAGCACAGTTTTCAAAACGTGTTTTTCAGCCCGAAATAAACGCTTTTTCTCAGCACTTGGAATCGCAGTGTAACTGCTTGGCTCAGAAGAGCACACTGAGTCAGCCCTTCACCCCAGTGATCAGAAATTGTCAAAACGTGTTTTTCAGCAGAAATAAACACGTTTTGGCAATTTTGGTCACCCCCATGTAAGTTATAGGTCAGGAACAGCACAGTTTTCAAAACGTGTTTTTCAGCACGAAATAAACGCTTTTTCTCAGCCCTTGGAATCGCAGTGTAACTGCCTGGCTCAGAAGAGCACACTGAGTCAGCCCTTTACCGCAGTGATCAGAAATTGTCAGAACGTGTTTTTCAGCAGAAATAAACACGTTTTGGCAACTTTGGTCACCCCCATGTAAGTTATAGGGCAGGAACAGCATACTTTTCAAAACGTGTTTTTCAGACCGAAATAAACGCGTTTTCTCAGCCCTTGGAATCGCAGTGTAACTGCCTGTTTCAGAAGAGCCCACTGAGTCAGCCCTTAACCCGAAAATGCAGATATTGTCAAAACGTGTTTTTCAGCAGAAATAAACACGTTTTGGCAACTTTGGTCACCCCCATGTAAGTTATAGGGCAGGAACAGCACAGTTTTCAAAACGTGTTTTTCAGCACGAATTAAACGCGTTTTCTCATCCCTTGGAATCGCTGTGTAACTGCCTGGCTCAGAAGAGCCCACTGTGTCAGCCCTTAACCCCAGTGTGCAGAAATTGTCAAAACGTGTTTTTCAGCAGAAATAAACATGTTTTGGCAACTTTGGTCACCCCCATGTAAGTTATAGGGCAGGAACAGCACAGTTTTCAAAACGTGTTTTTCAGCCCGAAATAAACGCTTTTTCTCAGCACTTGGAATCGCAGTGTAACTGCTTGGCTCAGAAGAGCACACTGAGTCAGCCCTTAACCCCAGTGATCAGAAATTGTCAAAACATGTTTTTCAGCAGAAATAAACACGTTTTGGCAACTTTGGTCACCCCCATGTAAGTTATAGGGCAGGAACAGCATAGTTTTCAAAACGTGTTTTTCAGCCCGAAATAAACGCTTTTTTTCAGCACTTTTAATCGCAGTGTAACTGCTTGGCTCAGAAGAGCACACTGAGTCAGCCCTTAACCCCAGTGATCAGAAATTGTCAAAACATGTTTTTCAGCAGAAATAAACACGTTTTGGCAACTTTGGTCACCCCCATGTAAGTTATAGGGCAGGAACAGCACAGTTTTCAAAACGTGTTTTTCAGCCCGAAATAAACGCATTTTCTCAGCCCTTGGAATTGCAGTGTAACTGCCTGGCTCAGAAGAGCACACTGTGTCAGCCCTTAACCCCAGTGATCAGAAATTGTCAAAACGTGTTTTTCAGCAGAAATAAACACGTTTTGGCAACTTTGGTCACCCCCATGTAAGTTATAGGTCAGGAACAGCACAGTTTTCAAAACGTGTTTTTCAGCCCGAAATAAACGCTTTTTCTCAGCACTTGGATTCGCAGTGTAACTGCTTGGCTCAGAAGAGCACACTGAGTCAGCCATTCACCCCAGTGATCAGAAATTGTCAAAACGTGTTTTTCAGCAGAAATAAACACGTTTTGGCAACTTTGGTCACCCCCATGTAATTTATAGGGCAGGAACAGCACAGTTTTCAAAACGTGTTTTTCAGCCCGAAATAAACGCTTTTTCTCAGCACTTGGAATCGCAGTGTAACTGCTTGGCTCAGAAGAGCACACTGAGTCAGCCCTTCACCCCAGTGATCAGAAATTGTCAAAACGTGTTTTTCAGCAGAAATAAACACGTTTTGGCAATTTTGGTCACCCCCATGTAAGTTATAGGTCAGGAACAGCACAGTTTTCAAAACGTGTTTTTCAGCACGAAATAAACGCTTTTTCTCAGCCCTTGGAATCGCAGTGTAACTGCCTGGCTCAGAAGAGCACACTGAGTCAGCCCTTTACCGCAGTGATCAGAAATTGTCAAAACGTGTTTTTCAGCAGAAATAAACACGTTTTGGCAACTTTGGTCACCCCCATGTAAGATAGGTCAGGAACTGCACAGTTTTCAAAACGTGTTTTTCAGCCCGAAATAAACGCTTTTTCTCAGCACTTGGAATCGCAGTGTATCTGCTTGGCTCAGAAGAGCACACTGAGTCAGCCCTTCACCGCAGTGATCAGAAATTGTCAAAACGTGTTTTTCAGCAGAAATAAACACGTTTTGGCATCTTTGGTCACCCCCATGTAAGTTATAGGGCAGGAACAGCACAGTTTTCAAAACGTGTTTTTCAGCCCGAAATAAACGCATTTTCTCAGCCCTTAGAATCGCAGTGTAACTACCTGGCTCAGAAGAGCACACTGAGTCAGCCCTTAACCCCAGTGTGCAGAAATTATCAAAACGTGTTTTTCAGCAGAAATAAACACGTTTTGGCAACTTTGGTCACCCCCATGTAAGTTATAGGGCAGGAACAGCACAGTTTTCAAAACGTGTTTTTCAGCCCGAAATAAACGCATTTTCTCAGCCCTTAGAATCGCAGTGTAACTGCTTGGCTCAGAAGAGCACACTGAGTCAACCCTTCACCACAGTGATCAGAAATTGTCAAAACATGTTTTTCAGCAGAAATAAACACGTTTTGGCAACTTTGGTCACCCCCATGTAAGTTATAGGGCAGGAACAGCACAGTTTTCAAAACGTGTTTTTCAGCCCGAAATAAACGCTTTTTCTCAGCACTTGGAATCGCAGTGTAACTGCTTGTCTCAGAAGAGCACACTGAGTCAGCCCTTCACCCCAGTGATCAGAAATTGTCAAAACGTGTTTTTCAGCAGAAATAAACACGTTTTGGCAACTTTGGTCACCCCCATGTAAGTTATAGGGCAGGAACAGCACACTTTTCAAAACGTGTTTTTCAGTCCGAAATAAACGCGTTTTCTCAGCCCTTGGAATAGCAGTGTAACTGCCTGTTTCAGAAGAGCCCACTAAGTCAGCCCTTAACCCGAAAATGCAGATATTGTCAAAACGTGTTTTTCAGCAGAAATAAACACGTTTTGGCAACTTTGGTCACCCCCATGTAAGTTATAGGGCAGGAACAGCACACTTTTCAAAACGTGTTTTTCAGCCCGAAATAAACGCTTTTTCTCAGCTCTTGGAATCGCAGTTTAACTGCCTGGCTCAGAAGAGCACACTGAGTCAGCCCTTAACCCCAGTGATCAGAAATTGTCAAAACGTGTTTTTCAGCAGAAATAAACACGTTTTGGCAACTTTGGTCACCCCCATGTAAGTTATAGGGCAGGAAAAGCACAGTTTTCAAAACGTGTTTTTCAGCCTGAAATAAACGCTTTTTCTCAACACTTGGAATCGCAGTGTAACTGCCTGGCTGAGAAGAGCACACTGAGTCAGCCCTTAACCCCAGTGATCAGAAATTGTCAAAACGTGTTTTTCAACAGAAATAAACACGTTTTGGCAACTTTGGTCACCCCCATGTAAGTTATAGGGCAGGAACAGCACACTTTTCAAAACGTTTTTTTCAGCCTGAAATAAACGCATTTTCTCAGCCCTTAGAATCGCAGTGTAACTACCTGGCTCAGAAGAGCACACTGAGTCAGCCCTTAACCCCAGTGTGCAGAAATTATCAAAACGTGTTTTTCAGCAGAAATAAACACGTTTTGGCAACTTTGGTCACCCCCATGTAAGTTATAGGGCAGGAACAGCACAGTTTTCAAAACGTGTTTTTCAGCCCGAAATAAACGCTTTTTCTCAGCCCTTGGAATCGCAGTGTAACTGCCTGGCTTAGGAGAGCCCACTGTGTCAGCCCTTAACCCCAGTGTGCAGAAATTGTCAAAACGTGTTTTTCAGCAGAAATAAACACGTTTTGGTAACTTTGGTCACCCCCATGTAAGTTATAGGGCAGGAACAGCACACTTTTCAAAACGTGTTTTTCAGCACGAAATAAACGCTTTTTCTCAGCCCTTGGAATCGCAGTGAAACTGCCTGGCTCAGAAGAGCACACTGAGTCAGCCCTTAACCCCAGTGATCAGAATTTGTCAAAACGTGTTTTTCAGCTGAAATAAACAAGTTTTGGCAACTTTGGTCACCCCCATGTAAGTTATAGGGCAGGAACAGCACAGTTTTCAAAACGTGTTTTTCAGCCCGAAATAAACGCTTTTTCTCAGCACTTGGAATCGCAGTGTAACTGCCTGGCTCAGAAGAGCACACTGAGTCAGCCCTTAACCCCAGTGATCAGAAATTGTCAAAACGTGTTTTTCAGCAGAAATAAACACGTTTTGGCAACTTTGGTCACCCCCATGTAAGTTATAGGGCAGGAACAGCACAGTTTTCAAAACGTGTTTCTCAGCCCGAAATAAACGCATTTTCTCAGCCCTTAGAATCGCATTGTAACTGCCTGGCTCAGAAGAGTACACTGAGTCAGCCCTTAACCCCAGTGTGCAGAAATTGTCAAATCGTGTTTTTCAGCAGAAATAAACAGGTTTTGGCAACTTTGGTCACCAACATGTAACTTATAGGGCAGGAACAGCACAGGTTTCATAACGTGTTTTTCAGCCCGAATTAAACGCTTTTTCTCAGCACTTGGAATCGCAGTGTAACTGCTTGGCTCAGAAGAGCACACTGAGTCAGCCCTTCACCACAGTGATCAGAAATTGTCAAAACATGTTTTTCAGCAGAAATAAACACGTTTTGGCAACTTTGGTCACCCCTATGTAAGTTATAGGGCAGGAACAGCACAGTTTTCAAAACGTGTTTTTCAGCCCGAAATAAACGCTTTTTCTCAGCACTTGGAATCGCAGTGTAACTGCTTGGCTCAGAAGAGCACACTGAGACAGATCTTAACCCCAGTGATCAGAAATTGTCAAACCGTGTTTTTCAGCAGAAATAAACACGTTTTGGCAACTTTGGTCACCCCCATGTAAGTTATAGGTCAGGAACAGCACAGTTTTCAAAACGTGTTTTTCAGCCCGAAATAAACGCTTTTTCTCAGCACTTGGAATCGCAGTGTAACTGCTTGGCTCAGAAGAGCACACTGAGTCAGCCCTTAACCCCAGTGATCAGAAATTGTCAAAACGTGTTTTTCAGCAGAAATAAACACGTTTTGGCAACTTTGGTCACCCCCATGTAAGTTATAGGGCAGGAACAGCACAGTTTTCAAAACGTGTTTTTCAGCCCGAAATAAACGCTTTTTCTCAGCACTTTGAATCGCAGTGTAACTGCCTGTTTCAGAAGAGCCCACTGAGTCAGCCCTTAACCCGAAAATGCAGATATTGTCAAAACGTGTTTTTCAGCAGAAATAAACACGTTTTGGCAACTTTGGTCACCCCCATGTAAGTTATAGGGCAGGAACAGCACAGTTTTCAAAACGTGTTTTTCAGCCCGAAATAAACGCTTTTTCTCAGCTCTTGGAATCGCAGTGTAACTGCCTGGCTCAGAAGAGCACACTTAGTCAGCCCTTAACCCCAGTGATCAGAAATTGTCAAAACGTGTTTTTCAGCAGAAATAAACACGTTTTGGCAACTTTGGTCACCCCCATGTAAGTTATAGGGCAGGAACAGCACAGTTTTCAAAACGTGTTTTTCAGCCCGAAATAAACGCTTTTTCTCAGCCCTTGGAATCGCAGTGTAACTGCCTGGCTCAGAAGAGTACACTGAGTCAGCCCTTAACACCAGTGTGCAGAAATTGTCAAATCGTGTTTTTCAGCAGAAATAAACAGGTTTTGGCAACTTTGGTCACCAACATGTAACTTATAGGGCAGGAACAGCACAGGTTTCAAAACGTTTTTTTCAGCCCGAAATAAACGCTTTTTCTCAGCACTTGGAATCGCAGTGTAACTGCTTGGCTCAGAAGAGCACACTGAGTCAGCCCTTCACCACAGTGATCAGAAATTGTCAAAACGTGTTTTTCAGCAGAAATAAACACGTTTTGGCAACTTTGGTCACCCCCATGTAAGTTATAGGGCAGGAACAGCACAGTTTTCAAAACGTGTTTTTCAGCCCGAAATAAACGCTTTTTCTCAGCACTTGGAATCGCAGTGTAACTGCTTGGCTCAGAAGAGCACACTGAGTCAGCCCTTCACCCCAGTGATCAGAAATTGTCAAAACGTGTTTTTCAGCAGAAACAAACACGTTTTGGCAACTTTGGTCACCAACATGTAACTTATAGGGCAGGAACTGCACAGTTTTCAAAACGTGTTTTTCAGCCCGAAATAAACGCTTTTTCTCAGCACTTGGAATCGCAGTGTAACTGCTTGGCTCAGAAGAGCACACTGAGTCAGCCCTTCACCCCAGTGATCAGAAATTGTCAAAACGTGTTTTTCAGCAGAAATAAACACGTTTTGGCAACTTTGGTCACCCCCATGTAAGTTATAGGGCAGGAACAGCACACTTTTCAAAACGTGTTTTTCAGTCCGAAATAAACGCGTTTTCTCAGCCCTTGGAATAGCAGTGTAACTGCCTGTTTCAGAAGAGCCCACTAAGTCAGCCCTTAACCCGAAAATGCAGATATTGTCAAAACGTGTTTTTCAGCAGAAATAAACACGTTTTGGCAACTTTGGTCACCCCCATGTAAGTTATAGGGCAGGAACAGCACAGTTTTCAAAACGTGTTTTTCAGCCCGAAATAAACGCTTTTTCTCAGCCCTTGGAATTGCAGTGTAACTGCCTGGCTCAGAAGAGCACACTTAGTCAGCCCTTAACCCCAGTGATCAGAAATTGTCAAAACGTGTTTTTCTGCAGAAATAAACACGTTTTGGCAACTTTGGTCACTCCCATGTAAGTTATAGGTCAGGAACAGCACAGTTTTCAAAACGTGTTTTTCAGCCCGAAATAAACGCTTTTTCTCAGCACTTGGAATCGCAGTGTAACTGCCTGGCTCAGAAGAGCACACTGAGTGAGCCCTTCACCCCAGTGATCAGAAATTGTCAAAACGTGTTTTTCAGCAGAAATAAACACGTTTTGGCAACTTTGGTCACCCCCATGTAAGTTATAGGGCAGGAACAGCACAGTTTTCAAAACGTGTTTTTCAGCCCGAAATAAACGCTTTTTCTCAGCTCTTGGAATCGCAGTGTAACTGCATGGCTCAGAAGAGCACACTGAGTCAGCCCTTCACCCCAGTGATCAGAAATTGTCAAAACGTGTTTTTCAGCAGAAATAAACACGTTTTGGCAACTTTGGTCACCCCCATGTAAGTTATAGGGCAGGAACAGCACAGTTTTCAAAACGTGTTTTTCAGCCCGAAATAAACGCATTTTCTCAGCCCTTAGAATCGCAGTGTAACTACCTGGCTCAGAAGAGCACACTGAGTCAGCCCTTAACCCCAGTGTGCAGAAATTATCAAAACGTGTTTTTCAGCAGAAATAAACACGTTTTGGCAACTTTGGTCACCCCCATGTAAGTTATAGGGCAGGAACAGCACAGTTTTCAAAACGTTTTTTTCAGCCCGAAATAAACGCATTTTCTCAGCCCTTAGAATCGCAGTGTAACTGCTTGGCTCAGAAGAGCACACTGAGTCAACCCTTCACCACAGTGATCAGAAATTGTCAAAACATGTTTTTCAGCAGAAATAAACACGTTTTGGCAACTTTGGTCACCCCCATGTAAGTTATAGGTCAGGAACAGCACAGTTTTCAAAACGTGTTTTTCAGCCCGAAATAAACGCTTTTTCTCAGCACTTGGAATCGCAGTGTAACTGCTTGGCTCAGAAGAGCACACTGAGTCAGCCCTTCACCCCAGTGATCAGAAATTGTCAAAACGTGTTTTTCAGCAGAAATAAACACGTTTTGGCAACTTTGGTCACCAACATGTAACTTATAGGGCAGGAACTGCACAGTTTTCAAAACGTGTTTTTCAGCCCGAAATAAACGCTTTTTCTCAGCACTTGGAATCGCAGTGTAACTGCTTGGCTCAGAAGAGCACACTGAGTCAGCCCTTCACCCCAGTGATCAGAAATTGTCAAAACGTGTTTTTCAGCAGAAATAAACACGTTTTGGCAACTTTGGTCACCCCCATGTAAGTTATAGGGCAGGAACAGCACACTTTTCAAAACGTGTTTTTCAGTCCGAAATAAACGCGTTTTCTCAGCCCTTGGAATAGCAGTGTAACTGCCTGTTTCAGAAGAGCCCACTAAGTCTGCCCTTAACCCGAAAATGCAGATATTGTCAAAACGTGTTTTTCAGCAGAAATAAACACGTTTTGGCAACTTTGGTCACCCCCATGTAAGTTATAGGGCAGGAACAGCACAGTTTTCAAAACGTGTTTTTCAGCCCGAAATAAACGCTTTTTCTCAGCTCTTGGAATCGCAGTGTAACTGCGTGGCTCAGAAGAGCACACTGAGTCAGCCCTTCACCCCAGTGATCAGAAATTGTCAAAACTTGTTTTTCAGCAGAAATAAACACGTTTTGGCAACTTTGGTCACCCCCATGTAAGTTATAGGGCAGGAACAGCACAGTTTTCAAAACGTGTTTTTCAGCCTGAAATAAACGCATTTTCTCAGAACTTGGAATCGCAGTGTAACTGCCTGGCTCAGAAGAGCACACTGAGTCAGCCCTTAACCCCAGTGATCAGAAATTGTCAAAACGTGTTTTTCAGCAGAAATAAATACGTTTTGGCAACTTTGGTCACCCCCATGTAAGTTATAGGGCAGGAACAGCACACTTTTCAAAACGTGTTTTTCAGCACGAAATAAACGCTTTTTCTCAGCCCTTGGAATCGCAGTGAAACTGCCTGGATCAGAAGAGCACACTGAGTCAGCCCTTAACCCCAGTGATCAGAATTTGTCAAAACGTGTTTTTCAGCAGAAATAAACACGTTTTGGCAACTTTGGTCACCCCCATGTAAGTTATAGGGCAGGAACAGCACAGTTTTCAAAACGTGTTTTTCAGCCCGAAATAAACGCATTTTCTCAGCCCTTAGAATCGCAGTGTAACTACCTGGCTCAGAAGAGCACACTGAGTCAGCCCTTAACCCCAGTGTGCAGAAATTATCAAAACGTGTTTTTCAGCAGAAATAAACACGTTTTGGCAACTTTGGTCACCCCCATGTAAGTTATAGGGCAGGAACAGCACAGTTTTCAAAACGTGTTTTTCAGCCCGAAATAAACGCATTTTCTCAGCCCTTAGAATCGCAGTGTAACTGCTTGGCTCAGAAGAGCACACTGAGTCAACCCTTCACCACAGTGATCAGAAATTGTCAAAACATGTTTTTCAGCAGAAATAAACACGTTTTGGCAACTTTGGTCACCCCCATGTAAGTTATAGGTCAGGAACAGCACAGTTTTCAAAACGTGTTTTTCAGCCCGAAATAAACGCTTTTTCTCAGCACTTGGAATCGCAGTGTAACTGCTTGGCTCAGAAGAGCACACTGAGTCAGCCCTTCACCCCAGTGATCAGAAATTGTCAAAACGTGTTTTTCAGCAGAAATAAACACGTTTTGGCAACTTTGGTCACCAACATGTAACTTATAGGGCAGGAACTGCACAGTTTTCAAAACGTGTTTTTCAGCCCGAAATAAACGCTTTTTCTCAGCACTTGGAATCGCAGTGTAACTGCTTGGCTCAGAAGAGCACACTGAGTCAGCCCTTCACCCCAGTGATCAGAAATTGTCAAAACGTGTTTTTCAGCAGAAATAAACACGTTTTGGCAACTTTGGTCACCCCCATGTAAGTTATAGGGCAGGAACAGCACACTTTTCAAAACGTGTTTTTCAGTCCGAAATAAACGCGTTTTCTCAGCCCTTGGAATAGCAGTGTAACTGCCTGTTTCAGAAGAGCCCACTAAGTCTGCCCTTAACCCGAAAATGCAGATATTGTCAAAACGTGTTTTTCAGCAGAAATAAACACGTTTTGGCAACTTTGGTCACCCCCATGTAAGTTATAGGGCAGGAACAGCACAGTTTTCAAAACGTGTTTTTCAGCCCGAAATAAACGCTTTTTCTCAGCTCTTGGAATCGCAGTGTAACTGCGTGGCTCAGAAGAGCACACTGAGTCAGCCCTTCACCCCAGTGATCAGAAATTGTCAAAACTTGTTTTTCAGCAGAAATAAACACGTTTTGGCAACTTTGGTCACCCCCATGTAAGTTATAGGGCAGGAACAGCACAGTTTTCAAAACGTGTTTTTCAGCCTGAAATAAACGCATTTTCTCAGAACTTGGAATCGCAGTGTAACTGCCTGGCTCAGAAGAGCACACTGAGTCAGCCCTTAACCCCAGTGATCAGAAATTGTCAAAACGTGTTTTTCAGCAGAAATAAATACGTTTTGGCAACTTTGGTCACCCCCATGTAAGTTATAGGGCAGGAACAGCACAGTTTTCAAAACGTGTTTTTCAGCCCGAAATAAACGCTTTTTCTCAGCACTTGGAATCGCAGTGTAACTGCTTGGCTCAGAAGAGCACACTGAGACAGCCCTTAACCCCAGTGATCAGAAATTGTCAAAACGTGTTTTTCAGCAGAAATAAACACGTTTTGGCAACTTTGGTCACCCCCATGTAAGTTATAGGTCAGGAACAGCACAGTTTTCAAAACGTGTTTTTCAGCCCGAAATAAACGCTTTTTCTCAGCACTTGGAATCGCAGTGTAACTGCTTGGCTCAGAAGAGCACACTGAGTCAGCCCTTAACCCCAGTGATCAGAAATTGTCAAAACGTGTTTTTCAGCAGAAATAAACACGTTTTGGCAACTTTGGTCACCCCCATGTAAGTTATAGGGCAGGAACAGCACAGTTTTCAAAACGTGTTTTTCAGCCCGAAATAAACGCTTTTTCTCAGCACTTTGAATCGCAGTGTAACTGCCTGTTTCAGAAGAGCCCACTGAGTCAGCCCTTAACCCGAAAATGCAGATATTGTCAAAACGTGTTTTTCAGCAGAAATAAACACGTTTTGGCAACTTTGGTGACCCCCATGTAAGTTATAGGTCAGGAACAGCACAGTTTTCAAAACGTGTTTTTCAGCCCGAAATAAACGCTTTTTCTCAGCACTTGGAATCGCAGTGTAACTGCTTGGCTCAGAAGAGCACACTGAGTCAGCCCTTCACCCCAGTGATCAGAAATTGTCAAAACGTGTTTTTCAGCAGAAATAAACACGTTTTGGCAACTTTGGTCACCAACATGTAACTTATAGGGCAGGAACTGCACAGGTTTCAAAACGTGTTTTTCAGCCCGAAATAAACGCTTTTTCTCAGCACTTGGAATCGCAGTGTAACTGCTTGGCTCAGAAGAGCACACTGAGTCAGCCCTTCACCCCAGTGATCAGAAATTGTCAAAACGTGTTTTTCAGCAGAAATAAACACGTTTTGGCAACTTTGGTCACCCCCATGTAAGTTATAGGGCAGGAACAGCACACTTTTCAAAACGTGTTTTTCAGTCCGAAATAAACGCGTTTTCTCAGCCCTTGGAATAGCAGTGTAACTGCCTGTTTCAGAAGAGCCCACTAAGTCTGCCCTTAACCCGAAAATGCAGATATTGTCAAAACGTGTTTTTCAGCAGAAATAAACACGTTTTGGCAACTTTGGTCACCCCCATGTAAGTTATAGGGCAGGAACAGCACACTTTTCAAAACGTGTTTTTCAGCCCGAAATAAACGCTTTTTCTCAGCTCTTGGAATCGCAGTGTAACTGCGTGGCTCAGAAGAGCACACTGAGTCAGCCCTTCACCCCAGTGATCAGAAATTGTCAAAACGTGTTTTTCAGCAGAAATAAACACGTTTTGGCAACTTTGGTCACCCCCATGTAAGTTATAGGGCAGGAACAGCACAGTTTTCAAAACGTGTTTTTCAGCCCGAAATAAACGCTTTTTCTCAGCACTTTGAATCGCAGTGTAACTGCCTGTTTCAGAAGAGCCCACTGAGTCAGCCCTTAACCCGAAAATGCAGATATTGTCAAAACGTGTTTTTCAGCAGAAATAAACACGTTTTGGCAACTTTGGTGACCCCCATGTAAGTTATAGGGCAGGAACAGCACACTTTTCAAAACGTGTTTTTCAGCCCGAAATAAACGCTTTTTCTCAGCCCTTGGAATCGCAGTGTAACTGCCTGGCTCAGAAGAGCACACTTAGTCAGCCCTTAACCCCAGTGATCAGAAATTGTCAAAACGTGTTTTTCAGCAGAAATAAACACGTTTTGGCAACTTTGGTCACCCCCATGTAAGTTATAGGGCAGGAACAGCACACTTTTCAAAACGTGTTTTTCAGCCCGAAATAAACGCTTTTTCTCAGCCCTTGGAATCGCAGTGTAACTGCCTGGCTCAGAAGAGCACACTGTGTCAGCCCTTAACCCCAGTAATCAGAAATTGTCAAAACGTGTTTTTCAGCAGAAATAAAGACGTTTTGGCAACTTTGGTCACCCCCATGTAAGTTATAGGTCAGGAACAGCACAGTTTTCAAAACGTGTTTTTCAGCCCGAAATAAACGCTTTTTCTCAGCCCTTGGAATCGCAGTGTAACTTCCTGGCTCACAAGAGCACACTGAGTCAGCCCTTCACCCCAGTGATCAGAAATTGTCAAAACGTGTTTTTCAGCAGAAACAAACACGTTTTGGCAACTTTGGTCACCAACATGTAACTTATAGGGCAGGAACTGCACAGTTTTCAAAACGTGTTTTTCAGCCCGAAATAAACGCTTTTTCTCAGCACTTGGAATCGCAGTGTAACTGCTTGGCTCAGAAGAGCACACTGAGTCAGCCCTTCACCCCAGTGATCAGAAATTGTCAAAACGTGTTTTTCAGCAGAAATAAACACGTTTTGGCAACTTTGGTCACCCCCATGTAAGTTATAGGGCAGGAACAGCACACTTTTCAAAACGTGTTTTTCAGCCCGAAATAAACGCTTTTTCTCAGCTCTTGGAATCGCAGTTTAACTGCCTGGCTCAGAAGAGCACACTGAGTCAGCCCTTAACCCCAGTGATCAGAAATTGTCAAAACGTGTTTTTCAGCAGAAATAAACACGTTTTGGCAACTTTGGTCACCCCCATGTAAGTTATAGGGCAGGAAAAGCACAGTTTTCAAAACGTGTTTTTCAGCCTGAAATAAACGCTTTTTCTCAACACTTGGAATCGCAATGTAACTGCCTGGCTGAGAAGAGCACACTGACTCAGCCCTTAACCCCAGTGATCAGAAAATGTCAAAACGTGTTTTTCAACAGAAATAAACACGTTTTGGCAACTTTGGTCACCCCCATGTAAGTTATAGGGCAGGAACAGCACACTTTTCAAAACGTGTTTTTCAGTCCGAAATAAACGCGTTTTCTCAGCCCTTGGAATAGCAGTGTAACTGCCTGTTTCAGAAGAGCCCACTAAGTCAGCCCTTAACCCGAAAATGCAGATATTGTCAAAACGTGTTTTTCAGCAGAAATAAACACGTTTTGGCTACTTTGGTCACCCCCATGTAAGTTATAGGGCAGGAACAGCACACTTTTCAAAACGTGTTTTTCAGCCCGAAATAAACGCTTTTTCTCAGCCCTTGGAATTGCAGTGTAACTGCCTGGCTCAGAAGAGCACACTTAGTCAGCCCTTAACCCCAGTGATCAGAAATTGTCAAAACGTGTTTTTCAGCAGAAATAAACACATTTTGGCAACTTTGGTCACCCCCATGTAAGTTATAGGGCAGGAACAGCACAGTTTTCAAAACGTGTTTCTCAGCCCGAAATAAACGCATTTTCTCAGCCCTTAGAATCGCATTGTAACTGCTTGGCTCAGAAGAGTACACTGAGTCAGCCCTTAACCCCAGTGTGCAGAAATTGTCAAATCGTGTTTTTCAGCAGAAATAAACAGGTTTTGGCAACTTTGGTCACCAACATGTAACTTATAGGGCAGGAACAGCACAGGTTTCATAACGTGTTTTTCATCCCGAAATAAACGCTTTTTCTCAGCACTTGGAATCGCAGTGTAACTGCTTGGCTCAGAAGAGCACACTGAGTCAGCCCTTCACCACAGTGATCAGAAATTGTCAAAACGTTTTTCAGCAGAAATAAACACGTTTTGGCAACTTTGGTCACCCCTATGTAAGTTATAGGGCAGGAACAGCACAGTTTTCAAAACGTGTTTTTCAGCCCGAAATAAACGCTTTTTCTCAGCACTTGGAATCGCAGTGTAACTGCTTGGCTCAGAAGAGCACACTGAGACAGCCCTTAACCCCAGTGATCAGAAATTGTCAAAACGTGTTTTTCAGCAGAAATAAACACGTTTTGGCAACTTTGGTCACCCCCATGTAAGTTATAGGTCAGGAACAGCACAGTTTTCAAAACGTGTTTTTCAGCCCGAAATAAACGCTTTTTCTCAGCACTTGGAATCGCAGTGTAACTGCTTGGCTCAGAAGAGCACACTGAGTCAGCCCTTAACCCCAGTGATCAGAAATTGTCAAAACGTGTTTTTCAGCAGAAATAAACACGTTTTGGCAACTTTGGTCACCCCCATGTAAGTTATAGGGCAGGAACAGCACAGTTTTCAAAACGTGTTTTTCAGCCCGAAATAAACGCTTTTTCTCAGCCCTTGGAATCGCAGTGTAACTGCCTGGCTCAGAAGAGCACACTTAGTCAGCCCTTAACCCCAGTGATCAGAAATTGTCAAAACGTGTTTTTCAGCAGAAATAAACACGTTTTGGCAACTTTGGTCACCCCCATGTAAGTTATAGGGCAGGAACAGCACACTTTTCAAAACGTGTTTTTCAGCCCGAAATAAACGCTTTTTCTCAGCCCTTGGAATCGCAGTGTAACTGCCAGGCTCAGAAGAGCACACTGTGTCAGCCCTTAACCCCAGTAATCAGAAATTGTCAAAACGTGTTTTTCAGCAGAAACAAACACGTTTTGGCAACTTTGGTCACCAACATGTAACTTATAGGGCAGGAACTGCACAGTTTTCAAAACGTGTTTTTCAGCCCGAAATAAACGCTTTTTCTCAGCACTTGGAATCGCAGTGTAACTGCTTGGCTCAGAAGAGCACACTGAGTCAGCCCTTCACCCCAGTGATCAGAAATTGTCAAAACGTGTTTTTCAGCAGAAATAAACACGTTTTGGCAACTTTGGTCACCCCCATGTAAGTTATAGGGCAGGAACAGCACACTTTTCAAAACGTGTTTTTCAGTCCGAAATAAACGCGTTTTCTCAGCCCTTGGAATAGCAGTGTAACTGCCTGTTTCAGAAGAGCCCACTAAGTCAGCCCTTAACCCGAAAATGCAGATATTTTCAAAACGTGTTTTTCAGCAGAAATAAACACGTTTTGGCAACTTTGGTCACCCCCATGTAAGTTATAGGGCAGGAACAGCACACTTTTCAAAACGTGTTTTTCAGCCCGAAATAAACGCTTTTTCTCAGCTCTTGGAATCGCAGTTTAACTGCCTGGCTCAGAAGAGCACACTGAGTCAGCCCTTAACCCCAGTGATCAGAAATTGTCAAAACGTGTTTTTCAGCAGAAATAAACACGTTTTGGCAACTTTGGTCACCCCCATGTAAGTTATAGGGCAGGAAAAGCACAGTTTTCAAAACGTGTTTTTCAGCCTGAAATAAACGCTTTTTCTCAACACTTGGAATCGCAATGTAACTGCCTGGCTGAGAAGAGCACACTGAGTCAGCCCTTAACCCCAGTGATCAGAAAATGTCAAAACGTGTTTTTCAACAGAAATAAACACGTTTTGGCAACTTTGGTCACCCCCATGTAAGTTATAGGGCAGGAACAGCACACTTTTCAAAACGTGTTTTTCAGTCCGAAATAAACGCGTTTTCTCAGCCCTTGGAATAGCAGTGTAACTGCCTGTTTCAGAAGAGCCCACTAAGTCAGCCCTTAACCCGAAAATGCAGATATTGTCAAAACGTGTTTTTCAGCAGAAATAAACACGTTTTGGCAACTTTGGTCACCCCCATGTAAGTTATAGGGCAGGAACAGCACACTTTTCAAAACGTGTTTTTCAGCCCGAAATAAACGCTTTTTCTCAGCCCTTGGAATTGCAGTGTAACTACCTGGCTCAGAAGAGCACACTTAGTCAGCCCTTAACCCCAGTGATCAGAAATTGTCAAAACGTGTTTTTCAGCAGAAATAAACACGTTTTGGCAACTTTGGTCACTCCCATGTAAGTTATAGGTCAGGAACAGCACAGTTTTCAAAACGTGTTTTTCAGCCCGAAATAAACGCTTTTTCTCAGCACTTGGAATCGCAGTGTAACTGCCTGGCTCAGAAGAGCACACTGAGTCAGCCCTTCACCCCAGTGATCAGAAATTGTCAAAACGTGTTTTTCAGCAGAAATAAACACGTTTTGGCAACTTTGGTCACCCCCATGTAAGTTATAGGGCAGGAACAGCACACTTTTCAAAACGTGTTTTTCAGTCCGAAATAAACACGTTTTCTCAGCCCTTGGAATAGCAGTGTAACTGCCTGTTTCAGAAGAGCCCACTAAGTCAGCCCTTAACCCGAAAATGCAGATATTGTCAAAACGTGTTTTTCAGCAGAAATAAACACGTTTTGGCAACTTTGGTCACCCCCATGTAAGTTATAGGGCAGGAACAGCACACTTTTCAAAACGTGTTTTTCAGCCCGAAATAAACGCTTTTTCTCAGCTCTTGGAATCGCAGTTTAACTGCCTGGCTCAGAAGAGCACACTGAGTCAGCCCTTAACCCCAGTGATCAGAAATTGTCAAAACGTGTTTTTCAGCAGAAATAAACACGTTTTGGCAACTTTGGTCACCCCCATGTAAGTTATAGGGCAGGAAAAGCACAGTTTTCAAAACGTGTTTTTCAGCCTGAAATAAACGCTTTTTCTCAACACTTGGAATCGCAATGTAACTGCCTGGCTGAGAAGAGCACACTGAGTCAGCCCTTAACCCCAGTGATCAGAAATTGTCAAAACGTGTTTTTCAACAGAAATAAACACGTTTTGGCAACTTTGGTCACCCCCATGTAAGTTATAGGGCAGGAACAGCACACTTTTCAAAACGTGTTTTTCAGTCCGAAATAAACGCGTTTTCTCAGCCCTTGGAATAGCAGTGTAACTGCCTGTTTCAGAAGAGCCCACTAAGTCAGCCCTTAACCCGAAAATGCAGATATTGTCAAAACGTGTTTTTCAGCAGAAATAAACACGTTTTGGCAACTTTGGTCACCCCCATGTAAGTTATAGGGCAGGAACAGCACACTTTTCAAAACGTGTTTTTCAGCCCGAAATAAACGCTTTTTCTCAGCCCTTGGAATTGCAGTGTAACTGCCTGGCTCAGAAGAGCACACTTAGTCAGCCCTTAACCCCAGTGATCAGAAATTGTCAAAACGTGTTTTTCTGCAGAAATAAACACGTTTTGGCAACTTTGGTCACCCCCATGTAAGTTATAGGGCAGGAACAGCACAGTTTTCAAAACGTGTTTTTCAGCCCGAAATAAACGCTTTTTCTCAGCCCTTGGAATCGCAGTGTAACTGCCTGGCTCAGAAGAGCACACTGAGTCAGCCCTTAACCCCAGTGATCAGAAATTGTCAAAACGTGTTTTTCAGCAGAAATAAACACGTTTTGGCAACTTTGGTCACCCCCATGTAAGTTATAGGGCAGGAACAGCACAGTTTTCAAAACGTGTTTCTCAGCCCGAAATAAACGCATTTTCTCAGCCCTTAGAATCGCATTGTAACTGCTTGGCTCAGAAGAGTACACTGAGTCAGCCCTTAACCCCAGTGTGCAGAAATTGTCAAATCGTGTTTTTCAGCAGAAATAAACAGGTTTTGGCAACTTTGGTCACCAACATGTAACTTATAGGGCAGGAACAGCACAGGTTTCATAACGTGTTTTTCATCCCGAAATAAACGCTTT
This sequence comes from Atractosteus spatula, assembly GCF_055471065.1. Lineage (NCBI taxonomy): Eukaryota > Metazoa > Chordata > Actinopteri > Semionotiformes > Lepisosteidae > Atractosteus > Atractosteus spatula. The sequence continues at coordinate 11,166,086 of NC_142728.1, read as the reverse complement.
TTCTCAGCACTTGGAATCGCAGTGTAACTGCTTGGCTCAGAAGAGCACACTGAGTCAGCCCTTCACCACAGTGATCAGAAATTGTCAAAACATGTTTTTCAGCAGAAATAAACACGTTTTGGCAACTTTGGTCACCCCTATGTAAGTTATAGGGCAGGAACAGCACAGTTTTCAAAACGTGTTTTTCAGCCCGAAATAAACGCTTTTTCTCAGCACTTGGAATCGCAGTGTAACTGCTTGGCTCAGAAGAGCACACTGAGACAGCCCTTAACCCCAGTGATCAGAAATTGTCAAAACGTGTTTTTCAGCAGAAATAAACACGTTTTGGCAACTTTGGTCACCCCCATGTAAGTTATAGGTCAGGAACAGCACAGTTTTCAAAACGTGTTTTTCAGCCCGAAATAAACGCTTTTTCTCAGCACTTGGAATCGCAGTGTAACTGCTAGGCTCAGAAGAGCACACTGAGTCAGCCCTTAACCCCAGTGATCAGAAATTGTCAAAACGTGTTTTTCAGCAGAAATAAACACGTTTTGGCAACTTTGGTCACCCCCATGTAAGTTATAGGGCAGGAACAGCACAGTTTTCAAAGTGTTTTTCAGCCCGAAATAAACGCTTTTTCTCAGCACTTTGAATCGCAGTGTAACTGCCTGTTTCAGAAGAGCCCACTGAGTCAGCCCTTAACCCGAAAATGCAGATATTGTCAAAACGTGTTTTTCAGCAGAAATAAACACGTTTTGGCAACTTTGGTCACCCCCATGTAAGTTATAGGGCAGGAACAGCACAGTTTTCAAAACGTGTTTTTCAGCCCGAAATAAACGCTTTTTCTCAGCCCTTGGAATCGCAGTGTAACTGCCTGGCTCAGAAGAGTACACTGAGTCAGCCCTTCACCACAGTGATCAGAAATTGTCAAAACGTGTTTTTCAGCAGAAATAAACAGGTTTTGGCAACTTTGGTCACCAACATGTAACTTATAGGGCAGGAACAGCACAGGTTTTAAAACGTTTTTTTCAGCACGAAATAAACGCTTTTTCTCAGCACTTGGAATCGCAGTGTAACTGCTTGGCTCAGAAGAGCACATTGAGTCAGCCCTTCACCACAGTGATCAGAAATTGTCAAAACGTGTTTTTCAGCAGAAATAAACACGTTTTGGCAACTTTGGTCACCGCCATGTAAGTTATAGGGCAGGAACAGCACAGTTTTCAAAACGTGTTTTTCAGCCCGAAATAAACGCTTTTTCTCAGCACTTGGAATCGCAGTGTAACTGCTTGGCTCAGAAGAGCACACTGAGTCAGCCCTTAACCCCAGTGATCAGAAATTGTCAAAACGTGTTTTTCAGCAGAAATAAAGACGTTTTGGCAACTTTGGTCACCCCCATGTAAGTTATAGGTCAGGAACAGCACAGTTTTCAAAACGTGTTTTTCAGCCCGAAATAAACGCTTTTTCTCAGCCCTTGGAATCGCAGTGTAACTTCCTGGCTCACAAGAGCACACTGAGTCAGCCCTTCACCCCAGTGATCAGAAATTGTCAAAACGTGTTTTTCAGCAGAAACAAACACGTTTTGGCAACTTTGGTCACCAACATGTAACTTATAGGGCAGGAACTGCACAGTTTTCAAAACGTGTTTTTCAGCCCGAAATAAACGCTTTTTCTCAGCACTTGGAATCGCAGTGTAACTGCTTGGCTCAGAAGAGCACACTGAGTCAGCCCTTCACCCCAGTGATCAGAAATTGTCAAAACGTGTTTTTCAGCAGAAATAAACACGTTTTGGCAACTTTGGTCACCCCCATGTAAGTTATAGGGCAGGAACAGCACACTTTTCAAAACGTGTTTTTCAGCCCGAAATAAACGCTTTTTCTCAGCTCTTGGAATCGCAGTTTAACTGCCTGGCTCAGAAGAGCACACTGAGTCAGCCCTTAACCCCAGTGATCAGAAATTGTCAAAACGTGTTTTTCAGCAGAAATAAACACGTTTTGGCAACTTTGGTCACCCCCATGTAAGTTATAGGGCAGGAACAGCACACTTTTCAAAACGTGTTTTTCAGTCCGAAATAAACGCGTTTTCTCAGCCCTTGGAATAGCAGTGTAACTGCCTGTTTCAGAAGAGCCCACTAAGTCAGCCCTTAACCCGAAAATGCAGATATTGTCAAAACGTGTTTTTCAGCAGAAATAAACACGTTTTGGCAACTTTGGTCACCCCCATGTAAGTTATAGGGCAGGAACAGCACACTTTTCAAAACGTGTTTTTCAGCCCGAAATAAACGCTTTTTCTCAGCCCTTGGAATTGCAGTGTAACTGCCTGGCTCAGAAGAGCACACTTAGTCAGCCCTTAACCCCAGTGATCAGAAATTGTCAAAACGTGTTTTTCTGCAGAAATAAACACGTTTTGGCAACTTTGGTCACTCCCATGTAAGTTATAGGTCAGGAACAGCACAGTTTTCAAAACGTGTTTTTCAGCCCGAAATAAACGCTTTTTCTCAGCACTTGGAATCGCAGTGTAACTGCCTGGCTCAGAAGAGGACACTGAGTGAGCCCTTCACCCCAGTGATCAGAAATTGTCAAAACGTGTTTTTCAGCAGAAATAAACACGTTTTGGCAACTTTGGTCACCCCCATGTAAGTTATAGGGCAGGAACAGCACAGTTTTCAAAACGTGTTTTTCAGCCCGAAATAAACGCATTTTCTCAGCCCTTAGAATCGCAGTGTAACTACCTGGCTCAGAAGAGCACACTGAGTCAGCCCTTAACCCCAGTGTGCAGAAATTATCAAAACGTGTTTTTCAGCAGAAATAAACACGTTTTGGCAACTTTGGTCACCCCCATGTAAGTTATAGGGCAGGAACAGCACAGTTTTCAAAACGTGTTTTTCAGCCCGAAATAAACGCATTTTCTCAGCCCTTAGAATCGCAGTGTAACTGCTTGGCTCAGAAGAGCACACTGAGTCAACCCTTCACCACAGTGATCAGAAATTGTCAAAACATGTTTTTCAGCAGAAATAAACACGTTTTGGCAACTTTGGTCACCCCCATGTAAGTTATAGGTCAGGAACAGCACAGTTTTCAAAACGTGTTTTTCAGCCCGAAATAAACGCTTTTTCTCAGCACTTGGAATCGCAGTGTAACTGCTTGGCTCAGAAGAGCACACTGAGTCAGCCCTTCACCCCAGTGATCAGAAATTGTCAAAACGTGTTTTTCAGCAGAAATAAACACGTTTTGGCAACTTTGGTCACCAACATGTAACTTATAGGGCAGGAACTGCACAGTTTTCAAAACGTGTTTTTCAGCCCGAAATAAACGCTTTTTCTCAGCACTTGGAATCGCAGTGTAACTGCTTGGCTCAGAAGAGCACACTGAGTCAGCCCTTCACCCCAGTGATCAGAAATTGTCAAAACGTGTTTTTCAGCAGAAATAAACACGTTTTGGCAACTTTGGTCACCCCCATGTAAGTTATAGGGCAGGAACAGCACACTTTTCAAAACGTGTTTTTCAGTCCGAAATAAACGCGTTTTCTCAGCCCTTGGAATAGCAGTGTAACTGCCTGTTTCAGAAGAGCCCACTAAGTCAGCCCTTAACCCGAAAATGCAGATATTGTCAAAACGTGTTTTTCAGCAGAAATAAACACGTTTTGGCAACTTTGGTTACCCCCATGTAAGTTATAGGGCAGGAACAGCACAGTTTTCAAAACGTGTTTTTCAGCCCGAAATAAACGCTTTTTCTCAGCTCTTGGAATCGCAGTGTAACTGCGTGGCTCAGAAGAGCACACTGAGTCAGCCCTTAACCCCAGTGATCAGAAATTGTCAAAACTTGTTTTTCAGCAGAAATAAACACGTTTTGGCAACTTTGGTCACCCCCATGTAAGTTATAGGGCAGGAACAGCACAGTTTTCAAAACGTGTTTTTCAGCCCGAAATAAACGCTTTTTCTCAGCACTTGGAATCGCAGTGTAACTGCTTGGCTCAGAAGAGCACACTGAGACAGCCCTTAACCCCAGTGATCAGAAATTGTCAAAACGTGTTTTTCAGCAGAAATAAACACGTTTTGGCAACTTTGGTCACCCCCATGTAAGTTATAGGTCAGGAACAGCACAGTTTTCAAAACGTGTTTTTCAGCCCGAAATAAACGCTTTTTCTCAGCACTTGGAATCGCAGTGTAACTGCTTGGCTCAGAAGAGCACACTGAGTCAGCCCTTAACCCCAGTGATCAGAAATTGTCAAAACGTGTTTTTCAGCAGAAATAAACACGTTTTGGCAACTTTGGTCACCCCCATGTAAGTTATAGGGCAGGAACAGCACAGTTTTCAAAACGTGTTTTTCAGCCCGAAATAAACGCTTTTTCTCAGCACTTTGAATCGCAGTGTAACTGCCTGTTTCAGAAGAGCCCACTGAGTCAGCCCTTAACCCGAAAATGCAGATATTGACAAAACGTGTTTTTCAGCAGAAATAAACACGTTTTGGCAACTTTGGTGACCCCCATGTAAGTTATAGGGCAGGAACAGCACACTTTTCAAAACGTGTTTTTCAGCCCGAAATAAACGCTTTTTCTCAGCCCTTGGAATCGCAGTGTAACTGCCTGGCTCAGAAGAGCACACTTAGTCAGCCCTTAACCCCAGTGATCAGAAATTGTCAAAACGTGTTTTTCAGCAGAAATAAACACGTTTTGGCAACTTTGGTCACCCCCATGTAAGTTATAGGGCAGGAACAGCACAGTTTTCAAAACGTGTTTTTCAGCCCGAAATAAACGCTTTTACTCAGCCCTTGGAATCGCAGTGTAACTGCCTGGCTCAGAAGAGTACACTGAGTCAGCCCTTAACACCAGTGTGCAGAAATTGTCAAATCGTGTTTTTCAGCAGAAATAAACAGGTTTTGGCAACTTTGGTCACCCCCATGTAAGGTATAAGGCAGGAACAGCACAGTTTTCAAAACGTGTTTTTCAGCCAGAAATAAACGCTTTTTCTCAGCATTTGGAATCGCAGTGTAACTGCTTGGCTCAGAAGAGCACACTGAGTCAGCCCTTCACCACAGTGATCAGAAATTGTCAAAACGTGTTTTTCAGCAGAAATAAACACGTTTTCGCAACTTTGGTCACCCCCATGTAAGTTATAGGGCAGGAACAGCACAGTTTTCAAAACGTGTTTTTCAGCCCGAAATAAACGCTTTTTCTCAGCACTTGGAATCGCAGTGTAGCTGCTTGGCTCAGAAGAGCACACTGAGTCAGCCCTTAACCCCAGTGATCAGAAATTGTCAAAACATGTTTTTCAGCAGAAATAAACACGTTTTGGCAACTTTGGTCACCCCCATGTAAGTTATAGGGCAGGAACAGCACACTTTTCAAAACGTGTTTTTCAGCCCGAAATAAACGCTTTTTCTCAGCCCTTGGAATCGCAGTGTAACTGCCTGGCTCAGAAGAGCACACTGTGTCAGCCCTTAACCCCAGTAATCAGAAATTGTCAAAACGTGTTTTTCAGCAGAAATAAACACGTTTTGGCAACATTGGTCACCCCCATGTAAGTTATAGGGCAGGAACAGAACAGTTTTCAAAACGTGTTTTTCAGCCCGAAATAAACGCTTTTTTTCAGCACTTGGAATCGCAGTGTAACTGCTTGGCTCAGAAGAGCACACTGAGTCAGCCCTTCACCCCAGTGATCAGAAATTGCCAAAACATGTTTTTCAGCAGAAATAAACACGTTTTGGCAACTTTGGTCACCCCCATGTAAGTTATAGGGCAGGAACAGCACTGTTTTCAAAACGTGTTTTTCAGCCCGAAATAAACGCTTTTTCTCAGCGCTTGGAATCGCAGTGTAACTGCATGGCTCAGAAGAGCACACTGAGTCAGCCCTTAACCCCAGTGATCAGAAATTGTCAAAACGTGTTTTTCAGCAGAAATAAACACGTTTTGGCAACTTTGGTCACCCCCATGTAAGTTATAGGGCAGGAACAGCACAGTTTTCAAAACGTGTTTTTCAGCCCGAAATAAACGCTTTTTCTCAGCACTTGGAATCGCAGTGTATCTGCCTGGCTCAGAAGAGCACACTGAGTCAGCCCTTAACCCCAGTGTGCAGAAATTGTCAAAACGTGTTTTTCAGCAGAAATAAACACGTTTTGGCAACTTTGGTCACCCCCATGTAAGTTATAGGGCAGGAACAGCACAGTTTTCAAAACGTGTTTTTCAGCCCGAAATAAACGCTTTTTCTCAGCCCTTGGAATCGCAGTGTAACTGCCTGGCTCAGAAGAGCACACTGTGTCAGCCCTTAACCCCAGTGATCAGAAATTGTCAAAACGTGTTTTTCAGCAGAAATAAACACGTTTTGGCAACTTTGGTCACCCCCATGTAAGTTATAGGTCAGGAACAGCACAGTTTTCAAAACGTGTTTTTCAGCCCGAAATAAACGCTTTTTCTCAGCACTTGGAATCGCAGTGTAACTGCTTGGCTCAGAAGAGCACACTGAGTCAGCCATTCACCCCAGTGATCAGAAATTGTCAAAACGTGTTTTTCAGCAGAAATAAACACGTTTTGGCAACTTTGGTCACCCCCATGTAAGTTATAGGGCAGGAACAGCACAGTTTTCAAAACGTGTTTTTCAGCCCGAAATAAACGCTTTTTCTCAGCACTTGGAATCGCAGTGTAACTGCTTGGCTCAGAAGAGCACACTGAGTCAGCCCTTCACCCCAGTGATCAGAAATTGTCAAAACGTGTTTTTCAGCAGAAATAAACACGTTTTGGCAACTTTGGTCACCCCCATGTAAGTTATAGGTCAGGAACAGCACAGTTTTCAAAACGTGTTTTTCAGCCCGAAATAAACGCTTTTTCTCAGCCCTTGGAATCGCAGTGTAACTGCCTGGCTCAGAAGAGCACACTGAGTCAGCCCTTTACCGCAGTGATCAGAAATTGTCAAAACGTGTTTTTCAGCAGAAATAAACACGTTTTGGCAACTTTGGTCACCCCCATGTAAGATAGGTCAGGAACTGCACAGTTTTCAAAACGTGTTTTTCAGCCCGAAATAAACGCTTTTTCTCAGCACTTGGAATCGCAGTGTAACTGCTTGGCTCAGAAGAGCACACTGAGTCAGCCCTTCACCCCAGTGATCAGAAATTGTCAAAACGTGTTTTTCAGCAGAAATAAACACGTTTTGGCAACTTTGGTCACCCCCATGTAAGTTATAGGGCAGGAACAGCACAGTTTTCAAAACGTGTTTTTCAGCCCGAAATAAACGCTTTTTCTCAGCTCTTGGAAACGCAGTGTAACTGCATGGCTCAGAAGAGCACACTGAGTCAGCCCTTCACCCCAGTGATCAGAAATTGTCAAAACGTGTTTTTCAGCAGAAATAAACACGTTTTGGCAACTTTGGTCACCCCCATGTAAGTTATAGGGCAGGAACAGCACAGTTTTCAAAACGTGTTTTTCAGCCCGAAATAAACGCATTTTCTCAGCCCTTAGAATCGCAGTGTAACTACCTGGCTCAGAAGAGCACACTGAGTCAGCCCTTAACCCCAGTGATCAGAAATTGTCAAAACATGTTTTTCAGCAGAAATAAACACGTTTTGGCAACTTTGGTCACCCCCATGTAAGTTATAGGTCAGGTACAGCACAATTTTCAAAACGTGTTTTTCAGCCCGAAATAAACGCTTTTTCTCAGCACTTGGAATCGCAGTGTAACTGCTTGGCTCAGAAGAGCACACTGAGTCAGCCCTTCACCCCAGTGATCAGAAATTGTCAAAACGTGTTTTTCAGCAGAAATAAACACGTTTTGGCAACTTTGGTCACCCCCATGTAAGTTATAGGGCAGGAACAGCACACTTTTCAAAACGTGTTTTTCAGTACGAAATAAACGCGTTTTCTCAGCCCTTGGAATAGCAGTGTAACTGCCTGTTTCAGAAGAGCCCACTAAGTCAGCCCTTAACCCGAAAATGCAGATATTGTCAAAACGTGTTTTTCAGCAGAAATAAACACGTTTTGGCAACTTTGGTCACCCCCATGTAAGTTATAGGGCAGGAACAGCACACTTTTCAAAACGTGTTTTTCAGCCCGAAATAAACGCATTTTCTCAGCCCTTAGAATCGCAGTGTAACTACCTGGCTCAGAAGAGCACACTGAGTCAGCCCTTAACCCCAGTGTGCAGAAATTATCAAAACGTGTTTTTCAGCAGAAATAAACACGTTTTGGCAACTTTGGTCACCCCCATGTAAGTTATAGGGCAGGAACAGCACAGTTTTCAAAACGTGTTTTTCAGCCCGAAATAAACGCTTTTTCTCAGCCCTTGGAATCGCAGTGTAACTGCCTGGCTCAGAAGAGCCCACTGTGTCAGCCCTTAACCCCAGTGTGCAGAAATTGTCAAAACGTGTTTTTCAGCAGAAATAAACACGTTTTGGCAACTTTGGTCACCCCCATGTAAGTTATAGGGCAGGAACAGCACACTTTTCAAAACGTGTTTTTCAGCACGAAATAAACGCTTTTTCTCAGCCCTTGGAATCGCAGTGAAACTGCCTGGCTCAGAAGAGCACACTGAGTCAGCCCTTAACCCCAGTGATCAGAATTTGTCAAAACGTGTTTTTCAGCTGAAATAAACAAGTTTTGGCAACTTTGGTCACCCCCATGTAAGTTATAGGGCAGGAACAGCACAGTTTTCAAAACGTGTTTTTCAGCCCGAAATAAACGCTTTTTCTCAGCCCTTGGAATCGCAGTGTAACTGCCTGGCTCAGAAGAGCACACTGAGTCAGCCCTTAACCCCAGTGATCAGAAATTGTCAAAACGTGTTTTTCAGCAGAAATAAACACGTTTTGGCAACTTTGGTCACCCCCATGTAAGTTATAGGGCAGGAACAGCACAGTTTTCAAAACGTGTTTCTCAGCCCGAAATAAACGCATTTTCTCAGCCCTTAGAATCGCATTGTAACTGCCTGGCTCAGAAGAGTACACTGAGTCAGCCCCTAACCCCAGTGTGCAGAAATTGTCAAATCGTGTTTTTCAGCAGAAATAAACAGGTTTTGGCAACTTTGGTCACCAACATGTAACTTATAGGGCAGGAACAGCACAGGTTTCATAACGTGTTTTTCAGCCCGAAATAAACGCTTTTTCTCAGCACTTGGAATCGCAGTGTAACTGCTTGGCTCAGAAGAGCACACTGAGTCAGCCCTTCACCACAGTGATCAGAAATTGTCAAAACATGTTTTTCAGCAGAAATAAACACGTTTTGGCAACTTTGGTCACCCCTATGTAAGTTATAGGGCAGGAACAGCACAGTTTTCAAAACGTGTTTTTCAGCCCGAAATAAACGCTTTTTCTCAGCACTTGGAATCGCAGTGTAACTGCTTGGCTCAGAAGAGCACACTGAGACAGCCCTTAACCCCAGTGATCAGAAATTGTCAAAACGTGTTTTTCAGCAGAAATAAACACGTTTTGGCTACTTTGGTCACCCCCATGTAAGTTATAGGCAGGAAAAGCACAGTTTTCAAAACGTGTTTTTCAGCCTGAAATAAACGCTTTTTCTCAACACTTGGAATCGCAATGTAACTGCCTGGCTGACAAGAGCACACTGAGTCAGCCCTTAACCCCAGTGACAGAAATTGTCAAAACGTGTTTTTCAACAGAAATAAACACGTTTTGGCAACTTTGGTCACCCCCATGTAAGTTATAGGGCAGGAACAGCACACTTTTCAAAACGTGTTTTTCAGTCCGAAATAAACGCGTTTTCTCAGCCCTTGGAATAGCAGTGTTACTGCCTGTTTCAGAAGAGCCCACTAAGTCAGCCCTTAACCCGAAAATGCAGATATTGTCAAAACGTGTTTTTCAGCAGAAATAAACACGTTTTGGCAACTTTGGTCACCCCCATATAAGTTATAGGGCAGGAACAGCACAGTTTTCAAAACGTGTTTCTCAGCCCGAAATAAACGCATTTTCTCAGCCCTTAGAATCGCATTGTAACTGCCTGGCTCAGAAGAGTACACTAAGTCAGCCCTTAACCCCAGTGTGCAGAAATTGTCAAATCGTGTTTTTCAGCAGAAATAAACAGGTTTTGGCAACTTTGGTCACCCCCATGTAAGTTATAGGGCAGGAACAGCACAGTTTTCAAAACGTGTTTTTCAGCCCGAAATAAACGCTTTTTCTCAGCACTTGGAATCGCAGTGTAACTGCTTGGCTCAGAAGAGCACATGAGACAGCCCTTAACCCCAGTGATCAGAAATTGTCAAAACGTGTTTTTCAGCAGAAATAAACACGTTTTGGCAACTTTGGTCACCCCCATGTAAGTTATAGGTGAGGAACAGCACAGTTTTCAAAACGTGTTTTTCAGCCCGAAATAAACTCTTTTTCTCAGCACTTGGAATCGCAGTGTAACTGCTTGGCTCAGAAGAGCACACTGAGTCAGCCCTTAACCCCAGTGATCAGAAATTGTCAAAACGTGTTTTTCAGCAGAAATAAACACGTTTTGGCAACTTTGGTCACCCCCATGTAAGTTATAGGGCAGGAACAGCACAGTATTCAAAACGTGTTTTTCAGCCCGAAATAAACGCTTTTTCTCAGCACTTTGAATCGCAGTGTAACTGCCTGTTTCAGAAGAGCCCACTGAGTCAGCCCTTAACCCGAAAATGCAGATATTGTCAAAACGTGTTTTTCAGCAGAAATAAACACGTTTTGGCAACTTTGGTCACCCCCATGTAAGTTATAGGGCAGGAACAACACAGTTTTCAAAGCGTGTTTTTCAGCCCGAAATAAACGCTTTTTCTCAGCTCTTGGAATCGCAGTGTAACTGCCTGGCTCAGAAGAGCACACTGAGTCAGCCCTTCACCCCAGTGATCAGAAATTGTCAAAACGTGTTTTTCAGCAGAAATAAACACGTTTTGGCAACTTTGGTCACCAACATGTAACTTATAGGGCAGGAACAGCACAGTTTTCAAAACGTGTTTTTCAGCCCGAAATAAACGCTTTTTCTCAGCACTTGGAATCGCAGTGTAACTGCCTGGCTCAGAAGAGCACACTGAGTCAGCCCTTAACCCCAGTTTGCAGAAATTGTCAAAACGTGTTTTTCAGCAGAAATAAACAGGTTTTGGCAACTTTGGTCACCAACATGTAACTTATAGGGCAGGAACAGCACAGGTTTCAAAACGTGTTTTTCAGCCCGAAAAAAAACGCGATTTCTCAGCCCTTAGAATCGCAGTGTAACTACCTGGCTCAGAAGAGCACACTGAGTCAGCCCTTAACCCCAGTGTGCAGAAATTGTCAAAACGTGTTTTTCAGCAGAAATAAACACGTTTTGGCAACTTTGGTCACCCCCATGTAAGTTATAGGGCCGGAACAGCACAGTTTTCAAAACGTGTTTTTCAGCCCGAAATAAACGCTTTTTCTCAGCACTTGGAATCGCAGTGTAACTGCTTGGCTCAGAAGAGCACACTGAGTCAGCCCTTAACCCCAGTGATCAGAAATTGTCAAAACATGTTTTTCAGCAGAAATAAACACGTTTTGGCAACTTTGGTCACCCCCATGTAAGTTATAGGTCAGGAACAGCACAGTTTTCAAAACGTGTTTTTCAGCCCGAAATAAACGCTTTTTCTCAGCACTTGGAATCGCAGTGTAACTGCTTGGCTCAGAAGAGCACACTGAGTCAGCCCTTCACCCCAGTGATCAGAAATTGTCAAAACGTGTTTTTCAGCAGAAATAAACACGTTTTGGCAACTTTGGTCACCAACATGTATCTTATAGGGCAGGAACTGCACAGTTTTCAAAACGTGTTTTTCAGCCCGAAATAAACGCTTTTTCTCAGCACTTGGAATCGCAGTGTAACTGCTTGGCTCAGAAGAGCACACTGAGTCAGCCCTTCACCCCAGTGATCAGAAATTGTCAAAACGTGTTTTTCAGCAGAAATAAACACGTTTTGGCAACTTTGGTCACCCCCATGTAAGTTATAGGGCAGGAACAGCACACTTTTCAAAACGTGTTTTTCAGTACGAAATAAACGCGTTTTCTCAGCCCTTGGAATAGCAGTGTAACTGCCTGTTTCAGAAGAGCCCACTAAGTCAGCCCTTAACCCGAAAATGCAGATATTGTCAAAACGTGTTTTTCAGCAGAAATAAACACGTTTTGGCAACTTTGGTCACCCCCATGTAAGTTATAGGGCAGGAACAGCACACTTTTCAAAACGTGTTTTTCAGCCCGAAATAAACGCTTTTTCTCAGCTCTTGGAATCGCAGTTTAACTGCCTGGCTCAGAAGAGCACACTGAGTCAGCCCTTAACCCCAGTGATCAGAAATTGTCAAAACGTGTTTTTCAGCAGAAATAAACACGTTTTGGCAACTTTGGTCACCCCCATGTAAGTTATAGGGCAGGAAAAGCACAGTTTTCAAAACGTGTTTTTCAGCCTGAAATAAACGCTTTTTCTCAACACTTGGAATCGCAGTGTAACTGCCTGGCTGAGAAGAGCACACTGAGTCAGCCCTTAACCCCAATGATCAGAAATTGTCAAAACGTGTTTTTCAACAGAAATAAACACGTTTTGGCAACTTTGGTCACCCCCATGTAAGTTATAGGGCAGGAACAGCACACTTTTCAAAACGTGTTTTTCAGCCCGAAATAAACGCATTTTCTCAGCCCTTAGAATCGCAGTGTAACTACCTGGCTCAGAAGAGCACACTGAGTCAGCCCTTAACCCCAGTGTGCAGAAATTATCAAAACGTGTTTTTCAGCAGAAATAAACACGTTTTGGCAACTTTGGTCACCCCCATGTAAGTTATAGGGCAGGAACAGCACAGTTTTCAAAACGTGTTTTTCAGCCCGAAATAAACGCTTTTTCTCAGCCCTTGGAATCGCAGTGTAACTGCCTGGCTCAGAAGAGCCCACTGTGTCAGCCCTTAACCCCAGTGTGCAGAAATTGTCAAAACGTGTTTTTCAGCAGAAATAAACACGTTTTGGCAACTTTGGTCACCCCCATGTAAGTTATAGGGCAGGAACAGCACACTTTTCAAAACGTGTTTTTCAGCACGAAATAAACGCTTTTTCTCAGCCCTTGGAATCGCAGTGAAACTGCCTGGCTCAGAAGAGCACACTGAGTCAGCCCTTAACCCCAGTGATCAGAATTTGTCAAAACGTGTTTTTCAGCTGAAATAAACAAGTTTTGGCAACTTTGGTCACCCCCATGTAAGTTATAGGGCAGGAACAGCACAGTTTTCAAAACGTGTTTTTCAGCCCGAAATAAACGCTTTTTCTCAGCCCTTGGAATCGCAGTGTAACTGCCTGGCTCAGAAGAGCACACTGAGTCAGCCCTTAACCCCAGTGATCAGAAATTGTCAAAACGTGTTTTTCAGCAGAAATAAACACGTTTTGGCAACTTTGGTCACCCCCATGTAAGTTATAGGGCAGGAACAGCACAGTTTTCAAAACGTGTTTCTCAGCCCGAAATAAACGCATTTTCTCAGCCCTTAGAATCGCATTGTAACTGCCTGGCTCAGAAGAGTACACTGAGTCAGCCCCTAACCCCAGTGTGCAGAAATTGTCAAATCGTGTTTTTCAGCAGAAATAAACAGGTTTTGGCAACTTTGGTCACCAACATGTAACTTATAGGGCAGGAACAGCACAGGTTTCATAACGTGTTTTTCAGCCCGAAATAAACGCTTTTTCTCAGCATTTGGAATCGCAGTGTAACTGCTTGGCTCAGAAGAGCACACTGAGTCAGCCCTTAACCCCAGTTTGCAGAAATTGTCAAAACGTGTTTTTCAGCAGAAATAAACAGGTTTTGGCAACTTTGGTCACCAACATGTAACTTATAGGGCAGGAACAGCACAGGTTTCAAAACGTGTTTTTCAGCCCGAAATAAACGCGTTTTCTCAGCCCTTAGAATCGCAGTGTAACTACCTGGCTCAGAAGAGCACACTGAGTCAGCCCTTAACCCCAGTGTGCAGAAATTGTCAAAACGTGTTTTTCAGCAGAAATAAACACGTTTTGGCAACTTTGGTCACCCCCATGTAAGTTAATGGGCCGGAACAGCACAGTTTTCAAAACGTGTTTTTCAGCCCGAAATAAACGCTTTTTCTCAGCACTTGGAATCGCAGTGTAACTGCTTGGCTCAGAAGAGCACACTGAGTCAGCCCTTAACCCCAGTGATCAGAAATTGTCAAAACATGTTTTTCAGCAGAAATAAACACGTTTTGGCAACTTTGGTCACCCCCATGTAAGTTATAGGTCAGGAACAGCACAGTTTTCAAAACGTGTTTTTCAGCCCGAAATAAACGCTTTTTCTCAGCACTTGGAATCGCAGTGTAACTGCTTGGCTCAGAAGAGCACACTGAGTCAGCCCTTCACCCCAGTGATCAGAAATTGTCAAAACGTGTTTTTCAGCAGAAATAAACATGTTTTGGCAACTTTGGTCACCAACATGTATCTTATAGGGCAGGAACTGCACAGTTTTCAAAACGTGTTTTTCAGCCCGAAATAAATGCTTTTTCTCAGCACTTGGAATCGCAGTGTAACTGCTTGGCTCAGAAGAGCACACTGAGTCAGCCCTTCACCCCAGTGATCAGAAATTGTCAAAACGTGTTTTTCAGCAGAAATAAACACGTTTTGGCAACTTTGGTCACCCCCATGTAAGTTATAGGGCAGGAACAGCACACTTTTCAAAACGTGTTTTTCAGTACGAAATAAACGCGTTTTCTCAGCCCTTGGAATAGCAGTGTAACTGCCTGTTTCAGAAGAGCCCACTAAGTCAGCCCTTAACCCGAAAATGCAGATATTGTCAAAACGTGTTTTTCAGCAGAAATAAACACGTTTTGGCAACTTTGGTCACCCCCATGTAAGTTATAGGGCAGGAACAGCACACTTTTCAAAACGTGTTTTTCAGCCCGAAATAAACGCTTTTTCTCAGCTCTTGGAATCGCAGTTTAACTGCCTGGCTCAGAAGAGCACACTGAGTCAGCCCTTAACCCCAGTGATCAGAAATTGTCAAAACGTGTTTTTCAGCAGAAATAAACACGTTTTGGCAACTTTGGTCACCCCCATGTAAGTTATAGGGCAGGAAAAGCACAGTTTTCAAAACGTGTTTTTCAGCCTGAAATAAACGCTTTTTCTCAACACTTGGAATCGCAGTGTAACTGCCTGGCTGAGAAGAGCACACTGAGTCAGCCCTTAACCCCAATGATCAGAAATTGTCAAAACGTGTTTTTCAACAGAAATAAACACGTTTTGGCAACTTTGGTCACCCCCATGTAAGTTATAGGGCAGGAACAGCACACTTTTCAAAACGTGTTTTTCAGCCCGAAATAAACGCATTTTCTCAGCCCTTAGAATCGCAGTGTAACTACCTGGCTCAGAAGAGCACACTGAGTCAGCCCTTAACCCCAGTGTGCAGAAATTATCAAAACGTGTTTTTCAGCAGAAATAAACACGTTTTGGCAACTTTGGTCACCCCCATGTAAGTTATAGGGCAGGAACAGCACAGTTTTCAAAACGTGTTTTTCAGCCCGAAATAAACGCTTTTTCTCAGCCCTTGGAATCGCAGTGTAACTGCCTGGCTCAGAAGAGCCCACTGTGTCAGCCCTTAACCCCAGTGTGCAGAAATTGTCAAAACGTGTTTTTCAGCAGAAATAAACACGTTTTGGCAACTTTGGTCACCCCCATGTAAGTTATAGGGCAGGAACAGCACACTTTTCAAAACGTGTTTTTCAGCACGAAATAAACGCTTTTTCTCAGCCCTTGGAATCGCAGTGAAACTGCCTGGCTCAGAAGAGCACACTGAGTCAGCCCTTAACCCCAGTGATCAGAATTTGTCAAAACGTGTTTTTCAGCTGAAATAAACAAGTTTTGGCAACTTTGGTCACCCCCATGTAAGTTATAGGGCAGGAACAGCACAGTTTTCAAAACGTGTTTTTCAGCCCGAAATAAACGCTTTTTCTCAGCCCTTGGAATCGCAGTGTAACTGCCTGGCTCAGAAGAGCACACTGAGTCAGCCCTTAACCCCAGTGATCAGAAATTGTCAAAACGTGTTTTTCAGCAGAAATAAACACGTTTTGGCAACTTTGGTCACCCCCATGTAAGTTATAGGGCAGGAACAGCACAGTTTTCAAAACGTGTTTCTCAGCCCGAAATAAACGCATTTTCTCAGCCCTTAGAATCGCATTGTAACTGCCTGGCTCAGAAGAGTACACTGAGTCAGCCCCTAACCCCAGTGTGCAGAAATTGTCAAATCGTGTTTTTCAGCAGAAATAAACAGGTTTTGGCAACTTTGGTCACCAACATGTAACTTATAGGGCAGGAACAGCACAGGTTTCATAACGTGTTTTTCAGCCCGAAATAAACGCTTTTTCTCAGCACTTGGAATCGCAGTGTAACTGCTTGGCTCAGAAGAGCACACTGAGTCAGCCCTTCACCACAGTGATCAGAAATTGTCAAAACATGTTTTTCAGCAGAAATAAACACGTTTTGGCAACTTTGGTCACCCCTATGTAAGTTATAGGGCAGGAACAGCACAGTTTTCAAAACGTGTTTTTCAGCCCGAAATAAACGCTTTTTCTCAGCACTTGGAATCGCAGTGTAACTGCTTGGCTCAGAAGAGCACACTGAGACAGCCCTTAACCCCAGTGATCAGAAATTGTCAAAACGTGTTTTTCAGCAGAAATAAACACGTTTTGGCAACTTTGGTCACCCCCATGTAAGTTATAGGCAGGAAAAGCACAGTTTTCAAAACGTGTTTTTCAGCCTGAAATAAACGCTTTTTCTCAGCACTTGGAATCGCAGTGTAACTGCTTGGCTCAGAAGAGCACACTGAGTCAGCCCTTCACCACAGTGATCAGAAATTGTCAAAACATGTTTTTCAGCAGAAATAAACACGTTTTGGCAACTTTGGTCACCCCCATGTAAGTTATAGGGCAGGAACAGCACAGTTTTCAAAACGTGTTTTTCAGCCCGAAATAAACGCTTTTTCTCAGCACTTGGAATCGCAGTGTAACTGCTTGGCTCAGAAGAGCACACTGAGACAGCCCTTAACCCCAGTGATCAGAAATTGTCAAAACGTGTTTTTCAACAGAAATAAACACGTTTTGGCAACTTTGGTCACCCCCATGTAAGTTATAGGGCAGGAACAGCACACTTTTCAAAACGTGTTTTTCAGTCCGAAATAAACGCGTTTTCTCAGCCCTTGGAATAGCAGTGTTACTGCCTGTTTCAGAAGAGCCCACTAAGTCAGCCCTTAACCCGAAAATGCAGATATTGTCAAAACGTGTTTTTCAGTAGAAATAAACACGTTTTGGCAACTTTGGTCACCCCCATGTAAGTTATAGGGCCGGAACAGCACAGTTTTCAAAACGTGTTTTTCAGCCCGAAATAAACGCTTTTTCTCAACACTTGGAATCGCAGTGTAACTGCTTGGCTCAGAAGAGCACACTGAGTCAGCCCTTAACCCCAGTGATCAGAAATTGTCAAAACATGTTTTTCAGCAGAAATAAACACGTTTTGGCAACTTTGGTCACCCCCATGTAAGTTATAGGTCAGGAACAGCACAGTTTTCAAAACGTGTTTTTCAGCCCGAAATAAACGCTTTTTCTCAGCACTTGGAATCGCAGTGTAACTGCTTGGCTCAGAAGAGCACACTGAGTCAGCCCTTCACCCCAGTGATCAGAAATTGTCAAAACGTGTTTTTCAGCAGAAATAAACACGTTTTGGCAACTTTGGTCACCAACATGTATCTTATAGGGCAGGAACTGCACAGTTTTCAAAACGTGTTTTTCAGCCCGAAATAAACGCTTTTTCTCAGCACTTGGAATCGCAGTGTAACTGCCTGGCTCAGAAGAGCACACTGAGTCAGCCCTTAACCCCAGTGATCAGAATTTGTCAAAACGTGTTTTTCAGCTGAAATAAACAAGTTTTGGCAACTTTGGTCACCCCCATGTAAGTTATAGGGCAGGAACAGCACAGTTTTCAAAACGTGTTTTTCAGCCCGAAATAAACGCTTTTTCTCAGCCCTTGGAATCGCAGTGTAACTGCCTGGCTCAGAAGAGCACACTGAGTCAGCCCTTAACCCCAGTGATCAGAAATTGTCAAAACGTGTTTTTCAGCAGAAATAAACACGTTTTGGCAACTTTGGTCACCCCCATGTAAGTTATAGGGCAGGAACAGCACAGTTTTCAAAACGTGTTTCTCAGCCCGAAATAAACGCATTTTCTCAGCCCTTAGAATCGCATTGTAACTGCCTGGCTCAGAAGAGTACACTGAGTCAGCCCCTAACCCCAGTGTGCAGAAATTGTCAAATCGTGTTTTTCAGCAGAAATAAACAGGTTTTGGCAACTTTGGTCACCAACATGTAACTTATAGGGCAGGAACAGCACAGGTTTCATAACGTGTTTTTCAGCCCGAAATAAACGCTTTTTCTCAGCACTTGGAATCGCAGTGTAACTGCTTGGCTCAGAAGAGCACACTGAGTCAGCCCTTAACCCCAGTTTGCAGAAATTGTCAAAACGTGTTTTTCAGCAGAAATAAACAGGTTTTGGCAACTTTGGTCACCAACATGTAACTTATAGGGCAGGAACAGCACAGGTTTCAAAACGTGTTTTTCAGCCCGAAATAAACGCTTTTTCTCAGCCCTTAGAATCGCAGTGTAACTACCTGGCTCAGAAGAGCACACTGAGTCAGCCCTTAACCCCAGTGTGCAGAAATTGTCAAAACGTGTTTTTCAGCAGAAATAAACACGTTTTGGCAACTTTGGTCACCCCCATGTAAGTTATAGGGCCGGAACAGCACAGTTTTCAAAACGTGTTTTTCAGCCCGAAATAAACGCTTTTTCTCAGCACTTGGAATCGCAGTGTAACTGCTTGGCTCAGAAGAGCACACTGAGTCAGCCCTTAACCCCAGTGATCAGAAATTGTCAAAACATGTTTTTCAGCAGAAATAAACACGTTTTGGCAACTTTGGTCACCAACATGTATCTTATAGGGCAGGAACTGCACAGTTTTCAAAACGTGTTTTTCAGCCCGAAATAAATGCTTTTTCTCAGCACTTGGAATCGCAGTGTAACTGCTTGGCTCAGAAGAGCACACTGAGTCAGCCCTTCACCCCAGTGATCAGAAATTGTCAAAACGTGTTTTTCAGCAGAAATAAACACGTTTTGGCAACTTTGGTCACCCCCATGTAAGTTATAGGGCAGGAACAGCACACTTTTCAAAACGTGTTTTTCAGTACGAAATAAACGCGTTTTCTCAGCCCTTGGAATAGCAGTGTAACTGCCTGTTTCAGAAGAGCCCACTAAGTCAGCCCTTAACCCGAAAATGCAGATATTGTCAAAACGTGTTTTTCAGCAGAAATAAACACGTTTTGGCAACTTTGGTCACCCCCATGTAAGTTATAGGGCAGGAACAGCACACTTTTCAAAACGTGTTTTTCAGCCCGAAATAAACGCTTTTTCTCAGCTCTTGGAATCGCAGTTTAACTGCCTGGCTCAGAAGAGCACACTGAGTCAGCCCTTAACCCCAGTGATCAGAAATTGTCAAAACGTGTTTTTCAGCAGAAATAAACACGTTTTGGCAACTTTGGTCACCCCCATGTAAGTTATAGGGCAGGAAAAGCACAGTTTTCAAAACGTGTTTTTCAGCCTGAAATAAACGCTTTTTCTCAACACTTGGAATCGCAGTGTAACTGCCTGGCTGAGAAGAGCACACTGAGTCAGCCCTTAACCCCAATGATCAGAAATTGTCAAAACGTGTTTTTCAACAGAAATAAACACGTTTTGGCAACTTTGGTCACCCCCATGTAAGTTATAGGGCAGGAACAGCACACTTTTCAAAACGTGTTTTTCAGCCCGAAATAAACGCATTTTCTCAGCCCTTAGAATCGCAGTGTAACTACCTGGCTCAGAAGAGCACACTGAGTCAGCCCTTAACCCCAGTGTGCAGAAATTATCAAAACGTGTTTTTCAGCAGAAATAAACACGTTTTGGCAACTTTGGTCACCCCCATGTAAGTTATAGGGCAGGAACAGCACAGTTTTCAAAACGTGTTTTTCAGCCCGAAATAAACGCTTTTTCTCAGCCCTTGGAATCGCAGTGTAACTGCCTGGCTCAGAAGAGCCCACTGTGTCAGCCCTTAACCCCAGTGTGCAGAAATTGTCAAAACGTGTTTTTCAGCAGAAATAAACACGTTTTGGCAACTTTGGTCACCCCCATGTAAGTTATAGGGCAGGAACAGCACACTTTTCAAAACGTGTTTTTCAGCACGAAATAAACGCTTTTTCTCAGCCCTTGGAATCGCAGTGAAACTGCCTGGCTCAGAAGAGCACACTGAGTCAGCCCTTAACCCCAGTGATCAGAATTTGTCAAAACGTGTTTTTCAGCTGAAATAAACAAGTTTTGGCAACTTTGGTCACCCCCATGTAAGTTATAGGGCAGGAACAGCACAGTTTTCAAAACGTGTTTTTCAGCCCGAAATAAACGCTTTTTCTCAGCCCTTGGAATCGCAGTGTAACTGCCTGGCTCAGAAGAGCACACTGAGTCAGCCCTTAACCCCAGTGATCAGAAATTGTCAAAACGTGTTTTTCAGCAGAAATAAACACGTTTTGGCAACTTTGGTCACCCCCATGTAAGTTATAGGGCAGGAACAGCACAGTTTTCAAAACGTGTTTCTCAGCCCGAAATAAACGCATTTTCTCAGCCCTTAGAATCGCATTGTAACTGCCTGGCTCAGAAGAGTACACTGAGTCAGCCCCTAACCCCAGTGTGCAGAAATTGTCAAATCGTGTTTTTCAGCAGAAATAAACAGGTTTTGGCAACTTTGGTCACCAACATGTAACTTATAGGGCAGGAACAGCACAGGTTTCATAACGTGTTTTTCAGCCCGAAATAAACGCTTTTTCTCAGCACTTGGAATCGCAGTGTAACTGCTTGGCTCAGAAGAGCACACTGAGTCAGCCCTTCACCACAGTGATCAGAAATTGTCAAAACATGTTTTTCAGCAGAAATAAACACGTTTTGGCAACTTTGGTCACCCCTATGTAAGTTATAGGGCAGGAACAGCACAGTTTTCAAAACGTGTTTTTCAGCCCGAAATAAACGCTTTTTCTCAGCACTTGGAATCGCAGTGTAACTGCTTGGCTCAGAAGAGCACACTGAGACAGCCCTTAACCCCAGTGATCAGAAATTGTCAAAACGTGTTTTTCAGCAGAAATAAACACGTTTTGGCAACTTTGGTCACCCCCATGTAAGTTATAGGCAGGAAAAGCACAGTTTTCAAAACGTGTTTTTCAGCCTGAAATAAACGCTTTTTCTCAACACTTGGAATCGCAATGTAACTGCCTGGCTGAGAAGAGCACACTGAGTCAGCCCTTAACCCCAGTGATCAGAAATTGTCAAAACGTGTTTTTCAACAGAAATAAACACGTTTTGGCAACTTTGGTCACCCCCATGTAAGTTATAGGGCAGGAACAGCACACTTTTCAAAACGTGTTTTTCAGTCCGAAATAAACGCGTTTTCTCAGCCCTTGGAATAGCAGTGTTACTGCCTGTTTCAGAAGAGCCCACTAAGTCAGCCCTTAACCCGAAAATGCAGATATTGTCAAAACGTGTTTTTCAGCAGAAATAAACACGTTTTGGCAACTTTGGTCACCCCCATATAAGTTATAGGGCAGGAACAGCACAGTTTTCAAAACGTGTTTCTCAGCCCGAAATAAACGCATTTTCTCAGCCCTTAGAATCGCATTGTAACTGCCTGGCTCAGAAGAGTACACTAAGTCAGCCCTTAACCCCAGTGTGCAGAAATTGTCAAATCGTGTTTTTCAGCAGAAATAAACAGGTTTTGGCAACTTTGGTCACCCCCATTTAAGTTATAGGGCAGGAACAGCACAGTTTTCAAAACGTGTTTTTCAGCCCGAAATAAACGCTTTTTCTCAGCACTTGGAATCGCAGTGTAACTGCTTGGCTCAGAAGAGCACATGAGACAGCCCTTAACCCCAGTGATCAGAAATTGTCAAAACGTGTTTTTCAGCAGAAATAAACACGTTTTGGCAACTTTGGTCACCCCCATGTAAGTTATAGGTGAGGAACAGCACAGTTTTCAAAACGTGTTTTTCAGCCCGAAATAAACTCTTTTTCTCAGCACTTGGAATCGCAGTGTAACTGCTTGGCTCAGAAGAGCACACTGAGTCAGCCCTTAACCCCAGTGATCAGAAATTGTCAAAACGTGTTTTTCAGCAGAAATAAACACGTTTTGGCAACTTTGGTCACCCCCATGTAAGTTATAGGGCAGGAACAGCACAGTATTCAAAACGTGTTTTTCAGCCCGAAATAAACGCTTTTTCTCAGCACTTTGAATCGCAGTGTAACTGCCTGTTTCAGAAGAGCCCACTGAGTCAGCCCTTAACCCGAAAATGCAGATATTGTCAAAACGTGTTTTTCAGCAGAAATAAACACGTTTTGGCAACTTTGGTCACCCCCATGTAAGTTATAGGGCAGGAACAGCACAGTTTTCAAAGCGTGTTTTTCAGCCCGAAATAAACGCTTTTTCTCAGCCCTTGGAATCGCAGTGTAACTGCATGGCTCAGAAGAGCACACTGAGTCAGCCCTTTACCCCAGTGATCAGAAATTGTCAAAACGTGTTTTTCAGCAGAAATAAATACGTTTTGGCAACTTTGGTCACCCCCATGTAAGTTATAGGGCAGGAACAACACAGTTTTCAAAGCGTGTTTTTCAGCCCGAAATAAACGCTTTTTCTCAGCTCTTGGAATCGCAGTGTAACTGCCTGGCTCAGAAGAGCACACTGAGTCAGCCCTTCACCCCAGTGATCAGAAATTGTCAAAACGTGTTTTTCAGCAGAAATAAACACGTTTTGGCAACTTTGGTCACCAACATGTAACTTATAGGGCAGGAACAGCACAGTTTTCAAAACGTGTTTTTCAGCCCGAAATAAACGCTTTTTCTCAGCACTTGGAATCGCAGTGTAACTGCCTGGCTCAGAAGAGCACACTGAGTCAGCCCTTAACCCCAGTTTGCAGAAATTGTCAAAACGTGTTTTTCAGCAGAAATAAACAGGTTTTGGCAACTTTGGTCACCAACATGTAACTTATAGGGCAGGAACAGCACAGGTTTCAAAACGTGTTTTTCAGCCCGAAATAAACGCGTTTTCTCAGCCCTTAGAATCGCAGTGTAACTACCTGGCTCAGAAGAGCACACTGAGTCAGCCCTTAACCCCAGTGTGCAGAAATTGTCAAAACGTGTTTTTCAGCAGAAATAAACACGTTTTGGCAACTTTGGTCACCCCCATGTAAGTTATAGGGCCGGAACAGCACAGTTTTCAAAACGTGTTTTTCAGCCCGAAATAAACGCTTTTTCTCAGCACTTGGAATCGCAGTGTAACTGCTTGGCTCAGAAGAGCACACTGAGTCAGCCCTTAACCCCAGTGATCAGAAATTGTCAAAACATGTTTTTCAGCAGAAATAAACACGTTTTGGCAACTTTGGTCACCCCCATGTAAGTTATAGGGCAGGAATAGCATAGTTTTCAAAACGTGTTTTTCAGCCCGAAATAAACGCTTTTTTTCAGCACTTGGAATCGCAGTGTAACTGCTTGGCTCAGAAGAGCACACTGAGTCAGCCCTTAACCCCAGTGATCAGAAATTGTCAAAACATGTTTTTCAGCAGAAATAAACACGTTTTGGCAACTTTGGTCACCCCCATGTAAGTTATTGGGCAGGAACAGCACAGTTTTCAAAACGTGTTTTTCAGCCCGAAATAAACGCATTTTCTCAGCCCTTAGAATCGCAGTGTAACTGCATGGCTCAGAAGAGCACACTGAGTCAGCCCTTTACCCCAGTGATCAGAAATTGTCAAAACGTGTTTTTCAGCAGAAATAAATACGTTTTGGCAACTTTGGTCACCCCCATGTAAGTTATAGGGCAGGAACAACACAGTTTTCAAAGCATGTTTTTCAGCCCGAAATAAACGCTTTTTCTCAGCTCTTGGAATCGCAGTGTAACTGCCTGGCTCAGAAGAGCACACTGAGTCAGCCCTTAACCCCAGTGATCAGAAATTGTCAAAACATGTTTTTCAGCAGAAATAAACACGTTTTGGCAACTTTGGTCACCCCCATGTAAGTTATAGGGCAGGAACAGCACAGTTTTCAAAACGTGTTTTTCAGCCCGAAATAAACGCATTTTCTCAGCCCTTAGAATCGCAGTGTAACTGCCTGGCTCAGAAGAGCACACTGAGTCAGCCCTTTACCCCAGTGATCAGAAATTGTCAAAACGTGTTTTTCAGCAGAAATAAACACGTTTTGGCAACTTTGGTCACCCCCATGTAAGTTATAGGGCAGGAACAGCACAGTTTTCAAAACGTGTTTTTCAGCCCGAAATAAACGCTTTTTCTCAGCCCTTGGAATCGCAGTGTAACTGCATGGCTCAGAAGAGCACACTGAGTCAGCCCTTTACCCCAGTGATCAGAAATTGTCAAAACGTGTTTTTCAGCAGAAATAAATACGTTTTGGCAACTTTGGTCACCCCCATGTAAGTTATAGGGCAGGAACAACACAGTTTTCAAAGCGTGTTTTTCAGCCCGAAATAAACGCTTTTTCTCAGCTCTTGGAATCGCAGTGTAACTGCCTGGCTCAGAAGAGCACACTGAGTCAGCCCTTCACCCCAGTGATCAGAAATTGTCAAAACGTGTTTTTCAGCAGAAATAAACACGTTTTGGCAACTTTGGTCACCAACATGTAACTTATAGGGCAGGAACAGCACAGTTTTCAAAACGTGTTTTTCTGCCCGAAATAAACGCTTTTTCTCAGCACTTGGAATCGCAGTGTAACTGCCTGGCTCAGAAGAGCACACTGAGTCAGCTCTTAACCCCAGTGTGCAGAAATTGTCAAAACTTGTTTTTCAGCAGAAATAAACACGTTTTGGCAACATTGGTCACCCCCATGTAAGTTATAGGGCAGGAACAGAACAGTTTTCAAAACGTGTTTTTCAGCCCGAAATAAACGCTTTTTTTCAGCACTTGGAATCGCAGTGTAACTGCTTGGCTCAGAAGAGCACACTGAGTCAGCCCTTCACCCCAGTGATCAGAAATTGCCAAAACATGTTTTTCAGCAGAAATAAACACGTTTTGGCAACTTTGGTCACCCCCATGTAAGTTATAGGGCAGGAACAGCACTGTTTTCAAAACGTGTTTTTCAGCCCGAAATAAACGCTTTTTCTCAGCGCTTGGAATCGCAGTGTAACTGCATGGCTCAGAAGAGCACACTGAGTCAGCCCTTAACCCCAGTGATCAGAAATTGTCAAAACGTGTTTTTCAGCAGAAATAAACACGTTTTGGCAACTTTGGTCACCAACATGTAACTTATAGGGCAGGAACAGCACAGGTTTCAAAACGTGTTTTTCAGCCCGAAATAAACGCGTTTTCTCAGCCCTTAGAATCGCAGTGTAACTACCTGGCTCAGAAGAGCACACTGAGTCAGCCCTTAACCCCAGTGTGCAGAAATTGTCAAAACGTGTTTTTCAGCAGAAATAAACACGTTTTGGCAACTTTGGTCACCCCCATGTAAGTTATAGGGCAGGAACAGCACAGTTTTCAAAACGTGTTTTTCAGCCCGAAATAAACGCTTTTTCTCAGCTCTTGGAATCGCAGTGTAACTGCCTGGCTCAGAAGAGCACACTGAGTCAGCCCTTCACCCCAGTGATCAGAAATTGTCAAAACGTGTTTTTCAGCAGAAATAAACACGTTTTGGCAACTTTGGTCACCCCCATGTAAGTTATAGGGCAGGAACAGCACAGTTTTCAAAACGTGTTTTTCAGCCCTATATAAACGCTTTTTCTCAGCCCTTATAATCGCAGTGTAACTGCCTGGCTCAGAAGAGCACACTGAGTCAGCCCTTAACCCCAGTGTGCAGAAATTGTCAAAACTTGTTTTTCAGCAGAAATAAACAGGTTTTGGCAACTTTGGTCTCCAACATGTAACTTATAGGGGAGGAACAGCACAGGTTTCAAAACGTGTTTTTCAGCCCGAAATACACGCGTTTTCTCAGCCCTTAGAATCGCAGTGTAACTGCCTGGCTCAGAAGAGCACACTGAGTCAGCCCTTAACCCCAGTGTGCAGAAATTGTCAAAACGTGTTTTTCAGCAGAAATAAACACGTTTTGGCAACATTGGTCACCCCCATGTAAGTTATAGGGCAGGAACAGCACAGTTTTCAAAACGTGTTTTTCAGCCCGAAATAAACGCTTTTTCACAGCACTTGGAATCGCAGTGTAACTTCTTGGCTCAGAAGAGCACACTGAGTCAGCCCTTCACCCCAGTGATCAGAAATTGTCAAAACGTGTTTTTCAGCAGAAATAAACACGTTTTGGCAACTTTGGTCACCCCCATGTAAGTTATAGGGCAGGAACAGCACAGTTTTCAAAACGTGTTTTTCAGCCCGAAATAAACGCTTTTTCTCAGCACTTGGAATCGCAGTGTAACTGCTTGGCTAAGAAGAGCACACTGAGTCAGCCCTTAACCCCAGTGATCAGAAATTGTCAAAACATGTTTTTCAGCAGAAATAAACACGTTTTGGCAACTTTGGTCACCCCCATGTAAGTTATAGGGCAGGAACAGCATAGTTTTCAAAACGTGTTTTTCAGCCTGAAATAAACGCTTTTTTTCAGCACTTGGAATCGCAGTGTAACTGCTTGGCTCAGAAGAGCACACTGAGTCAGCCCTTAACCCCAGTGATCAGAAATTGTCAAAACATGTTTTTCAGCAGAAATAAACACGTTTTGGCAACTTTGGTCACCCCCATGTAAGTTATAGGGCAGGAACAGCACAGTTTTCAAAACGTGTTTTTCAGCCCGAAATAAACGCTTTTTCTCAGCTCTTGGAATCGCAGTGTAACTGCCTGGCTCAGAAGAGCACACTGAGTCAGCCCTTCACCCCAGTGATCAGAAATTGTCAAAACGTGTTTTTCAGCAGAAATAAACACGTTTTGGCAACTTTGGTCACCCCCATGTAAGTTATAGGGCAGGAACAGCATACTTTTCAAAACGTGTTTTTCAGACCGAAATAAACGCGTTTTCTCAGCCCTTGGAATCGCAGTGTAACTGCCTGTTTCAGAAGAGCCCACTGAGTCAGCCCTTAACCCGAAAATGCAGATATTGTCAAAACGTGTTTTTCAGCAGAAATAAACACGTTTTGGCAACTTTGGTCACCCCCATGTAAGTTATAGGGCAGGAACAGCACACTTTTCAAAACGTGTTTTTCAGCACGAAATAAACGCTTTTTCTCAGCCCTTGGAATCGCAGTGTAACTGCCTGGCTCAGAAGAGCACACTGTGTCAGCCCTTAACCCCAGTGTGCAGAAATTGTCAAAACGTGTTTTTCAGCAGAAATAAACACGTTTTGGCAACTTTGGTCACCCCCATGTAAGTTATAGGTCAGGAACAGCACAGTTTTCAAAACGTGTTTTTCAGCCCGAAATAAACGCTTTTTCTCAGCACTTGGAATCGCAGTGTAACTGCTTGGCTCAGAAGAGCACACTGAGTCAGCCATTCACCCCAGTGATCAGAAATTGTCAAAACGTGTTTTTCAGCAGAAATAAACACGTTTTGGCAACTTTGGTCACCCCCATGTAATTTATAGGGCAGGAACAGCACAGTTTTCAAAACGTGTTTTTCAGCCCGAAATAAACGCTTTTTCTCAGCACTTGGAATCGCAGTGTAACTGCTTGGCTCAGAAGAGCACACTGAGTCAGCCCTTCACCCCAGTGATCAGAAATTGTCAAAACGTGTTTTTCAGCAGAAATAAACACGTTTTGGCAATTTTGGTCACCCCCATGTAAGTTATAGGTCAGGAACAGCACAGTTTTCAAAACGTGTTTTTCAGCACTAAATAAACGCTTTTTCTCAGCCCTTGGAATCGCAGTGTAACTGCCTGGCTCAGAAGAGCACACTGAGTCAGCCCTTTACCGCAGTGATCAGAAATTGTCAGAACGTGTTTTTCAGCAGAAATAAACACGTTTTGGCAACTTTGGTCACCCCCATGTAAGTTATAGGGCAGGAACAGCATACTTTTCAAAACGTGTTTTTCAGACCGAAATAAACGCGTTTTCTCAGCCCTTGGAATCGCAGTGTAACTGCCTGTTTCAGAAGAGCCCACTGAGTCAGCCCTTAACCCGAAAATGCAGATATTGTCAAAACGTGTTTTTCAGCAGAAATAAACACGTTTTGGCAACTTTGGTCACCCCCATGTAAGTTATAGGGCAGGAACAGCACAGTTTTCAAAACGTGTTTTTCAGCACGAAATAAACGCGTTTTCTCATCCCTTGGAATCGCTGTGTAACTGCCTGGCTCAGAAGAGCCCACTGTGTCAGCCCTTAACCCCAGTGTGCAGAAATTGTCAAAACGTGTTTTTCAGCAGAAATAAACATGTTTTGGCAACTTTGGTCACCCCCATGTAAGTTATAGGGCAGGAACAGCACAGTTTTCAAAACGTGTTTTTCAGCCCGAAATAAACGCTTTTTCTCAGCACTTGGAATCGCAGTGTAACTGCTTGGCTCAGAAGAGCACACTGAGTCAGCCCTTAACCCCAGTGATCAGAAATTGTCAAAACATGTTTTTCAGCAGAAATAAACACGTTTTGGCAACTTTGGTCACCCCCATGTAAGTTATAGGGCAGGAACAGCATAGTTTTCAAAACGTGTTTTTCAGCCCGAAATAAACGCTTTTTTTCAGCACTTTTAATCGCAGTGTAACTGCTTGGCTCAGAAGAGCACACTGAGTCAGCCCTTAACCCCAGTGATCAGAAATTGTCAAAACATGTTTTTCAGCAGAAATAAACACGTTTTGGCAACTTTGGTCACCCCCATGTAAGTTATAGGGCAGGAACAGCACAGTTTTCAAAACGTGTTTTTCAGCCCGAAATAAACGCATTTTCTCAGCCCTTGGAATTGCAGTGTAACTGCCTGGCTCAGAAGAGCACACTGTGTCAGCCCTTAACCCCAGTGATCAGAAATTGTCAAAACGTGTTTTTCAGCAGAAATAAACACGTTTTGGCAACTTTGGTCACCCCCATGTAAGTTATAGGTCAGGAACAGCACAGTTTTCAAAACGTGTTTTTCAGCCCGAAATAAACGCTTTTTCTCAGCACTTGGATTCGCAGTGTAACTGCTTGGCTCAGAAGAGCACACTGAGTCAGCCATTCACCCCAGTGATCAGAAATTGTCAAAACGTGTTTTTCAGCAGAAATAAACACGTTTTGGCAACTTTGGTCACCCCCATGTAATTTATAGGGCAGGAACAGCACAGTTTTCAAAACGTGTTTTTCAGCCCGAAATAAACGCTTTTTCTCAGCACTTGGAATCGCAGTGTAACTGCTTGGCTCAGAAGAGCACACTGAGACAGCCCTTAACCCCAGTGATCAGAAATTGTCAAAACGTGTTTTTCAGCAGAAATAAACACGTTTTGGCTACTTTGGTCACCCCCATGTAAGTTATAGGCAGGAAAAGCACAGTTTTCAAAACGTGTTTTTCAGCCTGAAATAAACGCTTTTTCTCAACACTTGGAATCGCAATGTAACTGCCTGGCTGAGAAGAGCACACTGAGTCAGCCCTTAACCCCAGTGATCAGAAATTGTCAAAACGTGTTTTTCAACAGAAATAAACACGTTTTGGCAACTTTGGTCACCCCCATGTAAGTTATAGGGCAGGAACAGCACACTTTTCAAAACGTGTTTTTCAGTCCGAAATAAACGCGTTTTCTCAGCCCTTGGAATAGCAGTGTTACTGCCTGTTTCAGAAGAGCCCACTAAGTCAGCCCTTAACCCGAAAATGCAGATATTGTCAAAACGTGTTTTTCAGCAGAAATAAACACGTTTTGGCAACTTTGGTCACCCCCATATAAGTTATAGGGCAGGAACAGCACAGTTTTCAAAACGTGTTTCTCAGCCCGAAATAAACGCATTTTCTCAGCCCTTAGAATCGCATTGTAACTGCCTGGCTCAGAAGAGTACACTAAGTCAGCCCTTAACCCCAGTGTGCAGAAATTGTCAAATCGTGTTTTTCAGCAGAAATAAACAGGTTTTGGCAACTTTGGTCACCCCCATGTAAGTTATAGGGCAGGAACAGCACAGTTTTCAAAACGTGTTTTTCAGCCCGAAATAAACGCTTTTTCTCAGCACTTGGAATCGCAGTGTAACTGCTTGGCTCAGAAGAGCACATGAGACAGCCCTTAACCCCAGTGATCAGAAATTGTCAAAACGTGTTTTTCAGCAGAAATAAACACGTTTTGGCAACTTTGGTCACCCCCATGTAAGTTATAGGTGAGGAACAGCACAGTTTTCAAAACGTGTTTTTCAGTCCGAAATAAACTCTTTTTCTCAGCACTTGGAATCGCAGTGTAACTGCTTGGCTCAGAAGAGCACACTGAGTCAGCCCTTAACCCCAGTGATCAGAAATTGTCAAAACGTGTTTTTCAGCAGAAAAAAACACGTTTTGGCAACTTTGGTCACCCCCATGTAAGTTATAGGGCAGGAACAGCACAGTATTCAAAACGTGTTTTTCAGCCCGAAATAAACGCTTTTTCTCAGCACTTTGAATCGCAGTGTAACTGCCTGTTTCAGAAGAGCCCACTGAGTCAGCCCTTAACCCGAAAATGCAGATATTGTCAAAACGTGTTTTTCAGCAGAAATAAACACGTTTTGGCAACTTTGGTCACCCCCATGTAAGTTATAGGGCAGGAACAACACAGTTTTCAAAGCGTGTTTTTCAGCCCGAAATAAACGCTTTTTCTCAGCTCTTGGAATCGCAGTGTAACTGCCTGGCTCAGAAGAGCACACTGAGTCAGCCCTTCACCCCAGTGATCAGAAATTGTCAAAACGTGTTTTTCAGCAGAAATAAACACGTTTTGGCAACTTTGGTCACCAACATGTAACTTATAGGGCAGGAACAGCACAGTTTTCAAAACGTGTTTTTCAGCCCGAAATAAACGCTTTTTCTCAGCACTTGGAATCGCAGTGTAACTGCCTGGCTCAGAAGAGCACACTGAGTCAGCCCTTAACCCCAGTTTGCAGAAATTGTCAAAACGTGTTTTTCAGCAGAAATAAACAGGTTTTGGCAACTTTGGTCACCAACATGTAACTTATAGGGCAGGAACAGCACAGGTTTCAAAACGTGTTTTTCAGCCCGAAAAAAAACGCGTTTTCTCAGCCCTTAGAATCGCAGTGTAACTACCTGGCTCAGAAGAGCACACTGAGTCAGCCCTTAACCCCAGTGTGCAGAAATTGTCAAAACGTGTTTTTCAGCAGAAATAAACACGTTTTGGCAACTTTGGTCACCCCCATGTAAGTTATAGGGCCGGAACAGCACAGTTTTCAAAACGTGTTTTTCAGCCCGAAATAAACGCTTTTTCTCAGCACTTGGAATCGCAGTGTAACTGCTTGGCTCAGAAGAGCACACTGAGTCAGCCCTTAACCCCAGTGATCAGAAATTGTCAAAACATGTTTTTCAGCAGAAATAAACACGTTTTGGCAACTTTGGTCACCCCCATGTAAGTTATAGGTCAGGAACAGCACAGTTTTCAAAACGTGTTTTTCAGCCCGAAATAAACGCTTTTTCTCAGCACTTGGAATCGCAGTGTAACTGCTTGGCTCAGAAGAGCACACTGAGTCAGCCCTTCACCCCAGTGATCAGAAATTGTCAAAACGTGTTTTTCAGCAGAAATAAACACGTTTTGGCAACTTTGGTCACCAACATGTATCTTATAGGGCAGGAACTGCACAGTTTTCAAAACGTGTTTTTCAGCCCGAAATAAACGCTTTTTCTCAGCACTTGGAATCGCAGTGTAACTGCTTGGCTCAGAAGAGCACACTGAGTCAGCCCTTCACCCCAGTGATCAGAAATTGTCAAAACGTGTTTTTCAGCAGAAATAAACACGTTTTGGCAACTTTGGTCACCCCCATGTAAGTTATAGGGCCGGAACAGCACAGTTTTCAAAACGTGTTTTTCAGCCCGAAATAAACGCTTTTTCTCAGCACTTGGAATCGCAGTGTAACTGCTTGGCTCAGAAGAGCACACTGAGTCAGCCCTTAACCCCAGTGATCAGAAATTGTCAAAACATGTTTTTCAGCAGAAATAAACACGTTTTGGCAACTTTGGTCACCCCCATGTAAGTTATAGGTCAGGAACAGCACAGTTTTCAAAACGTGTTTTTCAGCCCGAAATAAACGCTTTTTCTCAGCACTTGGAATCGCAGTGTAACTGCTTGGCTCAGAAGAGCACACTGAGTCAGCCCTTCACCCCAGTGATCAGAAATTGTCAAAACGTGTTTTTCAGCAGAAATAAACACGTTTTGGCAACTTTGGTCACCAACATGTATCTTATAGGGCAGGAACTGCACAGTTTTCAAAACGTGTTTTTCAGCCCGAAATAAACGCTTTTTCTCAGCACTTGGAATCGCAGTGTAACTGCTTGGCTCAGAAGAGCACACTGAGTCAGCCCTTCACCCCAGTGATCAGAAATTGTCAAAACGTGTTTTTCAGCAGAAATAAACACGTTTTGGCAACTTTGGTCACCCCCATGTAAGTTATAGGGCAGGAACAGCACACTTTTCAAAACGTGTTTTTCAGTACGAAATAAACGCTTTTTCTCAGCCCTTGGAATAGCAGTGTAACTGCCTGTTTCAGAAGAGCCCACTAAGTCAGCCCTTAACCCGAAAATGCAGATATTGTCAAAACGTGTTTTTCAGCAGAAATAAACACGTTTTGGCAACTTTGGTCACCCCCATGTAAGTTATAGGGCAGGAACAGCACACTTTTCAAAACGTGTTTTTCAGCCCGAAATAAACGCTTTTTCTCAGCTCTTGGAATCGCAGTTTAACTGCCTGGCTCAGAAGAGCACACTGAGTCAGCCCTTAACCCCAGTGATCAGAAATTGTCAAAACGTGTTTTTCAGCAGAAATAAACACGTTTTGGCAACTTTGGTCACCCCCATGTAAGTTATAGGGCAGGAAAAGCACAGTTTTCAAAACGTGTTTTTCAGCCTGAAATAAACGCTTTTTCTCAACACTTGGAATCACAGTGTAACTGCCTGGCTGAGAAGAGCACACTGAGTCAGCCCTTAACCCCAATGATCAGAAATTGTCAAAACGTGTTTTTCAACAGAAATAAACACGTTTTGGCAACTTTGGTCACCCCCATGTAAGTTATAGGGCAGGAACAGCACACTTTTCAAAACGTGTTTTTCAGCCCGAAATAAACGCATTTTCTCAGCCCTTAGAATCGCAGTGTAACTACCTGGCTCAGAAGAGCACACTGAGTCAGCCCTTAACCCCAGTGTGCAGAAATTATCAAAACGTGTTTTTCAGCAGAAATAAACACGTTTTGGCAACTTTGGTCACCCCCATGTAAGTTATAGGGCAGGAACAGCACAGTTTTCAAAACGTGTTTTTCAGCCCGAAATAAACGCTTTTTCTCAGCCCTTGGAATCGCAGTGTAACTGCCTGGCTCAGAAGAGCCCACTGTGTCAGCCCTTAACCCCAGTGTGCAGAAATTGTCAAAACGTGTTTTTCAGCAGAAATAAACACGTTTTGGCAACTTTGGTCACCCCCATGTAAGTTATAGGGCAGGAACAGCACACTTTTCAAAACGTGTTTTTCAGCACGAAATAAACGCTTTTTCTCAGCCCTTGGAATCGCAGTGAAACTGCCTGGCTCAGAAGAGCACACTGAGTCAGCCCTTAACCCCAGTGATCAGAATTTGTCAAAACGTGTTTTTCAGCTGAAATAAACAAGTTTTGGCAACTTTGGTCACCCCCATGTAAGTTATAGGGCAGGAACAGCACAGTTTTCAAAACGTGTTTTTCAGCCCGAAATAAACGCTTTTTCTCAGCCCTTGGAATCGCAGTGTAACTGCCTGGCTCAGAAGAGCACACTGAGTCAGCCCTTAACCCCAGTGATCAGAAATTGTCAAAACGTGTTTTTCAGCAGAAATAAACACGTTTTGGCAACTTTGGTCACCCCCATGTAAGTTATAGGGCAGGAACAGCACAGTTTTCAAAACGTGTTTCTCAGCCCGAAATAAACGCATTTTCTCAGCCCTTAGAATCGCATTGTAACTGCCTGGCTCAGAAGAGTACACTGAGTCAGCCCCTAACCCCAGTGTGCAGAAATTGTCAAATCGTGTTTTTCAGCAGAAATAAACAGGTTTTGGCAACTTTGGTCACCAACATGTAACTTATAGGGCAGGAACAGCACAGGTTTCATAACGTGTTTTTCAGCCCGAAATAAACGCTTTTTCTCAGCACTTGGAATCGCAGTGTAACTGCTTGGCTCAGAAGAGCACACTGAGTCAGCCCTTAACCCCAGTTTGCAGAAATTGTCAAAACGTGTTTTTCAGCAGAAATAAACAGGTTTTGGCAACTTTGGTCACCAACATGTAACTTATAGGGCAGGAACAGCACAGGTTTCAAAACGTGTTTTTCAGCCCGAAATAAACGCGTTTTCTCAGCCCTTAGAATCGCAGTGTAACTACCTGGCTCAGAAGAGCACACTGAGTCAGCCCTTAACCCCAGTGTGCAGAAATTGTCAAAACGTGTTTTTCAGCAGAAATAAACACGTTTTGGCAACTTTGGTCACCCCCATGTAAGTTATAGGTCAGGAACAGCACAGTTTTCAAAACGTGTTTTTCAGCCCGAAATAAACGCTTTTTCTCAGCACTTGGAATCGCAGTGTAACTGCTTGGCTCAGAAGAGCACACTGAGTCAGCCCTTCACCCCAGTGATCAGAAATTGTCAAAACGTGTTTTTCAGCAGAAATAAACATGTTTTGGCAACTTTGGTCACCAACATGTATCTTATAGGGCAGGAACTGCACAGTTTTCAAAACGTGTTTTTCAGCCCGAAATAAATGCTTTTTCTCAGCACTTGGAATCGCAGTGTAACTGCTTGGCTCAGAAGAGCACACTGAGTCAGCCCTTCACCCCAGTGATCAGAAATTGTCAAAACGTGTTTTTCAGCAGAAATAAACACGTTTTGGCAACTTTGGTCACCCCCATGTAAGTTATAGGGCAGGAACAGCACACTTTTCAAAACGTGTTTTTCAGTACGAAATAAACGCGTTTTCTCAGCCCTTGGAATAGCAGTGTAACTGCCTGTTTCAGAAGAGCCCACTAAGTCAGCCCTTAACCCGAAAATGCAGATATTGTCAAAACGTGTTTTTCAGCAGAAATAAACACGTTTTGGCAACTTTGGTCACCCCCATGTAAGTTATAGGGCAGGAACAGCACACTTTTCAAAACGTGTTTTTCAGCCCGAAATAAACGCTTTTTCTCAGCTCTTGGAATCGCAGTTTAACTGCCTGGCTCAGAAGAGCACACTGAGTCAGCCCTTAACCCCAGTGATCAGAAATTGTCAAAACGTGTTTTTCAGCAGAAATAAACACGTTTTGGCAACTTTGGTCACCCCCATGTAAGTTATAGGGCAGGAAAAGCACAGTTTTCAAAACGTGTTTTTCAGCCTGAAATAAACGCTTTTTCTCAACACTTGGAATCGCAGTGTAACTGCCTGGCTGAGAAGAGCACACTGAGTCAGCCCTTAACCCCAATGATCAGAAATTGTCAAAACGTGTTTTCCAACAGAAATAAACACGTTTTGGCAACTTTGGTCACCCCCATGTAAGTTATAGGGCAGGAACAGCACACTTTTCAAAACGTGTTTTTCAGCCCGAAATAAACGCATTTTCTCAGCCCTTAGAATCGCAGTGTAACTACCTGGCTCAGAAGAGCACACTGAGTCAGCCCTTAACCCCAGTGTGCAGAAATTATCAAAACGTGTTTTTCAGCAGAAATAAACACGTTTTGGCAACTTTGGTCACCCCCATGTAAGTTATAGGGCAGGAACAGCACAGTTTTCAAAACGTGTTTTTCAGCCCGAAATAAACGCTTTTTCTCAGCCCTTGGAATCGCAGTGTAACTGCCTGGCTCAGAAGAGCCCACTGTGTCAGCCCTTAACCCCAGTGTGCAGAAATTGTCAAAACGTGTTTTTCAGCAGAAATAAACACGTTTTGGCAACTTTGGTCACCCCCATGTAAGTTATAGGGCAGGAACAGCACACTTTTCAAAACGTGTTTTTCAGCACGAAATAAACGCTTTTTCTCAGCCCTTGGAATCGCAGTGAAACTGCCTGGCTCAGAAGAGCACACTGAGTCAGCCCTTAACCCCAGTGATCAGAATTTGTCAAAACGTGTTTTTCAGCTGAAATAAACAAATTTTGGCAACTTTGGTCACCCCCATGTAAGTTATAGGGCAGGAACAGCACAGTTTTCAAAACGTGTTTTTCAGCCCGAAATAAACGCTTTTTCTCAGCCCTTGGAATCGCAGTGTAACTGCCTGGCTCAGAAGAGCACACTGAGTCAGCCCTTAACCCCAGTGATCAGAAATTGTCAAAACGTGTTTTTCAGCAGAAATAAACACGTTTTGGCAACTTTGGTCACCCCCATGTAAGTTATAGGGCAGGAACAGCACAGTTTTCAAAACGTGTTTCTCAGCCCGAAATAAACGCATTTTCTCAGCCCTTAGAATCGCATTGTAACTGCCTGGCTCAGAAGAGTACACTGAGTCAGCCCCTAACCCCAGTGTGCAGAAATTGTCAAATCGTGTTTTTCAGCAGAAATAAACAGGTTTTGGCAACTTTGGTCACCAACATGTAACTTATAGGGCAGGAACAGCACAGGTTTCATAACGTGTTTTTCAGCCCGAAATAAACGCTTTTTCTCAGCACTTGGAATCGCAGTGTAACTGCTTGGCTCAGAAGAGCACACTGAGTCAGCCCTTCACCACAGTGATCAGAAATTGTCAAAACATGTTTTTCAGCAGAAATAAACACGTTTTGGCAACTTTGGTCACCCCTATGTAAGTTATAGGGCAGGAACAGCACAGTTTTCAAAACGTGTTTTTCAGCCCGAAATAAACGCTTTTTCTCAGCACTTGGAATCGCAGTGTAACTGCTTGGCTCAGAAGAGCACACTGAGACAGCCCTTAACCCCAGTGATCAGAAATTGTCAAAACGTGTTTTTCAGCAGAAATAAACACGTTTTGGCAACTTTGGTCACCCCCATGTAAGTTATAGGCAGGAAAAGCACAGTTTTCAAAACGTGTTTTTCAGCCTGAAATAAACGCTTTTTCTCAGCACTTGGAATCGCAGTGTAACTGCTTGGCTCAGAAGAGCACACTGAGTCAGCCCTTCACCACAGTGATCAGAAATTGTCAAAACATGTTTTTCAGCAGAAATAAACACGTTTTGGCAACTTTGGTCACCCCCATGTAAGTTATAGGGCAGGAACAGCACAGTTTTCAAAACGTGTTTTTCAGCCTGAAATAAACGCTTTTTCTCAGCACTTGGAATCGCAGTGTAACTGCTTGGCTCAGAAGAGCACACTGAGACAGCCCTTAACCCCAGTGATCAGAAATTGTCAAAACGTGTTTTTCAGCAGAAATAAACACGTTTTGGCTACTTTGGTCACCCCCATGTAAGTTATAGGCAGGAAAAGCACAGTTTTCAAAACGTGTTTTTCAGCCTGAAATAAACGCTTTTTCTCAACACTTGGAATCGCAATGTAACTGCCTGGCTGAGAAGAGCACACTGAGTCAGCCCTTAACCCCAGTGATCAGAAATTGTCAAAACGTGTTTTTCAACAGAAATAAACACGTTTTGGCAACTTTGGTCACCCCCATGTAAGTTATAGGGCAGGAACAGCACACTTTTCAAAACGTGTTTTTCAGTCCGAAATAAACGCGTTTTCTCAGCCCTTGGAATAGCAGTGTTACTGCCTGTTTCAGAAGAGCCCACTAAGTCAGCCCTTAACCCGAAAATGCAGATATTGTCAAAACGTGTTTTTCAGCAGAAATAAACACGTTTTGGCAACTTTGGTCACCCCCATATAAGTTATAGGGCAGGAACAGCACAGTTTTCAAAACGTGTTTCTCAGCCCGAAATAAACGCATTTTCTCAGCCCTTAGAATCGCATTGTAACTGCCTGGCTCAGAAGAGTACACTAAGTCAGCCCTTAACCCCAGTGTGCAGAAATTGTCAAATCGTGTTTTTCAGCAGAAATAAACAGGTTTTGGCAACTTTGGTCACCCCCATGTAAGTTATAGGGCAGGAACAGCACAGTTTTCAAAACGTGTTTTTCAGCCCGAAATAAACGCTTTTTCTCAGCACTTGGAATCGCAGTGTAACTGCTTGGCTCAGAAGAGCACATGAGACAGCCCTTAACCCCAGTGATCAGAAATTGTCAAAACGTGTTTTTCAGCAGAAATAAACACGTTTTGGCAACTTTGGTCACCCCCATGTAAGTTATAGGTGAGGAACAGCACAGTTTTCAAAACGTGTTTTTCAGCCCGAAATAAACTCTTTTTCTCAGCACTTGGAATCGCAGTGTAACTGCTTGGCTCAGAAGAGCACACTGAGTCAGCCCTTAACCCCAGTGATCAGAAATTGTCAAAACGTGTTTTTCAGCAGAAATAAACAC
Organism: Atractosteus spatula; assembly: GCF_055471065.1. NCBI lineage: Eukaryota > Metazoa > Chordata > Actinopteri > Semionotiformes > Lepisosteidae > Atractosteus > Atractosteus spatula. Next base: position 11,127,668 of record NC_142728.1, on the reverse strand, counting down.
GTTTTGGCAACTTTGGTCACCCCCATGTAAGTTATAGGGCAGGAACAGCACAGTATTCAAAACGTGTTTTTCAGCCCGAAATAAACGCTTTTTCTCAGCACTTTGAATCGCAGTGTAACTGCCTGTTTCAGAAGAGCCCACTGAGTCAGCCCTTAACCCGAAAATGCAGATATTGTCAAAACGTGTTTTTCAGCAGAAATAAACACGTTTTGGCAACTTTGGTCACCCCCATGTAAGTTATAGGGCAGGAACAACACAGTTTTCAAAGCGTGTTTTTCAGCCCGAAATAAACGCTTTTTCTCAGCTCTTGGAATCGCAGTGTAACTGCCTGGCTCAGAAGAGCACACTGAGTCAGCCCTTCACCCCAGTGATCAGAAATTGTCAAAACGTGTTTTTCAGCAGAAATAAACACGTTTTGGCAACTTTGGTCACCAACATGTAACTTATAGGGCAGGAACAGCACAGTTTTCAAAACGTGTTTTTCAGCCCGAAATAAACGCTTTTTCTCAGCACTTGGAATCGCAGTGTAACTGCCTGGCTCAGAAGAGCACACTGAGTCAGCCCTTAACCCCAGTTTGCAGAAATTGTCAAAACGTGTTTTTCAGCAGAAATAAACAGGTTTTGGCAACTTTGGTCACCAACATGTAACTTATAGGGCAGGAACAGCACAGGTTTCAAAACGTGTTTTTCAGCCCGAAATAAACGCGTTTTCTCAGCCCTTAGAATCGCAGTGTAACTACCTGGCTCAGAAGAGCACACTGAGTCAGCCCTTAACCCCAGTGTGCAGAAATTGTCAAAACGTGTTTTTCAGCAGAAATAAACACGTTTTGGCAACTTTGGTCACCCCCATGTAAGTTATAGGGCAGGAACAGCACACTTTTCAAAACGTGTTTTTCAGCCCGAAATAAACGCTTTTTCTCAGCTCTTGGAATCGCAGTTTAACTGCCTGGCTCAGAAGAGCACACTGAGTCAGCCCTTAACCCCAGTGATCAGAAATTGTCAAAACGTGTTTTTCAGCAGAAATAAACACGTTTTGGCAACTTTGGTCACCCCCATGTAAGTTATAGGGCAGGAAAAGCACAGTTTTCAAAACGTGTTTTTCAGCCTGAAATAAACGCTTTTTCTCAACACTTGGAATCGCAGTGTAACTGCCTGGCTGAGAAGAGCACACTGAGTCAGCCCTTAACCCCAATGATCAGAAATTGTCAAAACGTGTTTTTCAACAGAAAAAAACACGTTTTGGCAACTTTGGTCACCCCCATGTAAGTTATAGGGCAGGAACAGCACACTTTTCAAAACGTGTTTTTCAGCCCGAAATAAACGCATTTTCTCAGCCCTTAGAATCGCAGTGTAACTACCTGGCTCAGAAGAGCACACTGAGTCAGCCCTTAACCCCAGTGTGCAGAAATTATCAAAACGTGTTTTTCAGCAGAAATAAACACGTTTTGGCAACTTTGGTCACCCCCATGTAAGTTATAGGGCAGGAACAGCACAGTTTTCAAAACGTGTTTTTCAGCCCGAAATAAACGCTTTTTCTCAGCCCTTGGAATCGCAGTGTAACTGCCTGGCTCAGAAGAGCCCACTGTGTCAGCCCTTAACCCCAGTGTGCAGAAATTGTCAAAACGTGTTTTTCAGCAGAAATAAACACGTTTTGGCAACTTTGGTCACCCCCATGTAAGTTATAGGGCAGGAACAGCACACTTTTCAAAACGTGTTTTTCAGCACGAAATAAACGCTTTTTCTCAGCCCTTGGAATCGCAGTGAAACTGCCTGGCTCAGAAGAGCACACTGAGTCAGCCCTTAACCCCAGTGATCAGAATTTGTCAAAACGTGTTTTTCAGCTGAAATAAACAAGTTTTGGCAACTTTGGTCACCCCCATGTAAGTTATAGGGCAGGAACAGCACAGTTTTCAAAACGTGTTTTTCAGCCCGAAATAAACGCTTTTTCTCAGCCCTTGGAATCGCAGTGTAACTGCCTGGCTCAGAAGAGCACACTGAGTCAGCCCTTAACCCCAGTGATCAGAAATTGTCAAAACGTGTTTTTCAGCAGAAATAAACACGTTTTGGCAACTTTGGTCACCCCCATGTAAGTTATAGGGCAGGAACAGCACAGTTTTCAAAACGTGTTTCTCAGCCCGAAATAAACGCATTTTCTCAGCCCTTAGAATCGCATTGTAACTGCCTGGCTCAGAAGAGTACACTGAGTCAGCCCCTAACCCCAGTGTGCAGAAATTGTCAAATCGTGTTTTTCAGCAGAAATAAACAGGTTTTGGCAACTTTGGTCACCAACATGTAACTTATAGGGCAGGAACAGCACAGGTTTCATAACGTGTTTTTCAGCCCGAAATAAACGCTTTTTCTCAGCACTTGGAATCGCAGTGTAACTGCTTGGCTCAGAAGAGCACACTGAGTCAGCCCTTCACCACAGTGATCAGAAATTGTCAAAACATGTTTTTCAGCAGAAATAAACACGTTTTGGCAACTTTGGTCACCCCTATGTAAGTTATAGGGCAGGAACAGCACAGTTTTCAAAACGTGTTTTTCAGCCCGAAATAAACGCTTTTTCTCAGCACTTGGAATCGCAGTGTAACTGCTTGGCTCAGAAGAGCACACTGAGACAGCCCTTAACCCCAGTGATCAGAAATTGTCAAAACGTGTTTTTCAGCAGAAATAAACACGTTTTGGCAACTTTGGTCACCCCCATGTAAGTTATAGGCAGGAAAAGCACAGTTTTCAAAACGTGTTTTTCAGCCTGAAATAAACGCTTTTTCTCAGCACTTGGAATCGCAGTGTAACTGCTTGGCTCAGAAGAGCACACTGAGTCAGCCCTTCACCACAGTGATCAGAAATTGTCAAAACATGTTTTTCAGCAGAAATAAACACGTTTTGGCAACTTTGGTCACCCCCATGTAAGTTATAGGGCAGGAACAGCACAGTTTTCAAAACGTGTTTTTCAGCCTGAAATAAACGCTTTTTCTCAGCACTTGGAATCGCAGTGTAACTGCTTGGCTCAGAAGAGCACACTGAGACAGCCCTTAACCCCAGTGATCAGAAATTGTCAAAACGTGTTTTTCAGCAGAAATAAACACGTTTTGGCTACTTTGGTCACCCCCATGTAAGTTATAGGCAGGAAAAGCACAGTTTTCAAAACGTGTTTTTCAGCCTGAAATAAACGCTTTTTCTCAACACTTGGAATCGCAATGTAACTGCCTGGCTGAGAAGAGCACACTGAGTCAGCCCTTAACCCCAGTGATCAGAAATTGTCAAAACGTGTTTTTCAACAGAAATAAACACGTTTTGGCAACTTTGGTCACCCCCATGTAAGTTATAGGGCAGGAACAGCACACTTTTCAAAACGTGTTTTTCAGTCCGAAATAAACGCGTTTTCTCAGCCCTTGGAATAGCAGTGTTACTGCCTGTTTCAGAAGAGCCCACTAAGTCAGCCCTTAACCCGAAAATGCAGATATTGTCAAAACGTGTTTTTCAGCAGAAATAAACACGTTTTGGCAACTTTGGTCACCCCCATATAAGTTATAGGGCAGGAACAGCACAGTTTTCAAAACGTGTTTCTCAGCCCGAAATAAACGCATTTTCTCAGCCCTTAGAATCGCATTGTAACTGCCTGGCTCAGAAGAGTACACTAAGTCAGCCCTTAACCCCAGTGTGCAGAAATTGTCAAATCGTGTTTTTCAGCAGAAATAAACAGGTTTTGGCAACTTTGGTCACCCCCATGTAAGTTATAGGGCAGGAACAGCACAGTTTTCAAAACGTGTTTTTCAGCCCGAAATAAACGCTTTTTCTCAGCACTTGGAATCGCAGTGTAACTGCTTGGCTCAGAAGAGCACATGAGACAGCCCTTAACCCCAGTGATCAGAAATTGTCAAAACGTGTTTTTCAGCAGAAATAAACACGTTTTGGCAACTTTGGTCACCCCCATGTAAGTTATAGGTGAGGAACAGCACAGTTTTCAAAACGTGTTTTTCAGCCCGAAATAAACTCTTTTTCTCAGCACTTGGAATCGCAGTGTAACTGCTTGGCTCAGAAGAGCACACTGAGTCAGCCCTTAACCCCAGTGATCAGAAATTGTCAAAACGTGTTTTTCAGCAGAAATAAACACGTTTTGGCAACTTTGGTCACCCCCATGTAAGTTATAGGGCAGGAACAGCACAGTATTCAAAACGTGTTTTTCAGCCCGAAATAAACGCTTTTTCTCAGCACTTTGAATCGCAGTGTAACTGCCTGTTTCAGAAGAGCCCACTGAGTCAGCCCTTAACCCGAAAATGCAGATATTGTCAAAACGTGTTTTTCAGCAGAAATAAACACGTTTTGGCAACTTTGGTCACCCCCATGTAAGTTATAGGGCAGGAACAACACAGTTTTCAAAGCGTGTTTTTCAGCCCGAAATAAACGCTTTTTCTCAGCTCTTGGAATCGCAGTGTAACTGCCTGGCTCAGAAGAGCACACTGAGTCAGCCCTTCACCCCAGTGATCAGAAATTGTCAAAACGTGTTTTTCAGCAGAAATAAACACGTTTTGGCAACTTTGGTCACCAACATGTAACTTATAGGGCAGGAACAGCACAGTTTTCAAAACGTGTTTTTCAGCCCGAAATAAACGCTTTTTCTCAGCACTTGGAATCGCAGTGTAACTGCCTGGCTCAGAAGAGCACACTGAGTCAGCCCTTAACCCCAGTTTGCAGAAATTGTCAAAACGTGTTTTTCAGCAGAAATAAACAGGTTTTGGCAACTTTGGTCACCAACATGTAACTTATAGGGCAGGAACAGCACAGGTTTCAAAACGTGTTTTTCAGCCCGAAATAAACGCGTTTTCTCAGCCCTTAGAATCGCAGTGTAACTACCTGGCTCAGAAGAGCACACTGAGTCAGCCCTTAACCCCAGTGTGCAGAAATTGTCAAAACGTGTTTTTCAGCAGAAATAAACACGTTTTGGCAACTTTGGTCACCCCCATGTAAGTTATAGGGCAGGAACAGCACACTTTTCAAAACGTGTTTTTCAGCCCGAAATAAACGCTTTTTCTCAGCTCTTGGAATCGCAGTTTAACTGCCTGGCTCAGAAGAGCACACTGAGTCAGCCCTTAACCCCAGTGATCAGAAATTGTCAAAACGTGTTTTTCAGCAGAAATAAACACGTTTTGGCAACTTTGGTCACCCCCATGTAAGTTATAGGGCAGGAAAAGCACAGTTTTCAAAACGTGTTTTTCAGCCTGAAATAAACGCTTTTTCTCAACACTTGGAATCGCAGTGTAACTGCCTGGCTGAGAAGAGCACACTGAGTCAGCCCTTAACCCCAATGATCAGAAATTGTCAAAACGTGTTTTTCAACAGAAAAAAACACGTTTTGGCAACTTTGGTCACCCCCATGTAAGTTATAGGGCAGGAACAGCACACTTTTCAAAACGTGTTTTTCAGCCCGAAATAAACGCATTTTCTCAGCCCTTAGAATCGCAGTGTAACTACCTGGCTCAGAAGAGCACACTGAGTCAGCCCTTAACCCCAGTGTGCAGAAATTATCAAAACGTGTTTTTCAGCAGAAATAAACACGTTTTGGCAACTTTGGTCACCCCCATGTAAGTTATAGGGCAGGAACAGCACAGTTTTCAAAACGTGTTTTTCAGCCCGAAATAAACGCTTTTTCTCAGCCCTTGGAATCGCAGTGTAACTGCCTGGCTCAGAAGAGCCCACTGTGTCAGCCCTTAACCCCAGTGTGCAGAAATTGTCAAAACGTGTTTTTCAGCAGAAATAAACACGTTTTGGCAACTTTGGTCACCCCCATGTAAGTTATAGGGCAGGAACAGCACACTTTTCAAAACGTGTTTTTCAGCACGAAATAAACGCTTTTTCTCAGCCCTTGGAATCGCAGTGTAACTGCCTGGCTCAGAAGAGCACACTGAGTCAGCCCTTAACCCCAGTGATCAGAAATTGTCAAAACGTGTTTTTCAGCAGAAATAAACACGTTTTGGCAACTTTGGTCACCCCCATGTAAGTTATAGGGCAGGAACAGCACAGTTTTCAAAACGTGTTTCTCAGCCCGAAATAAACGCATTTTCTCAGCCCTTAGAATCGCATTGTAACTGCCTGGCTCAGAAGAGTACACTGAGTCAGCCCCTAACCCCAGTGTGCAGAAATTGTCAAATCGTGTTTTTCAGCAGAAATAAACAGGTTTTGGCAACTTTGGTCACCAACATGTAACTTATAGGGCAGGAACAGCACAGGTTTCATAACGTGTTTTTCAGCCCGAAATAAACGCTTTTTCTCAGCACTTGGAATCGCAGTGTAACTGCTTGGCTCAGAAGAGCACACTGAGTCAGCCCTTAACCCCAGTTTGCAGAAATTGTCAAAACGTGTTTTTCAGCAGAAATAAACAGGTTTTGGCAACTTTGGTCACCAACATGTAACTTATAGGGCAGGAACAGCACAGGTTTCAAAACGTGTTTTTCAGCCCGAAATAAACGCGTTTTCTCAGCCCTTAGAATCGCAGTGTAACTACCTGGCTCAGAAGAGCACACTGAGTCAGCCCTTAACCCCAGTGTGCAGAAATTGTCAAAACGTGTTTTTCAGCAGAAATAAACACGTTTTGGCAACTTTGGTCACCCCCATGTAAGTTATAGGTCAGGAACAGCACAGTTTTCAAAACGTGTTTTTCAGCCCGAAATAAACGCTTTTTCTCAGCACTTGGAATCGCAGTGTAACTGCTTGGCTCAGAAGAGCACACTGAGTCAGCCCTTCACCCCAGTGATCAGAAATTGTCAAAACGTGTTTTTCAGCAGAAATAAACATGTTTTGGCAACTTTGGTCACCAACATGTATCTTATAGGGCAGGAACTGCACAGTTTTCAAAACGTGTTTTTCAGCCCGAAATAAATGCTTTTTCTCAGCACTTGGAATCGCAGTGTAACTGCTTGGCTCAGAAGAGCACACTGAGTCAGCCCTTCACCCCAGTGATCAGAAATTGTCAAAACGTGTTTTTCAGCAGAAATAAACACGTTTTGGCAACTTTGGTCACCCCCATGTAAGTTATAGGGCAGGAACAGCACACTTTTCAAAACGTGTTTTTCAGTACGAAATAAACGCGTTTTCTCAGCCCTTGGAATAGCAGTGTAACTGCCTGTTTCAGAAGAGCCCACTAAGTCAGCCCTTAACCCGAAAATGCAGATATTGTCAAAACGTGTTTTTCAGCAGAAATAAACACGTTTTGGCAACTTTGGTCACCCCCATGTAAGTTATAGGGCAGGAACAGCACACTTTTCAAAACGTGTTTTTCAGCCCGAAATAAACGCTTTTTCTCAGCTCTTGGAATCGCAGTTTAACTGCCTGGCTCAGAAGAGCACACTGAGTCAGCCCTTAACCCCAGTGATCAGAAATTGTCAAAACGTGTTTTTCAGCAGAAATAAACACGTTTTGGCAACTTTGGTCACCCCCATGTAAGTTATAGGGCAGGAAAAGCACAGTTTTCAAAACGTGTTTTTCAGCCTGAAATAAACGCTTTTTCTCAACACTTGGAATCGCAGTGTAACTGCCTGGCTGAGAAGAGCACACTGAGTCAGCCCTTAACCCCAATGATCAGAAATTGTCAAAACGTGTTTTCCAACAGAAATAAACACGTTTTGGCAACTTTGGTCACCCCCATGTAAGTTATAGGGCAGGAACAGCACACTTTTCAAAACGTGTTTTTCAGCCCGAAATAAACGCATTTTCTCAGCCCTTAGAATCGCAGTGTAACTACCTGGCTCAGAAGAGCACACTGAGTCAGCCCTTAACCCCAGTGTGCAGAAATTATCAAAACGTGTTTTTCAGCAGAAATAAACACGTTTTGGCAACTTTGGTCACCCCCATGTAAGTTATAGGGCAGGAACAGCACAGTTTTCAAAACGTGTTTTTCAGCCCGAAATAAACGCTTTTTCTCAGCCCTTGGAATCGCAGTGTAACTGCCTGGCTCAGAAGAGCCCACTGTGTCAGCCCTTAACCCCAGTGTGCAGAAATTGTCAAAACGTGTTTTTCAGCAGAAATAAACACGTTTTGGCAACTTTGGTCACCCCCATGTAAGTTATAGGGCAGGAACAGCACACTTTTCAAAACGTGTTTTTCAGCACGAAATAAACGCTTTTTCTCAGCCCTTGGAATCGCAGTGAAACTGCCTGGCTCAGAAGAGCACACTGAGTCAGCCCTTAACCCCAGTGATCAGAATTTGTCAAAACGTGTTTTTCAGCTGAAATAAACAAATTTTGGCAACTTTGGTCACCCCCATGTAAGTTATAGGGCAGGAACAGCACAGTTTTCAAAACGTGTTTTTCAGCCCGAAATAAACGCTTTTTCTCAGCCCTTGGAATCGCAGTGTAACTGCCTGGCTCAGAAGAGCACACTGAGTCAGCCCTTAACCCCAGTGATCAGAAATTGTCAAAACGTGTTTTTCAGCAGAAATAAACACGTTTTGGCAACTTTGGTCACCCCCATGTAAGTTATAGGGCAGGAACAGCACAGTTTTCAAAACGTGTTTCTCAGCCCGAAATAAACGCATTTTCTCAGCCCTTAGAATCGCATTGTAACTGCCTGGCTCAGAAGAGTACACTGAGTCAGCCCCTAACCCCAGTGTGCAGAAATTGTCAAATCGTGTTTTTCAGCAGAAATAAACAGGTTTTGGCAACTTTGGTCACCAACATGTAACTTATAGGGCAGGAACAGCACAGGTTTCATAACGTGTTTTTCAGCCCGAAATAAACGCTTTTTCTCAGCACTTGGAATCGCAGTGTAACTGCTTGGCTCAGAAGAGCACACTGAGTCAGCCCTTCACCACAGTGATCAGAAATTGTCAAAACATGTTTTTCAGCAGAAATAAACACGTTTTGGCAACTTTGGTCACCCCTATGTAAGTTATAGGGCAGGAACAGCACAGTTTTCAAAACGTGTTTTTCAGCCCGAAATAAACGCTTTTTCTCAGCACTTGGAATCGCAGTGTAACTGCTTGGCTCAGAAGAGCACACTGAGACAGCCCTTAACCCCAGTGATCAGAAATTGTCAAAACGTGTTTTTCAGCAGAAATAAACACGTTTTGGCAACTTTGGTCACCCCCATGTAAGTTATAGGCAGGAAAAGCACAGTTTTCAAAACGTGTTTTTCAGCCTGAAATAAACGCTTTTTCTCAGCACTTGGAATCGCAGTGTAACTGCTTGGCTCAGAAGAGCACACTGAGTCAGCCCTTCACCACAGTGATCAGAAATTGTCAAAACATGTTTTTCAGCAGAAATAAACACGTTTTGGCAACTTTGGTCACCCCCATGTAAGTTATAGGGCAGGAACAGCACAGTTTTCAAAACGTGTTTTTCAGCCTGAAATAAACGCTTTTTCTCAGCACTTGGAATCGCAGTGTAACTGCTTGGCTCAGAAGAGCACACTGAGACAGCCCTTAACCCCAGTGATCAGAAATTGTCAAAACGTGTTTTTCAGCAGAAATAAACACGTTTTGGCTACTTTGGTCACCCCCATGTAAGTTATAGGCAGGAAAAGCACAGTTTTCAAAACGTGTTTTTCAGCCTGAAATAAACGCTTTTTCTCAACACTTGGAATCGCAATGTAACTGCCTGGCTGAGAAGAGCACACTGAGTCAGCCCTTAACCCCAGTGATCAGAAATTGTCAAAACGTGTTTTTCAACAGAAATAAACACGTTTTGGCAACTTTGGTCACCCCCATGTAAGTTATAGGGCAGGAACAGCACACTTTTCAAAACGTGTTTTTCAGTCCGAAATAAACGCGTTTTCTCAGCCCTTGGAATAGCAGTGTTACTGCCTGTTTCAGAAGAGCCCACTAAGTCAGCCCTTAACCCGAAAATGCAGATATTGTCAAAACGTGTTTTTCAGCAGAAATAAACACGTTTTGGCAACTTTGGTCACCCCCATATAAGTTATAGGGCAGGAACAGCACAGTTTTCAAAACGTGTTTCTCAGCCCGAAATAAACGCATTTTCTCAGCCCTTAGAATCGCATTGTAACTGCCTGGCTCAGAAGAGTACACTAAGTCAGCCCTTAACCCCAGTGTGCAGAAATTGTCAAATCGTGTTTTTCAGCAGAAATAAACAGGTTTTGGCAACTTTGGTCACCCCCATGTAAGTTATAGGGCAGGAACAGCACAGTTTTCAAAACGTGTTTTTCAGCCCGAAATAAACGCTTTTTCTCAGCACTTGGAATCGCAGTGTAACTGCTTGGCTCAGAAGAGCACATGAGACAGCCCTTAACCCCAGTGATCAGAAATTGTCAAAACGTGTTTTTCAGCAGAAATAAACACGTTTTGGCAACTTTGGTCACCCCCATGTAAGTTATAGGTGAGGAACAGCACAGTTTTCAAAACGTGTTTTTCAGCCCGAAATAAACTCTTTTTCTCAGCACTTGGAATCGCAGTGTAACTGCTTGGCTCAGAAGAGCACACTGAGTCAGCCCTTAACCCCAGTGATCAGAAATTGTCAAAACGTGTTTTTCAGCAGAAATAAACACGTTTTGGCAACTTTGGTCACCCCCATGTAAGTTATAGGGCAGGAACAGCACAGTATTCAAAACGTGTTTTTCAGCCCGAAATAAACGCTTTTTCTCAGCACTTTGAATCGCAGTGTAACTGCCTGTTTCAGAAGAGCCCACTGAGTCAGCCCTTAACCCGAAAATGCAGATATTGTCAAAACGTGTTTTTCAGCAGAAATAAACACGTTTTGGCAACTTTGGTCACCCCCATGTAAGTTATAGGGCAGGAACAACACAGTTTTCAAAGCGTGTTTTTCAGCCCGAAATAAACGCTTTTTCTCAGCTCTTGGAATCGCAGTGTAACTGCCTGGCTCAGAAGAGCACACTGAGTCAGCCCTTCACCCCAGTGATCAGAAATTGTCAAAACGTGTTTTTCAGCAGAAATAAACACGTTTTGGCAACTTTGGTCACCAACATGTAACTTATAGGGCAGGAACAGCACAGTTTTCAAAACGTGTTTTTCAGCCCGAAATAAACGCTTTTTCTCAGCACTTGGAATCGCAGTGTAACTGCCTGGCTCAGAAGAGCACACTGAGTCAGCCCTTAACCCCAGTTTGCAGAAATTGTCAAAACGTGTTTTTCAGCAGAAATAAACAGGTTTTGGCAACTTTGGTCACCAACATGTAACTTATAGGGCAGGAACAGCACAGGTTTCAAAACGTGTTTTTCAGCCCGAAATAAACGCGTTTTCTCAGCCCTTAGAATCGCAGTGTAACTACCTGGCTCAGAAGAGCACACTGAGTCAGCCCTTAACCCCAGTGTGCAGAAATTGTCAAAACGTGTTTTTCAGCAGAAATAAACACGTTTTGGCAACTTTGGTCACCCCCATGTAAGTTATAGGGCAGGAACAGCACACTTTTCAAAACGTGTTTTTCAGCCCGAAATAAACGCTTTTTCTCAGCTCTTGGAATCGCAGTTTAACTGCCTGGCTCAGAAGAGCACACTGAGTCAGCCCTTAACCCCAGTGATCAGAAATTGTCAAAACGTGTTTTTCAGCAGAAATAAACACGTTTTGGCAACTTTGGTCACCCCCATGTAAGTTATAGGGCAGGAAAAGCACAGTTTTCAAAACGTGTTTTTCAGCCTGAAATAAACGCTTTTTCTCAACACTTGGAATCGCAGTGTAACTGCCTGGCTGAGAAGAGCACACTGAGTCAGCCCTTAACCCCAATGATCAGAAATTGTCAAAACGTGTTTTTCAACAGAAATAAACACGTTTTGGCAACTTTGGTCACCCCCATGTAAGTTATAGGGCAGGAACAGCACACTTTTCAAAACGTGTTTTTCAGCCCGAAATAAACGCATTTTCTCAGCCCTTAGAATCGCAGTGTAACTACCTGGCTCAGAAGAGCACACTGAGTCAGCCCTTAACCCCAGTGTGCAGAAATTATCAAAACGTGTTTTTCAGCAGAAATAAACACGTTTTGGCAACTTTGGTCACCCCCATGTAAGTTATAGGGCAGGAACAGCACAGTTTTCAAAACGTGTTTTTCAGCCCGAAATAAACGCTTTTTCTCACCCCTTGGAATCGCAGTGTAACTGCCTGGCTCAGAAGAGCCCACTGTGTCAGCCCTTAACCCCAGTGTGCAGAAATTGTCAAAACGTGTTTTTCAGCAGAAATAAACACGTTTTGGCAACTTTGGTCACCCCCATGTAAGTTATAGGGCAGGAACAGCACAGTATTCAAAACGTGTTTTTCAGCCCGAAATAAACGCTTTTTCTCAGCACTTTGAATCGCAGTGTAACTGCCTGTTTCAGAAGAGCCCACTGAGTCAGCCCTTAACCCGAAAATGCAGATATTGTCAAAACGTGTTTTTCAGCAGAAATAAACACGTTTTGGCAACTTTGGTCACCCCCATGTAAGTTATAGGGCAGGAACAACACAGTTTTCAAAGCGTGTTTTTCAGCCCGAAATAAACGCTTTTTCTCAGCTCTTGGAATCGCAGTGTAACTGCCTGGCTCAGAAGAGCACACTGAGTCAGCCCTTCACCCCAGTGATCAGAAATTGTCAAAACGTGTTTTTCAGCAGAAATAAACACGTTTTGGCAACTTTGGTCACCAACATGTAACTTATAGGGCAGGAACAGCACAGTTTTCAAAACGTGTTTTTCAGCCCGAAATAAACGCTTTTTCTCAGCACTTGGAATCGCAGTGTAACTGCCTGGCTCAGAAGAGCACACTGAGTCAGCCCTTAACCCCAGTTTGCAGAAATTGTCAAAACGTGTTTTTCAGCAGAAATAAACAGGTTTTGGCAACTTTGGTCACCAACATGTAACTTATAGGGCAGGAACAGCACAGGTTTCAAAACGTGTTTTTCAGCCCGAAATAAACGCGTTTTCTCAGCCCTTAGAATCGCAGTGTAACTACCTGGCTCAGAAGAGCACACTGAGTCAGCCCTTAACCCCAGTGTGCAGAAATTGTCAAAACGTGTTTTTCAGCAGAAATAAACACGTTTTGGCAACTTTGGTCACCCCCATGTAAGTTATAGGGCAGGAACAGCACACTTTTCAAAACGTGTTTTTCAGCCCGAAATAAACGCTTTTTCTCAGCTCTTGGAATCGCAGTTTAACTGCCTGGCTCAGAAGAGCACACTGAGTCAGCCCTTAACCCCAGTGATCAGAAATTGTCAAAACGTGTTTTTCAGCAGAAATAAACACGTTTTGGCAACTTTGGTCACCCCCATGTAAGTTATAGGGCAGGAAAAGCACAGTTTTCAAAACGTGTTTTTCAGCCTGAAATAAACGCTTTTTCTCAACACTTGGAATCGCAGTGTAACTGCCTGGCTGAGAAGAGCACACTGAGTCAGCCCTTAACCCCAATGATCAGAAATTGTCAAAACGTGTTTTTCAACAGAAATAAACACGTTTTGGCAACTTTGGTCACCCCCATGTAAGTTATAGGGCAGGAACAGCACACTTTTCAAAACGTGTTTTTCAGCCCGAAATAAACGCATTTTCTCAGCCCTTAGAATCGCAGTGTAACTACCTGGCTCAGAAGAGCACACTGAGTCAGCCCTTAACCCCAGTGTGCAGAAATTATCAAAACGTGTTTTTCAGCAGAAATAAACACGTTTTGGCAACTTTGGTCACCCCCATGTAAGTTATAGGGCAGGAACAGCACAGTTTTCAAAACGTGTTTTTCAGCCCGAAATAAACGCTTTTTCTCACCCCTTGGAATCGCAGTGTAACTGCCTGGCTCAGAAGAGCCCACTGTGTCAGCCCTTAACCCCAGTGTGCAGAAATTGTCAAAACGTGTTTTTCAGCAGAAATAAACACGTTTTGGCAACTTTGGTCACCCCCATGTAAGTTATAGGGCAGGAACAGCACACTTTTCAAAACGTGTTTTTCAGCACGAAATAAACGCTTTTTCTCAGCCCTTGGAATCGCAGTGAAACTGCCTGGCTCAGAAGAGCACACTGAGTCAGCCCTTAACCCCAGTGATCAGAATTTGTCAAAACGTGTTTTTCAGCTGAAATAAACAAGTTTTGGCAACTTTGGTCACCCCCATGTAAGTTATAGGGCAGGAACAGCACAGTTTTCAAAACGTGTTTTTCAGCCCGAAATAAACGCTTTTTCTCAGCCCTTGGAATCGCAGTGTAACTGCCTGGCTCAGAAGAGCACACTGAGTCAGCCCTTAACCCCAGTGATCAGAAATTGTCAAAACGTGTTTTTCAGCAGAAATAAACACGTTTTGGCAACTTTGGTCACCCCCATGTAAGTTATAGGGCAGGAACAGCACAGTTTTCAAAACGTGTTTCTCAGCCCGAAATAAACGCATTTTCTCAGCCCTTAGAATCGCATTGTAACTGCCTGGCTCAGAAGAGTACACTGAGTCAGCCCCTAACCCCAGTGTGCAGAAATTGTCAAATCGTGTTTTTCAGCAGAAATAAACAGGTTTTGGCAACTTTGGTCACCAACATGTAACTTATAGGGCAGGAACAGCACAGGTTTCATAACGTGTTTTTCAGCCCGAAATAAACGCTTTTTCTCAGCGCTTGGAATCGCAGTGTAACTGCTTGGCTCAGAAGAGCACACTGAGTCAGCCCTTCACCACAGTGATCAGAAATTGTCAAAACATGTTTTTCAGCAGAAATAAACACGTTTTGGCAACTTTGGTCACCCCTATGTAAGTTATAGGGCAGGAACAGCACAGTTTTCAAAACGTGTTTTTCAGCCCGAAATAAACGCTTTTTCTCAGCACTTGGAATCGCAGTGTAACTGCTTGGCTCAGAAGAGCACACTGAGACAGCCCTTAACCCCAGTGATCAGAAATTGTCAAAACGTGTTTTTCAGCAGAAATAAACACGTTTTGGCAACTTTGGTCACCCCCATGTAAGTTATAGGCAGGAAAAGCACAGTTTTCAAAACGTGTTTTTCAGCCTGAAATAAACGCTTTTTCTCAACACTTGGAATCGCAATGTAACTGCCTGGCTGAGAAGAGCACACTGAGTCAGCCCTTAACCCCAGTGATCAGAAATTGTCAAAACGTGTTTTTCAACAGAAATAAACACGTTTTGGCAACTTTGGTCACCCCCATGTAAGTTATAGGGCAGGAACAGCACACTTTTCAAAACGTGTTTTTCAGTCCGAAATAAACGCGTTTTCTCAGCCCTTGGAATAGCAGTGTTACTGCCTGTTTCAGAAGAGCCCACTAAGTCAGCCCTTAACCCGAAAATGCAGATATTGTCAAAACGTGTTTTTCAGCAGAAATAAACACGTTTTGGCAACTTTGGTCACCCCCATATAAGTTATAGGGCAGGAACAGCACAGTTTTCAAAACGTGTTTCTCAGCCCGAAATAAACGCATTTTCTCAGCCCTTAGAATCGCATTGTAACTGCCTGCCTCAGAAGAGTACACTAAGTCAGCCCTTAACCCCAGTGTGCAGAAATTGTCAAATCGTGTTTTTCAGCAGAAATAAACAGGTTTTGGCAACTTTGGTCACCAACATGTAACTTATAGGGCAGGAACAGCACAGGTTTCATAACGTGTTTTTCAGCCCGAAATAAACGCTTTTTCTCAGCACTTGGAATCGCAGTGTAACTGCTTGGCTCAGAAGAGCACACTGAGTCAGCCCTTCACCACAGTGATCAGAAATTGTCAAAACATGTTTTTCAGCAGAAATAAACACGTTTTGGCATCTTTGGTCACCCCCATGTAAGTTATAGGGCAGGAACAGCACAGTTTTCAAAACGTGTTTTTCAGCCCGAAATAAACGCATTTTCTCAGCCCTTAGAATCGCAGTGTAACTACCTGGCTCAGAAGAGCACACTGAGTCAGCCCTTAACCCCAGTGTGCAGAAATTATCAAAACGTGTTTTTCAGCAGAAATAAACACGTTTTGGAAACTTTGGTCACCCCCATGTAAGTTATAGGGCAGGAACAGCACAGTTTTCAAAACGTGTTTTTCAGCCCGAAATAAACGCATTTTCTCAGCCCTTAGAATCGCAGTGTAACTGCTTGGCTCAGAAGAGCACACTGAGTCAACCCTTCACCACAGTGATCAGAAATTGTCAAAACATGTTTTTCAGCAGAAATAAACACGTTTTGGCAACTTTGGTCACCCCCATGTAAGTTATAGGGCAGGAACAGCACAGTTTTCAAAACGTGTTTTTCAGCCCGAAATAAACGCTTTTTCTCAGCACTTGGAATCGCAGTGTAACTGCTTGTCTCAGAAGAGCACACTGAGTCAGCCCTTCACCCCAGTGATCAGAAATTGTCAAAACGTGTTTTTCAGCAGAAATAAACACGTTTTGGCAACTTTGGTCACCCCCATGTAAGTTATAGGGCAGGAACAGCACACTTTTCAAAACGTGTTTTTCAGTCCGAAATAAACGCGTTTTCTCAGCCCTTGGAATAGCAGTGTAACTGCCTGTTTCAGAAGAGCCCACTAAGTCAGCCCTTAACCCGAAAATGCAGATATTGTCAAAACGTGTTTTTCAGCAGAAATAAACACGTTTTGGCAACTTTGGTCACCCCCATGTAAGTTATAGGGCAGGAACAGCACACTTTTCAAAACGTGTTTTTCAGCCCGAAATAAACGCTTTTTCTCAGCTCTTGGAATCGCAGTTTAACTGCCTGGCTCAGAAGAGCACACTGAGTCAGCCCTTAACCCCAGTGATCAGAAATTGTCAAAACGTGTTTTTCAGCAGAAATAAACACGTTTTGGCAACTTTGGTCACCCCCATGTAAGTTATAGGGCAGGAAAAGCACAGTTTTCAAAACGTGTTTTTCAGCCTGAAATAAACGCTTTTTCTCAACACTTGGAATCGCAGTGTAACTGCCTGGCTGAGAAGAGCACACTGAGTCAGCCCTTAACCCCAGTGATCAGAAATTGTCAAAACGTGTTTTTCAACAGAAATAAACACGTTTTGGCAACTTTGGTCACCCCCATGTAAGTTATAGGGCAGGAACAGCACACTTTTCAAAACGTTTTTTTCAGCCTGAAATAAACGCATTTTCTCAGCCCTTAGAATCGCAGTGTAACTACCTGGCTCAGAAGAGCACACTGAGTCAGCCCTTAACCCCAGTGTGCAGAAATTATCAAAACGTGTTTTTCAGCAGAAATAAACACGTTTTGGCAACTTTGGTCACCCCCATGTAAGTTATAGGGCAGGAACAGCACAGTTTTCAAAACGTGTTTTTCAGCCCGAAATAAACGCTTTTTCTCAGCCCTTGGAATCGCAGTGTAACTGCCTGGCTCAGGAGAGCCCACTGTGTCAGCCCTTAACCCCAGTGTGCAGAAATTGTCAAAACGTGTTTTTCAGCAGAAATAAACACGTTTTGGTAACTTTGGTCACCCCCATGTAAGTTATAGGGCAGGAACAGCACACTTTTCAAAACGTGTTTTTCAGCACGAAATAAACGCTTTTTCTCAGCCCTTGGAATCGCAGTGAAACTGCCTGGCTCAGAAGAGCACACTGAGTCAGCCCTTAACCCCAGTGATCAGAATTTGTCAAAACGTGTTTTTCAGCTGAAATAAACAAGTTTTGGCAACTTTGGTCACCCCCATGTAAGTTATAGGGCAGGAACAGCACAGTTTTCAAAACGTGTTTTTCAGCCCGAAATAAACGCTTTTTCTCAGCACTTGGAATCGCAGTGTAACTGCCTGGCTCAGAAGAGCACACTGAGTCAGCCCTTAACCCCAGTGATCAGAAATTGTCAAAACGTGTTTTTCAGCAGAAATAAACACGTTTTGGCAACTTTGGTCACCCCCATGTAAGTTATAGGGCAGGAACAGCACAGTTTTCAAAACGTGTTTCTCAGCCCGAAATAAACGCATTTTCTCAGCCCTTAGAATCGCATTGTAACTGCCTGGCTCAGAAGAGTACACTGAGTCAGCCCTTAACCCCAGTGTGCAGAAATTGTCAAATCGTGTTTTTCAGCAGAAATAAACAGGTTTTGGCAACTTTGGTCACCAACATGTAACTTATAGGGCAGGAACAGCACAGGTTTCATAACGTGTTTTTCAGCCCGAATTAAACGCTTTTTCTCAGCACTTGGAATCGCAGTGTAACTGCTTGGCTCAGAAGAGCACACTGAGTCAGCCCTTCACCACAGTGATCAGAAATTGTCAAAACATGTTTTTCAGCAGAAATAAACACGTTTTGGCAACTTTGGTCACCCCTATGTAAGTTATAGGGCAGGAACAGCACAGTTTTCAAAACGTGTTTTTCAGCCCGAAATAAACGCTTTTTCTCAGCACTTGGAATCGCAGTGTAACTGCTTGGCTCAGAAGAGCACACTGAGACAGCCCTTAACCCCAGTGATCAGAAATTGTCAAACCGTGTTTTTCAGCAGAAATAAACACGTTTTGGCAACTTTGGTCACCCCCATGTAAGTTATAGGTCAGGAACAGCACAGTTTTCAAAACGTGTTTTTCAGCCCGAAATAAACGCTTTTTCTCAGCACTTGGAATCGCAGTGTAACTGCTTGGCTCAGAAGAGCACACTGAGTCAGCCCTTAACCCCAGTGATCAGAAATTGTCAAAACGTGTTTTTCAGCAGAAATAAACACGTTTTGGCAACTTTGGTCACCCCCATGTAAGTTATAGGGCAGGAACAGCACAGTTTTCAAAACGTGTTTTTCAGCCCGAAATAAACGCTTTTTCTCAGCACTTTGAATCGCAGTGTAACTGCCTGTTTCAGAAGAGCCCACTGAGTCAGCCCTTAACCCGAAAATGCAGATATTGTCAAAACGTGTTTTTCAGCAGAAATAAACACGTTTTGGCAACTTTGGTCACCCCCATGTAAGTTATAGGGCAGGAACAGCACAGTTTTCAAAACGTGTTTTTCAGCCCGAAATAAACGCTTTTTCTCAGCTCTTGGAATCGCAGTGTAACTGCCTGGCTCAGAAGAGCACACTTAGTCAGCCCTTAACCCCAGTGATCAGAAATTGTCAAAACGTGTTTTTCAGCAGAAATAAACACGTTTTGGCAACTTTGGTCACCCCCATGTAAGTTATAGGGCAGGAACAGCACAGTTTTCAAAACGTGTTTTTCAGCCCGAAATAAACGCTTTTTCTCAGCCCTTGGAATCGCAGTGTAACTGCCTGGCTCAGAAGAGTACACTGAGTCAGCCCTTAACACCAGTGTGCAGAAATTGTCAAATCGTGTTTTTCAGCAGAAATAAACAGGTTTTGGCAACTTTGGTCACCAACATGTAACTTATAGGGCAGGAACAGCACAGGTTTCAAAACGTTTTTTTCAGCCCGAAATAAACGCTTTTTCTCAGCACTTGGAATCGCAGTGTAACTGCTTGGCTCAGAAGAGCACACTGAGTCAGCCCTTCACCACAGTGATCAGAAATTGTCAAAACGTGTTTTTCAGCAGAAATAAACACGTTTTGGCAACTTTGGTCACCCCCATGTAAGTTATAGGGCAGGAACAGCACAGTTTTCAAAACGTGTTTTTCAGCCCGAAATAAACGCTTTTTCTCAGCACTTGGAATCGCAGTGTAACTGCTTGGCTCAGAAGAGCACACTGAGTCAGCCCTTAATCCCAGTGATCAGAAATTGTCAAAACATGTTTTTTAGCAGAAATAAACACGTTTTGGCAACTTTGGTCACCCCTATGTAAGTTATAGGGCAGGAACAGCACAGTTTTCAAAACGTGTTTTTCAGCCCGAAATAAACGCTTTTTCTCAGCACTTGGAATCGCAGTGTAACTGCCTGGCTCAGAAGAGTATACTGAGTCAGCCCTTAACCCCAGTGTGCAGAAATTGTCAAAACGTGTTTTTCAGCAGAAATAAACAGGTTTTGGCAACTTTGGTCACCAACATGTAACTTATAGGGCAGGAACAGCACAGGTTTCAAAACGTTTTTTTCAGCCCGAAATAAACGCTTTTTCTCAGCACTTGGAATCGCAGTGTAACTGCTTGGCTCAGAAGAGCACACTTAGTCAGCCCTTCACCACAGTGATCAGAAATTGTCAAAACGTGTTTTTCAGCAGAAATAAACACGTTTTCGCAACTTTGGTCACCCCCATGTAAGTTATAGGGCAGGAACAGCACAGTTTTCAAAACGTGTTTTTCAGCCCGAAATAAACGCTTTTTCTCAGCACTTGGAATCGCAGTGTAACTGCTTGGCTCAGAAGAGCACACTGAGTCAGCCCTTAACCCCAGTGATCAGAAATTGTCAAAACATGTTTTTCAGCAGAAATAAACACGTTTTGGCAACTTTGGTCACCCCCATGTAAGTTATAGGGCAGGAACAGCACACTTTTCAAAACGTGTTTTTCAGCCCGAAATAAACGCTTTTTCTCAGCCCTTGGAATCGCAGTGTAACTGCCTGGCTCAGAAGAGCACACTGTGTCAGCCCTTAACCCCAGTGATCAGAAATTGTCAAAACGTGTTTTTCAGCAGAAATAAACACGTTTTGGCAACTTTGGTCACCCCCATGTAAGTTATAGGTCAGGAACAGCACAGTTTTCAAAACGTGTTTTTCAGCCCGAAATAAACGCTTTTTCTCAGCACTTGGAATCGCAGTGTAACTGCTTGGCTCAGAAGAGCACACTGAGTCAGCCCTTAACCCCAGTGATCAGAAATTGTCAAAACGTGTTTTTCAGCAGAAATAAACACGTTTTGGCAACTTTGGTCACCCCCATGTAAGTTATAGGGCAGGAACAGCACAGTTTTCAAAACGTGTTTTTCAGCCCGAAATAAACGCTTTTTCTCAGCACTTTGAATCGCAGTGTAACTGCCTGTTTCAGAAGAGCCCACTGAGTCAGCCCTTAACCCGAAAATGCAGATATTGTCAAAACGTGTTTTTCAGCAGAAATAAACACGTTTTGGCAACTTTGGTCACCCCCATGTAAGTTATAGGGCAGGAACAGCACACTTTTCAAAACGTGTTTTTCAGCCCGAAATAAACGCTTTTTCTCAGCTCTTGGAATCGCAGTGTAACTGCTTGGCTCAGAAGAGCACACTGAGTCAGCCCTTCACCACAGTGATCAGAAATTGTCAAAACGTGTTTTTCAGCAGAAATAAACACGTTTTCGCAACTTTGGTCACCCCCATGTAAGTTATAGGGCAGGAACAGCACAGTTTTCAAAACGTGTTTTTCAGCCCGAAATAAACGCTTTTTCTCAGCACTTGGAATCGCAGTGTAACTGCTTGGCTCAGAAGAGCACACTGAGACAGCCCTTAACCCCAGTGATCAGAAATTGTCAAAACGTGTTTTTCAGCAGAAATAAACACGTTTTGGCAACTTTGGTCACCCCCATGTAAGTTATAGGTCAGGAACAGCACAGTTTTCAAAACGTGTTTTTCAGCCAGAAATAAACGCTTTTTCTCAGCACTTGGAATCGCAGTGTAACTGCTTGGCTCAGAAGAGCACACTGAGTCAGCCCTTAACCCCAGTGATCAGAAATTGTCAAAACGTGTTTTTCAGCAGAAATAAACACGTTTTGGCAACTTTGGTCACCCCCATGTAAGTTATAGGGCAGGAACAGCACAGTTTTCAAAACGTGTTTTTCAGCCCGAAATAAACGCTTTTTCTCAGCACTTTGAATCGCAGTGTAACTGCTTGGCTCAGAAGAGCACACTGAGTCAGCCCTTCACCACAGTGATCAGAAATTGTCAAAACATGTTTTTCAGCAGAAATAAACACGTTTTGGCAACTTTGGTCACCCCTATGTAAGTTATAGGGCAGGAACAGCACAGTTTTCAAAACGTGTTTTTCAGCCCGAAATAAACGCTTTTTCTCAGCACTTGGAATCGCAGTGTAACTGCTTGGCTCAGAAGAGCACATGAGACAGCCCTTAACCCCAGTGATCAGAAATTGTCAAAACGTGTTTTTCAGCAGAAATAAACACGTTTTGGCAACTTTGGTCACCCCCATGTAAGTTATAGGTGAGGAACAGCACAGTTTTCAAAACGTGTTTTTCAGCCCGAAATAAACTCTTTTTCTCAGCACTTGGAATCGCAGTGTAACTGCTTGGCTCAGAAGAGCACACTGAGTCAGCCCTTAACCCCAGTGATCAGAAATTGTCAAAACGTGTTTTTCAGCAGAAATAAACACGTTTTGGCAACTTTGGTCACCCCCATGTAAGTTATAGGGCAGGAACAGCACAGTATTCAAAACGTGTTTTTCAGCCCGAAATAAACGCTTTTTCTCAGCACTTTGAATCGCAGTGTAACTGCCTGTTTCAGAAGAGCCCACTGAGTCAGCCCTTAACCCGAAAATGCAGATATTGTCAAAACGTGTTTTTCAGCAGAAATAAACACGTTTTGGCAATTTTGGTCACCCCCATGTAAGTTATAGGTCAGGAACAGCACAGTTTTCAAAACGTGTTTTTCAGCACGAAATAAACGCTTTTTCTCAGCCCTTGGAATCGCAGTGTAACTGCCTGGCTCAGAAGAGCACACTGAGTCAGCCCTTTACCGCAGTGATCAGAAATTGTCAAAACGTGTTTTTCAGCAGAAATAAACACGTTTTGGCAACTTTGGTCACCCCCATGTAAGATAGGTCAGGAACTGCACAGTTTTCAAAACGTGTTTTTCAGCCCGAAATAAACGCTTTTTCTCAGCACTTGGAATCGCAGTGTATCTGCTTGGCTCAGAAGAGCACACTGAGTCAGCCCTTCACCGCAGTGATCAGAAATTGTCAAAACGTGTTTTTCAGCAGAAATAAACACGTTTTGGCATCTTTGGTCACCCCCATGTAAGTTATAGGGCAGGAACAGCACAGTTTTCAAAACGTGTTTTTCAGCCCGAAATAAACGCATTTTCTCAGCCCTTAGAATCGCAGTGTAACTACCTGGCTCAGAAGAGCACACTGAGTCAGCCCTTAACCCCAGTGTGCAGAAATTATCAAAACGTGTTTTTCAGCAGAAATAAACACGTTTTGGCAACTTTGGTCACCCCCATGTAAGTTATAGGGCAGGAACAGCACAGTTTTCAAAACGTGTTTTTCAGCCCGAAATAAACGCATTTTCTCAGCCCTTAGAATCGCAGTGTAACTGCTTGGCTCAGAAGAGCACACTGAGTCAACCCTTCACCACAGTGATCAGAAATTGTCAAAACATGTTTTTCAGCAGAAATAAACACGTTTTGGCAACTTTGGTCACCCCCATGTAAGTTATAGGGCAGGAACAGCACAGTTTTCAAAACGTGTTTTTCAGCCCGAAATAAACGCTTTTTCTCAGCACTTGGAATCGCAGTGTAACTGCTTGTCTCAGAAGAGCACACTGAGTCAGCCCTTCACCCCAGTGATCAGAAATTGTCAAAACGTGTTTTTCAGCAGAAATAAACACGTTTTGGCAACTTTGGTCACCCCCATGTAAGTTATAGGGCAGGAACAGCACACTTTTCAAAACGTGTTTTTCAGTCCGAAATAAACGCGTTTTCTCAGCCCTTGGAATAGCAGTGTAACTGCCTGTTTCAGAAGAGCCCACTAAGTCAGCCCTTAACCCGAAAATGCAGATATTGTCAAAACGTGTTTTTCAGCAGAAATAAACACGTTTTGGCAACTTTGGTCACCCCCATGTAAGTTATAGGGCAGGAAAAGCACAGTTTTCAAAACGTGTTTTTCAGCCTGAAATAAACGCTTTTTCTCAACACTTGGAATCGCAGTGTAACTGCCTGGCTGAGAAGAGCACACTGAGTCAGCCCTTAACCCCAGTGATCAGAAATTGTCAAAACGTGTTTTTCAACAGAAATAAACACGTTTTGGCAACTTTGGTCACCCCCATGTAAGTTATAGGGCAGGAACAGCACACTTTTCAAAACGTTTTTTTCAGCCTGAAATAAACGCATTTTCTCAGCCCTTAGAATCGCAGTGTAACTACCTGGCTCAGAAGAGCACACTGAGTCAGCCCTTAACCCCAGTGTGCAGAAATTATCAAAACGTGTTTTTCAGCAGAAATAAACACGTTTTGGCAACTTTGGTCACCCCCATGTAAGTTATAGGGCAGGAACAGCACAGTTTTCAAAACGTGTTTTTCAGCCCGAAATAAACGCTTTTTCTCAGCCCTTGGAATCGCAGTGTAACTGCCTGGCTCAGGAGAGCCCACTGTGTCAGCCCTTAACCCCAGTGTGCAGAAATTGTCAAAACGTGTTTTTCAGCAGAAATAAACACGTTTTGGTAACTTTGGTCACCCCCATGTAAGTTATAGGGCAGGAACAGCACACTTTTCAAAACGTGTTTTTCAGCACGAAATAAACGCTTTTTCTCAGCCCTTGGAATCGCAGTGAAACTGCCTGGCTCAGAAGAGCACACTGAGTCAGCCCTTAACCCCAGTGATCAGAATTTGTCAAAACGTGTTTTTCAGCTGAAATAAACAAGTTTTGGCAACTTTGGTCACCCCCATGTAAGTTATAGGGCAGGAACAGCACAGTTTTCAAAACGTGTTTTTCAGCCCGAAATAAACGCTTTTTCTCAGCACTTGGAATCGCAGTGTAACTGCCTGGCTCAGAAGAGCACACTGAGTCAGCCCTTAACCCCAGTGATCAGAAATTGTCAAAACGTGTTTTTCAGCAGAAATAAACACGTTTTGGCAACTTTGGTCACCCCTATGTAAGTTATAGGGCAGGAACAGCACAGTTTTCAAAACGTGTTTTTCAGCCCGAAATAAACGCTTTTTCTCAGCACTTGGAATCGCAGTGTAACTGCTTGGCTCAGAAGAGCACACTGAGACAGCCCTTAACCCCAGTGATCAGAAATTGTCAAACCGTGTTTTTCAGCAGAAATAAACACGTTTTGGCAACTTTGGTCACCCCCATGTAAGTTATAGGTCAGGAACAGCACAGTTTTCAAAACGTGTTTTTCAGCCCGAAATAAACGCTTTTTCTCAGCACTTGGAATCGCAGTGTAACTGCTTGGCTCAGAAGAGCACACTGAGTCAGCCCTTAACCCCAGTGATCAGAAATTGTCAAAACGTGTTTTTCAGCAGAAATAAACACGTTTTGGCAACTTTGGTCACCCCCATGTAAGTTATAGGGCAGGAACAGCACAGTTTTCAAAACGTGTTTTTCAGCCCGAAATAAACGCTTTTTCTCAGCACTTTGAATCGCAGTGTAACTGCCTGTTTCAGAAGAGCCCACTGAGTCAGCCCTTAACCCGAAAATGCAGATATTGTCAAAACGTGTTTTTCAGCAGAAATAAACACGTTTTGGCAACTTTGGTCACCCCCATGTAAGTTATAGGGCAGGAACAGCACAGTTTTCAAAACGTGTTTTTCAGCCCGAAATAAACGCTTTTTCTCAGCTCTTGGAATCGCAGTGTAACTGCCTGGCTCAGAAGAGCACACTTAGTCAGCCCTTAACCCCAGTGATCAGAAATTGTCAAAACGTGTTTTTCAGCAGAAATAAACACGTTTTGGCAACTTTGGTCACCCCCATGTAAGTTATAGGGCAGGAACAGCACAGTTTTCAAAACGTGTTTTTCAGCCCGAAATAAACGCTTTTTCTCAGCCCTTGGAATCGCAGTGTAACTGCCTGGCTCAGAAGAGTACACTGAGTCAGCCCTTAACACCAGTGTGCAGAAATTGTCAAATCGTGTTTTTCAGCAGAAATAAACAGGTTTTGGCAACTTTGGTCACCAACATGTAACTTATAGGGCAGGAACAGCACAGGTTTCAAAACGTTTTTTTCAGCCCGAAATAAACGCTTTTTCTCAGCACTTGGAATCGCAGTGTAACTGCTTGGCTCAGAAGAGCACACTGAGTCAGCCCTTCACCACAGTGATCAGAAATTGTCAAAACGTGTTTTTCAGCAGAAATAAACACGTTTTGGCAACTTTGGTCACCCCCATGTAAGTTATAGGGCAGGAACAGCACAGTTTTCAAAACGTGTTTTTCAGCCCGAAATAAACGCTTTTTCTCAGCACTTGGAATCGCAGTGTAACTGCTTGGCTCAGAAGAGCACACTGAGTCAGCCCTTAATCCCAGTGATCAGAAATTGTCAAAACATGTTTTTTAGCAGAAATAAACACGTTTTGGCAACTTTGGTCACCCCTATGTAAGTTATAGGGCAGGAACAGCACAGTTTTCAAAACGTGTTTTTCAGCCCGAAATAAACGCTTTTTCTCAGCACTTGGAATCGCAGTGTAACTGCCTGGCTCAGAAGAGTACACTGAGTCAGCCCTTAACCCCAGTGTGCAGAAATTGTCAAAACGTGTTTTTCAGCAGAAATAAACAGGTTTTGGCAACTTTGGTCACCAACATGTAACTTATAGGGCAGGAACAGCACAGGTTTCAAAACGTTTTTTTCAGCCCGAAATAAACGCTTTTTCTCAGCACTTGGAATCGCAGTGTAACTGCTTGGCTCAGAAGAGCACACTGAGTCAGCCCTTCACCACAGTGATCAGAAATTGTCAAAACGTGTTTTTCAGCAGAAATAAACACGTTTTCGCAACTTTGGTCACCCCCATGTAAGTTATAGGGCAGGAACAGCACAGTTTTCAAAACGTGTTTTTCAGCCCGAAATAAACGCTTTTTCTCAGCACTTGGAATCGCAGTGTAACTGCTTGGCTCAGAAGAGCACACTGAGTCAGCCCTTAACCCCAGTGATCAGAAATTGTCAAAACATGTTTTTCAGCAGAAATAAACACGTTTTGGCAACTTTGGTCACCCCCATGTAAGTTATAGGGCAGGAACAGCACACTTTTCAAAACGTGTTTTTCAGCCCGAAATAAACGCTTTTTCTCAGCCCTTGGAATCGCAGTGTAACTGCCTGGCTCAGAAGAGCACACTGTGTCAGCCCTTAACCCCAGTGATCAGAAATTGTCAAAACGTGTTTTTCAGCAGAAATAAACACGTTTTGGCAACTTTGGTCACCCCCATGTAAGTTATAGGTCAGGAACAGCACAGTTTTCAAAACGTGTTTTTCAGCCCGAAATAAACGCTTTTTCTCAGCACTTGGAATCGCAGTGTAACTGCTTGGCTCAGAAGAGCACACTGAGTCAGCCCTTAACCCCAGTGATCAGAAATTGTCAAAACGTGTTTTCAGCAGAAATAAACACGTTTTGGCAACTTTGGTCACCCCCATGTAAGTTATAGGGCAGGAACAGCACAGTTTTCAAAACGTGTTTTTCAGCCCGAAATAAACGCTTTTTCTCAGCACTTTGAATCGCAGTGTAACTGCCTGTTTCAGAAGAGCCCACTGAGTCAGCCCTTAACCCGAAAATGCAGATATTGTCAAAACGTGTTTTTCAGCAGAAATAAACACGTTTTGGCAACTTTGGTCACCCCCATGTAAGTTATAGGGCAGGAACAGCACACTTTTCAAAACGTGTTTTTCAGCCCGAAATAAACGCTTTTTCTCAGCTCTTGGAATCGCAGTGTAACTGCCTGGCTCAGAAGAGCACACTTAGTCAGCCCTTAACCCCAGTGATCAGAAATTGTCAAAACGTGTTTTTCAGCAGAAATAAACACGTTTTGGCAACTTTGGTCACCCCCATGTAAGTTATAGGGCAGGAACAGCACAGTTTTCAAAACGTGTTTTTCAGCCCGAAATAAACGCTTTTTCTCAGCCCTTGGAATCGCAGTGTAACTGCCTGGCTCAGAAGAGTACACTGAGTCAGCCCTTAACACCAGTGTGTAGAAATTGTCAAATCGTGTTTTTCAGCAGAAATAAACAGGTTTTGGCAACTTTGGTCACCAACATGTAACTTATAGGGCAGGAACAGCACAGGTTTCAAAACGTTTTTTTCAGCCCGAAATAAACGCTTTTTCTCAGCACTTGGAATAGCAGTGTAACTGCTTGGCTCAGAAGAGCACACTGAGTCAGCCCTTCACCACAGTGATCAGAAATTGTCAAAACGTGTTTTTCAGCAGAAATAAACACGTTTTGGCAACTTTGGTCACCCCCATGTAAGTTATAGGGCAGGAACAGCACAGTTTTCAAAACGTGTTTTTCAGCCCGAAATAAACGCTTTTTCTCAGCACTTGGAATCGCAGTGTAACTGCTTGGCTCAGAAGAGCACACTGAGTCAGCCCTTAACCCCAGTGATCAGAAATTGTCAAAACATGTTTTTTAGCAGAAATAAACACGTTTTGGCAACTTTGGTCACCCCTATGTAAGTTATAGGGCAGGAACAGCACAGTTTTCAAAACGTGTTTTTCAGCCCGAAATAAACGCTTTTTCTCAGCACTTGGAATCGCAGTGTAACTGCCTGGCTCAGAAGAGTACACTGAGTCAGCCCTTAACCCCAGTGTGCAGAAATTGTCAAAACGTGTTTTTCAGCAGAAATAAACAGGTTTTGGCAACTTTGGTCACCAACATGTAACTTATAGGGCAGGAACAGCACAGGTTTCAAAACGTTTTTTTCAGCCCGAAATAAACGCTTTTTCTCAGCACTTGGAATCGCAGTGTAACTGCTTGGCTCAGAAGAGCACACTGAGTCAGCCCTTCACCACAGTGATCAGAAATTGTCAAAACGTGTTTTTCAGCAGAAATAAACACGTTTTCGCAACTTTGGTCACCCCCATGTAAGTTATAGGGCAGGAACAGCACACTTTTCAAAACGTGTTTTTCAGCCCGAAATAAACGCTTTTTCTCAGCACTTGGAATCGCAGTGTAACTGCCTGGCTCAGAAGAGCACACTGTGTCAGCCCTTAACCCCAGTGATCAGAAATTGTCAAAACGTGTTTTTCAGCAGAAATAAACACGTTTTGGCAACTTTGGTCACCCCCATGTAAGTTATAGGTCAGGAACAGCACAGTTTTCAAAACGTGTTTTTCAGCCCGAAATAAACGCTTTTTCTCAGCACTTGGAATCGCAGTGTAACTGCTTGGCTCAGAAGAGCACACTGAGTCAACCCTTCACCGCAGTGATCAGAAATTGTCAAAACGTGTTTTTCAGCAGAAATAAACACGTTTTGGCATCTTTGGTCACCCCCATGTAAGTTATAGGGCAGGAACAGCACAGTTTTCAAAACGTGTTTTTCAGCCCGAAATAAACGCATTTTCTCAGCCCTTAGAATCGCAGTGTAACTACCTGGCTCAGAAGAGCACACTGAGTCAGCCCTTAACCCCAGTGTGCAGAAATTATCAAAACGTGTTTTTCAGCAGAAATAAACACGTTTTGGCAACTTTGGTCACCCCCATGTAAGTTATAGGGCAGGAACAGCACAGTTTTCAAAACGTGTTTTTCAGCCCGAAATAAACGCATTTTCTCAGCCCTTAGAATCGCAGTGTAACTGCTTGGCTCAGAAGAGCACACTGAGTCAACCCTTCACCACAGTGATCAGAAATTGTCAAAACATGTTTTTCAGCAGAAATAAACACGTTTTGGCAACTTTGGTCACCCCCATGTAAGTTATAGGGCAGGAACAGCACAGTTTTCAAAACGTGTTTTTCAGCCCGAAATAAACGCTTTTTCTCAGCACTTGGAATCGCAGTGTAACTGCTTGTCTCAGAAGAGCACACTGAGTCAGCCCTTCACCCCAGTGATCAGAAATTGTCAAAACGTGTTTTTCAGCAGAAATAAACACGTTTTGGCAACTTTGGTCACCCCCATGTAAGTTATAGGGCAGGAACAGCACACTTTTCAAAACGTGTTTTTCAGTCCGAAATAAACGCGTTTTCTCAGCCCTTGGAATAGCAGTGTAACTGCCTGTTTCAGAAGAGCCCACTAAGTCAGCCCTTAACCCGAAAATGCAGATATTGTCAAAACGTGTTTTTCAGCAGAAATAAACACGTTTTGGCAACTTTGGTCACCCCCATGTAAGTTATAGGGCAGGAACAGCACAGTTTTCAAAACGTGTTTTTCAGCCCGAAATAAACGCTTTTTCTCAGCCCTTGGAATCGCAGTGTAACTGCCTGGCTCAGGAGAGCCCACTGTGTCAGCCCTTAACCCCAGTGTGCAGAAATTGTCAAAACGTGTTTTTCAGCAGAAATAAACACGTTTTGGTAACTTTGGTCACCCCCATGTAAGTTATAGGGCAGGAACAGCACACTTTTCAAAACGTGTTTTTCAGCACGAAATAAACGCTTTTTCTCAGCCCTTGGAATCGCAGTGAAACTGCCTGGCTCAGAAGAGCACACTGAGTCAGCCCTTAACCCCAGTGATCAGAATTTGTCAAAACGTGTTTTTCAGCTGAAATAAACAAGTTTTGGCAACTTTGGTCACCCCCATGTAAGTTATAGGGCAGGAACAGCACAGTTTTCAAAACGTGTTTTTCAGCCCGAAATAAACGCTTTTTCTCAGCACTTGGAATCGCAGTGTAACTGCCTGGCTCAGAAGAGCACACTGAGTCAGCCCTTAACCCCAGTGATCAGAAATTGTCAAAACGTGTTTTTCAGCAGAAATAAACACGTTTTGGCAACTTTGGTCACCCCCATGTAAGTTATAGGGCAGGAACAGCACAGTTTTCAAAACGTGTTTCTCAGCCCGAAATAAACGCATTTTCTCAGCCCTTAGAATCGCATTGTAACTGCCTGGCTCAGAAGAGTACACTGAGTCAGCCCTTAACCCCAGTGTGCAGAAATTGTCAAATCGTGTTTTTCAGCAGAAATAAACAGGTTTTGGCAACTTTGGTCACCAACATGTAACTTATAGGGCAGGAACAGCACAGGTTTCATAACGTGTTTTTCAGCCCGAAATAAACGCTTTTTCTCAGCACTTGGAATCGCAGTGTAACTGCTTGGCTCAGAAGAGCACACTGAGTCAGCCCTTCACCACAGTGATCAGAAATTGTCAAAACATGTTTTTCAGCAGAAATAAACACGTTTTGGCAACTTTGGTCACCCCTATGTAAGTTATAGGGCAGGAACAGCACAGTTTTCAAAACGTGTTTTTCAGCCCGAAATAAACGCTTTTTCTCAGCACTTGGAATCGCAGTGTAACTGCTTGGCTCAGAAGAGCACACTGAGACAGCCCTTAACCCCAGTGATCAGAAATTGTCAAACCGTGTTTTTCAGCAGAAATAAACACGTTTTGGCAACTTTGGTCACCCCCATGTAAGTTATAGGTCAGGAACAGCACAGTTTTCAAAACGTGTTTTTCAGCCCGAAATAAACGCTTTTTCTCAGCACTTGGAATCGCAGTGTAACTGCTTGGCTCAGAAGAGCACACTGAGTCAGCCCTTAACCCCAGTGATCAGAAATTGTCAAAACGTGTTTTTCAGCAGAAATAAACACGTTTTGGCAACTTTGGTCACCCCCATGTAAGTTATAGGGCAGGAACAGCACAGTTTTCAAAACGTGTTTTTCAGCCCGAAATAAACGCTTTTTCTCAGCACTTTGAATCGCAGTGTAACTGCCTGTTTCAGAAGAGCCCACTGAGTCAGCCCTTAACCCGAAAATGCAGATATTGTCAAAACGTGTTTTTCAGCAGAAATAAACACGTTTTGGCAACTTTGGTCACCCCCATGTAAGTTATAGGGCAGGAACAGCACAGTTTTCAAAACGTGTTTTTCAGCCCGAAATAAACGCTTTTTCTCAGCTCTTGGAATCGCAGTGTAACTGCCTGGCTCAGAAGAGCACACTTAGTCAGCCCTTAACCCCAGTGATCAGAAATTGTCAAAACGTGTTTTTCAGCAGAAATAAACACGTTTTGGCAACTTTGGTCACCCCCATGTAAGTTATAGGGCAGGAACAGCACAGTTTTCAAAACGTGTTTTTCAGCCCGAAATAAACGCTTTTTCTCAGCCCTTGGAATCGCAGTGTAACTGCCTGGCTCAGAAGAGTACACTGAGTCAGCCCTTAACACCAGTGTGCAGAAATTGTCAAATCGTGTTTTTCAGCAGAAATAAACAGGTTTTGGCAACTTTGGTCACCAACATGTAACTTATAGGGCAGGAACAGCACAGGTTTCAAAACGTTTTTTTCAGCCCGAAATAAACGCTTTTTCTCAGCACTTGGAATCGCAGTGTAACTGCTTGGCTCAGAAGAGCACACTGAGTCAGCCCTTCACCACAGTGATCAGAAATTGTCAAAACGTGTTTTTCAGCAGAAATAAACACGTTTTGGCAACTTTGGTCACCCCCATGTAAGTTATAGGGCAGGAACAGCACAGTTTTCAAAACGTGTTTTTCAGCCCGAAATAAACGCTTTTTCTCAGCACTTGGAATCGCAGTGTAACTGCTTGGCTCAGAAGAGCACACTGAGTCAGCCCTTAATCCCAGTGATCAGAAATTGTCAAAACATGTTTTTTAGCAGAAATAAACACGTTTTGGCAACTTTGGTCACCCCCATGTAAGTTATAGGGCAGGAACAGCACAGTTTTCAAAACGTGTTTTTCAGCCCGAAATAAACGCTTTTTCTCAGCCCTTGGAATCGCAGTGTAACTGCCTGGCTCAGAAGAGTACACTGAGTCAGCCCTTAACACCAGTGTGTAGAAATTGTCAAATCGTGTTTTTCAGCAGAAATAAACAGGTTTTGGCAACTTTGGTCACCAACATGTAACTTATAGGGCAGGAACAGCACAGGTTTCAAAACGTTTTTTTCAGCCCGAAATAAACGCTTTTTCTCAGCACTTGGAATCGCAGTGTAACTGCTTGGCTCAGAAGAGCACACTGAGTCAGCCCTTCACCACAGTGATCAGAAATTGTCAAAACGTGTTTTTCAGCAGAAATAAACACGTTTTGGCAACTTTGGTCACCCCCATGTAAGTTATAGGGCAGGAACAGCACAGTTTTCAAAACGTGTTTTTCAGCCCGAAATAAACGCTTTTTCTCAGCACTTGGAATCGCAGTGTAACTGCTTGGCTCAGAAGAGCACACTGAGTCAGCCCTTAACCCCAGTGATCAGAAATTGTCAAAACATGTTTTTTAGCAGAAATAAACACGTTTTGGCAACTTTGGTCACCCCTATGTAAGTTATAGGGCAGGAACAGCACAGTTTTCAAAACGTGTTTTTCAGCCCGAAATAAACGCTTTTTCTCAGCACTTGGAATCGCAGTGTAACTGCCTGGCTCAGAAGAGTACACTGAGTCAGCCCTTAACCCCAGTGTGCAGAAATTGTCAAAACGTGTTTTTCAGCAGAAATAAACAGGTTTTGGCAACTTTGGTCACCAACATGTAACTTATAGGGCAGGAACAGCACAGGTTTCAAAACGTTTTTTTCAGCCCGAAATAAACGCTTTTTCTCAGCACTTGGAATCGCAGTGTAACTGCTTGGCTCAGAAGAGCACACTGAGTCAGCCCTTCACCACAGTGATCAGAAATTGTCAAAACGTGTTTTTCAGCAGAAATAAACACGTTTTCGCAACTTTGGTCACCCCCATGTAAGTTATAGGGCAGGAACAGCACACTTTTCAAAACGTGTTTTTCAGCCCGAAATAAACGCTTTTTCTCAGCACTTGGAATCGCAGTGTAACTGCCTGGCTCAGAAGAGCACACTGTGTCAGCCCTTAACCCCAGTGATCAGAAATTGTCAAAACGTGTTTTTCAGCAGAAATAAACACGTTTTGGCAACTTTGGTCACCCCCATGTAAGTTATAGGTCAGGAACAGCACAGTTTTCAAAACGTGTTTTTCAGCCCGAAATAAACGCTTTTTCTCAGCACTTGGAATCGCAGTGTAACTGCTTGGCTCAGAAGAGCACACTGAGTCAGCCATTCACCCCAGTGATCAGAAATTGTCAAAACGTGTTTTTCAGCAGAAATAAACACGTTTTGGCAACTTTGGTCACCCCCATGTAAGTTATAGGGCAGGAACAGCACAGTTTTCAAAACGTGTTTTTCAGCCCGAAATAAACGCTTTTTCTCAGCACTTGGAATCGCAGTGTAACTGCTTGGCTCAGAAGAGCACACTGAGTCAGCCCTTCACCCCAGTGATCAGAAATTGTCAAAACGTGTTTTTCAGCAGAAATAAACACGTTTTGGCAACTTTGGTCACCCCCATGTAAGTTATAGGTCAGGAACAGCACAGTTTTCAAAACGTGTTTTTCAGCCCGAAATAAACGCTTTTTCTCAGCCCTTGGAATCGCAGTGTAACTGCCTGGCTCAGAAGAGCACACTGAGTCAGCCCTTTACCGCAGTGATCAGAAATTGTCAAAACGTGTTTTTCAGCAGAAATAAACACGTTTTGGCAACTTTGGTCACCCCCATGTAAGATAGGTCAGGAACTGCACAGTTTTCAAAACGTGTTTTTCAGCCCGAAATAAACGCTTTTTCTCAGCACTTGGAATCGCAGTGTAACTGCTTGGCTCAGAAGAGCACACTGAGTCAACCCTTCACCACAGTGATCAGAAATTGTCAAAACATGTTTTTCAGCAGAAATAAACACGTTTTGGCAACTTTGGTCACCCCCATGTAAGTTATAGGGCAGGAACAGCACAGTTTTCAAAACGTGTTTTTCAGCCCGAAATAAACGCTTTTTCTCAGCTCTTGGAAACGCAGTTTAACTGCCTGGCTCAGAAGAGCACACTGAGTCAGCCCTTAACCCCAGTGATCAGAAATTGTCAAAACGTGTTTTTCAGCAGAAATAAACACGTTTTGGCAACTTTGGTCACCCCCATGTAAGTTATAGGGCAGGAAAAGCACAGTTTTCAAAACGTGTTTTTCAGCCTGAAATAAACGCTTTTTCTCAACACTTGGAATCGCAGTGTAACTGCCTGGCTGAGAAGAGCACACTGAGTCAGCCCTTAACCCCAATGATCAGAAATTGTCAAAACGTGTTTTTCAACAGAAATAAACACGTTTTGGCAACTTTGGTCACCCCCATGTAAGTTATAGGGCAGGAACAGCACAGTTTTCAAAACGTGTTTTTCAGCCCGAAATAAACGCTTTTTCTCAGCCCTTGGAATCGCAGTGTAACTGCCTGGCTCAGAAGAGCACACTGAGTCAGCCCTTAACCCCAGTGATCAGAAATTGTCAAAACGTGTTTTTCAGCAGAAATAAACACGTTTTGGCAACTTTGGTCACCCCCATGTAAGTTATAGGGCAGGAACAGCACAGTTTTCAAAACGTGTTTCTCAGCCCGAAATAAACGCATTTTCTCAGCCCTTTCGAATCGCATTGTAACTGCCTGGCTCAGAAGAGTACACTGAGTCAGCCCTTAACCCCAGTGATCAGAAATTGTCAAAACGTGTTTTTCAGCAGAAATAAACACGTTTTGGCAACTTTGGTCACCCCCATGTAAGTTATAGGGCAGGAACAGCACAGTTTTCAAAACGTGTTTTTCAGCCCGAAATAAACGCTTTTTCTCAGCACTTTGAATCGCAGTGTAACTGCCTGTTTCAGAAGAGCCCACTGAGTCAGCCCTTAACCCGAAAATGCAGATATTGTCAAAACGTGTTTTTCAGCAGAAATAAACACGTTTTGGCAACTTTGGTCACCCCCATGTAAGTTATAGGGCAGGAACAGCACAGTTTTCAAAACGTGTTTTTCAGCCCGAAATAAACGCTTTTTCTCAGCTCTTGGAATCGCAGTGTAACTGCCTGGCTCAGAAGAGCACACTTAGTCAGCCCTTAACCCCAGTGATCAGAAATTGTCAAAACGTGTTTTTCAGCAGAAATAAACACGTTTTGGCAACTTTGGTCACCCCCATGTAAGTTATAGGGCAGGAACAGCACAGTTTTCAAAACGTGTTTTTCAGCCCGAAATAAACGCTTTTTCTCAGCCCTTGGAATCGCAGTGTAACTGCCTGGCTCAGAAGAGTACACTGAGTCAGCCCTTAACACCAGTGTGCAGAAATTGTCAAATCGTGTTTTTCAGCAGAAATAAACAGGTTTTGGCAACTTTGGTCACCAACATGTAACTTATAGGGCAGGAACAGCACAGGTTTCAAAACGTTTTTTTCAGCCCGAAATAAACGCTTTTTCTCAGCACTTGGAATCGCAGTGTAACTGCTTGGCTCAGAAGAGCACACTGAGTCAGCCCTTCACCACAGTGATCAGAAATTGTCAAAACGTGTTTTTCAGCAGAAATAAACACGTTTTGGCAACTTTGGTCACCCCCATGTAAGTTATAGGGCAGGAACAGCACAGTTTTCAAAACGTGTTTTTCAGCCCGAAATAAACGCTTTTTCTCAGCACTTGGAATCGCAGTGTAACTGCTTGGCTCAGAAGAGCACACTGAGTCAGCCCTTAATCCCAGTGATCAGAAATTGTCAAAACATGTTTTTTAGCAGAAATAAACACGTTTTGGCAACTTTGGTCACCCCCATGTAAGTTATAGGGCAGGAACAGCACAGTTTTCAAAACGTGTTTTTCAGCCCGAAATAAACGCTTTTTCTCAGCCCTTGGAATCGCAGTGTAACTGCCTGGCTCAGAAGAGTACACTGAGTCAGCCCTTAACACCAGTGTGTAGAAATTGTCAAATCGTGTTTTTCAGCAGAAATAAACAGGTTTTGGCAACTTTGGTCACCAACATGTAACTTATAGGGCAGGAACAGCACAGGTTTCAAAACGTTTTTTTCAGCCCGAAATAAACGCTTTTTCTCAGCACTTGGAATCGCAGTGTAACTGCTTGGCTCAGAAGAGCACACTGAGTCAGCCCTTCACCACAGTGATCAGAAATTGTCAAAACGTGTTTTTCAGCAGAAATAAACACGTTTTGGCAACTTTGGTCACCCCCATGTAAGTTATAGGGCAGGAACAGCACAGTTTTCAAAACGTGTTTTTCAGCCCGAAATAAACGCTTTTTCTCAGCACTTGGAATCGCAGTGTAACTGCTTGGCTCAGAAGAGCACACTGAGTCAGCCCTTAACCCCAGTGATCAGAAATTGTCAAAACATGTTTTTTAGCAGAAATAAACACGTTTTGGCAACTTTGGTCACCCCTATGTAAGTTATAGGGCAGGAACAGCACAGTTTTCAAAACGTGTTTTTCAGCCCGAAATAAACGCTTTTTCTCAGCACTTGGAATCGCAGTGTAACTGCCTGGCTCAGAAGAGTACACTGAGTCAGCCCTTAACCCCAGTGTGCAGAAATTGTCAAAACGTGTTTTTCAGCAGAAATAAACAGGTTTTGGCAACTTTGGTCACCAACATGTAACTTATAGGGCAGGAACAGCACAGGTTTCAAAACGTTTTTTTCAGCCCGAAATAAACGCTTTTTCTCAGCACTTGGAATCGCAGTGTAACTGCTTGGCTCAGAAGAGCACACTGAGTCAGCCCTTCACCACAGTGATCAGAAATTGTCAAAACGTGTTTTTCAGCAGAAATAAACACGTTTTCGCAACTTTGGTCACCCCCATGTAAGTTATAGGGCAGGAACAGCACACTTTTCAAAACGTGTTTTTCAGCCCGAAATAAACGCTTTTTCTCAGCACTTGGAATCGCAGTGTAACTGCCTGGCTCAGAAGAGCACACTGTGTCAGCCCTTAACCCCAGTGATCAGAAATTGTCAAAACGTGTTTTTCAGCAGAAATAAACACGTTTTGGCAACTTTGGTCACCCCCATGTAAGTTATAGGTCAGGAACAGCACAGTTTTCAAAACGTGTTTTTCAGCCCGAAATAAACGCTTTTTCTCAGCACTTGGAATCGCAGTGTAACTGCTTGGCTCAGAAGAGCACACTGAGTCAGCCATTCACCCCAGTGATCAGAAATTGTCAAAACGTGTTTTTCAGCAGAAATAAACACGTTTTGGCAACTTTGGTCACCCCCATGTAAGTTATAGGGCAGGAACAGCACAGTTTTCAAAACGTGTTTTTCAGCCCGAAATAAACGCTTTTTCTCAGCACTTGGAATCGCAGTGTAACTGCTTGGCTCAGAAGAGCACACTGAGTCAGCCCTTCACCCCAGTGATCAGAAATTGTCAAAACGTGTTTTTCAGCAGAAATAAACACGTTTTGGCAACTTTGGTCACCCCCATGTAAGTTATAGGTCAGGAACAGCACAGTTTTCAAAACGTGTTTTTCAGCCCGAAATAAACGCTTTTTCTCAGCCCTTGGAATCGCAGTGTAACTGCCTGGCTCAGAAGAGCACACTGAGTCAGCCCTTTACCGCAGTGATCAGAAATTGTCAAAACGTGTTTTTCAGCAGAAATAAACACGTTTTGGCAACTTTGGTCACCCCCATGTAAGATAGGTCAGGAACTGCACAGTTTTCAAAACGTGTTTTTCAGCCCGAAATAAACGCTTTTTCTCAGCACTTGGAATCGCAGTGTAACTGCTTGGCTCAGAAGAGCACACTGAGTCAACCCTTCACCACAGTGATCAGAAATTGTCAAAACATGTTTTTCAGCAGAAATAAACACGTTTTGGCAACTTTGGTCACCCCCATGTAAGTTATAGGGCAGGAACAGCACAGTTTTCAAAACGTGTTTTTCAGCCCGAAATAAACGCTTTTTCTCAGCTCTTGGAAACGCAGTTTAACTGCCTGGCTCAGAAGAGCACACTGAGTCAGCCCTTAACCCCAGTGATCAGAAATTGTCAAAACGTGTTTTTCAGCAGAAATAAACACGTTTTGGCAACTTTGGTCACCCCCATGTAAGTTATAGGGCAGGAAAAGCACAGTTTTCAAAACGTGTTTTTCAGCCTGAAATAAACGCTTTTTCTCAACACTTGGAATCGCAGTGTAACTGCCTGGCTGAGAAGAGCACACTGAGTCAGCCCTTAACCCCAATGATCAGAAATTGTCAAAACGTGTTTTTCAACAGAAATAAACACGTTTTGGCAACTTTGGTCACCCCCATGTAAGTTATAGGGCAGGAACAGCACAGTTTTCAAAACGTGTTTTTCAGCCCGAAATAAACGCTTTTTCTCAGCCCTTGGAATCGCAGTGTAACTGCCTGGCTCAGAAGAGCACACTGAGTCAGCCCTTAACCCCAGTGATCAGAAATTGTCAAAACGTGTTTTTCAGCAGAAATAAACACGTTTTGGCAACTTTGGTCACCCCCATGTAAGTTATAGGGCAGGAACAGCACAGTTTTCAAAACGTGTTTCTCAGCCCGAAATAAACGCATTTTCTCAGCCCTTTCGAATCGCATTGTAACTGCCTGGCTCAGAAGAGTACACTGAGTCAGCCCCTAACCCCAGTGTGCAGAAATTGTCAAATCGTGTTTTTCAGCAGAAATAAACAGGTTTTGGCAACTTTGGTCACCAACATGTAACTTATAGGGCAGGAACAGCACAGGTTTCATAACGTGTTTTTCAGCCCGAAATAAACGCTTTTTCTCAGCGCTTGGAATCGCAGTGTAACTGCTTGGCTCAGAAGAGCACACTGAGTCAGCCCTTCACCACAGTGATCAGAAATTGTCAAAACATGTTTTTCAGCAGAAATAAACACGTTTTGGCAACTTTGGTCACCCCTATGTAAGTTATAGGGCAGGAACAGCACAGTTTTCAAAACGTGTTTTTCAGCCCGAAATAAACGCTTTTTCTCAGCACTTGGAATCGCAGTGTAACTGCTTGGCTCAGAAGAGCACACTGAGACAGCCCTTAACCCCAGTGATCAGAAATTGTCAAAACGTGTTTTTCAGCAGAAATAAACACGTTTTGGCAACTTTGGTCACCCCCATGTAAGTTATAGGCAGGAAAAGCACACTTTTCAAAACGTGTTTTTCAGTCCGAAATAAACGCGTTTTCTCAGCCCTTGGAATAGCAGTGTTACTGCCTGTTTCAGAAGAGCCCACTAAGTCAGCCCTTAACCCGAAAATGCAGATATTGTCAAAACGTGTTTTTCAGCAGAAATAAACACGTTTTGGCAACTTTGGTCACCCCCATATAAGTTATAGGGCAGGAACAGCACAGTTTTCAAAACGTGTTTCTCAGCCCGAAATAAACGCATTTTCTCAGCCCTTAGAATCGCATTGTACCTGCCTGCCTCAGAAGAGTACACTAAGTCAGCCCTTAACCCCAGTGTGCAGAAATTGTCAAATCGTGTTTTTCAGCAGAAATAAACAGGTTTTGGCAACTTTGGTCACCAACATGTAACTTATAGGGCAGGAACAGCACAGGTTTCATAACGTGTTTTTCAGCCCGAAATAAACGCTTTTTCTCAGCACTTGGAATCGCAGTGTAACTGCTTGGCTCAGAAGAGCACACTGAGTCAGCCCTTCACCACAGTGATCAGAAATTGTCAAAACATGTTTTTCAGCAGAAATAAACACGTTTTGGCAACTTTGGTCACCCCTATGTAAGTTATAGGGCAGGAACAGCACAGTTTTCAAAACGTGTTTTTCAGCCCGAAATAAACGCTTTTTCTCAGCACTTGGAATCGCAGTGTAACTGCTTGGCTCAGAAGAGCACATGAGACAGCCCTTAACCCCAGTGATCAGAAATTGTCAAAACGTGTTTTTCAGCAGAAATAAACACGTTTTGGCAACTTTGGTCACCCCCATGTAAGTTATAGGTGAGGAACAGCACAGTTTTCAAAACGTGTTTTTCAGCCCGAAATAAACTCTTTTTCTCAGCACTTGGAATCGCAGTGTAACTGCTTGGCTCAGAAGAGCACACTGAGTCAGCCCTTAACCCCAGTGATCAGAAATTGTCAAAACGTGTTTTTCAGCAGAAATAAACACGTTTTGGCAACTTTGGTCACCCCCATGTAAGTTATAGGGCAGGAACAGCACAGTATTCAAAACGTGTTTTTCAGCCCGAAATAAACGCTTTTTCTCAGCACTTTGAATCGCAGTGTAACTGCCTGTTTCAGAAGAGCCCACTGAGTCAGCCCTTAACCCGAAAATGCAGATATTGTCAAAACGTGTTTTTCAGCAGAAATAAACACGTTTTGGCAACTTTGGTCACCCCCATGTAAGTTATAGGGCAGGAACAGCACAGTTTTCAAAGCGTGTTTTTCAGCCCGAAATAAACGCTTTTTCTCAGCCCTTGGAATCGCAGTGTAACTGCATGGCTCAGAAGAGCACACTGAGTCAGCCCTT
This sequence comes from Atractosteus spatula, assembly GCF_055471065.1. Classification (NCBI taxonomy): domain Eukaryota; kingdom Metazoa; phylum Chordata; class Actinopteri; order Semionotiformes; family Lepisosteidae; genus Atractosteus; species Atractosteus spatula. Next base: position 11,086,947 of record NC_142728.1, on the reverse strand, counting down.
TACCCCAGTGATCAGAAATTGTCAAAACGTGTTTTTCAGCAGAAATAAATACGTTTTGGCAACTTTGGTCACCCCCATGTAAGTTATAGGGCAGGAACAACACAGTTTTCAAAGCGTGTTTTTCAGCCCGAAATAAACGCTTTTTCTCAGCTCTTGGAATCGCAGTGTAACTGCCTGGCTCAGAAGAGCACACTGAGTCAGCCCCTAACCCCAGTGTGCAGAAATTGTCAAAACGTGTTTTTCAGCAGAAATAAACACGTTTTGGCAGCTTTGGTCACCAACATGTAACTTATAGGGCAGGAACAGCACAGGTTTCAAAACGTGTTTTTCAGCCCGAAATAAACGCGTTTTCTCAGCCCTTAGAATCGCAGTGTAACTACCTGGCTCAGAAGAGCACACTGAGTCAGCCCTTAACCCCAGTGTGCAGAAATTGTCAAAACGTGTTTTTCAGCAGAAATAAACACGTTTTGGCAACTTTGGTCACCCCCATGTAAGTTATAGGGCCGGAACAGCACAGTTTTCAAAACGTGTTTTTCAGCCCGAAATAAACGCTTTTTCTCAGCACTTGGAATCGCAGTGTAACTGCTTGGCTCAGAAGAGCACACTGAGTCAGCCCTTAACCCCAGTGATCAGAAATTGTCAAAACATGTTTTTCAGCAGAAATAAACACGTTTTGGCAACTTTGGTCACCCCCATGTAAGTTATAGGGCAGGAATAGCATAGTTTTCAAAACGTGTTTTTCAGCCCGAAATAAACGCTTTTTTTCAGCACTTGGAATCGCAGTGTAACTGCTTGGCTCAGAAGAGCACACTGAGTCAGCCCTTAACCCCAGTGATCAGAAATTGTCAAAACATGTTTTTCAGCAGAAATAAACACGTTTTGGCAACTTTGGTCACCCCCATGTAAGTTATTGGGCAGGAACAGCACAGTTTTCAAAACGTGTTTTTCAGCCCGAAATAAACGCATTTTCTCAGCCCTTAGAATCGCAGTGTAACTGCCTGGCTCAGAAGAGCACACTGAGTCAGCCCTTTACCCCAGTGATCAGAAATTGTCAAAACGTGTTTTTCAGCAGAAATAAACACGTTTTGGCAACTTTGGTCACCCCCATGTAAGTTATAGGGCAGGAACAGCACAGTTTTCAAAACGTGTTATTCAGCCCGAAATAAACGCTTTTTCTCAGCCCTTGGAATCGCAGTGTAACTGCATGGCTCAGAAGAGCACACTGAGTCAGCCCTTTACCCCAGTGATCAGAAATTGTCAAAACGTGTTTTTCAGCAGAAATAAATACGTTTTGGCAACTTTGGTCACCCCCATGTAAGTTATAGGGCAGGAACAACACAGTTTTCAAAGCATGTTTTTCAGCCCGAAATAAACGCTTTTTCTCAGCTCTTGGAATCGCAGTGTAACTGCCTGGCTCAGAAGAGCACACTGAGTCAGCCCTTAACCCCAGTGATCAGAAATTGTCAAAACATGTTTTTCAGCAGAAATAAACACGTTTTGGCAACTTTGGTCACCCCCATGTAAGTTATAGGGCAGGAACAGCACAGTTTTCAAAACGTGTTTTTCAGCCCGAAATAAACGCTTTTTCTCAGCACTTGGAATGGCAGTGTAACTGCTTGGCTCAGAAGAGCACACTGAGTCAGCCCTTTACCCCAGTGATCAGAAATTGTCAAAACGTGTTTTTCAGCAGAAATAAACACGTTTTGGCAACTTTGGTCACCCCCATGTAAGTTATAGGGCAGGAACAGCACAGTTTTCAAAACGTGTTTTTCAGCCCGAAATAAACGCTTTTTCTCAGCCCTTGGAATCGCAGTGTAACTGCATGGCTCAGAAGAGCACACTGAGTCAGCCCTTTACCCCAGTGATCAGAAATTGTCAAAACGTGTTTTTCAGCAGAAATAAATACGTTTTGGCAACTTTGGTCACCCCCATGTAAGTTATAGGGCAGGAACAACACAGTTTTCAAAGCGTGTTTTTCAGCCCGAAATAAACGCTTTTTCTCAGCTCTTGGAATCGCAGTGTAACTGCCTGGCTCAGAAGAGCACACTGAGTCAGCCCTTCACCCCAGTGATCAGAAATTGTCAAAACGTGTTTTTCAGCAGAAATAAACACGTTTTGGCAACTTTGGTCACCAACATGTAACTTATAGGGCAGGAACAGCACAGTTTTCAAAACGTGTTTTTCTGCCCGAAATAAACGCTTTTTCTCAGCACTTGGAATCGCAGTGTAACTGCCTGGCTCAGAAGAGCACACTGAGTCAGCCCTTAACCCCAGTGTGCAGAAATTGTCAAAACTTGTTTTTCAGCAGAAATAAACACGTTTTGGCAACATTGGTCACCCCCATGTAAGTTATAGGGCAGGAACAGAACAGTTTTCAAAACGTGTTTTTCAGCCCGAAATAAACGCTTTTTTTCAGCACTTGGAATCGCAGTGTAACTGCTTGGCTCAGAAGAGCACACTGAGTCAGCCCTTCACCCCAGTGATCAGAAATTGCCAAAACATGTTTTTCAGCAGAAATAAACACGTTTTGGCAACTTTGGTCACCCCCATGTAAGTTATAGGGCAGGAACAGCACTGTTTTCAAAACGTGTTTTTCAGCCCGAAATAAACGCTTTTTCTCAGCGCTTGGAATCGCAGTGTAACTGCATGGCTCAGAAGAGCACACTGAGTCAGCCCTTTACCCCAGTGATCAGAAATTGTCAAAACGTGTTTTTCAGCAGAAATAAATACGTTTTGGCAACTTTGGTCACCCCCATGTAAGTTATAGGGCAGGAACAGCACAGTTTTCAAAACGTGTTTTTCAGCCCGAAATAAACGCTTTTTCTCAGCACTTGGAATCGCAGTGTATCTGCCTGGCTCAGAAGAGCACACTGAGTCAGCCCTTAACCCCAGTGTGTAGAAATTGTCAAAACGTGTTTTTCAGCAGAAATAAACAGGTTTTGGCAACTTTGGTCACCAACATGTAAGTTATAGGGCAGGAACAGCACAGGTTTCAAAACGTGTTTTTCAGCCCGAAATAAACGCGTTTTCTCAGCCCTTAGAATCGCAGTGTAACTACCTGGCTCAGAAGAGCACACTGAGTCAGCCCTTAACCCCAGTGTGCAGAAATTGTCAAAACGTGTTTTTCAGCAGAAATAAACACGTTTTGGCAACTTTGGTCACCCCCATGTAAGTTATAGGGCAGGAACAGCACAGTTTTCAAAACGTGTTTTTCAGCCCGAAATAAACGCTTTTTCTCAGCTCTTGGAATCGCAGTGTAACTGCCTGGCTCAGAAGAGCACACTGAGTCAGCCCTTCACCCCAGTGATCAGAAATTGTCAAAACGTGTTTTTCAGCAGAAATAAACACGTTTTGGCAACTTTGGTCACCCCCATGTAAGTTATAGGGCAGGAACAGCACAGTTTTCAAAACGTGTTTTTCAGCCCGAAATAAACGCTTTTTCTCAGCCCTTATAATCGCAGTGTAACTGCCTGGCTCAGAAGAGCACACTGAGTCAGCCCTTAACCCCAGTGTGCAGAAATTGTCAAAACTTGTTTTTCAGCAGAAATAAACAGGTTTTGGCAACTTTGGTCACCAACATGTAACTTATAGGGGAGGAACAGCACAGGTTTCAAAACGTGTTTTTCAGCCCGAAATACACGCGTTTTCTCAGCCCTTAGAATCGCAGTGTAACTGCCTGGCTCAGAAGAGCACACTGAGTCAGCCCTTAACCCCAGTGTGCAGAAATTGTCAAAACGTGTTTTTCAGCAGAAATAAACACGTTTTGGCAACATTGGTCACCCCCATGTAAGTTATAGGGCAGGAACAGCACAGTTTTCAAAACGTGTTTTTCAGCCCGAAATAAACGCTTTTTCTCAGCACTTGGAATCGCAGTGTAACTGCTTGGCTCAGAAGAGCACACTGAGTCAGCCCTTAACCCCAATGATCAGAAATTGTCAAAACATGTTTTTCAGCAGAAATAAACACGTTTTGGCAACTTTGGTCACCCCCATGTAAGTTATAGGGCAGGAACAGCATAGTTTTCAAAACGTGTTTTTCAGCCTGAAATAAACGCTTTTTTTCAGCACTTGGAATCGCAGTGTAACTGCTTGGCTCAGAAGAGCACACTGAGTCAGCCCTTAACCCCAGTGATCAGAAATTGTCAAAACATGTTTTTCAGCAGAAATAAACACGTTTTGGCAACTTTGGTCACCCCCATGTAAGTTATAGGGCAGGAACAGCACAGTTTTCAAAACGTGTTTTTCAGCCCGAAATAAACGCTTTTTCTCAGCTCTTGGAATCGCAGTGTAACTGCCTGGCTCAGAAGAGCACACTGAGTCAGCCCTTCACCCCAGTGATCAGAAATTGTCAAAACGTGTTTTTCAGCAGAAATAAACACGTTTTGGCAACTTTGGTCACCAACATGTAACTTATAGGGCAGGAACAGCACAGTTTTCAAAACGTGTTTTTCAGCCCGAAATAAACGCTTTTTCTCAGCCCTTGGAATCGCAGTGCTACTGCCTGTCTCAGAAGAGCACACTGAGTCAGCCCTTAACCCCAGTGATCAGAAATTGTCAAAACGTGTTTTTCAGCAGAAATAAACACGTTTTGGCAACTTTGTTCACCCCCATATCAGTTATAGGGCAGGAACAGCACAGTTTTCAAAACGTGTTTTTCAGCCCGAAATAAACGCGTTTTCTCATCCCTTGGAATCGCAGTGTAACTGACTTGCTCAGAAGAGCCCACTGAGTCAGCCCTTAACCCCAATGTGTAGAAATTGTCAAAACGTGTTTTTCAGCAGAAATAAACACGTTTTAGCAACTTTGGTCACCCCCATGTAAGTTATAGGGCAGGAACAGCATACTTTTCAAAACGTGTTTTTCAGACCGAAATAAACGCGTTTTCTCAGCCCTTGGAATCGCAGTGTAACTGCCTGTTTCAGAAGAGCCCACTGAGTCAGCCCTTAACCCGAAAATGCAGATATTGTCAAAACGTGTTTTTCAGCAGAAATAAACACGTTTTGGCAACTTTGGTCACCCCCATGTAAGTTATAGGTCAGGAACAGCACAGTTTTCAAAACGTGTTTTTCAGCCCGAAATAAACGCTTTTTCTCAGCCCTTGGAATCGCAGTGTAACTGCCTGGCTCAGAAGAGCACACTGAGTCAGCCCTTTACCGCAGTGATCAGAAATTGTCAAAACGTGTTTTTCAGCAGAAATAAACACGTTTTGGCAACTTTGGTCACCCCCATGTAAGATAGGTCAGGAACTGCACAGTTTTCAAAACGTGTTTTTCAGCCCGAAATAAACGCTTTTTCTCAGCACTTGGAATCGCAGTGTAACTGCTTGGCTCAGAAGAGCACACTGAGTCAGCCCTTCACCCCAGTGATCAGAAATTGTCAAAACGTGTTTTTCAGCAGAAATAAACACGTTTTGGCAACTTTGGTCACCCCCATGTAAGTTATAGGGCAGGAACAGCACAGTTTTCAAAACGTGTTTTTCAGCCCGAAATAAACGCTTTTTCTCAGCTCTTGGAAACGCAGTGTAACTGCATGGCTCAGAAGAGCACACTGAGTCAGCCCTTCACCCCAGTGATCAGAAATTGTCAAAACGTGTTTTTCAGCAGAAATAAACACGTTTTGGCAACTTTGGTCACCCCCATGTAAGTTATAGGGCAGGAACAGCACAGTTTTCAAAACGTGTTTTTCAGCCCGAAATAAACGCATTTTCTCAGCCCTTAGAATCGCAGTGTAACTACCTGGCTCAGAAGAGCACACTGAGTCAGCCCTTAACCCCAGTGATCAGAAATTGTCAAAACATGTTTTTCAGCAGAAATAAACACGTTTCGGCAACTTTCGTCACCCCCATGTAAGTTATAGGTCAGGAACAGCACAGTTTTCAAAACGTGTTTTTCAGCCCGAAATAAACGCTTTTTCTCAGCACTTGGAATCGCAGTGTAACTGCTTGGCTCAGAAGAGCACACTGAGTCAGCCCTTCACCCCAGTGATCAGAAATTGTCAAAACGTGTTTTTCAGCAGAAATAAACACGTTTTGGCAACTTTGGTCACCAACATGTATCTTATAGGGCAGGAACTGCACAGTTTTCAAAACGTGTTTTTCAGCCCGAAATAAACGCTTTTTCTCAGCACTTGGAATCGCAGTGTAACTGCTTGGCTCAGAAGAGCACACTGAGTCAGCCCTTCACCCCAGTGATCAGAAATTGTCAAAACGTGTTTTTCAGCAGAAATAAACACGTTTTGGCAACTTTGGTCACCCCCATGTAAGTTATAGGGCAGGAACAGCACACTTTTCAAAACGTGTTTTTCAGTACGAAATAAACGCGTTTTCTCAGCCCTTGGAATAGCAGTGTAACTGCCTGTTTCAGAAGAGCCCACTAAGTCAGCCCTTAACCCGAAAATGCAGATATTGTCAAAACGTGTTTTTCAGCAGAAATAAACACGTTTTGGCAACTTTGGTCACCCCCATGTAAGTTATAGGGCAGGAACAGCACACTTTTCAAAACGTGTTTTTCAGCCCGAAATAAACGCTTTTTCTCAGCTCTTGGAATCGCAGTTTAACTGCCTGGCTCAGAAGAGCACACTGAGTCAGCCCTTAACCCCAGTGATCAGAAATTGTCAAAACGTGTTTTTCAGCAGAAATAAACACGTTTTGGCAACTTTGGTCACCCCCATGTAAGTTATAGGGCAGGAAAAGCACAGTTTTCAAAACGTGTTTTTCAGCCTGAAATAAACGCTTTTTCTCAACACTTGGAATCGCAGTGTAACTGCCTGGCTGAGAAGAGCACACTGAGTCAGCCCTTAACCCCAATGATCAGAAATTGTCAAAACGTGTTTTTCAACAGAAATAAACACGTTTTGGCAACTTTGGTCACCCCCATGTAAGTTATAGGGCAGGAACAGCACACTTTTCAAAACGTGTTTTTCAGCCCGAAATAAACGCATTTTCTCAGCCCTTAGAATCGCTGTGTAACTACCTGGCTCAGAAGAGCACACTGAGTCAGCCCTTAACCCCAGTGTGCAGAAATTATCAAAACGTGTTTTTCAGCAGAAATAAACACGTTTTGGCAACTTTGGTCACCCCCATGTAAGTTATAGGGCAGGAACAGCACAGTTTTCAAAACGTGTTTTTCAGCCCGAAATAAACGCTTTTTCTCAGCCCTTGGAATCGCAGTGTAACTGCCTGGCTCAGAAGAGCCCACTGTGTCAGCCCTTAACCCCAGTGTGCTGAAATTGTCAAAACGTGTTTTTCAGCAGAAATAAACACGTTTTGGCAACTTTGGTCACCCCCATGTAAGTTATAGGGCAGGAACAGCACAGTTTTCAAAACGTGTTTCTCAGCCCGAAATAAACGCATTTTCTCAGCCCTTAGAATCGCATTGTAACTGCCTGGCTCAGAAGAGTACACTGAGTCAGCCCCTAACCCCAGTGTGCAGAAATTGTCAAATCGTGTTTTTCAGCAGAAATAAACAGGTTTTGGCAACTTTGGTCACCAACATGTAACTTATAGGGCAGGAACAGCACAGGTTTTATAACGTGTTTTTCAGCCCGAAATAAACGCTTTTTCTCAGCACTTGGAATCGCAGTGTAACTGCTTGGCTCAGAAGAGCACACTGAGTCAGCCCTTCACCCCAGTGATCAGAAATTGTCAAAACGTGTTTTTCAGCAGAAATAAACACGTTTTGGCAACTTTGGTCACCCCCATGTAAGTTATAGGTCAGGAACAGCACAGTTTTCAAAACGTGTTTTTCAGCCCGAAATAAACGCTTTTTCTCAGCCCTTGGAATCGCAGTGTAACTGCCTGGCTCAGAAGAGCACACTGAGTCAGCCCTTTACCGCAGTGATCAGAAATTGTCAAAACGTGTTTTTCAGCAGAAATAAACACGTTTTGGCAACTTTGGTCACCCCCATGTAAGATAGGTCAGGAACTGCACAGTTTTCAAAACGTGTTTTTCAGCCCGAAATAAACGCTTTTTCTCAGCACTTGGAATCGCAGTGTAACTGCTTGGCTCAGAAGAGCACACTGAGTCAGCCCTTCACCCCAGTGATCAGAAATTGTCAAAACGTGTTTTTCAGCAGAAATAAACACGTTTTGGCAACTTTGGTCACCCCCATGTAAGTTATAGGGCAGGAACAGCACAGTTTTCAAAACGTGTTTCTCAGCCCGAAATAAACGCATTTTCTCAGCCCTTTCGAATCGCATTGTAACTGCCTGGCTCAGAAGAGTACACTGAGTCAGCCCCTAACCCCAGTGTGCAGAAATTGTCAAATCGTGTTTTTCAGCAGAAATAAACAGGTTTTGGCAACTTTGGTCACCAACATGTAAGATAGGTCAGGAACTGCACAGTTTTCAAAACGTGTTTTTCAGCCCGAAATAAACGCTTTTTCTCAGCACTTGGAATCGCAGTGTAACTGCTTGGCTCAGAAGAGCACACTGAGTCAGCCCTTCACCCCAGTGATCAGAAATTGTCAAAACGTGTTTTTCAGCAGAAATAAACACGTTTTGGCAACTTTGGTCACCCCCATGTAAGTTATAGGGCAGGAACAGCACAGTTTTCAAAACGTGTTTCTCAGCCCGAAATAAACGCATTTTCTCAGCCCTTTCGAATCGCATTGTAACTGCCTGGCTCAGAAGAGTACACTGAGTCAGCCCCTAACCCCAGTGTGCAGAAATTGTCAAATCGTGTTTTTCAGCAGAAATAAACAGGTTTTGGCAACTTTGGTCACCAACATGTAACTTATAGGGCAGGAACAGCACAGGTTTCATAACGTGTTTTTCAGCCCGAAATAAACGCTTTTTCTCAGCGCTTGGAATCGCAGTGTAACTGCTTGGCTCAGAAGAGCACACTGAGTCAGCCCTTCACCACAGTGATCAGAAATTGTCAAAACATGTTTTTCAGCAGAAATAAACACGTTTTGGCAACTTTGGTCACCCCTATGTAAGTTATAGGGCAGGAACAGCACAGTTTTCAAAACGTGTTTTTCAGCCCGAAATAAACGCTTTTTCTCAGCACTTGGAATCGCAGTGTAACTGCTTGGCTCAGAAGAGCACACTGAGACAGCCCTTAACCCCAGTGATCAGAAATTGTCAAAACGTGTTTTTCAGCAGAAATAAACACGTTTTGGCAACTTTGGTCACCCCCATGTAAGTTATAGGCAGGAAAAGCACAGTTTTCAAAACGTGTTTTTCAGCCTGAAATAAACGCTTTTTCTCAACACTTGGAATCGCAATGTAACTGCCTGGCTGAGAAGAGCACACTGAGTCAGCCCTTAACCCCAGTGATCAGAAATTGTCAAAACGTGTTTTTCAACAGAAATAAACACGTTTTGGCAACTTTGGTCACCCCCATGTAAGTTATAGGGCAGGAACAGCACACTTTTCAAAACGTGTTTTTCAGTCCGAAATAAACGCGTTTTCTCAGCCCTTGGAATAGCAGTGTTACTGCCTGTTTCAGAAGAGCCCACTAAGTCAGCCCTTAACCCGAAAATGCAGATATTGTCAAAACGTGTTTTTCAGCAGAAATAAACACGTTTTGGCAACTTTGGTCACCCCCATATAAGTTATAGGGCAGGAACAGCACAGTTTTCAAAACGTGTTTCTCAGCCCGAAATAAACGCATTTTCTCAGCCCTTAGAATCGCATTGTAACTGCCTGCCTCAGAAGAGTACACTAAGTCAGCCCTTAACCCCAGTGTGCAGAAATTGTCAAATCGTGTTTTTCAGCAGAAATAAACAGGTTTTGGCAACTTTGGTCACCAACATGTAACTTATAGGGCAGGAACAGCACAGGTTTCATAACGTGTTTTTCAGCCCGAAATAAACGCTTTTTCTCAGCACTTGGAATCGCAGTGTAACTGCTTGGCTCAGAAGAGCACACTGAGTCAGCCCTTCACCACAGTGATCAGAAATTGTCAAAACATGTTTTTCAGCAGAAATAAACACGTTTTGGCAACTTTGGTCACCCCTATGTAAGTTATAGGGCAGGAACAGCACAGTTTTCAAAACGTGTTTTTCAGCCCGAAATAAACGCTTTTTCTCAGCACTTGGAATCGCAGTGTAACTGCTTGGCTCAGAAGAGCACATGAGACAGCCCTTAACCCCAGTGATCAGAAATTGTCAAAACGTGTTTTTCAGCAGAAATAAACACGTTTTGGCAACTTTGGTCACCCCCATGTAAGTTATAGGTGAGGAACAGCACAGTTTTCAAAACGTGTTTTTCAGCCCGAAATAAACTCTTTTTCTCAGCACTTGGAATCGCAGTGTAACTGCTTGGCTCAGAAGAGCACACTGAGTCAGCCCTTAACCCCAGTGATCAGAAATTGTCAAAACGTGTTTTTCAGCAGAAATAAACACGTTTTGGCAACTTTGGTCACCCCCATGTAAGTTATAGGGCAGGAACAGCACAGTATTCAAAACGTGTTTTTCAGCCCGAAATAAACGCTTTTTCTCAGCACTTTGAATCGCAGTGTAACTGCCTGTTTCAGAAGAGCCCACTGAGTCAGCCCTTAACCCGAAAATGCAGATATTGTCAAAACGTGTTTTTCAGCAGAAATAAACACGTTTTGGCAACTTTGGTCACCCCCATGTAAGTTATAGGGCAGGAACAGCACAGTTTTCAAAGCGTGTTCTTCAGCCCGAAATAAACGCTTTTTCTCAGCCCTTGGAATCGCAGTGTAACTGCATGGCTCAGAAGAGCACACTGAGTCAGCCCTTTACCCCAGTGATCAGAAATTGTCAAAACGTGTTTTTCAGCAGAAATAAATATGTTTTGGCAACTTTGGTCACCCCCATGTAAGTTATAGGGCAGGAACAACACAGTTTTCAAAGCGTGTTTTTCAGCCCGAAATAAACGCTTTTTCTCAGCTCTTGGAATCGCAGTGTAACTGCCTGGCTCAGAAGAGCACACTGAGTCAGCCCCTAACCCCAGTGTGCAGAAATTGTCAAAACGTGTTTTTCAGCAGAAATAAACACGTTTTGGCAACTTTGGTCACCAACATGTAACTTATAGGGCAGGAACAGCACAGGTTTCAAAACGTGTTTTTCAGCCCGAAATAAACGCGTTTTCTCAGCCCTTAGAATCGCAGTGTAACTACCTGGCTCAGAAGAGCACACTGAGTCAGCCCTTAACCCCAGTGTGCAGAAATTGTCAAAACGTGTTTTTCAGCAGAAATAAACACGTTTTGGCAACTTTGGTCACCCCCATGTAAGTTATAGGGCCGGAACAGCACAGTTTTCAAAACGTGTTTTTCAGCCCGAAATAAACGCTTTTTCTCAGCACTTGGAATCGCAGTGTAACTGCTTGGCTCAGAAGAGCACACTGAGTCAGCCCTTAACCCCAGTGATCAGAAATTGTCAAAACATGTTTTTCAGCAGAAATAAACACGTTTTGGCAACTTTGGTCACCCCCATGTAAGTTATAGGGCAGGAATAGCATAGTTTTCAAAACGTGTTTTTCAGCCCGAAATAAACGCTTTTTTTCAGCACTTGGAATCGCAGTGTAACTGCTTGGCTCAGAAGAGCACACTGAGTCAGCCCTTAACCCCAGTGATCAGAAATTGTCAAAACATGTTTTTCAGCAGAAATAAACACGTTTTGGCAACTTTGGTCACCCCCATGTAAGTTATTGGGCAGGAACAGCACAGTTTTCAAAACGTGTTTTTCAGCCCGAAATAAACGCATTTTCTCAGCCCTTAGAATCGCAGTGTAACTGCCTGGCTCAGAAGAGCACACTGAGTCAGCCCTTTACCCCAGTGATCAGAAATTGTCAAAACGTGTTTTTCAGCAGAAATAAACACGTTTTGGCAACTTTGGTCACCCCCATGTAAGTTATAGGGCAGGAACAGCACAGTTTTCAAAACGTGTTTTTCAGCCCGAAATAAACGCTTTTTCTCAGCCCTTGGAATCGCAGTGTAACTGCATGGCTCAGAAGAGCACACTGAGTCAGCCCTTTACCCCAGTGATCAGAAATTGTCAAAACGTGTTTTTCAGCAGAAATAAATACGTTTTGGCAACTTTGGTCACCCCCATGTAAGTTATAGGGCAGGAACAACACAGTTTTCAAAGCATGTTTTTCAGCCCGAAATAAACGCTTTTTCTCAGCTCTTGGAATCGCAGTGTAACTGCCTGGCTCAGAAGAGCACACTGAGTCAGCCCTTAACCCCAGTGATCAGAAATTGTCAAAACATGTTTTTCAGCAGAAATAAACACGTTTTGGCAACTTTGGTCACCCCCATGTAAGTTATAGGGCAGGAACAGCACAGTTTTCAAAACGTGTTTTTCAGCCCGAAATAAACGCTTTTTCTCAGCACTTGGAATGGCAGTGTAACTGCTTGGCTCAGAAGAGCACACTGAGTCAGCCCTTTACCCCAGTGATCAGAAATTGTCAAAACGTGTTTTTCAGCAGAAATAAACACGTTTTGGCAACTTTGGTCACCCCCATGTAAGTTATAGGGCAGGAACAGCACAGTTTTCAAAACGTGTTTTTCAGCCCGAAATAAACGCTTTTTCTCAGCCCTTGGAATCGCAGTGTAACTGCATGGCTCAGAAGAGCACACTGAGTCAGCCCTTTACCCCAGTGATCAGAAATTGTCAAAACGTGTTTTTCAGCAGAAATAAATACGTTTTGGCAACTTTGGTCACCCCCATGTAAGTTATAGGGCAGGAACAACACAGTTTTCAAAGCGTGTTTTTCAGCCCGAAATAAACGCTTTTTCTCAGCTCTTGGAATCGCAGTGTAACTGCCTGGCTCAGAAGAGCACACTGAGTCAGCCCTTCACCCCAGTGATCAGAAATTGTCAAAACGTGTTTTTCAGCAGAAATAAACACGTTTTGGCAACTTTGGTCACCAACATGTAAGTTATAGGGCAGGAACAGCACTGTTTTCAAAACGTGTTTTTCAGCCCGAAATAAACGCTTTTTCTCAGCGCTTGGAATCGCAGTGTAACTGCATGGCTCAGAAGAGCACACTGAGTCAGCCCTTTACCCCAGTGATCAGAAATTGTCAAAACGTGTTTTTCAGCAGAAATAAATACGTTTTGGCAACTTTGGTCACCCCCATGTAAGTTATAGGGCAGGAACAGCACAGTTTTCAAAACGTGTTTTTCAGCCCGAAATAAACGCTTTTTCTCAGCACTTGGAATCGCAGTGTATCTGCCTGGCTCAGAAGAGCACACTGAGTCAGCCCTTAACCCCAGTGTGTAGAAATTGTCAAAACGTGTTTTTCAGCAGAAATAAACAGGTTTTGGCAACTTTGGTCACCAACATGTAAGTTATAGGGCAGGAACAGCACAGGTTTCAAAACGTGTTTTTCAGCCCGAAATAAACGCGTTTTCTCAGCCCTTAGAATCGCAGTGTAACTACCTGGCTCAGAAGAGCACACTGAGTCAGCCCTTAACCCCAGTGTGCAGAAATTGTCAAAACGTGTTTTTCAGCAGAAATAAACACGTTTTGGCAACTTTGGTCACCCCCATGTAAGTTATAGGGCAGGAACAGCACAGTTTTCAAAACGTGTTTTTCAGCCCGAAATAAACGCTTTTTCTCAGCTCTTGGAATCGCAGTGTAACTGCCTGGCTCAGAAGAGCACACTGAGTCAGCCCTTCACCCCAGTGATCAGAAATTGTCAAAACGTGTTTTTCAGCAGAAATAAACACGTTTTGGCAACTTTGGTCACCCCCATGTAAGTTATAGGGCAGGAACAGCACAGTTTTCAAAACGTGTTTTTCAGCCCGAAATAAACGCTTTTTCTCAGCCCTTATAATCGCAGTGTAACTGCCTGGCTCAGAAGAGCACACTGAGTCAGCCCTTAACCCCAGTGTGCAGAAATTGTCAAAACTTGTTTTTCAGCAGAAATAAACAGGTTTTGGCAACTTTGGTCACCAACATGTAACTTATAGGGGAGGAACAGCACAGGTTTCAAAACGTGTTTTTCAGCCCGAAATACACGCGTTTTCTCAGCCCTTAGAATCGCAGTGTAACTGCCTGGCTCAGAAGAGCACACTGAGTCAGCCCTTAACCCCAGTGTGCAGAAATTGTCAAAACGTGTTTTTCAGCAGAAATAAACACGTTTTGGCAACATTGGTCACCCCCATGTAAGTTATAGGGCAGGAACAGCACAGTTTTCAAAACGTGTTTTTCAGCCCGAAATAAACGCTTTTTCTCAGCACTTGGAATCGCAGTGTAACTGCTTGGCTCAGAAGAGCACACTGAGTCAGCCCTTAACCCCAGTGATCAGAAATTGTCAAAACATGTTTTTCAGCAGAAATAAACACGTTTTGGCAACTTTGGTCACCCCCATGTAAGTTATAGGGCAGGAACAGCATAGTTTTCAAAACGTGTTTTTCAGCCTGAAATAAACGCTTTTTTTCAGCACTTGGAATCGCAGTGTAACTGCTTGGCTCAGAAGAGCACACTGAGTCAGCCCTTAACCCCAGTGATCAGAAATTGTCAAAACATGTTTTTCAGCAGAAATAAACACGTTTTGGCAACTTTGGTCACCCCCATGTAAGTTATAGGGCAGGAACAGCACAGTTTTCAAAACGTGTTTTTCAGCCCGAAATAAACGCTTTTTCTCAGCTCTTGGAATCGCAGTGTAACTGCCTGGCTCAGAAGAGCACACTGAGTCAGCCCTTCACCCCAGTGATCAGAAATTGTCAAAACGTGTTTTTCAGCAGAAATAAACACGTTTTGGCAACTTTGGTCACCAACATGTAACTTATAGGGCAGGAACAGCACAGTTTTCAAAACGTGTTTTTCAGCCCGAAATAAACGCTTTTTCTCAGCCCTTGGAATCGCAGTGCTACTGCCTGTCTCAGAAGAGCACACTGAGTCAGCCCTTAACCCCAGTGATCAGAAATTGTCAAAACGTGTTTTTCAGCAGAAATAAACACGTTTTGGCAACTTTGTTCACCCCCATATCAGTTATAGGGCAGGAACAGCACAGTTTTCAAAACGTGTTTTTCAGCCCGAAATAAACGCGTTTTCTCATCCCTTGGAATCGCAGTGTAACTGACTTGCTCAGAAGAGCCCACTGAGTCAGCCCTTAACCCCAATGTGTAGAAATTGTCAAAACGTGTTTTTCAGCAGAAATAAACACGTTTTAGCAACTTTGGTCACCCCCATGTAAGTTATAGGGCAGGAACAGCATACTTTTCAAAACGTGTTTTTCAGACCGAAATAAACGCGTTTTCTCAGCCCTTGGAATCGCAGTGTAACTGCCTGTTTCAGAAGAGCCCACTGAGTCAGCCCTTAACCCGAAAATGCAGATATTGTCAAAACGTGTTTTTCAGCAGAAATAAACACGTTTTGGCAACTTTGGTCACCCCCATGTAAGTTATAGGTCAGGAACAGCACAGTTTTCAAAACGTGTTTTTCAGCCCGAAATAAACGCTTTTTCTCAGCCCTTGGAATCGCAGTGTAACTGCCTGGCTCAGAAGAGCACACTGAGTCAGCCCTTTACCGCAGTGATCAGAAATTGTCAAAACGTGTTTTTCAGCAGAAATAAACACGTTTTGGCAACTTTGGTCACCCCCATGTAAGATAGGTCAGGAACTGCACAGTTTTCAAAACGTGTTTTTCAGCCCGAAATAAACGCTTTTTCTCAGCACTTGGAATCGCAGTGTAACTGCTTGGCTCAGAAGAGCACACTGAGTCAGCCCTTCACCCCAGTGATCAGAAATTGTCAAAACGTGTTTTTCAGCAGAAATAAACACGTTTTGGCAACTTTGGTCACCCCCATGTAAGTTATAGGGCAGGAACAGCACAGTTTTCAAAACGTGTTTTTCAGCCCGAAATAAACGCTTTTTCTCAGCTCTTGGAAACGCAGTGTAACTGCATGGCTCAGAAGAGCACACTGAGTCAGCCCTTCACCCCAGTGATCAGAAATTGTCAAAACGTGTTTTTCAGCAGAAATAAACACGTTTTGGCAACTTTGGTCACCCCCATGTAAGTTATAGGGCAGGAACAGCACAGTTTTCAAAACGTGTTTTTCAGCCCGAAATAAACGCATTTTCTCAGCCCTTAGAATCGCAGTGTAACTACCTGGCTCAGAAGAGCACACTGAGTCAGCCCTTAACCCCAGTGATCAGAAATTGTCAAAACATGTTTTTCAGCAGAAATAAACACGTTTCGGCAACTTTCGTCACCCCCATGTAAGTTATAGGTCAGGAACAGCACAGTTTTCAAAACGTGTTTTTCAGCCCGAAATAAACGCTTTTTCTCAGCACTTGGAATCGCAGTGTAACTGCTTGGCTCAGAAGAGCACACTGAGTCAGCCCTTCACCCCAGTGATCAGAAATTGTCAAAACGTGTTTTTCAGCAGAAATAAACACGTTTTGGCAACTTTGGTCACCAACATGTATCTTATAGGGCAGGAACTGCACAGTTTTCAAAACGTGTTTTTCAGCCCGAAATAAACGCTTTTTCTCAGCACTTGGAATCGCAGTGTAACTGCTTGGCTCAGAAGAGCACACTGAGTCAGCCCTTCACCCCAGTGATCAGAAATTGTCAAAACGTGTTTTTCAGCAGAAATAAACACGTTTTGGCAACTTTGGTCACCCCCATGTAAGTTATAGGGCAGGAACAGCACACTTTTCAAAACGTGTTTTTCAGTACGAAATAAACGCGTTTTCTCAGCCCTTGGAATAGCAGTGTAACTGCCTGTTTCAGAAGAGCCCACTAAGTCAGCCCTTAACCCGAAAATGCAGATATTGTCAAAACGTGTTTTTCAGCAGAAATAAACACGTTTTGGCAACTTTGGTCACCCCCATGTAAGTTATAGGGCAGGAACAGCACACTTTTCAAAACGTGTTTTTCAGCCCGAAATAAACGCTTTTTCTCAGCTCTTGGAATCGCAGTTTAACTGCCTGGCTCAGAAGAGCACACTGAGTCAGCCCTTAACCCCAGTGATCAGAAATTGTCAAAACGTGTTTTTCAGCAGAAATAAACACGTTTTGGCAACTTTGGTCACCCCCATGTAAGTTATAGGGCAGGAAAAGCACAGTTTTCAAAACGTGTTTTTCAGCCTGAAATAAACGCTTTTTCTCAACACTTGGAATCGCAGTGTAACTGCCTGGCTGAGAAGAGCACACTGAGTCAGCCCTTAACCCCAATGATCAGAAATTGTCAAAACGTGTTTTTCAACAGAAATAAACACGTTTTGGCAACTTTGGTCACCCCCATGTAAGTTATAGGGCAGGAACAGCACACTTTTCAAAACGTGTTTTTCAGCCCGAAATAAACGCATTTTCTCAGCCCTTAGAATCGCTGTGTAACTACCTGGCTCAGAAGAGCACACTGAGTCAGCCCTTAACCCCAGTGTGCAGAAATTATCAAAACGTGTTTTTCAGCAGAAATAAACACGTTTTGGCAACTTTGGTCACCCCCATGTAAGTTA
Source organism: Atractosteus spatula (assembly GCF_055471065.1). Lineage (NCBI taxonomy): Eukaryota > Metazoa > Chordata > Actinopteri > Semionotiformes > Lepisosteidae > Atractosteus > Atractosteus spatula. Next base: position 11,069,565 of record NC_142728.1, on the reverse strand, counting down.
TAGGGCAGGAACAGCACAGTTTTCAAAACGTGTTTTTCAGCCCGAAATAAACGCTTTTTCTCAGCCCTTGGAATCGCAGTGTAACTGCCTGGCTCAGAAGAGCCCACTGTGTCAGCCCTTAACCCCAGTGTGCTGAAATTGTCAAAACGTGTTTTTCAGCAGAAATAAACACGTTTTGGCAACTTTGGTCACCCCCATGTAAGTTATAGGGCAGGAACAGCACACTTTTCAAAACGTGTTTTTCAGCACGAAATAAACGCTTTTTCTCAGCCCTTGGAATCGCAGTGAAACTGCCTGGCTCAGAAGAGCACACTGAGTCAGCCCTTAACCCCAGTGATCAGAATTTGTCAAAACGTGTTTTTCAGCTGAAATAAACAAGTTTTGGCAACTTTGGTCACCCCCATGTAAGTTATAGGGCAGGAACAGCACAGTTTTCAAAACGTGTTTTTCAGCCCGAAATAAACGCTTTTTCTCAGCCCTTGGAATCGCAGTGTAACTGCCTGGCTCAGAAGAGCACACTGAGTCAGCCCTTAACCCCAGTGATCAGAAATTGTCAAAACGTGTTTTTCAGCAGAAATAAACACGTTTTGGCAACTTTGGTCACCCCCATGTAAGTTATAGGGCAGGAACAGCACAGTTTTCAAAACGTGTTTCTCAGCCCGAAATAAACGCATTTTCTCAGCCCTTAGAATCGCATTGTAACTGCCTGGCTCAGAAGAGTACACTGAGTCAGCCCCTAACCCCAGTGTGCAGAAATTGTCAAATCGTGTTTTTCAGCAGAAATAAACAGGTTTTGGCAACTTTGGTCACCAACATGTAACTTATAGGGCAGGAACAGCACAGGTTTTATAACGTGTTTTTCAGCCCGAAATAAACGCTTTTTCTCAGCACTTGGAATCGCAGTGTAACTGCTTGGCTCAGAAGAGCACACTGAGTCAGCCCTTCACCACAGTGATCAGAAATTGTCAAAACATGTTTTTCAGCAGAAATAAACACGTTTTGGCAACTTTGGTCACCCCTATGTAAGTTATAGGGCAGGAACAGCACAGTTTTCAAAACGTGTTTTTCAGCCCGAAATAAACGCTTTTTCTCAGCACTTGGAATCGCAGTGTAACTGCTTGGCTCAGAAGAGCACACTGAGACAGCCCTTAACCCCAGTGATCAGAAATTGTCAAAACGTGTTTTTCAGCAGAAATAAACACGTTTTGGCAACTTTGGTCACCCCCATGTAAGTTATAGGCAGGAAAAGCACAGTTTTCAAAACGTGTTTTTCAGCCTGAAATAAACGCTTTTTCTCAACACTTGGAATCGCAATGTAACTGCCTGGCTGAGAAGAGCACACTGAGTCAGCCCTTAACCCCAGTGATCAGAAATTGTCAAAACGTGTTTTTCAACAGAAATAAACACGTTTTGGCAACTTTGGTCACCCCCATGTAAGTTATAGGGCAGGAACAGCACACTTTTCAAAACGTGTTTTTCAGTCCGAAATAAACGCGTTTTCTCAGCCCTTGGAATAGCAGTGTTACTGCCTGTTTCAGAAGAGCCCACTAAGTCAGCCCTTAACCCGAAAATGCAGATATTGTCAAAACGTGTTTTTCAGCAGAAATAAACACGTTTTGGCAACTTTGGTCACCCCCATATAAGTTATAGGGCAGGAACAGCACAGTTTTCAAAACGTGTTTCTCAGCCCGAAATAAACGCATTTTCTCAGCCCTTAGAATCGCATTGTAACTGCCTGCCTCAGAAGAGTACACTAAGTCAGCCCTTAACCCCAGTGTGCAGAAATTGTCAAATCGTGTTTTTCAGCAGAAATAAACAGGTTTTGGCAACTTTGGTCACCAACATGTAACTTATAGGGCAGGAACAGCACAGGTTTCATAACGTGTTTTTCAGCCCGAAATAAACGCTTTTTCTCAGCACTTGGAATCGCAGTGTAACTGCTTGGCTCAGAAGAGCACACTGAGTCAGCCCTTCACCACAGTGATCAGAAATTGTCAAAACATGTTTTTCAGCAGAAATAAACACGTTTTGGCAACTTTGGTCACCCCTATGTAAGTTATAGGGCAGGAACAGCACAGTTTTCAAAACGTGTTTTTCAGCCCGAAATAAACGCTTTTTCTCAGCACTTGGAATCGCAGTGTAACTGCTTGGCTCAGAAGAGCACATGAGACAGCCCTTAACCCCAGTGATCAGAAATTGTCAAAACGTGTTTTTCAGCAGAAATAAACACGTTTTGGCAACTTTGGTCACCCCCATGTAAGTTATAGGTGAGGAACAGCACAGTTTTCAAAACGTGTTTTTCAGCCCGAAATAAACTCTTTTTCTCAGCACTTGGAATCGCAGTGTAACTGCTTGGCTCAGAAGAGCACACTGAGTCAGCCCTTAACCCCAGTGATCAGAAATTGTCAAAACGTGTTTTTCAGCAGAAATAAACACGTTTTGGCAACTTTGGTCACCCCCATGTAAGTTATAGGGCAGGAACAGCACAGTATTCAAAACGTGTTTTTCAGCCCGAAATAAACGCTTTTTCTCAGCACTTTGAATCGCAGTGTAACTGCCTGTTTCAGAAGAGCCCACTGAGTCAGCCCTTAACCCGAAAATGCAGATATTGTCAAAACGTGTTTTTCAGCAGAAATAAACACGTTTTGGCAACTTTGGTCACCCCCATGTAAGTTATAGGGCAGGAACAACACAGTTTTCAAAGCGTGTTTTTCAGCCCGAAATAAACGCTTTTTCTCAGCTCTTGGAATCGCAGTGTAACTGCCTGGCTCAGAAGAGCACACTGAGTCAGCCCCTAACCCCAGTGTGCAGAAATTGTCAAAACGTGTTTTTCAGCAGAAATAAACACGTTTTGGCAACTTTGGTCACCAACATGTAACTTATAGGGCAGGAACAGCACAGGTTTCAAAACGTGTTTTTCAGCCCGAAATAAACGCGTTTTCTCAGCCCTTAGAATCGCCGTGTAACTACCTGGCTCAGAAGAGCACACTGAGTCAGCCCTTAACCCCAGTGTGCAGAAATTGTCAAAACGTGTTTTTCAGCAGAAATAAACACGTTTTGGCAACTTTGGTCACCCCCATGTAAGTTATAGGGCCGGAACAGCACAGTTTTCAAAACGTGTTTTTCAGCCCGAAATAAACGCTTTTTCTCAGCACTTGGAATCGCAGTGTAACTGCTTGGCTCAGAAGAGCACACTGAGTCAGCCCTTAACCCCAGTGATCAGAAATTGTCAAAACATGTTTTTCAGCAGAAATAAACACGTTTTGGCAACTTTGGTCACCCCCATGTAAGTTATAGGGCAGGAATAGCATAGTTTTCAAAACGTGTTTTTCAGCCCGAAATAAACGCTTTTTTTCAGCACTTGGAATCGCAGTGTAACTGCTTGGCTCAGAAGAGCACACTGAGTCAGCCCTTAACCCCAGTGATCAGAAATTGTCAAAACATGTTTTTCAGCAGAAATAAACACGTTTTGGCAACTTTGGTCACCCCCATGTAAGTTATTGGGCAGGAACAGCACAGTTTTCAAAACGTGTTTTTCAGCCCGAAATAAACGCATTTTCTCAGCCCTTGGAATCGCAGTGTAACTGCATGGCTCAGAAGAGCACACTGAGTCAGCCCTTAACCCCAGTGATCAGAAATTGTCAAAACATGTTTTTCAGCAGAAATAAACACGTTTTGGCAACTTTGGTCACCCCCATGTAAGTTATAGGGCAGGAACAGCACAGTTTTCAAAACGTGTTTTTCAGCCCGAAATAAACGCTTTTTCTCAGCACTTGGAATGGCAGTGTAACTGCTTGGCTCAGAAGAGCACACTGAGTCAGCCCTTTACCCCAGTGATCAGAAATTGTCAAAACGTGTTTTTCAGCAGAAATAAACACGTTTTGGCAACTTTGGTCACCCCCATGTAAGTTATAGGGCAGGAACAGCACAGTTTTCAAAACGTGTTTTTCAGCCCGAAATAAACGCTTTTTCTCAGCCCTTGGAATCGCAGTGTAACTGCATGGCTCAGAAGAGCACACTGAGTCAGCCCTTTACCCCAGTGATCAGAAATTGTCAAAACGTGTTTTTCAGCAGAAATAAATACGTTTTGGCAACTTTGGTCACCCCCATGTAAGTTATAGGGCAGGAACAACACAGTTTTCAAAGCGTGTTTTTCAGCCCGAAATAAACGCTTTTTCTCAGCTCTTGGAATCGCAGTGTAACTGCCTGGCTCAGAAGAGCACACTGAGTCAGCCCTTCACCCCAGTGATCAGAAATTGTCAAAACGTGTTTTTCAGCAGAAATAAACACGTTTTGGCAACTTTGGTCACCAACATGTAACTTATAGGGCAGGAACAGCACAGTTTTCAAAACGTGTTTTTCTGCCCGAAATAAACGCTTTTTCTCAGCACTTGGAATCGCAGTGTAACTGCCTGGCTCAGAAGAGCACACTGAGTCAGCCCTTAACCCCAGTGTGCAGAAATTGTCAAAACTTGTTTTTCAGCAGAAATAAACACGTTTTGGCAACATTGGTCACCCCCATGTAAGTTATAGGGCAGGAACAGAACAGTTTTCAAAACGTGTTTTTCAGCCCGAAATAAACGCTTTTTTTCAGCACTTGGAATCGCAGTGTAACTGCTTGGCTCAGAAGAGCACACTGAGTCAGCCCTTCACCCCAGTGATCAGAAATTGCCAAAACATGTTTTTCAGCAGAAATAAACACGTTTTGGCAACTTTGGTCACCCCCATGTAAGTTATAGGGCAGGAACAGCACTGTTTTCAAAACGTGTTTTTCAGCCCGAAATAAACGCTTTTTCTCAGCACTTGGAATCGCAGTGTAACTGCTTGGCTCAGAAGAGCACATGAGACAGCCCTTAACCCCAGTGATCAGAAATTGTCAAAACGTGTTTTTCAGCAGAAATAAACACGTTTTGGCAACTTTGGTCACCCCCATGTAAGTTATAGGTGAGGAACAGCACAGTTTTCAAAACGTGTTTTTCAGCCCGAAATAAACTCTTTTTCTCAGCACTTGGAATCGCAGTGTAACTGCTTGGCTCAGAAGAGCACACTGAGTCAGCCCTTAACCCCAGTGATCAGAAATTGTCAAAACGTGTTTTTCAGCAGAAATAAACACGTTTTGGCAACTTTGGTCACCCCCATGTAAGTTATAGGGCAGGAACAGCACAGTATTCAAAACGTGTTTTTCAGCCCGAAATAAACGCTTTTTCTCAGCACTTTGAATCGCAGTGTAACTGCCTGTTTCAGAAGAGCCCACTGAGTCAGCCCTTAACCCGAAAATGCAGATATTGTCAAAACGTGTTTTTCAGCAGAAATAAACACGTTTTGGCAACTTTGGTCACCCCCATGTAAGTTATAGGGCAGGAACAGCACAGTTTTCAAAGCGTGTTTTTCAGCCCGAAATAAACGCTTTTTCTCCGCCCTTGGAATCGCAGTGTAACTGCATGGCTCAGAAGAGCACACTGAGTCAGCCCTTTACCCCAGTGATCAGAAATTGTCAAAACGTGTTTTTCAGCAGAAATAAATACGTTTTGGCAACTTTGGTCACCCCCATGTAAGTTATAGGGCAGGAACAACACAGTTTTCAAAGCCTGTTTTTCAGCCCGAAATAAACGCTTTTTCTCAGCTCTTGGAATCGCAGTGTAACTGCCTGGCTCAGAAGAGCACACTGAGTCAGCCCCTAACCCCAGTGTGCAGAAATTGTCAAAACGTGTTTTTCAGCAGAAATAAACACGTTTTGGCAACTTTGGTCACCAACATGTAACTTATAGGGCAGGAACAGCACAGGTTTCAAAACGTGTTTTTCAGCCCGAAATAAACGCGTTTTCTCAGCCCTTAGAATCGCAGTGTAACTACCTGGCTCAGAAGAGCACACTGAGTCAGCCCTTAACCCCAGTGTGCAGAAATTGTCAAAACGTGTTTTTCAGCAGAAATAAACACGTTTTGGCAACTTTGGTCACCCCCATGTAAGTTATAGGGCCGGAACAGCACAGTTTTCAAAACGTGTTTTTCAGCCCGAAATAAACGCTTTTTCTCAGCACTTGGAATCGCAGTGTAACTGCTTGGCTCAGAAGAGCACACTGAGTCAGCCCTTAACCCCAGTGATCAGAAATTGTCAAAACATGTTTTTCAGCAGAAATAAACACGTTTTGGCAACTTTGGACACCCCCATGTAAGTTATAGGGCAGGAATAGCATAGTTTTCAAAACGTGTTTTTCAGCCCGAAATAAACGCTTTTTTTCAGCACTTGGAATCGCAGTGTAACTGCTTGGCTCAGAAGAGCACACTGAGTCAGCCCTTAACCCCAGTGATCAGAAATTGTCAAAACATGTTTTTCAGCAGAAATAAACACGTTTTGGCAACTTTGGTCACCCCCATGTAAGTTATTGGGCAGGAACAGCACAGTTTTCAAAACGTGTTTTTCAGCCCGAAATAAACGCATTTTCTCAGCCCTTAGAATCGCAGTGTAACTGCCTGGCTCAGAAGAGCACACTGAGTCAGCCCTTTACCCCAGTGATCAGAAATTGTCAAAACGTGTTTTTCAGCAGAAATAAACACGTTTTGGCAACTTTGGTCACCCCCATGTAAGTTATAGGGCAGGAACAGCACAGTTTTCAAAACGTGTTTTTCAGCCCGAAATAAACGCTTTTTCTCAGCCCTTGGAATCGCAGTGTAACTGCATGGCTCAGAAGAGCACACTGAGTCAGCCCTTTACCCCAGTGATCAGAAATTGTCAAAACGTGTTTTTCAGCAGAAATAAATACGTTTTGGCAACTTTGGTCACCCCATGTAAGTTATAGGGCAGGAACAACACAGTTTTCAAAGCATGTTTTTCAGCCCGAAATAAACGCTTTTTCTCAGCTCTTGGAATCGCAGTGTAACTGCCTGGCTCAGAAGAGCACACTGAGTCAGCCCTTAACCCCAGTGATCAGAAATTGTCAAAACATGTTTTTCAGCAGAAATAAACACGTTTTGGCAACTTTGGTCACCCCCATGTAAGTTATAGAACAGGAACAGCACAGTTTTCAAAACGTGTTTTTCAGCCCGAAATAAACGCTTTTTCTCAGCACTTGGAATGGCAGTGTAACTGCTTGGCTCAGAAGAGCACACTGAGTCAGCCCTTTACCCCAGTGATCAGAAATTGTCAAAACGTGTTTTTCAGCAGAAATAAACACGTTTTGGCAACTTTGGTCACCCCCATGTAAGTTATAGGGCAGGAACAGCACAGTTTTCAAAACGTGTTTTTCAGCCCGAAATAAACGCTTTTTCTCAGCCCTTGGAATCGCAGTGTAACTGCATGGCTCAGAAGAGCACACTGAGTCAGCCCTTTACCCCAGTGATCAGAAATTGTCAAAACGTGTTTTTCAGCAGAAATAAATACGTTTTGGCAACTTTGGTCACCCCCATGTAAGTTATAGGGCAGGAACAACACAGTTTTCAAAGCGTGTTTTTCAGCCCGAAATAAACGCTTTTTCTCAGCTCTTGGAATCGCAGTGTAACTGCCTGGCTCAGAAGAGCACACTGAGTCAGCCCTTCACCCCAGTGATCAGAAATTGTCAAAACGTGTTTTTCAGCAGAAATAAACACGTTTTGGCAACTTTGGTCACCAACATGTAACTTATAGGGCAGGAACAGCACAGTTTTCAAAACGTGTTTTTCTGCCCGAAATAAACGCTTTTTCTCAGCACTTGGAATCGCAGTGTAACTGCCTGGCTCAGAAGAGCACACTGAGTCAGCCCTTAACCCCAGTGTGCAGAAATTGTCAAAACTTGTTTTTCAGCAGAAATAAACACGTTTTGGCAACATTGGTCACCCCCATGTAAGTTATAGGGCAGGAACAGAACAGTTTTCAAAACGTGTTTTTCAGCCCGAAATAAACGCTTTTTTTCAGCACTTGGAATCGCAGTGTAACTGCTTGGCTCAGAAGAGCACACTGAGTCAGCCCTTCACCCCAGTGATCAGAAATTGCCAAAACATGTTTTTCAGCAGAAATAAACACGTTTTGGCAACTTTGGTCACCCCCATGTAAGTTATAGGGCAGGAACAGCACTGTTTTCAAAACGTGTTTTTCAGCCCGAAATAAACGCTTTTTCTCAGCGCTTGGAATCGCAGTGTAACTGCATGGCTCAGAAGAGCACACTGAGTCAGCCCTTTACCCCAGTGATCAGAAATTGTCAAAACGTGTTTTTCAGCAGAAATAAATACGTTTTGGCAACTTTGGTCAACCCCATGTAAGTTATAGGGCAGGAACAGCACAGTTTTCAAAACGTGTTTTTCAGCCCGAAATAAACGCCTTTTCTCAGCACTTGGAATCGCAGTGTATCTGCCTGGCTCAGAAGAGCACACTGAGTCAGCCCTTAACCCCAGTGTGTAGAAATTGTCAAAACGTGTTTTTCAGCAGAAATAAACAGGTTTTGGCAACTTTGGTCACCAACATGTAAGTTATAGGGCAGGAACAGCACAGGTTTCAAAACGTGTTTTTCAGCCCGAAATAAACGCGTTTTCTCAGCCCTTAGAATCGCAGTGTAACTACCTGGCTCAGAAGAGCACACTGAGTCAGCCCTTAACCCCAGTGTGCAGAAATTGTCAAAACGTGTTTTTCAGCAGAAATAAACACGTTTTGGCAACTTTGGTCACCCCCATGTAAGTTATAGGGCCGGAACAGCACAGTTTTCAAAACGTGTTTTTCAGCCCGAAATAAACGCTTTTTCTCAGCACTTGGAATCGCAGTGTAACTGCTTGGCTCAGAAGAGCACACTGAGTCAGCCCTTAACCCCAGTGATCAGAAATTGTCAAAACATGTTTTTCAGCAGAAATAAACACGTTTTGGCAACTTTGGTCACCCCCATGTAAGTTATAGGGCAGGAATAGCATAGTTTTCAAAACGTGTTTTTCAGCCCGAAATAAACGCTTTTTTTCAGCACTTGGAATCGCAGTGTAACTGCTTGGCTCAGAAGAGCACACTGAGTCAGCCCTTAACCCCAGTGATCAGAAATTGTCAAAACATGTTTTTCAGCAGAAATAAACACGTTTTGGCAACTTTGGTCACCCCCATGTAAGTTATTGGGCAGGAACAGCACAGTTTTCAAAACGTGTTTTTCAGCCCGAAATAAACGCATTTTCTCAGCCCTTAGAATCGCAGTGTAACTGCCTGGCTCAGAAGAGCACACTGAGTCAGCCCTTTACCCCAGTGATCAGAAATTGTCAAAACGTGTTTTTCAGCAGAAATAAACACGTTTTGGCAACTTTGGTCACCCCCATGTAAGTTATAGGGCAGGAACAGCACAGTTTTCAAAACGTGTTTTTCAGCCCGAAATAAACGCTTTTTCTCAGCCCTTGGAATCGCAGTGTAACTGCATGGCTCAGAAGAGCACACTGAGTCAGCCCTTTACCCCAGTGATCAGAAATTGTCAAAACGTGTTTTTCAGCAGAAATAAATACGTTTTGGCAACTTTGGTCACCCCCATGTAAGTTATAGGGCAGGAACAACACAGTTTTCAAAGCATGTTTTTCAGCCCGAAATAAACGCTTTTTCTCAGCTCTTGGAATCGCAGTGTAACTGCCTGGCTCAGAAGAGCACACTGAGTCAGCCCTTAACCCCAGTGATCAGAAATTGTCAAAACATGTTTTTCAGCAGAAATAAACACGTTTTGGCAACTTTGGTCACCCCCATGTAAGTTATAGGGCAGGAACAGCACAGTTTTCAAAACGTGTTTTTCAGCCCGAAATAAACGCTTTTTCTCAGCACTTGGAATGGCAGTGTAACTGCTTGGCTCAGAAGAGCACACTGAGTCAGCCCTTTACCCCAGTGATCAGAAATTGTCAAAACGTGTTTTTCAGCAGAAATAAACACGTTTTGGCAACTTTGGTCACCCCCATGTAAGTTATAGGGCAGGAACAGCACAGTTTTCAAAACGTGTTTTTCAGCCCGAAATAAACGCTTTTTCTCAGCCCTTGGAATCGCAGTGTAACTGCATGGCTCAGAAGAGCACACTGAGTCAGCCCTTTACCCCAGTGATCAGAAATTGTCAAAACGTGTTTTTCAGCAGAAATAAATACGTTTTGGCAACTTTGGTCACCCCCATGTAAGTTATAGGGCAGGAACAACACAGTTTTCAAAGCGTGTTTTTCAGCCCGAAATAAACGCTTTTTCTCAGCTCTTGGAATCGCAGTGTAACTGCCTGGCTCAGAAGAGCACACTGAGTCAGCCCTTCACCCCAGTGATCAGAAATTGTCAAAACGTGTTTTTCAGCAGAAATAAACACGTTTTGGCAACTTTGGTCACCAACATGTAACTTATAGGGCAGGAACAGCACAGTTTTCAAAACGTGTTTTTCTGCCCGAAATAAACGCTTTTTCTCAGCACTTGGAATCGCAGTGTAACTGCCTGGCTCAGAAGAGCACACTGAGTCAGCCCTTAACCCCAGTGTGCAGAAATTGTCAAAACTTGTTTTTCAGCAGAAATAAACACGTTTTGGCAACATTGGTCACCCCCATGTAAGTTATAGGGCAGGAACAGAACAGTTTTCAAAACGTGTTTTTCAGCCCGAAATAAACGCTTTTTTTCAGCACTTGGAATCGCAGTGTAACTGCTTGGCTCAGAAGAGCACACTGAGTCAGCCCTTCACCCCAGTGATCAGAAATTGCCAAAACATGTTTTTCAGCAGAAATAAACACGTTTTGGCAACTTTGGTCACCCCCATGTAAGTTATAGGGCAGGAACAGCACTGTTTTCAAAACGTGTTTTTCAGCCCGAAATAAACGCTTTTTCTCAGCGCTTGGAATCGCAGTGTAACTGCATGGCTCAGAAGAGCACACTGAGTCAGCCCTTTACCCCAGTGATCAGAAATTGTCAAAACGTGTTTTTCAGCAGAAATAAATACGTTTTGGCAACTTTGGTCACCCCCATGTAAGTTATAGGGCAGGAACAGCACAGTTTTCAAAACGTGTTTTTCAGCCCGAAATAAACGCTTTTTCTCAGCACTTGGAATCGCAGTGTATCTGCCTGGCTCAGAAGAGCACACTGAGTCAGCCCTTAACCCCAGTGTGTAGAAATTGTCAAAACGTGTTTTTCAGCAGAAATAAACAGGTTTTGGCAACTTTGGTCACCAACATGTAAGTTATAGGGCAGGAACAGCACAGGTTTCAAAACGTGTTTTTCAGCCCGAAATAAACGCGTTTTCTCAGCCCTTAGAATCGCAGTGTAACTACCTGGCTCAGAAGAGCACACTGAGTCAGCCCTTAACCCCAGTGTGCAGAAATTGTCAAAACGTGTTTTTCAGCAGAAATAAACACGTTTTGGCAACTTTGGTCACCCCCATGTAAGTTATAGGGCAGGAACAGCACAGTTTTCAAAACGTGTTTTTCAGCCCGAAATAAACGCTTTTTCTCAGCTCTTGGAATCGCAGTGTAACTGCCTGGCTCAGAAGAGCACACTGAGTCAGCCCTTCACCCCAGTGATCAGAAATTGTCAAAACGTGTTTTTCAGCAGAAATAAACACGTTTTGGCAACTTTGGTCACCCCCATGTAAGTTATAGGGCAGGAACAGCACAGTTTTCAAAACGTGTTTTTCAGCCCGAAATAAACGCTTTTTCTCAGCCCTTATAATCGCAGTGTAACTGCCTGGCTCAGAAGAGCACACTGAGTCAGCCCTTAACCCCAGTGTGCAGAAATTGTCAAAACTTGTTTTTCAGCAGAAATAAACAGGTTTTGGCAACTTTGGTCACCAACATGTAACTTATAGGGGAGGAACAGCACAGGTTTCAAAACGTGTTTTTCAGCCCGAAATACACGCGTTTTCTCAGCCCTTAGAATCGCAGTGTAACTGCCTGGCTCAGAAGAGCACACTGAGTCAGCCCTTAACCCCAGTGTGCAGAAATTGTCAAAACGTGTTTTTCAGCAGAAATAAACACGTTTTGGCAACATTGGTCACCCCCATGTAAGTTATAGGGCAGGAACAGCACAGTTTTCAAAACGTGTTTTTCAGCCCGAAATAAACGCTTTTTCTCAGCTCTTGGAATCGCAGTGTAACTGCCTGGCTCAGAAGAGCACACTGAGTCAGCCCTTCACCCCAGTGATCAGAAATTGTCAAAACGTGTTTTTCAGCAGAAATAAACACGTTTTGGCAACTTTGGTCACCAACATGTAACTTATAGGGCAGGAACAGCACAGTTTTCAAAACGTGTTTTTCAGCCCGAAATAAACGCTTTTTCTCAGCCCTTGGAATCGCAGTGCTACTGCCTGTCTCAGAAGAGCACACTGAGTCAGCCCTTAACCCCAGTGATCAGAAATTGTCAAAACGTGTTTTTCAGCAGAAATAAACACGTTTTGGCAACTTTGTTCACCCCCATATCAGTTATAGGGCAGGAACAGCACAGTTTTCAAAACGTGTTTTTCAGCCCGAAATAAACGCGTTTTCTCATCCCTTGGAATCGCAGTGTAACTGACTTGCTCAGAAGAGCCCACTGAGTCAGCCCTTAACCCCAATGTGTAGAAATTGTCAAAACGTGTTTTTCAGCAGAAATAAACACGATTTAGCAACTTTGGTCACCCCCATGTAAGTTATAGGGCAGGAACAGCATACTTTTCAAAACGTGTTTTTCAGACCGAAATAAACGCGTTTTCTCAGCCCTTGGAATCGCAGTGTAACTGCCTGTTTCAGAAGAGCCCACTGAGTCAGCCCTTAACCCGAAAATGCAGATATTGTCAAAACGTGTTTTTCAGCAGAAATAAACACGTTTTGGCAACTTTGGTCACCCCCATGTAAGTTATAGGGCAGGAACAGCACACTTTTCAAAACGTGTTTTTCAGCCCGAAATAAACGCTTTTTCTCAGCCCTTGGAATCGCAGTGTAACTGCCTGGCTCAGAAGAGCACACTGAGTCAGCCCTTTACCGCAGTGATCAGAAATTGTCAAAACGTGTTTTTCAGCAGAAATAAACACGTTTTGGCAACTTTGGTCACCCCCATGTAAGATAGGTCAGGAACTGCACAGTTTTCAAAACGTGTTTTTCAGCCCGAAATAAACGCTTTTTCTCAGCACTTGGAATCGCAGTGTAACTGCTTGGCTCAGAAGAGCACACTGAGTCAGCCCTTCACCCCAGTGATCAGAAATTGTCAAAACGTGTTTTTCAGCAGAAATAAACACGTTTTGGCAACTTTGGTCACCCCCATGTAAGTTATAGGGCAGGAACAGCACAGTTTTCAAAACGTGTTTTTCAGCCCGAAATAAACGCTTTTTCTCAGCTCTTGGAAACGCAGTGTAACTGCATGGCTCAGAAGAGCACACTGAGTCAGCCCTTCACCCCAGTGATCAGAAATTGTCAAAACGTGTTTTTCAGCAGAAATAAACACGTTTTGGCAACTTTGGTCACCCCCATGTAAGTTATAGGGCAGGAACAGCACAGTTTTCAAAACGTGTTTTTCAGCCCGAAATAAACGCATTTTCTCAGCCCTTAGAATCGCAGTGTAACTACCTGGCTCAGAAGAGCACACTGAGTCAGCCCTTAACCCCAGTGATCAGAAATTGTCAAAACATGTTTTTCAGCAGAAATAAACACGTTTCGGCAACTTTCGTCACCCCCATGTAAGTTATAGGTCAGGAACAGCACAGTTTTCAAAACGTGTTTTTCAGCCCGAAATAAACGCTTTTTCTCAGCACTTGGAATCGCAGTGTAACTGCTTGGCTCAGAAGAGCACACTGAGTCAGCCCTTCACCCCAGTGATCAGAAATTGTCAAAACGTGTTTTTCAGCAGAAATAAACACGTTTTGGCAACTTTGGTCACCAACATGTATCTTATAGGGCAGGAACTGCACAGTTTTCAAAACGTGTTTTTCAGCCCGAAATAAACGCTTTTTCTCAGCACTTGGAATCGCAGTGTAACTGCTTGGCTCAGAAGAGCACACTGAGTCAGCCCTTCACCCCAGTGATCAGAAATTGTCAAAACGTGTTTTTCAGCAGAAATAAACACGTTTTGGCAACTTTGGTCACCCCCATGTAAGTTATAGGGCAGGAACAGCACACTTTTCAAAACGTGTTTTTCAGTACGAAATAAACGCGTTTTCTCAGCCCTTGGAATAGCAGTGTAACTGCCTGTTTCAGAAGAGCCCACTAAGTCAGCCCTTAACCCGAAAATGCAGATATTGTCAAAACGTGTTTTTCAGCAGAAATAAACACGTTTTGGCAACTTTGGTCACCCCCATGTAAGTTATAGGGCAGGAACAGCACACTTTTCAAAACGTGTTTTTCAGCCCGAAATAAACGCTTTTTCTCAGCTCTTGGAATCGCAGTTTAACTGCCTGGCTCAGAAGAGCACACTGAGTCAGCCCTTAACCCCAGTGATCAGAAATTGTCAAAACGTGTTTTTCAGCAGAAATAAACACGTTTTGGCAACTTTGGTCACCCCCATGTAAGTTATAGGGCAGGAAAAGCACAGTTTTCAAAACGTGTTTTTCAGCCTGAAATAAACGCTTTTTCTCAACACTTGGAATCGCAGTGTAACTGCCTGGCTGAGAAGAGCACACTGAGTCAGCCCTTAACCCCAATGATCAGAAATTGTCAAAACGTGTTTTTCAACAGAAATAAACACGTTTTGGCAACTTTGGTCACCCCCATGTAAGTTATAGGGCAGGAACAGCACACTTTTCAAAACGTGTTTTTCAGCCCGAAATAAACGCATTTTCTCAGCCCTTAGAATCGCTGTGTAACTACCTGGCTCAGAAGAGCACACTGAGTCAGCCCTTAACCCCAGTGTGCAGAAATTATCAAAACGTGTTTTTCAGCAGAAATAAACACGTTTTGGCAACTTTGGTCACCCCCATGTAAGTTATAGGGCAGGAACAGCACAGTTTTCAAAACGTGTTTTTCAGCCCGAAATAAACGCTTTTTCTCAGCCCTTGGAATCGCAGTGTAACTGCCTGGCTCAGAAGAGCCCACTGTGTCAGCCCTTAACCCCAGTGTGCAGAAATTGTCAAAACGTGTTTTTCAGCAGAAATAAACACGTTTTGGCAACTTTGGTCACCCCCATGTAAGTTATAGGGCAGGAACAGCACACTTTTCAAAACGTGTTTTTCAGCACGAAATAAACGCTTTTTCTCAGCCCTTGGAATCGCAGTGAAACTGCCTGGCTCAGAAGAGCACACTGAGTCAGCCCTTAACCCCAGTGATCAGAATTTGTCAAAACGTGTTTTTCAGCTGAAATAAACAAGTTTTGGCAACTTTGGTCACCCCCATGTAAGTTATAGGGCAGGAACAGCACAGTTTTCAAAACGTGTTTTTCAGCCCGAAATAAACGCTTTTTCTCAGCCCTTGGAATCGCAGTGTAACTGCCTGGCTCAGAAGAGCACACTGAGTCAGCCCTTAACCCCAGTGATCAGAAATTGTCAAAACGTGTTTTTCAGCAGAAATAAACACGTTTTGGCAACTTTGGTCACCCCCATGTAAGTTATAGGGCAGGAACAGCACAGTTTTCAAAACGTGTTTCTCAGCCCGAAATAAACGCATTTTCTCAGCCCTTAGAATCGCATTGTAACTGCCTGGCTCAGAAGAGTACACTGAGTCAGCCCCTAACCCCAGTGTGCAGAAATTGTCAAATCGTGTTTTTCAGCAGAAATAAACAGGTTTTGGCAACTTTGGTCACCAACATGTAACTTATAGGGCAGGAACAGCACAGGTTTTATAACGTGTTTTTCAGCCCGAAATAAACGCTTTTTCTCAGCACTTGGAATCGCAGTGTAACTGCTTGGCTCAGAAGAGCACACTGAGTCAGCCCTTCACCACAGTGATCAGAAATTGTCAAAACATGTTTTTCAGCAGAAATAAACACGTTTTGGCAACTTTGGTCACCCCTATGTAAGTTATAGGGCAGGAACAGCACAGTTTTCAAAACGTGTTTTTCAGCCCGAAATAAACGCTTTTTCTCAGCACTTGGAATCGCAGTGTAACTGCTTGGCTCAGAAGAGCACATGAGACAGCCCTTAACCCCAGTGATCAGAAATTGTCAAAACGTGTTTTTCAGCAGAAATAAACACGTTTTGGCAACTTTGGTCACCCCCATGTAAGTTATAGGTGAGGAACAGCACAGTTTTCAAAACGTGTTTTTCAGCCCGAAATAAACTCTTTTTCTCAGCACTTGGAATCGCAGTGTAACTGCTTGGCTCAGAAGAGCACACTGAGTCAGCCCTTAACCCCAGTGATCAGAAATTGTCAAAACGTGTTTTTCAGCAGAAATAAACACGTTTTGGCAACTTTGGTCACCCCCATGTAAGTTATAGGGCAGGAACAGCACAGTATTCAAAACGTGTTTTTCAGCCCGAAATAAACGCTTTTTCTCAGCACTTTGAATCGCAGTGTAACTGCCTGTTTCAGAAGAGCCCACTGAGTCAGCCCTTAACCCGAAAATGCAGATATTGTCAAAACGTGTTTTTCAGCAGAAATAAACACGTTTTGGCAACTTTGGTCACCCCCATGTAAGTTATAGGGCAGGAACAGCACAGTTTTCAAAGCGTGTTTTTCAGCCCGAAATAAACGCTTTTTCTCAGCCCTTGGAATCGCAGTGTAACTGCATGGCTCAGAAGAGCACACTGAGTCAGCCCTTTACCCCAGTGATCAGAAATTGTCAAAACGTGTTTTTCAGCAGAAATAA
Source organism: Atractosteus spatula (assembly GCF_055471065.1). Lineage (NCBI taxonomy): Eukaryota > Metazoa > Chordata > Actinopteri > Semionotiformes > Lepisosteidae > Atractosteus > Atractosteus spatula. The sequence continues at coordinate 11,052,924 of NC_142728.1, read as the reverse complement.
ATACGTTTTGGCAACTTTGGTCACCCCCATGTAAGTTATAGGGCAGGAACAACACAGTTTTCAAAGCGTGTTTTTCAGCCCGAAATAAACGCTTTTTCTCAGCTCTTGGAATCGCAGTGTAACTGCCTGGCTCAGAAGAGCACACTGAGTCAGCCCCTAACCCCAGTGTGCAGAAATTGTCAAAACGTGTTTTTCAGCAGAAATAAACACGTTTTGGCAACTTTGGTCACCAACATGTAACTTATAGGGCAGGAACAGCACAGGTTTCAAAACGTGTTTTTCAGCCCGAAATAAACGCGTTTTCTCAGCCCTTAGAATCGCAGTGTAACTACCTGGCTCAGAAGAGCACACTGAGTCAGCCCTTAACCCCAGTGTGCAGAAATTGTCAAAACGTGTTTTTCAGCAGAAATAAACACGTTTTGGCAACTTTGGTCACCCCCATGTAAGTTATAGGGCCGGAACAGCACAGTTTTCAAAACGTGTTTTTCAGCCCGAAATAAACGCTTTTTCTCAGCACTTGGAATCGCAGTGTAACTGCTTGGCTCAGAAGAGCACACTGAGTCAGCCCTTAACCCCAGTGATCAGAAATTGTCAAAACATGTTTTTCAGCAGAAATAAACACGTTTTGGCAACTTTGGTCACCGCCATGTAAGTTATAGGGCAGGAATAGCATAGTTTTCAAAACGTGTTTTTCAGCCCGAAATAAACGCTTTTTTTCAGCACTTGGAATCGCAGTGTAACTGCTTGGCTCAGAAGAGCACACTGAGTCAGCCCTTAACCCCAGTGATCAGAAATTGTCAAAACATGTTTTTCAGCAGAAATAAACACGTTTTGGCAACTTTGGTCACCCCCATGTAAGTTATTGGGAAGGAACAGCACAGTTTTCAAAACGTGTTTTTCAGCCCGAAATAAACGCATTTTCTCAGCCCTTAGAATCGCAGTGTAACTGCCTGGCTCAGAAGAGCACACTGAGTCAGCCCTTTACCCCAGTGATCAGAAATTGTCAAAACGTGTTTTTCAGCAGAAATAAACACGTTTTGGCAACTTTGGTCACCCCCATGTAAGTTATAGGGCAGGAACAGCACAGTTTTCAAAACGTGTTTTTCAGCCCGAAATAAACGCTTTTTCTCAGCCCTTGGAATCGCAGTGTAACTGCATGGCTCAGAAGAGCACACTGAGTCAGCCCTTTACCCCAGTGATCAGAAATTGTCAAAACGTGTTTTTCAGCAGAAATAAATACGTTTTGGCAACTTTGGTCACCCCCATGTAAGTTATAGGGCAGGAACAACACAGTTTTCAAAGCATGTTTTTCAGCCCGAAATAAACGCTTTTTCTCAGCTCTTGGAATCGCAGTGTAACTGCCTGGCTCAGAAGAGCACACTGAGTCAGCCCTTAACCCCAGTGATCAGAAATTGTCAAAACATGTTTTTCAGCAGAAATAAACACGTTTTGGCAACTTTGGTCACCCCCATGTAAGTTATAGGGCAGGAACAGCACAGTTTTCAAAACGTGTTTTTCAGCCCGAAATAAACGCTTTTTCTCAGCACTTGGAATGGCAGTGTAACTGCTTGGCTCAGAAGAGCACACTGAGTCAGCCCTTTACCCCAGTGATCAGAAATTGTCAAAACGTGTTTTTCAGCAGAAATAAACACGTTTTGGCAACTTTGGTCACCCCCATGTAAGTTATAGGGCAGGAACAGCACAGTTTTCAAAACGTGTTTTTCAGCCCGAAATAAACGCTTTTTCTCAGCCCTTGGAATCGCAGTGTAACTGCATGGCTCAGAAGAGCACACTGAGTCAGCCCTTTACCCCAGTGATCAGAAATTGTCAAAACGTGTTTTTCAGCAGAAATAAATACGTTTTGGCAACTTTGGTCACCCCCATGTAAGTTATAGGGCAGGAACAACACAGTTTTCAAAGCGTGTTTTTCAGCCCGAAATAAACGCTTTTTCTCAGCTCTTGGAATCGCAGTGTAACTGCCTGGCTCAGAAGAGCACACTGAGTCAGCCCTTCACCCCAGTGATCAGAAATTGTCAAAACGTGTTTTTCAGCAGAAATAAACACGTTTTGGCAACTTTGGTCACCAACATGTAACTTATAGGGCAGGAACAGCACAGTTTTCAAAACGTGTTTTTCTGCCCGAAATAAACGCTTTTTCTCAGCACTTGGAATCGCAGTGTAACTGCCTGGCTCAGAAGAGCACACTGAGTCAGCCCTTAACCCCAGTGTGCAGAAATTGTCAAAACTTGTTTTTCAGCAGAAATAAACACGTTTTGGCAACATTGGTCACCCCCATGTAAGTTATAGGGCAGGAACAGAACAGTTTTCAAAACGTGTTTTTCAGCCCGAAATAAACGCTTTTTTTCAGCACTTGGAATCGCAGTGTAACTGCTTGGCTCAGAAGAGCACACTGAGTCAGCCCTTCACCCCAGTGATCAGAAATTGCCAAAACATGTTTTTCAGCAGAAATAAACACGTTTTGGCAACTTTGGTCACCCCCATGTAAGTTATAGGGCAGGAACAGCACTGTTTTCAAAACGTGTTTTTCAGCCCGAAATAAACGCTTTTTCTCAGCACTTGGAATCGCAGTGTAACTGCTTGGCTCAGAAGAGCACATGAGACAGCCCTTAACCCCAGTGATCAGAAATTGTCAAAACGTGTTTTTCAGCAGAAATAAACACGTTTTGGCAACTTTGGTCACCCCCATGTAAGTTATAGGTGAGGAACAGCACAGTTTTCAAAACGTGTTTTTCAGCCCGAAATAAACTCTTTTTCTCAGCACTTGGAATCGCAGTGTAACTGCTTGGCTCAGAAGAGCACACTGAGTCAGCCCTTAACCCCAGTGATCAGAAATTGTCAAAACGTGTTTTTCAGCAGAAATAAACACGTTTTGGCAACTTTGGTCACCCCCATGTAAGTTATAGGGCAGGAACAGCACAGTATTCAAAACGTGTTTTTCAGCCCGAAATAAACGCTTTTTCTCAGCACTTTGAATCGCAGTGTAACTGCCTGTTTCAGAAGAGCCCACTGAGTCAGCCCTTAACCCGAAAATGCAGATATTGTCAAAACGTGTTTTTCAGCAGAAATAAACACGTTTTGGCAACTTTGGTCACCCCCATGTAAGTTATAGGGCAGGAACAGCACAGTTTTCAAAGCGTGTTTTTCAGCCCGAAATAAACGCTTTTTCTCAGCCCTTGGAATCGCAGTGTAACTGCATGGCTCAGAAGAGCACACTGAGTCAGCCCTTTACCCCAGTGATCAGAAATTGTCAAAACGTGTTTTTCAGCAGAAATAAATACGTTTTGGCAACTTTGGTCACCCCCATGTAAGTTATAGGGCAGGAACAACACAGTTTTCAAAGCCTGTTTTTCAGCCCGAAATAAACGCTTTTTCTCAGCTCTTGGAATCGCAGTGTAACTGCCTGGCTCAGAAGAGCACACTGAGTCAGCCCCTAACCCCAGTGTGCAGAAATTGTCAAAACGTGTTTTTCAGCAGAAATAAACACGTTTTGGCAACTTTGGTCACCAACATGTAACTTATAGGGCAGGAACAGCACAGGTTTCAAAACGTGTTTTTCAGCCCGAAATAAACGCGTTTTCTCAGCCCTTAGAATCGCAGTGTAACTACCTGGCTCAGAAGAGCACACTGAGTCAGCCCTTAACCCCAGTGTGCAGAAATTGTCAAAACGTGTTTTTCAGCAGAAATAAACACGTTTTGGCAACTTTGGTCACCCCCATGTAAGTTATAGGGCCGGAACAGCACAGTTTTCAAAACGTGTTTTTCAGCCCGAAATAAACGCTTTTTCTCAGCACTTGGAATCGCAGTGTAACTGCTTGGCTCAGAAGAGCACACTGAGTCAGCCCTTAACCCCAGTGATCAGAAATTGTCAAAACATGTTTTTCAGCAGAAATAAACACGTTTTGGCAACTTTGGTCACCCCCATGTAAGTTATAGGGCAGGAATAGCATAGTTTTCAAAACGTGTTTTTCAGCCCGAAATAAACGCTTTTTTTCAGCACTTGGAATCGCAGTGTAACTGCTTGGCTCAGAAGAGCACACTGAGTCAGCCCTTAACCCCAGTGATCAGAAATTGTCAAAACGTGTTTTTCAGCAGAAATAAACACGTTTTGGCAACTTTGGTCACCCCCATGTAAGTTATAGGGCAGGAACAGCACAGTATTCAAAACGTGTTTTTCAGCCCGAAATAAACGCTTTTTCTCAGCACTTTGAATCGCAGTGTAACTGCCTGTTTCAGAAGAGCCCACTGAGTCAGCCCTTAACCCGAAAATGCAGATATTGTCAAAACGTGTTTTTCAGCAGAAATAAACACGTTTTGGCAACTTTGGTCACCCCCATGTAAGTTATAGGGCAGGAACAGCACAGTTTTCAAAGCGTGTTTTTCAGCCCGAAATAAACGCTTTTTCTCAGCCCTTGGAATCGCAGTGTAACTGCATGGCTCAGAAGAGCACACTGAGTCAGCCCTTTACCCCAGTGATCAGAAATTGTCAAAACGTGTTTTTCAGCAGAAATAAATACGTTTTGGCAACTTTGGTCACCCCCATGTAAGTTATAGGGCAGGAACAACACAGTTTTCAAAGCGTGTTTTTCAGCCCGAAATAAACGCTTTTTCTCAGCTCTTGGAATCGCAGTGTAACTGCCTGGCTCAGAAGAGCACACTGAGTCAGCCCCTAACCCCAGTGTGCAGAAATTGTCAAAACGTGTTTTTCAGCAGAAATAAACACGTTTTGGCAACTTTGGTCACCAACATGTAACTTATAGGGCAGGAACAGCACAGGTTTCAAAACGTGTTTTTCAGCCCGAAATAAACGCGTTTTCTCAGCCCTTAGAATCGCAGTGTAACTACCTGGCTCAGAAGAGCACACTGAGTCAGCCCTTAACCCCAGTGTGCAGAAATTGTCAAAACGTGTTTTTCAGCAGAAATAAACACGTTTTGGCAACTTTGGTCACCCCCATGTAAGTTATAGGGCCGGAACAGCACAGTTTTCAAAACGTGTTTTTCAGCCCGAAATAAACGCTTTTTCTCAGCACTTGGAATCGCAGTGTAACTGCTTGGCTCAGAAGAGCACACTGAGTCAGCCCTTAACCCCAGTGATCAGAAATTGTCAAAACATGTTTTTCAGCAGAAATAAACACGTTTTGGCAACTTTGGTCACCGCCATGTAAGTTATAGGGCAGGAATAGCATAGTTTTCAAAACGTGTTTTTCAGCCCGAAATAAACGCTTTTTTTCAGCACTTGGAATCGCAGTGTAACTGCTTGGCTCAGAAGAGCACACTGAGTCAGCCCTTAACCCCAGTGATCAGAAATTGTCAAAACATGTTTTTCAGCAGAAATAAACACGTTTTGGCAACTTTGGTCACCCCCATGTAAGTTATTGGGAAGGAACAGCACAGTTTTCAAAACGTGTTTTTCAGCCCGAAATAAACGCATTTTCTCAGCCCTTAGAATCGCAGTGTAACTGCCTGGCTCAGAAGAGCACACTGAGTCAGCCCTTTACCCCAGTGATCAGAAATTGTCAAAACGTGTTTTTCAGCAGAAATAAACACGTTTTGGCAACTTTGGTCACCCCCATGTAAGTTATAGGGCAGGAACAGCACAGTTTTCAAAACGTGTTTTTCAGCCCGAAATAAACGCTTTTTCTCAGCCCTTGGAATCGCAGTGTAACTGCATGGCTCAGAAGAGCACACTGAGTCAGCCCTTTACCCCAGTGATCAGAAATTGTCAAAACGTGTTTTTCAGCAGAAATAAATACGTTTTGGCAACTTTGGTCACCCCCATGTAAGTTATAGGGCAGGAACAACACAGTTTTCAAAGCATGTTTTTCAGCCCGAAATAAACGCTTTTTCTCAGCTCTTGGAATCGCAGTGTAACTGCCTGGCTCAGAAGAGCACACTGAGTCAGCCCTTAACCCCAGTGATCAGAAATTGTCAAAACATGTTTTTCAGCAGAAATAAACACGTTTTGGCAACTTTGGTCACCCCCATGTAAGTTATAGGGCAGGAACAGCACAGTTTTCAAAACGTGTTTTTCAGCCCGAAATAAACGCTTTTTCTCAGCACTTGGAATGGCAGTGTAACTGCTTGGCTCAGAAGAGCACACTGAGTCAGCCCTTTACCCCAGTGATCAGAAATTGTCAAAACGTGTTTTTCAGCAGAAATAAACACGTTTTGGCAACTTTGGTCACCCCCATGTAAGTTATAGGGCAGGAACAGCACAGTTTTCAAAACGTGTTTTTCAGCCCGAAATAAACGCTTTTTCTCAGCCCTTGGAATCGCAGTGTAACTGCATGGCTCAGAAGAGCACACTGAGTCAGCCCTTTACCCCAGTGATCAGAAATTGTCAAAACGTGTTTTTCAGCAGAAATAAATACGTTTTGGCAACTTTGGTCACCCCCATGTAAGTTATAGGGCAGGAACAACACAGTTTTCAAAGCGTGTTTTTCAGCCCGAAATAAACGCTTTTTCTCAGCTCTTGGAATCGCAGTGTAACTGCCTGGCTCAGAAGAGCACACTGAGTCAGCCCTTCACCCCAGTGATCAGAAATTGTCAAAACGTGTTTTTCAGCAGAAATAAACACGTTTTGGCAACTTTGGTCACCAACATGTAACTTATAGGGCAGGAACAGCACAGTTTTCAAAACGTGTTTTTCTGCCCGAAATAAACGCTTTTTCTCAGCACTTGGAATCGCAGTGTAACTGCCTGGCTCAGAAGAGCACACTGAGTCAGCCCTTAACCCCAGTGTGCAGAAATTGTCAAAACTTGTTTTTCAGCAGAAATAAACACGTTTTGGCAACATTGGTCACCCCCATGTAAGTTATAGGGCAGGAACAGAACAGTTTTCAAAACGTGTTTTTCAGCCCGAAATAAACGCTTTTTTTCAGCACTTGGAATCGCAGTGTAACTGCTTGGCTCAGAAGAGCACACTGAGTCAGCCCTTCACCCCAGTGATCAGAAATTGCCAAAACATGTTTTTCAGCAGAAATAAACACGTTTTGGCAACTTTGGTCACCCCCATGTAAGTTATAGGGCAGGAACAGCACTGTTTTCAAAACGTGTTTTTCAGCCCGAAATAAACGCTTTTTCTCAGCACTTGGAATCGCAGTGTAACTGCTTGGCTCAGAAGAGCACATGAGACAGCCCTTAACCCCAGTGATCAGAAATTGTCAAAACGTGTTTTTCAGCAGAAATAAACACGTTTTGGCAACTTTGGTCACCCCCATGTAAGTTATAGGTGAGGAACAGCACAGTTTTCAAAACGTGTTTTTCAGCCCGAAATAAACTCTTTTTCTCAGCACTTGGAATCGCAGTGTAACTGCTTGGCTCAGAAGAGCACACTGAGTCAGCCCTTAACCCCAGTGATCAGAAATTGTCAAAACGTGTTTTTCAGCAGAAATAAACACGTTTTGGCAACTTTGGTCACCCCCATGTAAGTTATAGGGCAGGAACAGCACAGTATTCAAAACGTGTTTTTCAGCCCGAAATAAACGCTTTTTCTCAGCACTTTGAATCGCAGTGTAACTGCCTGTTTCAGAAGAGCCCACTGAGTCAGCCCTTAACCCGAAAATGCAGATATTGTCAAAACGTGTTTTTCAGCAGAAATAAACACGTTTTGGCAACTTTGGTCACCCCCATGTAAGTTATAGGGCAGGAACAGCACAGTTTTCAAAGCGTGTTTTTCAGCCCGAAATAAACGCTTTTTCTCAGCCCTTGGAATCGCAGTGTAACTGCATGGCTCAGAAGAGCACACTGAGTCAGCCCTTTACCCCAGTGATCAGAAATTGTCAAAACGTGTTTTTCAGCAGAAATAAATACGTTTTGGCAACTTTGGTCACCCCCATGTAAGTTATAGGGCAGGAACAACACAGTTTTCAAAGCCTGTTTTTCAGCCCGAAATAAACGCTTTTTCTCAGCTCTTGGAATCGCAGTGTAACTGCCTGGCTCAGAAGAGCACACTGAGTCAGCCCCTAACCCCAGTGTGCAGAAATTGTCAAAACGTGTTTTTCAGCAGAAATAAACACGTTTTGGCAACTTTGGTCACCAACATGTAACTTATAGGGCAGGAACAGCACAGGTTTCAAAACGTGTTTTTCAGCCCGAAATAAACGCGTTTTCTCAGCCCTTAGAATCGCAGTGTAACTACCTGGCTCAGAAGAGCACACTGAGTCAGCCCTTAACCCCAGTGTGCAGAAATTGTCAAAACGTGTTTTTCAGCAGAAATAAACACGTTTTGGCAACTTTGGTCACCCCCATGTAAGTTATAGGGCCGGAACAGCACAGTTTTCAAAACGTGTTTTTCAGCCCGAAATAAACGCTTTTTCTCAGCACTTGGAATCGCAGTGTAACTGCTTGGCTCAGAAGAGCACACTGAGTCAGCCCTTAACCCCAGTGATCAGAAATTGTCAAAACATGTTTTTCAGCAGAAATAAACACGTTTTGGCAACTTTGGTCACCCCCATGTAAGTTATAGGGCAGGAATAGCATAGTTTTCAAAACGTGTTTTTCAGCCCGAAATAAACGCTTTTTTTCAGCACTTGGAATCGCAGTGTAACTGCTTGGCTCAGAAGAGCACACTGAGTCAGCCCTTAACCCCAGTGATCAGAAATTGTCAAAACATGTTTTTCAGCAGAAATTAACACGTTTTGGCAACTTTGGTCACCCCCATGTAAGTTATTGGGCAGGAACAGCACAGTTTTCAAAACGTGTTTTTCAGCCCGAAATAAACGCATTTTCTCAGCCCTTAGAATCGCAGTGTAACTGCCTGGCTCAGAAGAGCACACTGAGTCAGCCCTTTACCCCAGTGATCAGAAATTGTCAAAACGTGTTTTTCAGCAGAAATAAACACGTTTTGGCAACTTTGGTCACCCCCATGTAAGTTATAGGGCAGGAACAGCACAGTTTTCAAAACGTGTTTTTCAGCCCGAAATAAACGCTTTTTCTCAGCCCTTGGAATCGCAGTGTAACTGCATGGCTCAGAAGAGCACACTGAGTCAGCCCTTTACCCCAGTGATCAGAAATTGTCAAAACGTGTTTTTCAGCAGAAATAAATACGTTTTGGCAACTTTGGTCACCCCCATGTAAGTTATAGGGCAGGAACAACACAGTTTTCAAAGCATGTTTTTCAGCCCGAAATAAACGCTTTTTCTCAGCTCTTGGAATCGCAGTGTAACTGCCTGGCTCAGAAGAGCACACTGAGTCAGCCCTTAACCCCAGTGATCAGAAATTGTCAAAACATGTTTTTCAGCAGAAATAAACACGTTTTGGCAACTTTGGTCACCCCCATGTAAGTTATAGGACAGGAACAGCACAGTTTTCAAAACGTGTTTTTCAGCCCGAAATAAACGCTTTTTCTCAGCACTTGGAATGGCAGTGTAACTGCTTGGCTCAGAAGAGCACACTGAGTCAGCCCTTTACCCCAGTGATCAGAAATTGTCAAAACGTGTTTTTCAGCAGAAATAAACACGTTTTGGCAACTTTGGTCACCCCCATGTAAGTTATAGGGCAGGAACAGCACAGTTTTCAAAACGTGTTTTTCAGCCCGAAATAAACGCTTTTTCTCAGCCCTTGGAATCGCAGTGTAACTGCATGGCTCAGAAGAGCACACTGAGTCAGCCCTTTACCCCAGTGATCAGAAATTGTCAAAACGTGTTTTTCAGCAGAAATAAATACGTTTTGGCAACTTTGGTCACCCCCATGTAAGTTATAGGGCAGGAACAACACAGTTTTCAAAGCGTGTTTTTCAGCCCGAAATAAACGCTTTTTCTCAGCTCTTGGAATCGCAGTGTAACTGCCTGGCTCAGAAGAGCACACTGAGTCAGCCCTTCACCCCAGTGATCAGAAATTGTCAAAACGTGTTTTTCAGCAGAAATAAACACGTTTTGGCAACTTTGGTCACCAACATGTAACTTATAGGGCAGGAACAGCACAGTTTTCAAAACGTGTTTTTCTGCCCGAAATAAACGCTTTTTCTCAGCACTTGGAATCGCAGTGTAACTGCCTGGCTCAGAAGAGCACACTGAGTCAGCCCTTAACCCCAGTGTGCAGAAATTGTCAAAACTTGTTTTTCAGCAGAAATAAACACGTTTTGGCAACATTGGTCACCCCCATGTAAGTTATAGGGCAGGAACAGAACAGTTTTCAAAACGTGTTTTTCAGCCCGAAATAAACGCTTTTTTTCAGCACTTGGAATCGCAGTGTAACTGCTTGGCTCAGAAGAGCACACTGAGTCAGCCCTTCACCCCAGTGATCAGAAATTGCCAAAACATGTTTTTCAGCAGAAATAAACACGTTTTGGCAACTTTGGTCACCCCCATGTAAGTTATAGGGCAGGAACAGCACTGTTTTCAAAACGTGTTTTTCAGCCCGAAATAAACGCTTTTTCTCAGCGCTTGGAATCGCAGTGTAACTGCATGGCTCAGAAGAGCACACTGAGTCAGCCCTTTACCCCAGTGATCAGAAATTGTCAAAACGTGTTTTTCAGCAGAAATAAATACGTTTTGGCAACTTTGGTCAACCCCATGTAAGTTATAGGGCAGGAACAGCACAGTTTTCAAAACGTGTTTTTCAGCCCGAAATAAACGCTTTTTCTCAGCACTTGGAATCGCAGTGTATCTGCCTGGCTCAGAAGAGCACACTGAGTCAGCCCTTAACCCCAGTGTGTAGAAATTGTCAAAACGTGTTTTTCAGCAGAAATAAACAGGTTTTGGCAACTTTGGTCACCAACATGTAAGTTATAGGGCAGGAACAGCACAGGTTTCAAAACGTGTTTTTCAGCCCGAAATAAACGCGTTTTCTCAGCCCTTAGAATCGCAGTGTAACTACCTGGCTCAGAAGAGCACACTGAGTCAGCCCTTAACCCCAGTGTGCAGAAATTGTCAAAACGTGTTTTTCAGCAGAAATAAACACGTTTTGGCAACTTTGGTCACCCCCATGTAAGTTATAGGGCCGGAACAGCACAGTTTTCAAAACGTGTTTTTCAGCCCGAAATAAACGCTTTTTCTCAGCACTTGGAATCGCAGTGTAACTGCTTGGCTCAGAAGAGCACACTGAGTCAGCCCTTAACCCCAGTGATCAGAAATTGTCAAAACATGTTTTTCAGCAGAAATAAACACGTTTTGGCAACTTTGGTCACCCCCATGTAAGTTATAGGGCAGGAATAGCATAGTTTTCAAAACGTGTTTTTCAGCACGAAATAAACGCTTTTTTTCAGCACTTGGAATCGCAGTGTAACTGCTTGGCTCAGAAGAGCACACTGAGTAAGCCCTTAACCCCAGTGATCAGAAATTGTCAAAACATGTTTTTCAGCAGAAATAAACACGTTTTGGCAACTTTGGTCACCCCCATGTAAGTTATTGGGCAGGAACAGCACAGTTTTCAAAACGTGTTTTTCAGCCCGAAATAAACGCATTTTCTCAGCCCTTAGAATCGCAGTGTAACTGCCTGGCTCAGAAGAGCACACTGAGTCAGCCCTTTACCCCAGTGATCAGAAATTGTCAAAACGTGTTTTTCAGCAGAAATAAACACGTTTTGGCAACTTTGGTCACCCCCATGTAAGTTATAGGGCAGGAACAGCACAGTTTTCAAAACGTGTTTTTCAGCCCGAAATAAACGCTTTTTCTCAGCCCTTGGAATCGCAGTGTAACTGCATGGCTCAGAAGAGCACACTGAGTCAGCCCTTTACCCCAGTGATCAGAAATTGTCAAAACGTGTTTTTCAGCAGAAATAAATACGTTTTGGCAACTTTGGTCACCCCCATGTAAGTTATAGGGCAGGAACAACACAGTTTTCAAAGCATGTTTTTCAGCCCGAAATAAACGCTTTTTCTCAGCTCTTGGAATCGCAGTGTAACTGCCTGGCTCAGAAGAGCACACTGAGTCAGCCCTTAACCCCAGTGATCAGAAATTGTCAAAACATGTTTTTCAGCAGAAATAAACACGTTTTGGCAACTTTGGTCACCCCCATGTAAGTTATAGGGCAGGAACAGCACAGTTTTCAAAACGTGTTTTTCAGCCCGAAATAAACGCTTTTTCTCAGCACTTGGAATGGCAGTGTAACTGCTTGGCTCAGAAGAGCACACTGAGTCAGCCCTTTACCCCAGTGATCAGAAATTGTCAAAACGTGTTTTTCAGCAGAAATAAACACGTTTTGGCAACTTTGGTCACCCCCATGTAAGTTATAGGGCAGGAACAGCACAGTTTTCAAAACGTGTTTTTCAGCCCGAAATAAACGCTTTTTCTCAGCCCTTGGAATCGCAGTGTAACTGCATGGCTCAGAAGAGCACACTGAGTCAGCCCTTTACCCCAGTGATCAGAAATTGTCAAAACGTGTTTTTCAGCAGAAATAAATACGTTTTGGCAACTTTGGTCACCCCCATGTAAGTTATAGGGCTGGAACAACACAGTTTTCAAAGCGTGTTTTTCAGCCCGAAATAAACGCTTTTTCTCAGCTCTTGGAATCGCAGTGTAACTGCCTGGCTCAGAAGAGCACACTGAGTCAGCCCTTCACCCCAGTGATCAGAAATTGTCAAAACGTGTTTTTCAGCAGAAATAAACACGTTTTGGCAACTTTGGTCACCAACATGTAACTTATAGGGCAGGAACAGCACAGTTTTCAAAACGTGTTTTTCTGCCCGAAATAAACGCTTTTTCTCAGCACTTGGAATCGCAGTGTAACTGCCTGGCTCAGAAGAGCACACTGAGTCAGCCCTTAACCCCAGTGTGCAGAAATTGTCAAAACTTGTTTTTCAGCAGAAATAAACACGTTTTGGCAACATTGGTCACCCCCATGTAAGTTATAGGGCAGGAACAGAACAGTTTTCAAAACGTGTTTTTCAGCCCGAAATAAACGCTTTTTTTCAGCACTTGGAATCGCAGTGTAACTGCTTGGCTCAGAAGAGCACACTGAGTCAGCCCTTCACCCCAGTGATCAGAAATTGCCAAAACATGTTTTTCAGCAGAAATAAACACGTTTTGGCAACTTTGGTCACCCCCATGTAAGTTATAGGGCAGGAACAGCACTGTTTTCAAAACGTGTTTTTCAGCCCGAAATAAACGCTTTTTCTCAGCGCTTGGAATCGCAGTGTAACTGCATGGCTCAGAAGAGCACACTGAGTCAGCCCTTTACCCCAGTGATCAGAAATTGTCAAAACGTGTTTTTCAGCAGAAATAAATACGTTTTGGCAACTTTGGTCACCCCCATGTAAGTTATAGGGCAGGAACAGCACAGTTTTCAAAACGTGTTTTTCAGCCCGAAATAAACGCTTTTTCTCAGCACTTGGAATCGCAGTGTATCTGCCTGGCTCAGAAGAGCACACTGAGTCAGCCCTTAACCCCAGTGTGTAGAAATTGTCAAAACGTGTTTTTCAGCAGAAATAAACAGGTTTTGGCAACTTTGGTCACCAACATGTAAGTTATAGGGCAGGAACAGCACAGGTTTCAAAACGTGTTTTTCAGCCCGAAATAAACGCGTTTTCTCAGCCCTTAGAATCGCAGTGTAACTACCTGGCTCAGAAGAGCACACTGAGTCAGCCCTTAACCCCAGTGTGCAGAAATTGTCAAAACGTGTTTTTCAGCAGAAATAAACACGTTTTGGCAACTTTGGTCACCCCCATGTAAGTTATAGGGCAGGAACAGCACAGTTTTCAAAACGTGTTTTTCAGCCCGAAATAAACGCTTTTTCTCAGCTCTTGGAATCGCAGTGTAACTGCCTGGCTCAGAAGAGCACACTGAGTCAGCCCTTCACCCCAGTGATCAGAAATTGTCAAAACGTGTTTTTCAGCAGAAATAAACACGTTTTGGCAACTTTGGTCACCCCCATGTAAGTTATAGGGCAGGAACAGCACAGTTTTCAAAACGTGTTTTTCAGCCCGAAATAAACGCTTTTTCTCAGCCCTTATAATCGCAGTGTAACTGCCTGGCTCAGAAGAGCACACTGAGTCAGCCCTTAACCCCAGTGTGCAGAAATTGTCAAAACTTGTTTTTCAGCAGAAATAAACAGGTTTTGGCAACTTTGGTCACCAACATGTAACTTATAGGGGAGGAACAGCACAGGTTTCAAAACGTGTTTTTCAGCCCGAAATACACGCGTTTTCTCAGCCCTTAGAATCGCAGTGTAACTGCCTGGCTCAGAAGAGCACACTGAGTCAGCCCTTAACCCCAGTGTGCAGAAATTGTCAAAACGTGTTTTTCAGCAGAAATAAACACGTTTTGGCAACATTGGTCACCCCCATGTAAGTTATAGGGCAGGAACAGCACAGTTTTCAAAACGTGTTTTTCAGCCCGAAATAAACGCTTTTTCTCAGCACTTGGAATCGCAGTGTAACTGCTTGGCTCAGAAGAGCACACTGAGTCAGCCCTTAACCCCAGTGATCAGAAATTGTCAAAACATGTTTTTCAGCAGAAATAAACACGTTTTGGCAACTTTGGTCACCCCCATGTAAGTTATAGGGCAGGAACAGCATAGTTTTCAAAACGTGTTTTTCAGCCTGAAATAAACGCTTTTTTTCAGCACTTGGAATCGCAGTGTAACTGCTTGGCTCAGAAGAGCACACTGAGTCAGCCCTTAACCCCAGTGATCAGAAATTGTCAAAACATGTTTTTCAGCAGAAATAAACACGTTTTGGCAACTTTGGTCACCCCCATGTAAGTTATAGGGCAGGAACAGCACAGTTTTCAAAACGTGTTTTTCAGCCCGAAATAAACGCTTTTTCTCAGCTCTTGGAATCGCAGTGTAACTGCCTGGCTCAGAAGAGCACACTGAGTCAGCCCTTCACCCCAGTGATCAGAAATTGTCAAAACGTGTTTTTCAGCAGAAATAAACACGTTTTGGCAACTTTGGTCACCAACATGTAACTTATAGGGCAGGAACAGCACAGTTTTCAAAACGTGTTTTTCAGCCCGAAATAAACGCTTTTTCTCAGCCCTTGGAATCGCAGTGCTACTGCCTGTCTCAGAAGAGCACACTGAGTCAGCCCTTAACCCCAGTGATCAGAAATTGTCAAAACGTGTTTTTCAGCAGAAATAAACACGTTTTGGCAACTTTGTTCACCCCCATATAAGTTATAGGGCAGGAACAGCACAGTTTTCAAAACGTGTTTTTCAGCCCGAAATAAACGCGTTTTCTCATCCCTTGGAATCGCAGTGTAACTGACTTGCTCAGAAGAGCACACTGAGTCAGCCCTTAACCCCAATGTGTAGAAATTGTCAAAACGTGTTTTTCAGCAGAAATAAACACGTTTTGGCAACTTTGGTCACCCCCATGTAAGTTATAGGGCAGGAACAGCATACTTTTCAAAACGTGTTTTTCAGACCGAAATAAACGCGTTTTCTCAGCCCTTGGAATCGCAGTGTAACTGCCTGTTTCAGAAGAGCCCACTGAGTCAGCCCTTAACCCGAAAATGCAGATATTGTCAAAACGTGTTTTTCAGCAGAAATAAACACGTTTTGGCAACTTTGGTCACCCCCATGTAAGTTATAGGGCAGGAACAACACAGTTTTCAAAGCATGTTTTTCAGCCCGAAATAAACGCTTTTTCTCAGCTCTTGGAATCGCAGTGTAACTGCCTGGCTCAGAAGAGCACACTGAGTCAGCCCTTAACCCCAGTGATCAGAAATTGTCAAAACATGTTTTTCAGCAGAAATAAACACGTTTTGGCAACTTTGGTCACCCCCATGTAAGTTATAGGGCAGGAACAGCACAGTTTTCAAAACGTGTTTTTCAGCCCGAAATAAACGCTTTTTCTCAGCACTTGGAATGGCAGTGTAACTGCTTGGCTCAGAAGAGCACACTGAGTCAGCCCTTTACCCCAGTGATCAGAAATTGTCAAAACGTGTTTTTCAGCAGAAATAAACACGTTTTGGCAACTTTGGTCACCCCCATGTAAGTTATAGGGCAGGAACAGCACAGTTTTCAAAACGTGTTTTTCAGCCCGAAATAAACGCTTTTTCTCAGCCCTTGGAATCGCAGTGTAACTGCATGGCTCAGAAGAGCACACTGAGTCAGCCCTTTACCCCAGTGATCAGAAATTGTCAAAACGTGTTTTTCAGCAGAAATAAATACGTTTTGGCAACTTTGGTCACCCCCATGTAAGTTATAGGGCAGGAACAACACAGTTTTCAAAGCGTGTTTTTCAGCCCGAAATAAACGCTTTTTCTCAGCTCTTGGAATCGCAGTGTAACTGCCTGGCTCAGAAGAGCACACTGAGTCAGCCCTTCACCCCAGTGATCAGAAATTGTCAAAACGTGTTTTTCAGCAGAAATAAACACGTTTTGGCAACTTTGGTCACCAACATGTAACTTATAGGGCAGGAACAGCACAGTTTTCAAAACGTGTTTTTCTGCCCGAAATAAACGCTTTTTCTCAGCACTTGGAATCGCAGTGTAACTGCCTGGCTCAGAAGAGCACACTGAGTCAGCCCTTAACCCCAGTGTGCAGAAATTGTCAAAACTTGTTTTTCAGCAGAAATAAACACGTTTTGGCAACATTGGTCACCCCCATGTAAGTTATAGGGCAGGAACAGAACAGTTTTCAAAACGTGTTTTTCAGCCCGAAATAAACGCTTTTTTTCAGCACTTGGAATCGCAGTGTAACTGCTTGGCTCAGAAGAGCACACTGAGTCAGCCCTTCACCCCAGTGATCAGAAATTGCCAAAACATGTTTTTCAGCAGAAATAAACACGTTTTGGCAACTTTGGTCACCCCCATGTAAGTTATAGGGCAGGAACAGCACTGTTTTCAAAACGTGTTTTTCAGCCCGAAATAAACGCTTTTTCTCAGCACTTGGAATCGCAGTGTAACTGCTTGGCTCAGAAGAGCACATGAGACAGCCCTTAACCCCAGTGATCAGAAATTGTCAAAACGTGTTTTTCAGCAGAAATAAACACGTTTTGGCAACTTTGGTCACCCCCATGTAAGTTATAGGTGAGGAACAGCACAGTTTTCAAAACGTGTTTTTCAGCCCGAAATAAACTCTTTTTCTCAGCACTTGGAATCGCAGTGTAACTGCTTGGCTCAGAAGAGCACACTGAGTCAGCCCTTAACCCCAGTGATCAGAAATTGTCAAAACGTGTTTTTCAGCAGAAATAAACACGTTTTGGCAACTTTGGTCACCCCCATGTAAGTTATAGGGCAGGAACAGCACAGTATTCAAAACGTGTTTTTCAGCCCGAAATAAACGCTTTTTCTCAGCACTTTGAATCGCAGTGTAACTGCCTGTTTCAGAAGAGCCCACTGAGTCAGCCCTTAACCCGAAAATGCAGATATTGTCAAAACGTGTTTTTCAGCAGAAATAAACACGTTTTGGCAACTTTGGTCACCCCCATGTAAGTTATAGGGCAGGAACAGCACAGTTTTCAAAGCGTGTTTTTCAGCCCGAAATAAACGCTTTTTCTCAGCCCTTGGAATCGCAGTGTAACTGCATGGCTCAGAAGAGCACACTGAGTCAGCCCTTTACCCCAGTGATCAGAAATTGTCAAAACGTGTTTTTCAGCAGAAATAAATACGTTTTGGCAACTTTGGTCACCCCCATGTAAGTTATAGGGCAGGAACAACACAGTTTTCAAAGCGTGTTTTTCAGCCCGAAATAAACGCTTTTTCTCAGCTCTTGGAATCGCAGTGTAACTGCCTGGCTCAGAAGAGCACACTGAGTCAGCCCCTAACCCCAGTGTGCAGAAATTGTCAAAACGTGTTTTTCAGCAGAAATAAACACGTTTTGGCAACTTTGGTCACCAACATGTAACTTATAGGGCAGGAACAGCACAGGTTTCAAAACGTGTTTTTCAGCCCGAAATAAACGCGTTTTCTCAGCCCTTAGAATCGCAGTGTAACTACCTGGCTCAGAAGAGCACACTGAGTCAGCCCTTAACCCCAGTGTGCAGAAATTGTCAAAACGTGTTTTTCAGCAGAAATAAACACGTTTTGGCAACTTTGGTCACCCCCATGTAAGTTATAGGGCCGGAACAGCACAGTTTTCAAAACGTGTTTTTCAGCCCGAAATAAACGCTTTTTCTCAGCACTTGGAATCGCAGTGTAACTGCCTGGCTCAGAAGAGCACACTGAGTCAGCCCTTAACCCCAGTGTGCAGAAATTGTCAAAACTTGTTTTTCAGCAGAAATAAACACGTTTTGGCAACATTGGTCACCCCCATGTAAGTTATAGGGCAGGAACAGAACAGTTTTCAAAACGTGTTTTTCAGCCCGAAATAAACGCTTTTTTTCAGCACTTGGAATCGCAGTGTAACTGCTTGGCTCAGAAGAGCACACTGAGTCAGCCCTTCACCCCAGTGATCAGAAATTGCCAAAACATGTTTTTCAGCAGAAATAAACACGTTTTGGCAACTTTGGTCACCCCCATGTAAGTTATAGGGCAGGAACAGCACTGTTTTCAAAACGTGTTTTTCAGCCCGAAATAAACGCTTTTTCTCAGCACTTGGAATCGCAGTGTAACTGCTTGGCTCAGAAGAGCACATGAGACAGCCCTTAACCCCAGTGATCAGAAATTGTCAAAACGTGTTTTTCAGCAGAAATAAACACGTTTTGGCAACTTTGGTCACCCCCATGTAAGTTATAGGTGAGGAACAGCACAGTTTTCAAAACGTGTTTTTCAGCCCGAAATAAACTCTTTTTCTCAGCACTTGGAATCGCAGTGTAACTGCTTGGCTCAGAAGAGCACACTGAGTCAGCCCTTAACCCCAGTGATCAGAAATTGTCAAAACGTGTTTTTCAGCAGAAATAAACACGTTTTGGCAACTTTGGTCACCCCCATGTAAGTTATAGGGCAGGAACAGCACAGTATTCAAAACGTGTTTTTCAGCCCGAAATAAACGCTTTTTCTCAGCACTTTGAATCGCAGTGTAACTGCCTGTTTCAGAAGAGCCCACTGAGTCAGCCCTTAACCCGAAAATGCAGATATTGTCAAAACGTGTTTTTCAGCAGAAATAAACACGTTTTGGCAACTTTGGTCACCCCCATGTAAGTTATAGGGCAGGAATAGCATAGTTTTCAAAACGTGTTTTTCAGCCCGAAATAAACGCTTTTTTTCAGCACTTGGAATCGCAGTGTAACTGCTTGGCTCAGAAGAGCACACTGAGTCAGCCCTTAACCCCAGTGATCAGAAATTGTCAAAACATGTTTTTCAGCAGAAATAAACACGTTTTGGCAACTTTGGTCACCCCCATGTAAGTTATTGGGCAGGAACAGCACAGTTTTCAAAACGTGTTTTTCAGCCCGAAATAAACGCATTTTCTCAGCCCTTAGAATCGCAGTGTAACTGCCTGGCTCAGAAGAGCACACTGAGTCAGCCCTTTACCCCAGTGATCAGAAATTGTCAAAACGTGTTTTTCAGCAGAAATAAACACGTTTTGGCAACTTTGGTCACCCCCATGTAAGTTATAGGGCAGGAACAGCACAGTTTTCAAAACGTGTTTTTCAGCCCGAAATAAACGCTTTTTCTCAGCCCTTGGAATCGCAGTGTAACTGCATGGCTCAGAAGAGCACACTGAGTCAGCCCTTTACCCCAGTGATCAGAAATTGTCAAAACGTGTTTTTCAGCAGAAATAAATACGTTTTGGCAACTTTGGTCACCCCCATGTAAGTTATAGGGCAGGAACAACACAGTTTTCAAAGCATGTTTTTCAGCCCGAAATAAACGCTTTTTCTCAGCTCTTGGAATCGCAGTGTAACTGCCTGGCTCAGAAGAGCACACTGAGTCAGCCCTTAACCCCAGTGATCAGAAATTGTCAAAACATGTTTTTCAGCAGAAATAAACACGTTTTGGCAACTTTGGTCACCCCCATGTAAGTTATAGGGCAGGAACAGCACAGTTTTCAAAACGTGTTTTTCAGCCCGAAATAAACGCTTTTTCTCAGCACTTGGAATGGCAGTGTAACTGCTTGGCTCAGAAGAGCACACTGAGTCAGCCCTTTACCCCAGTGATCAGAAATTGTCAAAACGTGTTTTTCAGCAGAAATAAACACGTTTTGGCAACTTTGGTCACCCCCATGTAAGTTATAGGGCAGGAACAGCACAGTTTTCAAAACGTGTTTTTCAGCCCGAAATAAACGCTTTTTCTCAGCCCTTGGAATCGCAGTGTAACTGCATGGCTCAGAAGAGCACACTGAGTCAGCCCTTTACCCCAGTGATCAGAAATTGTCAAAACGTGTTTTTCAGCAGAAATAAATACGTTTTGGCAACTTTGGTCACCCCCATGTAAGTTATAGGGCAGGAACAACACAGTTTTCAAAGCGTGTTTTTCAGCCCGAAATAAACGCTTTTTCTCAGCTCTTGGAATCGCAGTGTAACTGCCTGGCTCAGAAGAGCACACTGAGTCAGCCCTTCACCCCAGTGATCAGAAATTGTCAAAACGTGTTTTTCAGCAGAAATAAACACGTTTTGGCAACTTTGGTCACCAACATGTAACTTATAGGGCAGGAACAGCACAGTTTTCAAAACGTGTTTTTCTGCCCGAAATAAACGCTTTTTCTCAGCACTTGGAATCGCAGTGTAACTGCCTGGCTCAGAAGAGCACACTGAGTCAGCCCTTAACCCCAGTGTGCAGAAATTGTCAAAACTTGTTTTTCAGCAGAAATAAACACGTTTTGGCAACATTGGTCACCCCCATGTAAGTTATAGGGCAGGAACAGAACAGTTTTCAAAACGTGTTTTTCAGCCCGAAATAAACGCTTTTTTTCAGCACTTGGAATCGCAGTGTAACTGCTTGGCTCAGAAGAGCACACTGAGTCAGCCCTTCACCCCAGTGATCAGAAATTGCCAAAACATGTTTTTCAGCAGAAATAAACACGTTTTGGCAACTTTGGTCACCCCCATGTAAGTTATAGGGCAGGAACAGCACTGTTTTCAAAACGTGTTTTTCAGCCCGAAATAAACGCTTTTTCTCAGCGCTTGGAATCGCAGTGTAACTGCATGGCTCAGAAGAGCACACTGAGTCAGCCCTTTACCCCAGTGATCAGAAATTGTCAAAACGTGTTTTTCAGCAGAAATAAATACGTTTTGGCAACTTTGGTCAACCCCATGTAAGTTATAGGGCAGGAACAGCACAGTTTTCAAAACGTGTTTTTCAGCCCGAAATAAACGCTTTTTCTCAGCACTTGGAATCGCAGTGTATCTGCCTGGCTCAGAAGAGCACACTGAGTCAGCCCTTAACCCCAGTGTGTAGAAATTGTCAAAACGTGTTTTTCAGCAGAAATAAACAGGTTTTGGCAACTTTGGTCACCAACATGTAAGTTATAGGGCAGGAACAGCACAGGTTTCAAAACGTGTTTTTCAGCCCGAAATAAACGCGTTTTCTCAGCCCTTAGAATCGCAGTGTAACTACCTGGCTCAGAAGAGCACACTGAGTCAGCCCTTAACCCCAGTGTGCAGAAATTGTCAAAACGTGTTTTTCAGCAGAAATAAACACGTTTTGGCAACTTTGGTCACCCCCATGTAAGTTATAGGGCCGGAACAGCACAGTTTTCAAAACGTGTTTTTCAGCCCGAAATAAACGCTTTTTCTCAGCACTTGGAATCGCAGTGTAACTGCTTGGCTCAGAAGAGCACACTGAGTCAGCCCTTAACCCCAGTGATCAGAAATTGTCAAAACATGTTTTTCAGCAGAAATAAACACGTTTTGGCAACTTTGGTCACCCCCATGTAAGTTATAGGGCAGGAATAGCATAGTTTTCAAAACGTGTTTTTCAGCCCGAAATAAACGCTTTTTTTCAGCACTTGGAATCGCAGTGTAACTGCTTGGCTCAGAAGAGCACACTGAGTCAGCCCTTAACCCCAGTGATCAGAAATTGTCAAAACATGTTTTTCAGCAGAAATAAACACGTTTTGGCAACTTTGGTCACCCCCATGTAAGTTATTGGGCAGGAACAGCACAGTTTTCAAAACGTGTTTTTCAGCCCGAAATAAACGCATTTTCTCAGCCCTTAGAATCGCAGTGTAACTGCCTGGCTCAGAAGAGCACACTGAGTCAGCCCTTTACCCCAGTGATCAGAAATTGTCAAAACGTGTTTTTCAGCAGAAATAAACACGTTTTGGCAACTTTGGTCACCCCCATGTAAGTTATAGGGCAGGAACAGCACAGTTTTCAAAACGTGTTTTTCAGCCCGAAATAAACGCTTTTTCTCAGCCCTTGGAATCGCAGTGTAACTGCATGGCTCAGAAGAGCACACTGAGTCAGCCCTTTACCCCAGTGATCAGAAATTGTCAAAACGTGTTTTTCAGCAGAAATAAATACGTTTTGGCAACTTTGGTCACCCCCATGTAAGTTATAGGGCAGGAACAACACAGTTTTCAAAGCATGTTTTTCAGCCCGAAATAAACGCTTTTTCTCAGCTCTTGGAATCGCAGTGTAACTGCCTGGCTCAGAAGAGCACACTGAGTCAGCCCTTAACCCCAGTGATCAGAAATTGTCAAAACATGTTTTTCAGCAGAAATAAACACGTTTTGGCAACTTTGGTCACCCCCATGTAAGTTATAGGGCAGGAACAGCACAGTTTTCAAAACGTGTTTTTCAGCCCGAAATAAACGCTTTTTCTCAGCACTTGGAATGGCAGTGTAACTGCTTGGCTCAGAAGAGCACACTGAGTCAGCCCTTTACCCCAGTGATCAGAAATTGTCAAAACGTGTTTTTCAGCAGAAATAAACACGTTTTGGCAACTTTGGTCACCCCCATGTAAGTTATAGGGCAGGAACAGCACAGTTTTCAAAACGTGTTTTTCAGCCCGAAATAAACGCTTTTTCTCAGCCCTTGGAATCGCAGTGTAACTGCATGGCTCAGAAGAGCACACTGAGTCAGCCCTTTACCCCAGTGATCAGAAATTGTCAAAACGTGTTTTTCAGCAGAAATAAATACGTTTTGGCAACTTTGGTCACCCCCATGTAAGTTATAGGGCAGGAACAACACAGTTTTCAAAGCGTGTTTTTCAGCCCGAAATAAACGCTTTTTCTCAGCTCTTGGAATCGCAGTGTAACTGCCTGGCTCAGAAGAGCACACTGAGTCAGCCCTTCACCCCAGTGATCAGAAATTGTCAAAACGTGTTTTTCAGCAGAAATAAACACGTTTTGGCAACTTTGGTCACCAACATGTAACTTATAGGGCAGGAACAGCACAGTTTTCAAAACGTGTTTTTCTGCCCGAAATAAACGCTTTTTCTCAGCACTTGGAATCGCAGTGTAACTGCCTGGCTCAGAAGAGCACACTGAGTCAGCCCTTAACCCCAGTGTGCAGAAATTGTCAAAACTTGATTTTCAGCAGAAATAAACACGTTTTGGCAACATTGGTCACCCCCATGTAAGTTATAGGGCAGGAACAGAACAGTTTTCAAAACGTGTTTTTCAGCCCGAAATAAACGCTTTTTTTCAGCACTTGGAATCGCAGTGTAACTGCTTGGCTCAGAAGAGCACACTGAGTCAGCCCTTCACCCCAGTGATCAGAAATTGCCAAAACATGTTTTTCAGCAGAAATAAACACGTTTTGGCAACTTTGGTCACCCCCATGTAAGTTATAGGGCAGGAACAGCACTGTTTTCAAAACGTGTTTTTCAGCCCGAAATAAACGCTTTTTCTCAGCGCTTGGAATCGCAGTGTAACTGCATGGCTCAGAAGAGCACACTGAGTCAGCCCTTTACCCCAGTGATCAGAAATTGTCAAAACGTGTTTTTCAGCAGAAATAAATACGTTTTGGCAACTTTGGTCACCCCCATGTAAGTTATAGGGCAGGAACAGCACAGTTTTCAAAACGTGTTTTTCAGCCCGAAATAAACGCTTTTTCTCAGCACTTGGAATCGCAGTGTATCTGCCTGGCTCAGAAGAGCACACTGAGTCAGCCCTTAACCCCAGTGTGTAGAAATTGTCAAAACGTGTTTTTCAGCAGAAATAAACAGGTTTTGGCAACTTTGGTCACCAACATGTAAGTTATAGGGCAGGAACAGCACAGGTTTCAAAACGTGTTTTTCAGCCCGAAATAAACGCGTTTTCTCAGCCCTTAGAATCGCAGTGTAACTACCTGGCTCAGAAGAGCACATTGAGTCAGCCCTTAACCCCAGTGTGCAGAAATTGTCAAAACGTGTTTTTCAGCAGAAATAAACACGTTTTGGCAACTTTGGTCACCCCCATGTAAGTTATAGGGCAGGAACAGCACAGTTTTCAAAACGTGTTTTTCAGCCCGAAATAAACGCTTTTTCTCAGCTCTTGGAATCGCAGTGTAACTGCCTGGCTCAGAAGAGCACACTGAGTCAGCCCTTCACCCCAGTGATCAGAAATTGTCAAAACGTGTTTTTCAGCAGAAATAAACACGTTTTGGCAACTTTGGTCACCCCCATGTAAGTTATAGGGCAGGAACAGCACAGTTTTCAAAACGTGTTTTTCAGCCCGAAATAAACGCTTTTTCTCAGCCCTTATAATCGCAGTGTAACTGCCTGGCTCAGAAGAGCACACTGAGTCAGCCCTTAACCCCAGTGTGCAGAAATTGTCAAAACTTGTTTTTCAGCAGAAATAAACAGGTTTTGGCAACTTTGGTCACCAACATGTAACTTATAGGGGAGGAACAGCACAGGTTTCAAAACGTGTTTTTCAGCCCGAAATACACGCGTTTTCTCAGCCCTTAGAATCGCAGTGTAACTGCCTGGCTCAGAAGAGCACACTGAGTCAGCCCTTAACCCCAGTGTGCAGAAATTGTCAAAACGTGTTTTTCAGCAGAAATAAACACGTTTTGGCAACATTGGTCACCCCCATGTAAGTTATAGGGCAGGAACAGCACAGTTTTCAAAACGTGTTTTTCAGCCCGAAATAAACGCTTT
Organism: Atractosteus spatula; assembly: GCF_055471065.1. Classification (NCBI taxonomy): domain Eukaryota; kingdom Metazoa; phylum Chordata; class Actinopteri; order Semionotiformes; family Lepisosteidae; genus Atractosteus; species Atractosteus spatula. The sequence goes on along the minus strand of NC_142728.1, from coordinate 11,028,113 downwards.
TTCTCAGCACTTGGAATCGCAGTGTAACTGCTTGGCTCAGAAGAGCACACTGAGTCAGCCCTTAACCCCAGTGATCAGAAATTGTCAAAACATGTTTTTCAGCAGAAATAAACACGTTTTGGCAACTTTGGTCACCCCCATGTAAGTTATAGGGCAGGAACAGCATAGTTTTCAAAACGTGTTTTTCAGCCTGAAATAAACGCTTTTTTTCAGCACTTGGAATCGCAGTGTAACTGCTTGGCTCAGAAGAGCACACTGAGTCAGCCCTTAACCCCAGTGATCAGAAATTGTCAAAACATGTTTTTCAGCAGAAATAAACACGTTTTGGCAACTTTGGTCACCCCCATGTAAGTTATAGGGCAGGAACAGCACAGTTTTCAAAACGTGTTTTTCAGCCCGAAATAAACGCTTTTTCTCAGCTCTTGGAATCGCAGTGTAACTGCCTGGCTCAGAAGAGCACACTGAGTCAGCCCTTCACCCCAGTGATCAGAAATTGTCAAAACGTGTTTTTCAGCAGAAATAAACACGTTTTGGCAACTTTGGTCACCAACATGTAACTTATAGGGCAGGAACAGCACAGTTTTCAAAACGTGTTTTTCAGCCCGAAATAAACGCTTTTTCTCAGCCCTTGGAATCGCAGTGCTACTGCCTGTCTCAGAAGAGCACACTGAGTCAGCCCTTAACCCCAGTGATCAGAAATTGTCAAAACGTGTTTTTCAGCAGAAATAAACACGTTTTGGCAACTTTGTTCACCCCCATATAAGTTATAGGGCAGGAACAGCACAGTTTTCAAAACGTGTTTTTCAGCCCGAAATAAACGCGTTTTCTCATCCCTTGGAATCGCAGTGTAACTGACTTGCTCAGAAGAGCACACTGAGTCAGCCCTTAACCCCAATGTGTAGAAATTGTCAAAACGTGTTTTTCAGCAGAAATAAACACGTTTTGGCAACTTTGGTCACCCCCATGTAAGTTATAGGGCAGGAACAGCATACTTTTCAAAACGTGTTTTTCAGACCGAAATAAACGCGTTTTCTCAGCCCTTGGAATCGCAGTGTAACTGCCTGTTTCAGAAGAGCCCACTGAGTCAGCCCTTAACCCGAAAATGCAGATATTGTCAAAACGTTTTTTTCAGCAGAAATAAACACGTTTTGGCAACTTTGGTCACCCCCATGTAAGTTATAGGGCAGGAACAACACAGTTTTCAAAGCATGTTTTTCAGCCCGAAATAAACGCTTTTTCTCAGCTCTTGGAATCGCAGTGTAACTGCCTGGCTCAGAAGAGCACACTGAGTCAGCCCTTAACCCCAGTGTGCAGAAATTGTCAAAACTTGTTTTTCAGCAGAAATAAACACGTTTTGGCAACATTGGTCACCCCCATGTAAGTTATAGGGCAGGAACAGAACAGTTTTCAAAACGTGTTTTTCAGCCCGAAATAAACGCTTTTTTTCAGCACTTGGAATCGCAGTGTAACTGCTTGGCTCAGAAGAGCACACTGAGTCAGCCCTTCACCCCAGTGATCAGAAATTGCCAAAACATGTTTTTCAGCAGAAATAAACACGTTTTGGCAACTTTGGTCACCCCCATGTAAGTTATAGGGCAGGAACAGCACTGTTTTCAAAACGTGTTTTTCAGCCCGAAATAAACGCTTTTTCTCAGCACTTGGAATCGCAGTGTAACTGCTTGGCTCAGAAGAGCACATGAGACAGCCCTTAACCCCAGTGATCAGAAATTGTCAAAACGTGTTTTTCAGCAGAAATAAACACGTTTTGGCAACTTTGGTCACCCCCATGTAAGTTATAGGTGAGGAACAGCACAGTTTTCAAAACGTGTTTTTCAGCCCGAAATAAACTCTTTTTCTCAGCACTTGGAATCGCAGTGTAACTGCTTGGCTCAGAAGAGCACACTGAGTCAGCCCTTAACCCCAGTGATCAGAAATTGTCAAAACGTGTTTTTCAGCAGAAATAAACACGTTTTGGCAACTTTGGTCACCCCCATGTAAGTTATAGGGCAGGAACAGCACAGTATTCAAAACGTGTTTTTCAGCCCGAAATAAACGCTTTTTCTCAGCACTTTGAATCGCAGTGTAACTGCCTGTTTCAGAAGAGCCCACTGAGTCAGCCCTTAACCCGAAAATGCAGATATTGTCAAAACGTGTTTTTCAGCAGAAATAAACACGTTTTGGCAACTTTGGTCACCCCCATGTAAGTTATAGGGCAGGAACAGCACAGTTTTCAAAGCGTGTTTTTCAGCCCGAAATAAACGCTTTTTCTCAGCCCTTGGAATCGCAGTGTAACTGCATGGCTCAGAAGAGCACACTGAGTCAGCCCTTTACCCCAGTGTGCAGAAATTGTCAAAACGTGTTTTTCAGCAGAAATAAATACGTTTTGGCAACTTTGGTCACCCCCATGTAAGTTATAGGGCAGGAACAACACAGTTTTCAAAGCGTGTTTTTCAGCCCGAAATAAACGCTTTTTCTCAGCTCTTGGAATCGCAGTGTAACTGCCTGGCTCAGAAGAGCACACTGAGTCAGCCCCTAACCCCAGTGTGCAGAAATTGTCAAAACGTGTATTTCAGCAGAAATAAACACGTTTTGGCAACTTTGGTCACCAACATGTAACTTATAGGGCAGGAACAGCACAGGTTTCAAAACGTGTTTTTCAGCCCGAAATAAAGGCGTTTTCTCAGCCCTTAGAATCGCAGTGTAACTACCTGGCTCAGAAGAGCACACTGAGTCAGCCCTTAACCCCAGTGTGCAGAAATTGTCAAAACGTGTTTTTCAGCAGAAATAAACACGTTTTGGCAACTTTGGTCACCCCCATGTAAGTTATAGGGCCGGAACAGCACAGTTTTCAAAACGTGTTTTTCAGCCCGAAATAAACGCTTTTTCTCAGCACTTGGAATCGCAGTGTAACTGCCTGGCTCAGAAGAGCACACTGAGTCAGCCCTTAACCCCAGTGTGCAGAAATTGTCAAAACTTGTTTTTCAGCAGAAATAAACACGTTTTGGCAACATTGGTCACCCCCATGTAAGTTATAGGGCAGGAACAGAACAGTTTTCAAAACGTGTTTTTCAGCCCGAAATAAACGCTTTTTTTCAGCACTTGGAATCGCAGTGTAACTGCTTGGCTCAGAAGAGCACACTGAGTCAGCCCTTCACCCCAGTGATCAGAAATTGCCAAAACATGTTTTTCAGCAGAAATAAACACGTTTTGGCAACTTTGGTCACCCCCATGTAAGTTATAGGGCAGGAACAGCACTGTTTTCAAAACGTGTTTTTCAGCCCGAAATAAACGCTTTTTCTCAGCACTTGGAATCGCAGTGTAACTGCTTGGCTCAGAAGAGCACATGAGACAGCCCTTAACCCCAGTGATCAGAAATTGTCAAAACGTGTTTTTCAGCAGAAATAAACACGTTTTGGCAACTTTGGTCACCCCCATGTAAGTTATAGGTGAGGAACAGCACAGTTTTCAAAACGTGTTTTTCAGCCCGAAATAAACTCTTTTTCTCAGCACTTGGAATCGCAGTGTAACTGCTTGGCTCAGAAGAGCACACTGAGTCAGCCCTTAACCCCAGTGATCAGAAATTGTCAAAACGTGTTTTTCAGCAGAAATAAACACGTTTTGGCAACTTTGGTCACCCCCATGTAAGTTATAGGGCAGGAACAGCACAGTATTCAAAACGTGTTTTTCAGCCCGAAATAAACGCTTTTTCTCAGCACTTTGAATCGCAGTGTAACTGCCTGTTTCAGAAGAGCCCACTGAGTCAGCCCTTAACCCGAAAATGCAGATATTGTCAAAACGTGTTTTTCAGCAGAAATAAACACGTTTTGGCAACTTTGGTCACCCCCATGTAAGTTATAGGGCAGGAACAGCACAGTTTTCAAAGCGTGTTTTTCAGCCCGAAATAAACGCTTTTTCTCAGCCCTTGGAATCGCAGTGTAACTGCATGGCTCAGAAGAGCACACTGAGTCAGCCCTTTACCCCAGTGATCAGAAATTGTCAAAACGTGTTTTTCAGCAGAAATAAATACGTTTTGGCAACTTTGGTCACCCCCATGTAAGTTATAGGGCAGGAACAACACAGTTTTCAAAGCGTGTTTTTCAGCCCGAAATAAACGCTTTTTCTCAGCTCTTGGAATCGCAGTGTAACTGCCTGGCTCAGAAGAGCACACTGAGTCAGCCCCTAACCCCAGTGTGCAGAAATTGTCAAAACGTGTTTTTCAGCAGAAATAAACACGTTTTGGCAACTTTGGTCACCAACATGTAACTTATAGGGCAGGAACAGCACAGGTTTCAAAACGTGTTTTTCAGCCCGAAATAAACGCGTTTTCTCAGCCCTTAGAATCGCAGTGTAACTACCTGGCTCAGAAGAGCACACTGAGTCAGCCCTTAACCCCAGTGTGCAGAAATTGTCAAAACGTGTTTTTCAGCAGAAATAAACACGTTTTGGCAACTTTGGTCACCCCCATGTAAGTTATAGGGCCGGAACAGCACAGTTTTCAAAACGTGTTTTTCAGCCCGAAATAAACGCTTTTTCTCAGCACTTGGAATCGCAGTGTAACTGCTTGGCTCAGAAGAGCACACTGAGTCAGCCCTTAACCCCAGTGATCAGAAATTGTCAAAACATGTTTTTCAGCAGAAATAAACACGTTTTGGCAACTTTGGTCACCCCCATGTAAGTTATAGGGCAGGAATAGCATAGTTTTCAAAACGTGTTTTTCAGCCCGAAATAAACGCTATTTTTCAGCACTTGGAATCGCAGTGTAACTGCTTGGCTCAGAAGAGCACACTGAGTCAGCCCTTAACCCCAGTGATCAGAAATTGTCAAAACATGTTTTTCAGCAGAAATAAACACGTTTTGGCAACTTTGGTCACCCCCATGTAAGTTATTGGGCAGGAACAGCACAGTTTTCAAAACGTGTTTTTCAGCCCGAAATAAACGCATTTTCTCAGCCCTTAGAATCGCAGTGTAACTGCCTGGCTCAGAAGAGCACACTGAGTCAGCCCTTTACCCCAGTGATCAGAAATTGTCAAAACGTGTTTTTCAGCAGAAATAAACACGTTTTGGCAACTTTGGTCACCCCCATGTAAGTTATAGGGCAGGAACAGCACAGTTTTCAAAACGTGTTTTTCAGCCCGAAATAAACGCTTTTTCTCAGCCCTTGGAATCGCAGTGTAACTGCATGGCTCAGAAGAGCACACTGAGTCAGCCCTTTACCCCAGTGATCAGAAATTGTCAAAACGTGTTTTTCAGCAGAAATAAATACGTTTTGGCAACTTTGGTCACCCCCATGTAAGTTATAGGGCAGGAACAACACAGTTTTCAAAGCATGTTTTTCAGCCCGAAATAAACGCTTTTTCTCAGCTCTTGGAATCGCAGTGTAACTGCCTGGCTCAGAAGAGCACACTGAGTCAGCCCTTAACCCCAGTGATCAGAAATTGTCAAAACATGTTTTTCAGCAGAAATAAACACGTTTTGGCAACTTTGGTCACCCCCATGTAAGTTATAGGGCAGGAACAGCACAGTTTTCAAAACGTGTTTTTCAGCCCGAAATAAACGCTTTTTCTCAGCACTTGGAATGGCAGTGTAACTGCTTGGCTCAGAAGAGCACACTGAGTCAGCCCTTTACCCCAGTGATCAGAAATTGTCAAAACGTGTTTTTCAGCAGAAATAAACACGTTTTGGCAACTTTGGTCACCCCCATGTAAGTTATAGGGCAGGAACAGCACAGTTTTCAAAACGTGTTTTTCAGCCCGAAATAAACGCTTTTTCTCAGCCCTTGGAATCGCAGTGTAACTGCATGGCTCAGAAGAGCACACTGAGTCAGCCCTTTACCCCAGTGATCAGAAATTGTCAAAACGTGTTTTTCAGCAGAAATAAATACGTTTTGGCAACTTTGGTCACCCCCATGTAAGTTATAGGGCAGGAACAACACAGTTTTCAAAGCGTGTTTTTCAGCCCGAAATAAACGCTTTTTCTCAGCTCTTGGAATCGCAGTGTAACTGCCTGGCTCAGAAGAGCACACTGAGTCAGCCCTTCACCCCAGTGATCAGAAATTGTCAAAACGTGTTTTTCAGCAGAAATAAACACGTTTTGGCAACTTTGGTCACCAACATGTAACTTATAGGGCAGGAACAGCACAGTTTTCAAAACGTGTTTTTCTGCCCGAAATAAACGCTTTTTCTCAGCACTTGGAATCGCAGTGTAACTGCCTGGCTCAGAAGAGCACACTGAGTCAGCCCTTAACCCCAGTGTGCAGAAATTGTCAAAACTTGTTTTTCAGCAGAAATAAACACGTTTTGGCAACATTGGTCACCCCCATGTAAGTTATAGGGCAGGAACAGAACAGTTTTCAAAACGTGTTTTTCAGCCCGAAATAAACGCTTTTTTTCAGCACTTGGAATCGCAGTGTAACTGCTTGGCTCAGAAGAGCACACTGAGTCAGCCCTTCACCCCAGTGATCAGAAATTGCCAAAACATGTTTTTCAGCAGAAATAAACACGTTTTGGCAACTTTGGTCACCCCCATGTAAGTTATAGGGCAGGAACAGCACTGTTTTCAAAACGTGTTTTTCAGCCCGAAATAAACGCTTTTTCTCAGCGCTTGGAATCGCAGTGTAACTGCATGGCTCAGAAGAGCACACTGAGTCAGCCCTTTACCCCAGTGATCAGAAATTGTCAAAACGTGTTTTTCAGCAGAAATAAATACGTTTTGGCAACTTTGGTCACCCCCATGTAAGTTATAGGGCAGGAACAGCACAGTTTTCAAAACGTGTTTTTCAGCCCGAAATAAACGCTTTTTCTCAGCACTTGGAATCGCAGTGTATCTGCCTGGCTCAGAAGAGCACACTGAGTCAGCCCTTAACCCCAGTGTGTAGAAATTGTCAAAACGTGTTTTTCAGCAGAAATAAACAGGTTTTGGAAACTTTGGTCACCAACATGTAAGTTATAGGGCAGGAACAGCACAGGTTTCAAAACGTGTTTTTCAGCCCGAAATAAACGCGTTTTCTCAGCCCTTAGAATCGCAGTGTAACTACCTGGCTCAGAAGAGCACACTGAGTCAGCCCTTAACCCCAGTGTGCAGAAATTGTCAAAACGTGTTTTTCAGCAGAAATAAACACGTTTTGGCAACTTTGGTCACCCCCATGTAAGTTATAGGGCAGGAACAGCACAGTTTTCAAAACGTGTTTTTCAGCCCGAAATAAACGCTTTTTCTCAGCTCTTGGAATCGCAGTGTAACTGCCTGGCTCAGAAGAGCACACTGAGTCAGCCCTTCACCCCAGTGATCAGAAATTGTCAAAACGTGTTTTTCAGCAGAAATAAACACGTTTTGGCAACTTTGGTCACCCCCATGTAAGTTATAGGGCAGGAACAGCACAGTTTTCAAAACGTGTTTTTCAGCCCGAAATAAACGCTTTTTCTCAGCCCTTATAATCGCAGTGTAACTGCCTGGCTCAGAAGAGCACACTGAGTCAGCCCTTAACCCCAGTGTGCAGAAATTGTCAAAACTTGTTTTTCAGCAGAAATAAACAGGTTTTGGCAACTTTGGTCACCAACATGTAACTTATAGGGGAGGAACAGCACAGGTTTCAAAACGTGTTTTTCAGCCCGAAATACACGCGTTTTCTCAGCCCTTAGAATCGCAGTGTAACTGCCTGGCTCAGAAGAGCACACTGAGTCAGCCCTTAACCCCAGTGTGCAGAAATTGTCAAAACGTGTTTTTCAGCAGAAATAAACACGTTTTGGCAACATTGGTCACCCCCATGTAAGTTATAGGGCAGGAACAGCACAGTTTTCAAAACGTGTTTTTCAGCCCGAAATAAACGCTTTTTCTCAGCACTTGGAATCGCAGTGTAACTGCTTGGCTCAGAAGAGCACACTGAGTCAGCCCTTAACCCCAGTGATCAGAAATTGTCAAAACATGTTTTTCAGCAGAAATAAACACGTTTTGGCAACTTTGGTCACCCCCATGTAAGTTATAGGGCAGGAACAGCATAGTTTTCAAAACGTGTTTTTCAGCCTGAAATAAACGCTTTTTTTCAGCACTTGGAATCGCAGTGTAACTGCTTGGCTCAGAAGAGCACACTGAGTCAGCCCTTAACCCCAGTGATCAGAAATTGTCAAAACATGTTTTTCAGCAGAAATAAACACGTTTTGGCAACTTTGGTCACCCCCATGTAAGTTATAGGGCAGGAACAGCACAGTTTTCAAAACGTGTTTTTCAGCCCGAAATAAACGCTTTTTCTCAGCTCTTGGAATCGCAGTGTAACTGCCTGGCTCAGAAGAGCACACTGAGTCAGCCCTTCACCCCAGTGATCAGAAATTGTCAAAACGTGTTTTTCAGCAGAAATAAACACGTTTTGGCAACTTTGGTCACCAACATGTAACTTATAGGGCAGGAACAGCACAGTTTTCAAAACGTGTTTTTCAGCCCGAAATAAACGCTTTTTCTCAGCCCTTGGAATCGCAGTGCTACTGCCTGTCTCAGAAGAGCACACTGAGTCAGCCCTTAACCCCAGTGATCAGAAATTGTCAAAACGTGTTTTTCAGCAGAAATAAACACGTTTTGGCAACTTTGTTCACCCCCATATAAGTTATAGGGCAGGAACAGCACAGTTTTCAAAACGTGTTTTTCAGCCCGAAATAAACGCGTTTTCTCATCCCTTGGAATCGCAGTGTAACTGACTTGCTCAGAAGAGCCCACTGAGTCAGCCCTTAACCCCAATGTGTAGAAATTGTCAAAACGTGTTTTTCAGCAGAAATAAACACGTTTTGGCAACTTTGGTCACCCCCATGTAAGTTATAGGGCAGGAACAGCATACTTTTCAAAACGTGTTTTTCAGACCGAAATAAACGCGTTTTCTCAGCCCTTGGAATCGCAGTGTAACTGCCTGTTTCAGAAGAGCCCACTGAGTCAGCCCTTAACCCGAAAATGCAGATATTGTCAAAACGTGTTTTTCAGCAGAAATAAACACGTTTTGGCAACTTTGGTCACCCCCATGTAAGTTATAGGTCAGGAACAGCACAGTTTTCAAAACGTGTTTTTCAGCCCGAAATAAACGCTTTTTCTCAGCCCTTGGAATCGCAGTGTAACTGCCTGGCTCAGAAGAGCACACTGAGTCAGCCCTTTACCGCAGTGATCAGAAATTGTCAAAACGTGTTTTTCAGCAGAAATAAACACGTTTTGGCAACTTTGGTCACCCCCATGTAAGATAGGTCAGGAACTGCACAGTTTTCAAAACGTGTTTTTCAGCCCGAAATAAACGCTTTTTCTCAGCACTTGGAATCGCAGTGTAACTGCTTGGCTCAGAAGAGCACACTGAGTCAGCCCTTCACCCCAGTGATCAGAAATTGTCAAAACGTGTTTTTCAGCAGAAATAAACACGTTTTGGCAACTTTGGTCACCCCCATGTAAGTTATAGGGCAGGAACAGCACAGTTTTCAAAACGTGTTTTTCAGCCCGAAATAAACGCTTTTTCTCAGCTCTTGGAAACGCAGTGTAACTGCATGGCTCAGAAGAGCACACTGAGTCAGCCCTTCACCCCAGTGATCAGAAATTGTCAAAACGTGTTTTTCAGCAGAAATAAACACGTTTTGGCAACTTTGGTCACCCCCATGTAAGTTATAGGGCAGGAACAGCACAGTATTCAAAACGTGTTTTTCAGCCCGAAATAAACGCTTTTTCTCAGCACTTTGAATCGCAGTGTAACTGCCTGTTTCAGAAGAGCCCACTGAGTCAGCCCTTAACCCGAAAATGCAGATATTGTCAAAACGTGTTTTTCAGCAGAAATAAACACGTTTTGGCAACTTTGGTCACCCCCATGTAAGTTATAGGGCAGGAACAGCACAGTTTTCAAAGCGTGTTTTTCAGCCCGAAATAAACGCTTTTTCTCAGCCCTTGGAATCGCAGTGTAACTGCATGGCTCAGAAGAGCACACTGAGTCAGCCCTTTACCCCAGTGATCAGAAATTGTCAAAACGTGTTTTTCAGCAGAAATAAATACGTTTTGGCAACTTTGGTCACCCCCATGTAAGTTATAGGGCAGGAACAACACAGTTTTCAAAGCCTGTTTTTCAGCCCGAAATAAACGCTTTTTCTCAGCTCTTGGAATCGCAGTGTAACTGCCTGGCTCAGAAGAGCACACTGAGTCAGCCCCTAACCCCAGTGTGCAGAAATTGTCAAAACGTGTTTTTCAGCAGAAATAAACACGTTTTGGCAACTTTGGTCACCAACATGTAACTTATAGGGCAGGAACAGCACAGGTTTCAAAACGTGTTTTTCAGCCCGAAATAAACGCGTTTTCTCAGCCCTTAGAATCGCAGTGTAACTACCTGGCTCAGAAGAGCACACTGAGTCAGCCCTTAACCCCAGTGTGCAGAAATTGTCAAAACGTGTTTTTCAGCAGAAATAAACACGTTTTGGCAACTTTGGTCACCCCCATGTAAGTTATAGGGCCGGAACAGCACAGTTTTCAAAACGTGTTTTTCAGCCCGAAATAAACGCTTTTTCTCAGCACTTGGAATCGCAGTGTAACTGCTTGGCTCAGAAGAGCACACTGAGTCAGCCCTTAACCCCAGTGATCAGAAATTGTCAAAACATGTTTTTCAGCAGAAATAAACACGTTTTGGCAACTTTGGTCACCCCCATGTAAGTTATAGGGCAGGAATAGCATAGTTTTCAAAACGTGTTTTTCAGCCCGAAATAAACGCTTTTTTTCAGCACTTGGAATCGCAGTGTAACTGCTTGGCTCAGAAGAGCACACTGAGTCAGCCCTTAACCCCAGTGATCAGAAATTGTCAAAACATGTTTTTCAGCAGAAATTAACACGTTTTGGCAACTTTGGTCACCCCCATGTAAGTTATTGGGCAGGAACAGCACAGTTTTCAAAACGTGTTTTTCAGCCCGAAATAAACGCATTTTCTCAGCCCTTAGAATCGCAGTGTAACTGCCTGGCTCAGAAGAGCACACTGAGTCAGCCCTTTACCCCAGTGATCAGAAATTGTCAAAACGTGTTTTTCAGCAGAAATAAACACGTTTTGGCAACTTTGGTCACCCCCATGTAAGTTATAGGGCAGGAACAGCACAGTTTTCAAAACGTGTTTTTCAGCCCGAAATAAACGCTTTTTCTCAGCCCTTGGAATCGCAGTGTAACTGCATGGCTCAGAAGAGCACACTGAGTCAGCCCTTTACCCCAGTGATCAGAAATTGTCAAAACGTGTTTTTCAGCAGAAATAAATACGTTTTGGCAACTTTGGTCACCCCCATGTAAGTTATAGGGCAGGAACAACACAGTTTTCAAAGCATGTTTTTCAGCCCGAAATAAACGCTTTTTCTCAGCTCTTGGAATCGCAGTGTAACTGCCTGGCTCAGAAGAGCACACTGAGTCAGCCCTTAACCCCAGTGATCAGAAATTGTCAAAACATGTTTTTCAGCAGAAATAAACACGTTTTGGCAACTTTGGTCACCCCCATGTAAGTTATAGGACAGGAACAGCACAGTTTTCAAAACGTGTTTTTCAGCCCGAAATAAACGCTTTTTCTCAGCACTTGGAATGGCAGTGTAACTGCTTGGCTCAGAAGAGCACACTGAGTCAGCCCTTTACCCCAGTGATCAGAAATTGTCAAAACGTGTTTTTCAGCAGAAATAAACACGTTTTGGCAACTTTGGTCACCCCCATGTAAGTTATAGGGCAGGAACAGCACAGTTTTCAAAACGTGTTTTTCAGCCCGAAATAAACGCTTTTTCTCAGCCCTTGGAATCGCAGTGTAACTGCATGGCTCAGAAGAGCACACTGAGTCAGCCCTTTACCCCAGTGATCAGAAATTGTCAAAACGTGTTTTTCAGCAGAAATAAATACGTTTTGGCAACTTTGGTCACCCCCATGTAAGTTATAGGGCAGGAACAACACAGTTTTCAAAGCGTGTTTTTCAGCCCGAAATAAACGCTTTTTCTCAGCTCTTGGAATCGCAGTGTAACTGCCTGGCTCAGAAGAGCACACTGAGTCAGCCCTTCACCCCAGTGATCAGAAATTGTCAAAACGTGTTTTTCAGCAGAAATAAACACGTTTTGGCAACTTTGGTCACCAACATGTAACTTATAGGGCAGGAACAGCACAGTTTTCAAAACGTGTTTTTCTGCCCGAAATAAACGCTTTTTCTCAGCACTTGGAATCGCAGTGTAACTGCCTGGCTCAGAAGAGCACACTGAGTCAGCCCTTAACCCCAGTGTGCAGAAATTGTCAAAACTTGTTTTTCAGCAGAAATAAACACGTTTTGGCAACATTGGTCACCCCCATGTAAGTTATAGGGCAGGAACAGAACAGTTTTCAAAACGTGTTTTTCAGCCCGAAATAAACGCTTTTTTTCAGCACTTGGAATCGCAGTGTAACTGCTTGGCTCAGAAGAGCACACTGAGTCAGCCCTTCACCCCAGTGATCAGAAATTGCCAAAACATGTTTTTCAGCAGAAATAAACACGTTTTGGCAACTTTGGTCACCCCCATGTAAGTTATAGGGCAGGAACAGCACTGTTTTCAAAACGTGTTTTTCAGCCCGAAATAAACGCTTTTTCTCAGCGCTTGGAATCGCAGTGTAACTGCATGGCTCAGAAGAGCACACTGAGTCAGCCCTTTACCCCAGTGATCAGAAATTGTCAAAACGTGTTTTTCAGCAGAAATAAATACGTTTTGGCAACTTTGGTCAACCCCATGTAAGTTATAGGGCAGGAACAGCACAGTTTTCAAAACGTGTTTTTCAGCCCGAAATAAACGCTTTTTCTCAGCACTTGGAATCGCAGTGTATCTGCCTGGCTCAGAAGAGCACACTGAGTCAGCCCTTAACCCCAGTGTGTAGAAATTGTCAAAACGTGTTTTTCAGCAGAAATAAACAGGTTTTGGCAACTTTGGTCACCAACATGTAAGTTATAGGGCAGGAACAGCACAGGTTTCAAAACGTGTTTTTCAGCCCGAAATAAACGCGTTTTCTCAGCCCTTAGAATCGCAGTGTAACTACCTGGCTCAGAAGAGCACACTGAGTCAGCCCTTAACCCCAGTGTGCAGAAATTGTCAAAACGTGTTTTTCAGCAGAAATAAACACGTTTTGGCAACTTTGGTCACCCCCATGTAAGTTATAGGGCCGGAACAGCACAGTTTTCAAAACGTGTTTTTCAGCCCGAAATAAACGCTTTTTCTCAGCACTTGGAATCGCAGTGTAACTGCTTGGCTCAGAAGAGCACACTGAGTCAGCCCTTAACCCCAGTGATCAGAAATTGTCAAAACATGTTTTTCAGCAGAAATAAACACGTTTTGGCAACTTTGGTCACCCCCATGTAAGTTATAGGGCAGGAATAGCATAGTTTTCAAAACGTGTTTTTCAGCACGAAATAAACGCTTTTTTTCAGCACTTGGAATCGCAGTGTAACTGCTTGGCTCAGAAGAGCACACTGAGTAAGCCCTTAACCCCAGTGATCAGAAATTGTCAAAACATGTTTTTCAGCAGAAATAAACACGTTTTGGCAACTTTGGTCACCCCCATGTAAGTTATTGGGCAGGAACAGCACAGTTTTCAAAACGTGTTTTTCAGCCCGAAATAAACGCATTTTCTCAGCCCTTAGAATCGCAGTGTAACTGCCTGGCTCAGAAGAGCACACTGAGTCAGCCCTTTACCCCAGTGATCAGAAATTGTCAAAACGTGTTTTTCAGCAGAAATAAACACGTTTTGGCAACTTTGGTCACCCCCATGTAAGTTATAGGGCAGGAACAGCACAGTTTTCAAAACGTGTTTTTCAGCCCGAAATAAACGCTTTTTCTCAGCCCTTGGAATCGCAGTGTAACTGCATGGCTCAGAAGAGCACACTGAGTCAGCCCTTTACCCCAGTGATCAGAAATTGTCAAAACGTGTTTTTCAGCAGAAATAAATACGTTTTGGCAACTTTGGTCACCCCCATGTAAGTTATAGGGCAGGAACAACACAGTTTTCAAAGCATGTTTTTCAGCCCGAAATAAACGCTTTTTCTCAGCTCTTGGAATCGCAGTGTAACTGCCTGGCTCAGAAGAGCACACTGAGTCAGCCCTTAACCCCAGTGATCAGAAATTGTCAAAACATGTTTTTCAGCAGAAATAAACACGTTTTGGCAACTTTGGTCACCCCCATGTAAGTTATAGGGCAGGAACAGCACAGTTTTCAAAACGTGTTTTTCAGCCCGAAATAAACGCTTTTTCTCAGCACTTGGAATGGCAGTGTAACTGCTTGGCTCAGAAGAGCACACTGAGTCAGCCCTTTACCCCAGTGATCAGAAATTGTCAAAACGTGTTTTTCAGCAGAAATAAACACGTTTTGGCAACTTTGGTCACCCCCATGTAAGTTATAGGGCAGGAACAGCACAGTTTTCAAAACGTGTTTTTCAGCCCGAAATAAACGCTTTTTCTCAGCCCTTGGAATCGCAGTGTAACTGCATGGCTCAGAAGAGCACACTGAGTCAGCCCTTTACCCCAGTGATCAGAAATTGTCAAAACGTGTTTTTCAGCAGAAATAAATACGTTTTGGCAACTTTGGTCACCCCCATGTAAGTTATAGGGCTGGAACAACACAGTTTTCAAAGCGTGTTTTTCAGCCCGAAATAAACGCTTTTTCTCAGCTCTTGGAATCGCAGTGTAACTGCCTGGCTCAGAAGAGCACACTGAGTCAGCCCTTCACCCCAGTGATCAGAAATTGTCAAAACGTGTTTTTCAGCAGAAATAAACACGTTTTGGCAACTTTGGTCACCAACATGTAACTTATAGGGCAGGAACAGCACAGTTTTCAAAACGTGTTTTTCTGCCCGAAATAAACGCTTTTTCTCAGCACTTGGAATCGCAGTGTAACTGCCTGGCTCAGAAGAGCACACTGAGTCAGCCCTTAACCCCAGTGTGCAGAAATTGTCAAAACTTGTTTTTCAGCAGAAATAAACACGTTTTGGCAACATTGGTCACCCCCATGTAAGTTATAGGGCAGGAACAGAACAGTTTTCAAAACGTGTTTTTCAGCCCGAAATAAACGCTTTTTTTCAGCACTTGGAATCGCAGTGTAACTGCTTGGCTCAGAAGAGCACACTGAGTCAGCCCTTCACCCCAGTGATCAGAAATTGCCAAAACATGTTTTTCAGCAGAAAT
This sequence comes from Atractosteus spatula, assembly GCF_055471065.1. Lineage (NCBI taxonomy): Eukaryota > Metazoa > Chordata > Actinopteri > Semionotiformes > Lepisosteidae > Atractosteus > Atractosteus spatula. The sequence goes on along the minus strand of NC_142728.1, from coordinate 11,012,970 downwards.
AAACACGTTTTGGCAACTTTGGTCACCCCCATGTAAGTTATAGGGCAGGAACAGCACTGTTTTCAAAACGTGTTTTTCAGCCCGAAATAAACGCTTTTTCTCAGCGCTTGGAATCGCAGTGTAACTGCATGGCTCAGAAGAGCACACTGAGTCAGCCCTTTACCCCAGTGATCAGAAATTGTCAAAACGTGTTTTTCAGCAGAAATAAATACGTTTTGGCAACTTTGGTCACCCCCATGTAAGTTATAGGGCAGGAACAGCACAGTTTTCAAAACGTGTTTTTCAGCCCGAAATAAACGCTTTTTCTCAGCACTTGGAATCGCAGTGTATCTGCCTGGCTCAGAAGAGCACACTGAGTCAGCCCTTAACCCCAGTGTGTAGAAATTGTCAAAACGTGTTTTTCAGCAGAAATAAACAGGTTTTGGCAACTTTGGTCACCAACATGTAAGTTATAGGGCAGGAACAGCACAGGTTTCAAAACGTGTTTTTCAGCCCGAAATAAACGCGTTTTCTCAGCCCTTAGAATCGCAGTGTAACTACCTGGCTCAGAAGAGCACACTGAGTCAGCCCTTAACCCCAGTGTGCAGAAATTGTCAAAACGTGTTTTTCAGCAGAAATAAACACGTTTTGGCAACTTTGGTCACCCCCATGTAAGTTATAGGGCAGGAACAGCACAGTTTTCAAAACGTGTTTTTCAGCCCGAAATAAACGCTTTTTCTCAGCTCTTGGAATCGCAGTGTAACTGCCTGGCTCAGAAGAGCACACTGAGTCAGCCCTTCACCCCAGTGATCAGAAATTGTCAAAACGTGTTTTTCAGCAGAAATAAACACGTTTTGGCAACTTTGGTCACCCCCATGTAAGTTATAGGGCAGGAACAGCACAGTTTTCAAAACGTGTTTTTCAGCCCGAAATAAACGCTTTTTCTCAGCCCTTATAATCGCAGTGTAACTGCCTGGCTCAGAAGAGCACACTGAGTCAGCCCTTAACCCCAGTGTGCAGAAATTGTCAAAACTTGTTTTTCAGCAGAAATAAACAGGTTTTGGCAACTTTGGTCACCAACATGTAACTTATAGGGGAGGAACAGCACAGGTTTCAAAACGTGTTTTTCAGCCCGAAATACACGCGTTTTCTCAGCCCTTAGAATCGCAGTGTAACTGCCTGGCTCAGAAGAGCACACTGAGTCAGCCCTTAACCCCAGTGTGCAGAAATTGTCAAAACGTGTTTTTCAGCAGAAATAAACACGTTTTGGCAACATTGGTCACCCCCATGTAAGTTATAGGGCAGGAACAGCACAGTTTTCAAAACGTGTTTTTCAGCCCGAAATAAACGCTTTTTCTCAGCACTTGGAATCGCAGTGTAACTGCTTGGCTCAGAAGAGCACACTGAGTCAGCCCTTAACCCCAGTGATCAGAAATTGTCAAAACATGTTTTTCAGCAGAAATAAACACGTTTTGGCAACTTTGGTCACCCCCATGTAAGTTATAGGGCAGGAACAGCATAGTTTTCAAAACGTGTTTTTCAGCCTGAAATAAACGCTTTTTTTCAGCACTTGGAATCGCAGTGTAACTGCTTGGCTCAGAAGAGCACACTGAGTCAGCCCTTAACCCCAGTGATCAGAAATTGTCAAAACATGTTTTTCAGCAGAAATAAACACGTTTTGGCAACTTTGGTCACCCCCATGTAAGTTATAGGGCAGGAACAGCACAGTTTTCAAAACGTGTTTTTCAGCCCGAAATAAACGCTTTTTCTCAGCTCTTGGAATCGCAGTGTAACTGCCTGGCTCAGAAGAGCACACTGAGTCAGCCCTTCACCCCAGTGATCAGAAATTGTCAAAACGTGTTTTTCAGCAGAAATAAACACGTTTTGGCAACTTTGGTCACCAACATGTAACTTATAGGGCAGGAACAGCACAGTTTTCAAAACGTGTTTTTCAGCCCGAAATAAACGCTTTTTCTCAGCCCTTGGAATCGCAGTGCTACTGCCTGTCTCAGAAGAGCACACTGAGTCAGCCCTTAACCCCAGTGATCAGAAATTGTCAAAACGTGTTTTTCAGCAGAAATAAACACGTTTTGGCAACTTTGTTCACCCCCATATAAGTTATAGGGCAGGAACAGCACAGTTTTCAAAACGTGTTTTTCAGCCCGAAATAAACGCGTTTTCTCATCCCTTGGAATCGCAGTGTAACTGACTTGCTCAGAAGAGCACACTGAGTCAGCCCTTAACCCCAATGTGTAGAAATTGTCAAAACGTGTTTTTCAGCAGAAATAAACACGTTTTGGCAACTTTGGTCACCCCCATGTAAGTTATAGGGCAGGAACAGCATACTTTTCAAAACGTGTTTTTCAGACCGAAATAAACGCGTTTTCTCAGCCCTTGGAATCGCAGTGTAACTGCCTGTTTCAGAAGAGCCCACTGAGTCAGCCCTTAACCCGAAAATGCAGATATTGTCAAAACGTGTTTTTCAGCAGAAATAAACACGTTTTGGCAACTTTGGTCACCCCCATGTAAGTTATAGGGCAGGAACAACACAGTTTTCAAAGCATGTTTTTCAGCCCGAAATAAACGCTTTTTCTCAGCTCTTGGAATCGCAGTGTAACTGCCTGGCTCAGAAGAGCACACTGAGTCAGCCCTTAACCCCAGTGATCAGAAATTGTCAAAACATGTTTTTCAGCAGAAATAAACACGTTTTGGCAACTTTGGTCACCCCCATGTAAGTTATAGGGCAGGAACAGCACAGTTTTCAAAACGTGTTTTTCAGCCCGAAATAAACGCTTTTTCTCAGCACTTGGAATGGCAGTGTAACTGCTTGGCTCAGAAGAGCACACTGAGTCAGCCCTTTACCCCAGTGATCAGAAATTGTCAAAACGTGTTTTTCAGCAGAAATAAACACGTTTTGGCAACTTTGGTCACCCCCATGTAAGTTATAGGGCAGGAACAGCACAGTTTTCAAAACGTGTTTTTCAGCCCGAAATAAACGCTTTTTCTCAGCCCTTGGAATCGCAGTGTAACTGCATGGCTCAGAAGAGCACACTGAGTCAGCCCTTTACCCCAGTGATCAGAAATTGTCAAAACGTGTTTTTCAGCAGAAATAAATACGTTTTGGCAACTTTGGTCACCCCCATGTAAGTTATAGGGCAGGAACAACACAGTTTTCAAAGCGTGTTTTTCAGCCCGAAATAAACGCTTTTTCTCAGCTCTTGGAATCGCAGTGTAACTGCCTGGCTCAGAAGAGCACACTGAGTCAGCCCTTCACCCCAGTGATCAGAAATTGTCAAAACGTGTTTTTCAGCAGAAATAAACACGTTTTGGCAACTTTGGTCACCAACATGTAACTTATAGGGCAGGAACAGCACAGTTTTCAAAACGTGTTTTTCTGCCCGAAATAAACGCTTTTTCTCAGCACTTGGAATCGCAGTGTAACTGCCTGGCTCAGAAGAGCACACTGAGTCAGCCCTTAACCCCAGTGTGCAGAAATTGTCAAAACTTGTTTTTCAGCAGAAATAAACACGTTTTGGCAACATTGGTCACCCCCATGTAAGTTATAGGGCAGGAACAGAACAGTTTTCAAAACGTGTTTTTCAGCCCGAAATAAACGCTTTTTTTCAGCACTTGGAATCGCAGTGTAACTGCTTGGCTCAGAAGAGCACACTGAGTCAGCCCTTCACCCCAGTGATCAGAAATTGCCAAAACATGTTTTTCAGCAGAAATAAACACGTTTTGGCAACTTTGGTCACCCCCATGTAAGTTATAGGGCAGGAACAGCACTGTTTTCAAAACGTGTTTTTCAGCCCGAAATAAACGCTTTTTCTCAGCACTTGGAATCGCAGTGTAACTGCTTGGCTCAGAAGAGCACATGAGACAGCCCTTAACCCCAGTGATCAGAAATTGTCAAAACGTGTTTTTCAGCAGAAATAAACACGTTTTGGCAACTTTGGTCACCCCCATGTAAGTTATAGGTGAGGAACAGCACAGTTTTCAAAACGTGTTTTTCAGCCCGAAATAAACTCTTTTTCTCAGCACTTGGAATCGCAGTGTAACTGCTTGGCTCAGAAGAGCACACTGAGTCAGCCCTTAACCCCAGTGATCAGAAATTGTCAAAACGTGTTTTTCAGCAGAAATAAACACGTTTTGGCAACTTTGGTCACCCCCATGTAAGTTATAGGGCAGGAACAGCACAGTATTCAAAACGTGTTTTTCAGCCCGAAATAAACGCTTTTTCTCAGCACTTTGAATCGCAGTGTAACTGCCTGTTTCAGAAGAGCCCACTGAGTCAGCCCTTAACCCGAAAATGCAGATATTGTCAAAACGTGTTTTTCAGCAGAAATAAACACGTTTTGGCAACTTTGGTCACCCCCATGTAAGTTATAGGGCAGGAACAGCACAGTTTTCAAAGCGTGTTTTTCAGCCCGAAATAAACGCTTTTTCTCAGCCCTTGGAATCGCAGTGTAACTGCATGGCTCAGAAGAGCACACTGAGTCAGCCCTTTACCCCAGTGATCAGAAATTGTCAAAACGTGTTTTTCAGCAGAAATAAATACGTTTTGGCAACTTTGGTCACCCCCATGTAAGTTATAGGGCAGGAACAACACAGTTTTCAAAGCGTGTTTTTCAGCCCGAAATAAACGCTTTTTCTCAGCTCTTGGAATCGCAGTGTAACTGCCTGGCTCAGAAGAGCACACTGAGTCAGCCCCTAACCCCAGTGTGCAGAAATTGTCAAAACGTGTTTTTCAGCAGAAATAAACACGTTTTGGCAACTTTGGTCACCAACATGTAACTTATAGGGCAGGAACAGCACAGGTTTCAAAACGTGTTTTTCAGCCCGAAATAAACGCGTTTTCTCAGCCCTTAGAATCGCAGTGTAACTACCTGGCTCAGAAGAGCACACTGAGTCAGCCCTTAACCCCAGTGTGCAGAAATTGTCAAAACGTGTTTTTCAGCAGAAATAAACACGTTTTGGCAACTTTGGTCACCCCCATGTAAGTTATAGGGCCGGAACAGCACAGTTTTCAAAACGTGTTTTTCAGCCCGAAATAAACGCTTTTTCTCAGCACTTGGAATCGCAGTGTAACTGCCTGGCTCAGAAGAGCACACTGAGTCAGCCCTTAACCCCAGTGTGCAGAAATTGTCAAAACTTGTTTTTCAGCAGAAATAAACACGTTTTGGCAACATTGGTCACCCCCATGTAAGTTATAGGGCAGGAACAGAACAGTTTTCAAAACGTGTTTTTCAGCCCGAAATAAACGCTTTTTTTCAGCACTTGGAATCGCAGTGTAACTGCTTGGCTCAGAAGAGCACACTGAGTCAGCCCTTCACCCCAGTGATCAGAAATTGCCAAAACATGTTTTTCAGCAGAAATAAACACGTTTTGGCAACTTTGGTCACCCCCATGTAAGTTATAGGGCAGGAACAGCACTGTTTTCAAAACGTGTTTTTCAGCCCGAAATAAACGCTTTTTCTCAGCACTTGGAATCGCAGTGTAACTGCTTGGCTCAGAAGAGCACATGAGACAGCCCTTAACCCCAGTGATCAGAAATTGTCAAAACGTGTTTTTCAGCAGAAATAAACACGTTTTGGCAACTTTGGTCACCCCCATGTAAGTTATAGGTGAGGAACAGCACAGTTTTCAAAACGTGTTTTTCAGCCCGAAATAAACTCTTTTTCTCAGCACTTGGAATCGCAGTGTAACTGCTTGGCTCAGAAGAGCACACTGAGTCAGCCCTTAACCCCAGTGATCAGAAATTGTCAAAACGTGTTTTTCAGCAGAAATAAACACGTTTTGGCAACTTTGGTCACCCCCATGTAAGTTATAGGGCAGGAACAGCACAGTATTCAAAACGTGTTTTTCAGCCCGAAATAAACGCTTTTTCTCAGCACTTTGAATCGCAGTGTAACTGCCTGTTTCAGAAGAGCCCACTGAGTCAGCCCTTAACCCGAAAATGCAGATATTGTCAAAACGTGTTTTTCAGCAGAAATAAACACGTTTTGGCAACTTTGGTCACCCCCATGTAAGTTATAGGGCAGGAATAGCATAGTTTTCAAAACGTGTTTTTCAGCCCGAAATAAACGCTTTTTTTCAGCACTTGGAATCGCAGTGTAACTGCTTGGCTCAGAAGAGCACACTGAGTCAGCCCTTAACCCCAGTGATCAGAAATTGTCAAAACATGTTTTTCAGCAGAAATAAACACGTTTTGGCAACTTTGGTCACCCCCATGTAAGTTATTGGGCAGGAACAGCACAGTTTTCAAAACGTGTTTTTCAGCCCGAAATAAACGCATTTTCTCAGCCCTTAGAATCGCAGTGTAACTGCCTGGCTCAGAAGAGCACACTGAGTCAGCCCTTTACCCCAGTGATCAGAAATTGTCAAAACGTGTTTTTCAGCAGAAATAAACACGTTTTGGCAACTTTGGTCACCCCCATGTAAGTTATAGGGCAGGAACAGCACAGTTTTCAAAACGTGTTTTTCAGCCCGAAATAAACGCTTTTTCTCAGCCCTTGGAATCGCAGTGTAACTGCATGGCTCAGAAGAGCACACTGAGTCAGCCCTTTACCCCAGTGATCAGAAATTGTCAAAACGTGTTTTTCAGCAGAAATAAATACGTTTTGGCAACTTTGGTCACCCCCATGTAAGTTATAGGGCAGGAACAACACAGTTTTCAAAGCATGTTTTTCAGCCCGAAATAAACGCTTTTTCTCAGCTCTTGGAATCGCAGTGTAACTGCCTGGCTCAGAAGAGCACACTGAGTCAGCCCTTAACCCCAGTGATCAGAAATTGTCAAAACATGTTTTTCAGCAGAAATAAACACGTTTTGGCAACTTTGGTCACCCCCATGTAAGTTATAGGGCAGGAACAGCACAGTTTTCAAAACGTGTTTTTCAGCCCGAAATAAACGCTTTTTCTCAGCACTTGGAATGGCAGTGTAACTGCTTGGCTCAGAAGAGCACACTGAGTCAGCCCTTTACCCCAGTGATCAGAAATTGTCAAAACGTGTTTTTCAGCAGAAATAAACACGTTTTGGCAACTTTGGTCACCCCCATGTAAGTTATAGGGCAGGAACAGCACAGTTTTCAAAACGTGTTTTTCAGCCCGAAATAAACGCTTTTTCTCAGCCCTTGGAATCGCAGTGTAACTGCATGGCTCAGAAGAGCACACTGAGTCAGCCCTTTACCCCAGTGATCAGAAATTGTCAAAACGTGTTTTTCAGCAGAAATAAATACGTTTTGGCAACTTTGGTCACCCCCATGTAAGTTATAGGGCAGGAACAACACAGTTTTCAAAGCGTGTTTTTCAGCCCGAAATAAACGCTTTTTCTCAGCTCTTGGAATCGCAGTGTAACTGCCTGGCTCAGAAGAGCACACTGAGTCAGCCCTTCACCCCAGTGATCAGAAATTGTCAAAACGTGTTTTTCAGCAGAAATAAACACGTTTTGGCAACTTTGGTCACCAACATGTAACTTATAGGGCAGGAACAGCACAGTTTTCAAAACGTGTTTTTCTGCCCGAAATAAACGCTTTTTCTCAGCACTTGGAATCGCAGTGTAACTGCCTGGCTCAGAAGAGCACACTGAGTCAGCCCTTAACCCCAGTGTGCAGAAATTGTCAAAACTTGTTTTTCAGCAGAAATAAACACGTTTTGGCAACATTGGTCACCCCCATGTAAGTTATAGGGCAGGAACAGAACAGTTTTCAAAACGTGTTTTTCAGCCCGAAATAAACGCTTTTTTTCAGCACTTGGAATCGCAGTGTAACTGCTTGGCTCAGAAGAGCACACTGAGTCAGCCCTTCACCCCAGTGATCAGAAATTGCCAAAACATGTTTTTCAGCAGAAATAAACACGTTTTGGCAACTTTGGTCACCCCCATGTAAGTTATAGGGCAGGAACAGCACTGTTTTCAAAACGTGTTTTTCAGCCCGAAATAAACGCTTTTTCTCAGCGCTTGGAATCGCAGTGTAACTGCATGGCTCAGAAGAGCACACTGAGTCAGCCCTTTACCCCAGTGATCAGAAATTGTCAAAACGTGTTTTTCAGCAGAAATAAATACGTTTTGGCAACTTTGGTCAACCCCATGTAAGTTATAGGGCAGGAACAGCACAGTTTTCAAAACGTGTTTTTCAGCCCGAAATAAACGCTTTTTCTCAGCACTTGGAATCGCAGTGTATCTGCCTGGCTCAGAAGAGCACACTGAGTCAGCCCTTAACCCCAGTGTGTAGAAATTGTCAAAACGTGTTTTTCAGCAGAAATAAACAGGTTTTGGCAACTTTGGTCACCAACATGTAAGTTATAGGGCAGGAACAGCACAGGTTTCAAAACGTGTTTTTCAGCCCGAAATAAACGCGTTTTCTCAGCCCTTAGAATCGCAGTGTAACTACCTGGCTCAGAAGAGCACACTGAGTCAGCCCTTAACCCCAGTGTGCAGAAATTGTCAAAACGTGTTTTTCAGCAGAAATAAACACGTTTTGGCAACTTTGGTCACCCCCATGTAAGTTATAGGGCCGGAACAGCACAGTTTTCAAAACGTGTTTTTCAGCCCGAAATAAACGCTTTTTCTCAGCACTTGGAATCGCAGTGTAACTGCTTGGCTCAGAAGAGCACACTGAGTCAGCCCTTAACCCCAGTGATCAGAAATTGTCAAAACATGTTTTTCAGCAGAAATAAACACGTTTTGGCAACTTTGGTCACCCCCATGTAAGTTATAGGGCAGGAATAGCATAGTTTTCAAAACGTGTTTTTCAGCCCGAAATAAACGCTTTTTTTCAGCACTTGGAATCGCAGTGTAACTGCTTGGCTCAGAAGAGCACACTGAGTCAGCCCTTAACCCCAGTGATCAGAAATTGTCAAAACATGTTTTTCAGCAGAAATAAACACGTTTTGGCAACTTTGGTCACCCCCATGTAAGTTATTGGGCAGGAACAGCACAGTTTTCAAAACGTGTTTTTCAGCCCGAAATAAACGCATTTTCTCAGCCCTTAGAATCGCAGTGTAACTGCCTGGCTCAGAAGAGCACACTGAGTCAGCCCTTTACCCCAGTGATCAGAAATTGTCAAAACGTGTTTTTCAGCAGAAATAAACACGTTTTGGCAACTTTGGTCACCCCCATGTAAGTTATAGGGCAGGAACAGCACAGTTTTCAAAACGTGTTTTTCAGCCCGAAATAAACGCTTTTTCTCAGCCCTTGGAATCGCAGTGTAACTGCATGGCTCAGAAGAGCACACTGAGTCAGCCCTTTACCCCAGTGATCAGAAATTGTCAAAACGTGTTTTTCAGCAGAAATAAATACGTTTTGGCAACTTTGGTCACCCCCATGTAAGTTATAGGGCAGGAACAACACAGTTTTCAAAGCATGTTTTTCAGCCCGAAATAAACGCTTTTTCTCAGCTCTTGGAATCGCAGTGTAACTGCCTGGCTCAGAAGAGCACACTGAGTCAGCCCTTAACCCCAGTGATCAGAAATTGTCAAAACATGTTTTTCAGCAGAAATAAACACGTTTTGGCAACTTTGGTCACCCCCATGTAAGTTATAGGGCAGGAACAGCACAGTTTTCAAAACGTGTTTTTCAGCCCGAAATAAACGCTTTTTCTCAGCACTTGGAATGGCAGTGTAACTGCTTGGCTCAGAAGAGCACACTGAGTCAGCCCTTTACCCCAGTGATCAGAAATTGTCAAAACGTGTTTTTCAGCAGAAATAAACACGTTTTGGCAACTTTGGTCACCCCCATGTAAGTTATAGGGCAGGAACAGCACAGTTTTCAAAACGTGTTTTTCAGCCCGAAATAAACGCTTTTTCTCAGCCCTTGGAATCGCAGTGTAACTGCATGGCTCAGAAGAGCACACTGAGTCAGCCCTTTACCCCAGTGATCAGAAATTGTCAAAACGTGTTTTTCAGCAGAAATAAATACGTTTTGGCAACTTTGGTCACCCCCATGTAAGTTATAGGGCAGGAACAACACAGTTTTCAAAGCGTGTTTTTCAGCCCGAAATAAACGCTTTTTCTCAGCTCTTGGAATCGCAGTGTAACTGCCTGGCTCAGAAGAGCACACTGAGTCAGCCCTTCACCCCAGTGATCAGAAATTGTCAAAACGTGTTTTTCAGCAGAAATAAACACGTTTTGGCAACTTTGGTCACCAACATGTAACTTATAGGGCAGGAACAGCACAGTTTTCAAAACGTGTTTTTCTGCCCGAAATAAACGCTTTTTCTCAGCACTTGGAATCGCAGTGTAACTGCCTGGCTCAGAAGAGCACACTGAGTCAGCCCTTAACCCCAGTGTGCAGAAATTGTCAAAACTTGATTTTCAGCAGAAATAAACACGTTTTGGCAACATTGGTCACCCCCATGTAAGTTATAGGGCAGGAACAGAACAGTTTTCAAAACGTGTTTTTCAGCCCGAAATAAACGCTTTTTTTCAGCACTTGGAATCGCAGTGTAACTGCTTGGCTCAGAAGAGCACACTGAGTCAGCCCTTCACCCCAGTGATCAGAAATTGCCAAAACATGTTTTTCAGCAGAAATAAACACGTTTTGGCAACTTTGGTCACCCCCATGTAAGTTATAGGGCAGGAACAGCACTGTTTTCAAAACGTGTTTTTCAGCCCGAAATAAACGCTTTTTCTCAGCGCTTGGAATCGCAGTGTAACTGCATGGCTCAGAAGAGCACACTGAGTCAGCCCTTTACCCCAGTGATCAGAAATTGTCAAAACGTGTTTTTCAGCAGAAATAAATACGTTTTGGCAACTTTGGTCACCCCCATGTAAGTTATAGGGCAGGAACAGCACAGTTTTCAAAACGTGTTTTTCAGCCCGAAATAAACGCTTTTTCTCAGCACTTGGAATCGCAGTGTATCTGCCTGGCTCAGAAGAGCACACTGAGTCAGCCCTTAACCCCAGTGTGTAGAAATTGTCAAAACGTGTTTTTCAGCAGAAATAAACAGGTTTTGGCAACTTTGGTCACCAACATGTAAGTTATAGGGCAGGAACAGCACAGGTTTCAAAACGTGTTTTTCAGCCCGAAATAAACGCGTTTTCTCAGCCCTTAGAATCGCAGTGTAACTACCTGGCTCAGAAGAGCACATTGAGTCAGCCCTTAACCCCAGTGTGCAGAAATTGTCAAAACGTGTTTTTCAGCAGAAATAAACACGTTTTGGCAACTTTGGTCACCCCCATGTAAGTTATAGGGCAGGAACAGCACAGTTTTCAAAACGTGTTTTTCAGCCCGAAATAAACGCTTTTTCTCAGCTCTTGGAATCGCAGTGTAACTGCCTGGCTCAGAAGAGCACACTGAGTCAGCCCTTCACCCCAGTGATCAGAAATTGTCAAAACGTGTTTTTCAGCAGAAATAAACACGTTTTGGCAACTTTGGTCACCCCCATGTAAGTTATAGGGCAGGAACAGCACAGTTTTCAAAACGTGTTTTTCAGCCCGAAATAAACGCTTTTTCTCAGCCCTTATAATCGCAGTGTAACTGCCTGGCTCAGAAGAGCACACTGAGTCAGCCCTTAACCCCAGTGTGCAGAAATTGTCAAAACTTGTTTTTCAGCAGAAATAAACAGGTTTTGGCAACTTTGGTCACCAACATGTAACTTATAGGGGAGGAACAGCACAGGTTTCAAAACGTGTTTTTCAGCCCGAAATACACGCGTTTTCTCAGCCCTTAGAATCGCAGTGTAACTGCCTGGCTCAGAAGAGCACACTGAGTCAGCCCTTAACCCCAGTGTGCAGAAATTGTCAAAACGTGTTTTTCAGCAGAAATAAACACGTTTTGGCAACATTGGTCACCCCCATGTAAGTTATAGGGCAGGAACAGCACAGTTTTCAAAACGTGTTTTTCAGCCCGAAATAAACGCTTTTTCTCAGCACTTGGAATCGCAGTGTAACTGCTTGGCTCAGAAGAGCACACTGAGTCAGCCCTTAACCCCAGTGATCAGAAATTGTCAAAACATGTTTTTCAGCAGAAATAAACACGTTTTGGCAACTTTGGTCACCCCCATGTAAGTTATAGGGCAGGAACAGCATAGTTTTCAAAACGTGTTTTTCAGCCTGAAATAAACGCTTTTTTTCAGCACTTGGAATCGCAGTGTAACTGCTTGGCTCAGAAGAGCACACTGAGTCAGCCCTTAACCCCAGTGATCAGAAATTGTCAAAACATGTTTTTCAGCAGAAATAAACACGTTTTGGCAACTTTGGTCACCCCCATGTAAGTTATAGGGCAGGAACAGCACAGTTTTCAAAACGTGTTTTTCAGCCCGAAATAAACGCTTTTTCTCAGCTCTTGGAATCGCAGTGTAACTGCCTGGCTCAGAAGAGCACACTGAGTCAGCCCTTCACCCCAGTGATCAGAAATTGTCAAAACGTGTTTTTCAGCAGAAATAAACACGTTTTGGCAACTTTGGTCACCAACATGTAACTTATAGGGCAGGAACAGCACAGTTTTCAAAACGTGTTTTTCAGCCCGAAATAAACGCTTTTTCTCAGCCCTTGGAATCGCAGTGCTACTGCCTGTCTCAGAAGAGCACACTGAGTCAGCCCTTAACCCCAGTGATCAGAAATTGTCAAAACGTGTTTTTCAGCAGAAATAAACACGTTTTGGCAACTTTGTTCACCCCCATATAAGTTATAGGGCAGGAACAGCACAGTTTTCAAAACGTGTTTTTCAGCCCGAAATAAACGCGTTTTCTCATCCCTTGGAATCGCAGTGTAACTGACTTGCTCAGAAGAGCACACTGAGTCAGCCCTTAACCCCAATGTGTAGAAATTGTCAAAACGTGTTTTTCAGCAGAAATAAACACGTTTTGGCAACTTTGGTCACCCCCATGTAAGTTATAGGGCAGGAACAGCATACTTTTCAAAACGTGTTTTTCAGACCGAAATAAACGCGTTTTCTCAGCCCTTGGAATCGCAGTGTAACTGCCTGTTTCAGAAGAGCCCACTGAGTCAGCCCTTAACCCGAAAATGCAGATATTGTCAAAACGTTTTTTTCAGCAGAAATAAACACGTTTTGGCAACTTTGGTCACCCCCATGTAAGTTATAGGGCAGGAACAACACAGTTTTCAAAGCATGTTTTTCAGCCCGAAATAAACGCTTTTTCTCAGCTCTTGGAATCGCAGTGTAACTGCCTGGCTCAGAAGAGCACACTGAGTCAGCCCTTAACCCCAGTGTGCAGAAATTGTCAAAACTTGTTTTTCAGCAGAAATAAACACGTTTTGGCAACATTGGTCACCCCCATGTAAGTTATAGGGCAGGAACAGAACAGTTTTCAAAACGTGTTTTTCAGCCCGAAATAAACGCTTTTTTTCAGCACTTGGAATCGCAGTGTAACTGCTTGGCTCAGAAGAGCACACTGAGTCAGCCCTTCACCCCAGTGATCAGAAATTGCCAAAACATGTTTTTCAGCAGAAATAAACACGTTTTGGCAACTTTGGTCACCCCCATGTAAGTTATAGGGCAGGAACAGCACTGTTTTCAAAACGTGTTTTTCAGCCCGAAATAAACGCTTTTTCTCAGCACTTGGAATCGCAGTGTAACTGCTTGGCTCAGAAGAGCACATGAGACAGCCCTTAACCCCAGTGATCAGAAATTGTCAAAACGTGTTTTTCAGCAGAAATAAACACGTTTTGGCAACTTTGGTCACCCCCATGTAAGTTATAGGTGAGGAACAGCACAGTTTTCAAAACGTGTTTTTCAGCCCGAAATAAACTCTTTTTCTCAGCACTTGGAATCGCAGTGTAACTGCTTGGCTCAGAAGAGCACACTGAGTCAGCCCTTAACCCCAGTGATCAGAAATTGTCAAAACGTGTTTTTCAGCAGAAATAAACACGTTTTGGCAACTTTGGTCACCCCCATGTAAGTTATAGGGCAGGAACAGCACAGTATTCAAAACGTGTTTTTCAGCCCGAAATAAACGCTTTTTCTCAGCACTTTGAATCGCAGTGTAACTGCCTGTTTCAGAAGAGCCCACTGAGTCAGCCCTTAACCCGAAAATGCAGATATTGTCAAAACGTGTTTTTCAGCAGAAATAAACACGTTTTGGCAACTTTGGTCACCCCCATGTAAGTTATAGGGCAGGAACAGCACAGTTTTCAAAGCGTGTTTTTCAGCCCGAAATAAACGCTTTTTCTCAGCCCTTGGAATCGCAGTGTAACTGCATGGCTCAGAAGAGCACACTGAGTCAGCCCTTTACCCCAGTGTGCAGAAATTGTCAAAACGTGTTTTTCAGCAGAAATAAATACGTTTTGGCAACTTTGGTCACCCCCATGTAAGTTATAGGGCAGGAACAACACAGTTTTCAAAGCGTGTTTTTCAGCCCGAAATAAACGCTTTTTCTCAGCTCTTGGAATCGCAGTGTAACTGCCTGGCTCAGAAGAGCACACTGAGTCAGCCCCTAACCCCAGTGTGCAGAAATTGTCAAAACGTGTATTTCAGCAGAAATAAACACGTTTTGGCAACTTTGGTCACCAACATGTAACTTATAGGGCAGGAACAGCACAGGTTTCAAAACGTGTTTTTCAGCCCGAAATAAAGGCGTTTTCTCAGCCCTTAGAATCGCAGTGTAACTACCTGGCTCAGAAGAGCACACTGAGTCAGCCCTTAACCCCAGTGTGCAGAAATTGTCAAAACGTGTTTTTCAGCAGAAATAAACACGTTTTGGCAACTTTGGTCACCCCCATGTAAGTTATAGGGCCGGAACAGCACAGTTTTCAAAACGTGTTTTTCAGCCCGAAATAAACGCTTTTTCTCAGCACTTGGAATCGCAGTGTAACTGCCTGGCTCAGAAGAGCACACTGAGTCAGCCCTTAACCCCAGTGTGCAGAAATTGTCAAAACTTGTTTTTCAGCAGAAATAAACACGTTTTGGCAACATTGGTCACCCCCATGTAAGTTATAGGGCAGGAACAGAACAGTTTTCAAAACGTGTTTTTCAGCCCGAAATAAACGCTTTTTTTCAGCACTTGGAATCGCAGTGTAACTGCTTGGCTCAGAAGAGCACACTGAGTCAGCCCTTCACCCCAGTGATCAGAAATTGCCAAAACATGTTTTTCAGCAGAAATAAACACGTTTTGGCAACTTTGGTCACCCCCATGTAAGTTATAGGGCAGGAACAGCACTGTTTTCAAAACGTGTTTTTCAGCCCGAAATAAACGCTTTTTCTCAGCACTTGGAATCGCAGTGTAACTGCTTGGCTCAGAAGAGCACATGAGACAGCCCTTAACCCCAGTGATCAGAAATTGTCAAAACGTGTTTTTCAGCAGAAATAAACACGTTTTGGCAACTTTGGTCACCCCCATGTAAGTTATAGGTGAGGAACAGCACAGTTTTCAAAACGTGTTTTTCAGCCCGAAATAAACTCTTTTTCTCAGCACTTGGAATCGCAGTGTAACTGCTTGGCTCAGAAGAGCACACTGAGTCAGCCCTTAACCCCAGTGATCAGAAATTGTCAAAACGTGTTTTTCAGCAGAAATAAACACGTTTTGGCAACTTTGGTCACCCCCATGTAAGTTATAGGGCAGGAACAGCACAGTATTCAAAACGTGTTTTTCAGCCCGAAATAAACGCTTTTTCTCAGCACTTTGAATCGCAGTGTAACTGCCTGTTTCAGAAGAGCCCACTGAGTCAGCCCTTAACCCGAAAATGCAGATATTGTCAAAACGTGTTTTTCAGCAGAAATAAACACGTTTTGGCAACTTTGGTCACCCCCATGTAAGTTATAGGGCAGGAACAGCACAGTTTTCAAAGCGTGTTTTTCAGCCCGAAATAAACGCTTTTTCTCAGCCCTTGGAATCGCAGTGTAACTGCATGGCTCAGAAGAGCACACTGAGTCAGCCCTTTACCCCAGTGATCAGAAATTGTCAAAACGTGTTTTTCAGCAGAAATAAATACGTTTTGGCAACTTTGGTCACCCCCATGTAAGTTATAGGGCAGGAACAACACAGTTTTCAAAGCGTGTTTTTCAGCCCGAAATAAACGCTTTTTCTCAGCTCTTGGAATCGCAGTGTAACTGCCTGGCTCAGAAGAGCACACTGAGTCAGCCCCTAACCCCAGTGTGCAGAAATTGTCAAAACGTGTTTTTCAGCAGAAATAAACACGTTTTGGCAACTTTGGTCACCAACATGTAACTTATAGGGCAGGAACAGCACAGGTTTCAAAACGTGTTTTTCAGCCCGAAATAAACGCGTTTTCTCAGCCCTTAGAATCGCAGTGTAACTACCTGGCTCAGAAGAGCACACTGAGTCAGCCCTTAACCCCAGTGTGCAGAAATTGTCAAAACGTGTTTTTCAGCAGAAATAAACACGTTTTGGCAACTTTGGTCACCCCCATGTAAGTTATAGGGCCGGAACAGCACAGTTTTCAAAACGTGTTTTTCAGCCCGAAATAAACGCTTTTTCTCAGCACTTGGAATCGCAGTGTAACTGCTTGGCTCAGAAGAGCACACTGAGTCAGCCCTTAACCCCAGTGATCAGAAATTGTCAAAACATGTTTTTCAGCAGAAATAAACACGTTTTGGCAACTTTGGTCACCCCCATGTAAGTTATAGGGCAGGAATAGCATAGTTTTCAAAACGTGTTTTTCAGCCCGAAATAAACGCTATTTTTCAGCACTTGGAATCGCAGTGTAACTGCTTGGCTCAGAAGAGCACACTGAGTCAGCCCTTAACCCCAGTGATCAGAAATTGTCAAAACATGTTTTTCAGCAGAAATAAACACGTTTTGGCAACTTTGGTCACCCCCATGTAAGTTATTGGGCAGGAACAGCACAGTTTTCAAAACGTGTTTTTCAGCCCGAAATAAACGCATTTTCTCAGCCCTTAGAATCGCAGTGTAACTGCCTGGCTCAGAAGAGCACACTGAGTCAGCCCTTTACCCCAGTGATCAGAAATTGTCAAAACGTGTTTTTCAGCAGAAATAAACACGTTTTGGCAACTTTGGTCACCCCCATGTAAGTTATAGGGCAGGAACAGCACAGTTTTCAAAACGTGTTTTTCAGCCCGAAATAAACGCTTTTTCTCAGCCCTTGGAATCGCAGTGTAACTGCATGGCTCAGAAGAGCACACTGAGTCAGCCCTTTACCCCAGTGATCAGAAATTGTCAAAACGTGTTTTTCAGCAGAAATAAATACGTTTTGGCAACTTTGGTCACCCCCATGTAAGTTATAGGGCAGGAACAACACAGTTTTCAAAGCATGTTTTTCAGCCCGAAATAAACGCTTTTTCTCAGCTCTTGGAATCGCAGTGTAACTGCCTGGCTCAGAAGAGCACACTGAGTCAGCCCTTAACCCCAGTGATCAGAAATTGTCAAAACATGTTTTTCAGCAGAAATAAACACGTTTTGGCAACTTTGGTCACCCCCATGTAAGTTATAGGGCAGGAACAGCACAGTTTTCAAAACGTGTTTTTCAGCCCGAAATAAACGCTTTTTCTCAGCACTTGGAATGGCAGTGTAACTGCTTGGCTCAGAAGAGCACACTGAGTCAGCCCTTTACCCCAGTGATCAGAAATTGTCAAAACGTGTTTTTCAGCAGAAATAAACACGTTTTGGCAACTTTGGTCACCCCCATGTAAGTTATAGGGCAGGAACAGCACAGTTTTCAAAACGTGTTTTTCAGCCCGAAATAAACGCTTTTTCTCAGCCCTTGGAATCGCAGTGTAACTGCATGGCTCAGAAGAGCACACTGAGTCAGCCCTTTACCCCAGTGATCAGAAATTGTCAAAACGTGTTTTTCAGCAGAAATAAATACGTTTTGGCAACTTTGGTCACCCCCATGTAAGTTATAGGGCAGGAACAACACAGTTTTCAAAGCGTGTTTTTCAGCCCGAAATAAACGCTTTTTCTCAGCTCTTGGAATCGCAGTGTAACTGCCTGGCTCAGAAGAGCACACTGAGTCAGCC
This sequence comes from Atractosteus spatula, assembly GCF_055471065.1. Classification (NCBI taxonomy): domain Eukaryota; kingdom Metazoa; phylum Chordata; class Actinopteri; order Semionotiformes; family Lepisosteidae; genus Atractosteus; species Atractosteus spatula. The sequence goes on along the minus strand of NC_142728.1, from coordinate 10,995,101 downwards.
CTTCACCCCAGTGATCAGAAATTGTCAAAACGTGTTTTTCAGCAGAAATAAACACGTTTTGGCAACTTTGGTCACCAACATGTAACTTATAGGGCAGGAACAGCACAGTTTTCAAAACGTGTTTTTCTGCCCGAAATAAACGCTTTTTCTCAGCACTTGGAATCGCAGTGTAACTGCCTGGCTCAGAAGAGCACACTGAGTCAGCCCTTAACCCCAGTGTGCAGAAATTGTCAAAACTTGTTTTTCAGCAGAAATAAACACGTTTTGGCAACATTGGTCACCCCCATGTAAGTTATAGGGCAGGAACAGAACAGTTTTCAAAACGTGTTTTTCAGCCCGAAATAAACGCTTTTTTTCAGCACTTGGAATCGCAGTGTAACTGCTTGGCTCAGAAGAGCACACTGAGTCAGCCCTTCACCCCAGTGATCAGAAATTGCCAAAACATGTTTTTCAGCAGAAATAAACACGTTTTGGCAACTTTGGTCACCCCCATGTAAGTTATAGGGCAGGAACAGCACTGTTTTCAAAACGTGTTTTTCAGCCCGAAATAAACGCTTTTTCTCAGCGCTTGGAATCGCAGTGTAACTGCATGGCTCAGAAGAGCACACTGAGTCAGCCCTTTACCCCAGTGATCAGAAATTGTCAAAACGTGTTTTTCAGCAGAAATAAATACGTTTTGGCAACTTTGGTCACCCCCATGTAAGTTATAGGGCAGGAACAGCACAGTTTTCAAAACGTGTTTTTCAGCCCGAAATAAACGCTTTTTCTCAGCACTTGGAATCGCAGTGTATCTGCCTGGCTCAGAAGAGCACACTGAGTCAGCCCTTAACCCCAGTGTGTAGAAATTGTCAAAACGTGTTTTTCAGCAGAAATAAACAGGTTTTGGAAACTTTGGTCACCAACATGTAAGTTATAGGGCAGGAACAGCACAGGTTTCAAAACGTGTTTTTCAGCCCGAAATAAACGCGTTTTCTCAGCCCTTAGAATCGCAGTGTAACTACCTGGCTCAGAAGAGCACACTGAGTCAGCCCTTAACCCCAGTGTGCAGAAATTGTCAAAACGTGTTTTTCAGCAGAAATAAACACGTTTTGGCAACTTTGGTCACCCCCATGTAAGTTATAGGGCAGGAACAGCACAGTTTTCAAAACGTGTTTTTCAGCCCGAAATAAACGCTTTTTCTCAGCTCTTGGAATCGCAGTGTAACTGCCTGGCTCAGAAGAGCACACTGAGTCAGCCCTTCACCCCAGTGATCAGAAATTGTCAAAACGTGTTTTTCAGCAGAAATAAACACGTTTTGGCAACTTTGGTCACCCCCATGTAAGTTATAGGGCAGGAACAGCACAGTTTTCAAAACGTGTTTTTCAGCCCGAAATAAACGCTTTTTCTCAGCCCTTATAATCGCAGTGTAACTGCCTGGCTCAGAAGAGCACACTGAGTCAGCCCTTAACCCCAGTGTGCAGAAATTGTCAAAACTTGTTTTTCAGCAGAAATAAACAGGTTTTGGCAACTTTGGTCACCAACATGTAACTTATAGGGGAGGAACAGCACAGGTTTCAAAACGTGTTTTTCAGCCCGAAATACACGCGTTTTCTCAGCCCTTAGAATCGCAGTGTAACTGCCTGGCTCAGAAGAGCACACTGAGTCAGCCCTTAACCCCAGTGTGCAGAAATTGTCAAAACGTGTTTTTCAGCAGAAATAAACACGTTTTGGCAACATTGGTCACCCCCATGTAAGTTATAGGGCAGGAACAGCACAGTTTTCAAAACGTGTTTTTCAGCCCGAAATAAACGCTTTTTCTCAGCACTTGGAATCGCAGTGTAACTGCTTGGCTCAGAAGAGCACACTGAGTCAGCCCTTAACCCCAGTGATCAGAAATTGTCAAAACATGTTTTTCAGCAGAAATAAACACGTTTTGGCAACTTTGGTCACCCCCATGTAAGTTATAGGGCAGGAACAGCATAGTTTTCAAAACGTGTTTTTCAGCCTGAAATAAACGCTTTTTTTCAGCACTTGGAATCGCAGTGTAACTGCTTGGCTCAGAAGAGCACACTGAGTCAGCCCTTAACCCCAGTGATCAGAAATTGTCAAAACATGTTTTTCAGCAGAAATAAACACGTTTTGGCAACTTTGGTCACCCCCATGTAAGTTATAGGGCAGGAACAGCACAGTTTTCAAAACGTGTTTTTCAGCCCGAAATAAACGCTTTTTCTCAGCTCTTGGAATCGCAGTGTAACTGCCTGGCTCAGAAGAGCACACTGAGTCAGCCCTTCACCCCAGTGATCAGAAATTGTCAAAACGTGTTTTTCAGCAGAAATAAACACGTTTTGGCAACTTTGGTCACCAACATGTAACTTATAGGGCAGGAACAGCACAGTTTTCAAAACGTGTTTTTCAGCCCGAAATAAACGCTTTTTCTCAGCCCTTGGAATCGCAGTGCTACTGCCTGTCTCAGAAGAGCACACTGAGTCAGCCCTTAACCCCAGTGATCAGAAATTGTCAAAACGTGTTTTTCAGCAGAAATAAACACGTTTTGGCAACTTTGTTCACCCCCATATAAGTTATAGGGCAGGAACAGCACAGTTTTCAAAACGTGTTTTTCAGCCCGAAATAAACGCGTTTTCTCATCCCTTGGAATCGCAGTGTAACTGACTTGCTCAGAAGAGCCCACTGAGTCAGCCCTTAACCCCAATGTGTAGAAATTGTCAAAACGTGTTTTTCAGCAGAAATAAACACGTTTTGGCAACTTTGGTCACCCCCATGTAAGTTATAGGGCAGGAACAGCATACTTTTCAAAACGTGTTTTTCAGACCGAAATAAACGCGTTTTCTCAGCCCTTGGAATCGCAGTGTAACTGCCTGTTTCAGAAGAGCCCACTGAGTCAGCCCTTAACCCGAAAATGCAGATATTGTCAAAACGTGTTTTTCAGCAGAAATAAACACGTTTTGGCAACTTTGGTCACCCCCATGTAAGTTATAGGTCAGGAACAGCACAGTTTTCAAAACGTGTTTTTCAGCCCGAAATAAACGCTTTTTCTCAGCCCTTGGAATCGCAGTGTAACTGCCTGGCTCAGAAGAGCACACTGAGTCAGCCCTTTACCGCAGTGATCAGAAATTGTCAAAACGTGTTTTTCAGCAGAAATAAACACGTTTTGGCAACTTTGGTCACCCCCATGTAAGATAGGTCAGGAACTGCACAGTTTTCAAAACGTGTTTTTCAGCCCGAAATAAACGCTTTTTCTCAGCACTTGGAATCGCAGTGTAACTGCTTGGCTCAGAAGAGCACACTGAGTCAGCCCTTCACCCCAGTGATCAGAAATTGTCAAAACGTGTTTTTCAGCAGAAATAAACACGTTTTGGCAACTTTGGTCACCCCCATGTAAGTTATAGGGCAGGAACAGCACAGTTTTCAAAACGTGTTTTTCAGCCCGAAATAAACGCTTTTTCTCAGCTCTTGGAAACGCAGTGTAACTGCATGGCTCAGAAGAGCACACTGAGTCAGCCCTTCACCCCAGTGATCAGAAATTGTCAAAACGTGTTTTTCAGCAGAAATAAACACGTTTTGGCAACTTTGGTCACCCCCATGTAAGTTATAGGGCAGGAACAGCACAGTATTCAAAACGTGTTTTTCAGCCCGAAATAAACGCTTTTTCTCAGCACTTTGAATCGCAGTGTAACTGCCTGTTTCAGAAGAGCCCACTGAGTCAGCCCTTAACCCGAAAATGCAGATATTGTCAAAACGTGTTTTTCAGCAGAAATAAACACGTTTTGGCAACTTTGGTCACCCCCATGTAAGTTATAGGGCAGGAACAGCACAGTTTTCAAAGCGTGTTTTTCAGCCCGAAATAAACGCTTTTTCTCAGCCCTTGGAATCGCAGTGTAACTGCATGGCTCAGAAGAGCACACTGAGTCAGCCCTTTACCCCAGTGATCAGAAATTGTCAAAACGTGTTTTTCAGCAGAAATAAATACGTTTTGGCAACTTTGGTCACCCCCATGTAAGTTATAGGGCAGGAACAACACAGTTTTCAAAGCGTGTTTTTCAGCCCGAAATAAACGCTTTTTCTCAGCTCTTGGAATCGCAGTGTAACTGCCTGGCTCAGAAGAGCACACTGAGTCAGCCCCTAACCCCAGTGTGCAGAAATTGTCAAAACGTGTTTTTCAGCAGAAATAAACACGTTTTGGCAACTTTGGTCACCAACATGTAACTTATAGGGCAGGAACAGCACAGGTTTCAAAACGTGTTTTTCAGCCCGAAATAAACGCGTTTTCTCAGCCCTTAGAATCGCAGTGTAACTACCTGGCTCAGAAGAGCACACTGAGTCAGCCCTTAACCCCAGTGTGCAGAAATTGTCAAAACGTGTTTTTCAGCAGAAATAAACACGTTTTGGCAACTTTGGTCACCCCCATGTAAGTTATAGGGCCGGAACAGCACAGTTTTCAAAACGTGTTTTTCAGCCCGAAATAAACGCTTTTTCTCAGCACTTGGAATCGCAGTGTAACTGCTTGGCTCAGAAGAGCACACTGAGTCAGCCCTTAACCCCAGTGATCAGAAATTGTCAAAACATGTTTTTCAGCAGAAATAAACACGTTTTGGCAACTTTGGTCACCCCCATGTAAGTTATAGGGCAGGAATAGCATAGTTTTCAAAACGTGTTTTTCAGCCCGAAATAAACGCTTTTTTTCAGCACTTGGAATCGCAGTGTAACTGCTTGGCTCAGAAGAGCACACTGAGTCAGCCCTTAACCCCAGTGATCAGAAATTGTCAAAACATGTTTTTCAGCAGAAATAAACACGTTTTGGCAACTTTGGTCACCCCCATGTAAGTTATTGGGCAGGAACAGCACAGTTTTCAAAACGTGTTTTTCAGCCCGAAATAAACGCATTTTCTCAGCCCTTAGAATCGCAGTGTAACTGCCTGGCTCAGAAGAGCACACTGAGTCAGCCCTTTACCCCAGTGATCAGAAATTGTCAAAACGTGTTTTTCAGCAGAAATAAACACGTTTTGGCAACTTTGGTCACCCCCATGTAAGTTATAGGGCAGGAACAGCACAGTTTTCAAAACGTGTTTTTCAGCCCGAAATAAACGCTTTTTCTCAGCCCTTGGAATCGCAGTGTAACTGCATGGCTCAGAAGAGCACACTGAGTCAGCCCTTTACCCCAGTGATCAGAAATTGTCAAAACGTGTTTTTCAGCAGAAATAAATACGTTTTGGCAACTTTGGTCACCCCCATGTAAGTTATAGGGCAGGAACAACACAGTTTTCAAAGCATGTTTTTCAGCCCGAAATAAACGCTTTTTCTCAGCTCTTGGAATCGCAGTGTAACTGCCTGGCTCAGAAGAGCACACTGAGTCAGCCCTTAACCCCAGTGATCAGAAATTGTCAAAACATGTTTTTCAGCAGAAATAAACACGTTTTGGCAACTTTGGTCACCCCCATGTAAGTTATAGGGCAGGAACAGCACAGTTTTCAAAACGTGTTTTTCAGCCCGAAATAAACGCTTTTTCTCAGCACTTGGAATGGCAGTGTAACTGCTTGGCTCAGAAGAGCACACTGAGTCAGCCCTTTACCCCAGTGATCAGAAATTGTCAAAACGTGTTTTTCAGCAGAAATAAACACGTTTTGGCAACTTTGGTCACCCCCATGTAAGTTATAGGGCAGGAACAGCACAGTTTTCAAAACGTGTTTTTCAGCCCGAAATAAACGCTTTTTCTCAGCCCTTGGAATCGCAGTGTAACTGCATGGCTCAGAAGAGCACACTGAGTCAGCCCTTTACCCCAGTGATCAGAAATTGTCAAAACGTGTTTTTCAGCAGAAATAAATACGTTTTGGCAACTTTGGTCACCCCCATGTAAGTTATAGGGCAGGAACAACACAGTTTTCAAAGCGTGTTTTTCAGCCCGAAATAAACGCTTTTTCTCAGCTCTTGGAATCGCAGTGTAACTGCCTGGCTCAGAAGAGCACACTGAGTCAGCCCTTCACCCCAGTGATCAGAAATTGTCAAAACGTGTTTTTCAGCAGAAATAAACACGTTTTGGCAACTTTGGTCACCAACATGTAACTTATAGGGCAGGAACAGCACAGTTTTCAAAACGTGTTTTTCTGCCCGAAATAAACGCTTTTTCTCAGCACTTGGAATCGCAGTGTAACTGCCTGGCTCAGAAGAGCACACTGAGTCAGCCCTTAACCCCAGTGTGCAGAAATTGTCAAAACTTGTTTTTCAGCAGAAATAAACACGTTTTGGCAACATTGGTCACCCCCATGTAAGTTATAGGGCAGGAACAGAACAGTTTTCAAAACGTGTTTTTCAGCCCGAAATAAACGCTTTTTTTCAGCACTTGGAATCGCAGTGTAACTGCTTGGCTCAGAAGAGCACACTGAGTCAGCCCTTCACCCCAGTGATCAGAAATTGCCAAAACATGTTTTTCAGCAGAAATAAACACGTTTTGGCAACTTTGGTCACCCCCATGTAAGTTATAGGGCAGGAACAGCACTGTTTTCAAAACGTGTTTTTCAGCCCGAAATAAACGCTTTTTCTCAGCGCTTGGAATCGCAGTGTAACTGCATGGCTCAGAAGAGCACACTGAGTCAGCCCTTTACCCCAGTGATCAGAAATTGTCAAAACGTGTTTTTCAGCAGAAATAAATACGTTTTGGCAACTTTGGTCACCCCCATGTAAGTTATAGGGCAGGAACAGCACAGTTTTCAAAACGTGTTTTTCAGCCCGAAATAAACGCTTTTTCTCAGCACTTGGAATCGCAGTGTATCTGCCTGGCTCAGAAGAGCACACTGAGTCAGCCCTTAACCCCAGTGATCAGAAATTGTCAAAACGTGTTTTTCAGCAGAAATAAACAGGTTTTGGCAACTTTGGTCACCAACATGTAAGTTATAGGGCAGGAACAGCACAGGTTTCAAAACGTGTTTTTCAGCCCGAAATAAACGCGTTTTCTCAGCCCTTAGAATCGCAGTGTAACTACCTGGCTCAGAAGAGCACACTGAGTCAGCCCTTAACCCCAGTGTGCAGAAATTGTCAAAACGTGTTTTTCAGCAGAAATAAACACGTTTTGGCAACTTTGGTCACCCCATGTAAGTTATAGGGCCGGAACAGCACAGTTTTCAAAACGTGTTTTTCAGCCCGAAATAAACGCTTTTTCTCAGCACTTGGAATCGCAGTGTAACTGCTTGGCTCAGAAGAGCACACTGAGTCAGCCCTTAACCCCAGTGATCAGAAATTGTCAAAACATGTTTTTCAGCAGAAATAAACACGTTTTGGCAACTTTGGTCACCCCCATGTAAGTTATAGGGCAGGAATAGCATAGTTTTCAAAACGTGTTTTTCAGCCCGAAATAAACGCTTTTTTTCAGCACTTGGAATCGCAGTGTAACTGCTTGGCTCAGAAGAGCACACTGAGTCAGCCCTTAACCCCAGTGATCAGAAATTGTCAAAACATGTTTTTCAGCAGAAATAAACACGTTTTGGCAACTTTGGTCACCCCCATGTAAGTTATTGGGCAGGAACAGCACAGTTTTCAAAACGTGTTTTTCAGCCCGAAATAAACGCATTTTCTCAGCCCTTAGAATCGCAGTGTAACTGCCTGGCTCAGAAGAGCACACTGAGTCAGCCCTTTACCCCAGTGATCAGAAATTGTCAAAACGTGTTTTTCAGCAGAAATAAACACGTTTTGGCAACTTTGGTCACCCCCATGTAAGTTATAGGGCAGGAACAGCACAGTTTTCAAAACGTGTTTTTCAGCCCGAAATAAACGCTTTTTCTCAGCCCTTGGAATCGCAGTGTAACTGCATGGCTCAGAAGAGCACACTGAGTCAGCCCTTTACCCCAGTAATCAGAAATTGTCAAAACGTGTTTTTCAGCAGAAATAAATACGTTTTGGCAACTTTGGTCACCCCCATGTAAGTTATAGGGCAGGAACAACACAGTTTTCAAAGCATGTTTTTCAGCCCGAAATAAACGCTTTTTCTCAGCTCTTGGAATCGCAGTGTAACTGCCTGGCTCAGAAGAGCACACTGAGTCAGCCCTTAACCCCAGTGATCAGAAATTGTCAAAACATGTTTTTCAGCAGAAATAAACACGTTTTGGCAACTTTGGTCACCCCCATGTAAGTTATAGGGCAGGAACAGCACAGTTTTCAAAACGTGTTTTTCAGCCCGAAATAAACGCTTTTTCTCAGCACTTGGAATGGCAGTGTAACTGCTTGGCTCAGAAGAGCACACTGAGTCAGCCCTTTACCCCAGTGATCAGAAATTGTCAAAACGTGTTTTTCAGCAGAAATAAACACGTTTTGGCAACTTTGGTCACCCCCATGTAAGTTATAGGGCAGGAACAGCACAGTTTTCAAAACGTGTTTTTCAGCCCGAAATAAACGCTTTTTCTCAGCCCTTGGAATCGCAGTGTAACTGCATGGCTCAGAAGAGCACACTGAGTCAGCCCTTTACCCCAGTGATCAGAAATTGTCAAAACGTGTTTTTCAGCAGAAATAAATACGTTTTGGCAACTTTGGTCACCCCCATGTAAGTTATAGGGCAGGAACAACACAGTTTTCAAAGCGTGTTTTTCAGCCCGAAATAAACGCTTTTTCTCAGCTCTTGGAATCGCAGTGTAACTGCCTGGCTCAGAAGAGCACACTGAGTCAGCCCTTCACCCCAGTGATCAGAAATTGTCAAAACGTGTTTTTCAGCAGAAATAAACACGTTTTGGCAACTTTGGTCACCAACATGTAACTTATAGGGCAGGAACAGCACAGTTTTCAAAACGTGTTTTTCTGCCCGAAATAAACGCTTTTTCTCAGCACTTGGAATCGCAGTGTAACTGCCTGGCTCAGAAGAGCACACTGAGTCAGCCCTTAACCCCAGTGTGCAGAAATTGTCAAAACTTGTTTTTCAGCAGAAATAAACACGTTTTGGCAACATTGGTCACCCCCATGTAAGTTATAGGGCAGGAACAGAACAGTTTTCAAAACGTGTTTTTCAGCCCGAAATAAACGCTTTTTTTCAGCACTTGGAATCGCAGTGTAACTGCTTGGCTCAGAAGAGCACACTGAGTCAGCCCTTCACCCCAGTGATCAGAAATTGCCAAAACATGTTTTTCAGCAGAAATAAACACGTTTTGGCAACTTTGGTCACCCCCATGTAAGTTATAGGGCAGGAACAGCACTGTTTTCAAAACGTGTTTTTCAGCCCGAAATAAACGCTTTTTCTCAGCGCTTGGAATCGCAGTGTAACTGCATGGCTCAGAAGAGCACACTGAGTCAGCCCTTTACCCCAGTGATCAGAAATTGTCAAAACGTGTTTTTCAGCAGAAATAAATACGTTTTGGCAACTTTGGTCACCCCCATGTAAGTTATAGGGCAGGAATAGCACAGTTTTCAAAACGTGTTTTTCAGCCCGAAATAAACGCTTTTTCTCAGCACTTGGAATCGCAGTGTATCTGCCTGGCTCAGAAGAGCACACTGAGTCAGCCCTTAACCCCAGTGTGTAGAAATTGTCAAAACGTGTTTTTCAGCAGAAATAAACAGGTTTTGGCAACTTTGGTCACCAACATGTAAGTTATAGGGCAGGAACAGCACAGGTTTCAAAACGTGTTTTTCAGCCCGAAATAAACGCGTTTTCTCAGCCCTTAGAATCGCAGTGTAACTACCTGGCTCAGAAGAGCACACTGAGTCAGCCCTTAACCCCAGTGTGCAGAAATTGTCAAAACGTGTTTTTCAGCAGAAATAAACACGTTTTGGCAACTTTGGTCACCCCCATGTAAGTTATAGGGCAGGAACAGCACAGTTTTCAAAACGTGTTTTTCAGCCCGAAATAAACGCTTTTTCTCAGCTCTTGGAATCGCAGTGTAACTGCCTGGCTCAGAAGAGCACACTGAGTCAGCCCTTCACCCCAGTGATCAGAAATTGTCAAAACGTGTTTTTCAGCAGAAATAAACACGTTTTGGCAACTTTGGTCACCCCCATGTAAGTTATAGGGCAGGAACAGCACAGTTTTCAAAACGTGTTTTTCAGCCCGAAATAAACGCTTTTTCTCAGCCCTTATAATCGCAGTATAACTGCCTGGCTCAGAAGAGCACACTGAGTCAGCCCTTAACCCCAGTGTGCAGAAATTGTCAAAACTTGTTTTTCAGCAGAAATAAACAGGTTTTGGCAACTTTGGTCACCAACATGTAACTTATAGGGGAGGAACAGCACAGGTTTCAAAACGTGTTTTTCAGCCCGAAATACACGCGTTTTCTCAGCCCTTAGAATCGCAGTGTAACTGCCTGGCTCAGAAGAGCACACTGAGTCAGCCCTTAACCCCAGTGTGCAGAAATTGTCAAAACGTGTTTTTCAGCAGAAATAAACACGTTTTGGCAACATTGGTCACCCCCATGTAAGTTATAGGGCAGGAACAGCACAGTTTTCAAAACGTGTTTTTCAGCCCGAAATAAACGCTTTTTCTCAGCACTTGGAATCGCAGTGTAACTGCTTGGCTCAGAAGAGCACACTGAGTCAGCCCTTAACCCCAGTGATCAGAAATTGTCAAAACATGTTTTTCAGCAGAAATAAACACGTTTTGGCAACTTTGGTCACCCCCATGTAAGTTATAGGGCAGGAACAGCATAGTTTTCAAAACGTGTTTTTCAGCCTGAAATAAACGCTTTTTTTCAGCACTTGGAATCGCAGTGTAACTGCTTGGCTCAGAAGAGCACACTGAGTCAGCCCTTAACCCCAGTGATCAGAAATTGTCAAAACATGTTTTTCAGCAGAAATAAACACGTTTTGGCAACTTTGGTCACCCCCATGTAAGTTATAGGGCAGGAACAGCACAGTTTTCAAAACGTGTTTTTCAGCCCGAAATAAACGCTTTTTCTCAGCCCTTGGAATCGCAGTGCTACTGCCTGTCTCAGAAGAGCACACTGAGTCAGCCCTTAACCCCAGTGATCAGAAATTGTCAAAACGTGTTTTTCAGCAGAAATAAACACGTTTTGGCAACTTTGTTCACCCCCATATAAGTTATAGGGCAGGAACAGCACAGTTTTCAAAACGTGTTTTTCAGCCCGAAATAAACGCGTTTTCTCATCCCTTGGAATCGCAGTGTAACTGACTTGCTCAGAAGAGCCCACTGAGTCAGCCCTTAACCCCAATGTGTAGAAATTGTCAAAACGTGTTTTTCAGCAGAAATAAACACGTTTTGGCAACTTTGGTCACCCCCATGTAAGTTATAGGGCAGGAACAGCATACTTTTCAAAACGTGTTTTTCAGACCGAAATAAACGCGTTTTCTCAGCCCTTGGAATCGCAGTGTAACTGCCTGTTTCAGAAGAGCCCACTGAGTCAGCCCTTAACCCGAAAATGCAGATATTGTCAAAACGTGTTTTTCAGCAGAAATAAACACGTTTTGGCAACTTTGGTCACCCCCATGTAAGTTATAGGTCAGGAACAGCACAGTTTTCAAAACGTGTTTTTCAGCCCGAAATAAACGCTTTTTCTCAGCCCTTGGAATCGCAGTGTAACTGCCTGGCTCAGAAGAGCACACTGAGTCAGCCCTTTACCGCAGTGATCAGAAATTGTCAAAACGTGTTTTTCAGCAGAAATAAACACGTTTTGGCAACTTTGGTCACCCCCATGTAAGATAGGTCAGGAACTGCACAGTTTTCAAAACGTGTTTTTCAGCCCGAAATAAACGCTTTTTCTCAGCACTTGGAATTGCAGTGTAACTGCTTGGCTCAGAAGAGCACACTGAGTCAGCCCTTCACCCCAGTGATCAGAAATTGTCAAAACGTGTTTTTCAGCAGAAATAAACACGTTTTGGCAACTTTGGTCACCCCCATGTAAGTTATAGGGCAGGAACAGCACAGTTTTCAAAACGTGTTTTTCAGCCCGAAATAAACGCTTTTTCTCAGCTCTTGGAAACGCAGTGTAACTGCATGGCTCAGAAGAGCACACTGAGTCAGCCCTTCACCCCAGTGATCAGAAATTGTCAAAACGTGTTTTTCAGCAGAAATAAACACGTTTTGGCAACTTTGGTCACCCCCATGTAAGTTATAGGGCAGGAACAGCACAGTATTCAAAACGTGTTTTTCAGCCCGAAATAAACGCTTTTTCTCAGCACTTTGAATCGCAGTGTAACTGCCTGTTTCAGAAGAGCCCACTGAGTCAGCCCTTAACCCGAAAATGCAGATATTGTCAAAACGTGTTTTTCAGCAGAAATAAACACGTTTTGGCAACTTTGGTCACCCCCATGTAAGTTATAGGGCAGGAACAGCACAGTTTTCAAAGCGTGTTTTTCAGCCCGAAATAAACGCTTTTTCTCAGCCCTTGGAATCGCAGTGTAACTGCATGGCTCAGAAGAGCACACTGAGTCAGCCCTTTACCCCAGTGATCAGAAATTGTCAAAACGTGTTTTTCAGCAGAAATAAATACGTTTTGGCAACTTTGGTCACCCCCATGTAAGTTATAGGGCAGGAACAACACAGTTTTCAAAGCGTGTTTTTCAGCCCGAAATAAACGCTTTTTCTCAGCTCTTGGAATCGCAGTGTAACTGCCTGGCTCAGAAGAGCACACTGAGTCAGCCCCTAACCCCAGTGTGCAGAAATTGTCAAAACGTGTTTTTCAGCAGAAATAAACACGTTTTGGCAACTTTGGTCACCAACATGTAACTTATAGGGCAGGAACAGCACAGGTTTCAAAACGTGTTTTTCAGCCCGAAATAAACGCGTTTTCTCAGCCCTTAGAATCGCAGTGTAACTACCTGGCTCAGAAGAGCACACTGAGTCAGCCCTTAACCCCAGTGTGCAGAAATTGTCAAAACGTGTTTTTCAGCAGAAATAAACACGTTTTGGCAACTTTGGTCACCCCCATGTAAGTTATAGGGCCGGAACAGCACAGTTTTCAAAACGTGTTTTTCAGCCCGAAATAAACGCTTTTTCTCAGCACTTGGAATCGCAGTGTAACTGCTTGGCTCAGAAGAGCACACTGAGTCAGCCCTTAACCCCAGTGATCAGAAATTGTCAAAACATGTTTTTCAGCAGAAATAAACACGTTTTGGCAACTTTGGTCACCCCCATGTAAGTTATAGGGCAGGAATAGCATAGTTTTCAAAACGTGTTTTTCAGCCCGAAATAAACGCTTTTTTTCAGCACTTGGAATCGCAGTGTAACTGCTTGGCTCAGAAGAGCACACTGAGTCAGCCCTTAACCCCAGTGATCAGAAATTGTCAAAACATGTTTTTCAGCAGAAATAAACACGTTTTGGCAACTTTGGTCACCCCCATGTAAGTTATTGGGCAGGAACAGCACAGTTTTCAAAACGTGTTTTTCAGCCCGAAATAAACGCATTTTCTCAGCCCTTAGAATCGCAGTGTAACTGCCTGGCTCAGAAGAGCACACTGAGTCAGCCCTTTACCCCAGTGATCAGAAATTGTCAAAACGTGTTTTTCAGCAGAAATAAACACGTTTTGGCAACTTTGGTCACCCCCATGTAAGTTATAGGGCAGGAACAGCACAGTTTTCAAAACGTGTTTTTCAGCCCGAAATAAACGCTTTTTCTCAGCCCTTGGAATCGCAGTGTAACTGCATGGCTCAGAAGAGCACACTGAGTCAGCCCTTTACCCCAGTGATCAGAAATTGTCAAAACGTGTTTTTCAGCAGAAATAAATACGTTTTGGCAACTTTGGTCACCCCCATGTAAGTTATAGGGCAGGAACAACACAGTTTTCAAAGCATGTTTTTCAGCCCGAAATAAACGCTTTTTCTCAGCTCTTGGAATCGCAGTGTAACTGCCTGGCTCAGAAGAGCACACTGAGTCAGCCCTTAACCCCAGTGATCAGAAATTGTCAAAACATGTTTTTCAGCAGAAATAAACACGTTTTGGCAACTTTGGTCACCCCCATGTAAGTTATAGGGCAGGAACAGCACAGTTTTCAAAACGTGTTTTTCAGCGCGAAATAAACGCTTTTTCTCAGCACTTGGAATGGCAGTGTAACTGCTTGGCTCAGAAGAGCACACTGAGTCAGCCCTTTACCCCAGTGATCAGAAATTGTCAAAACGTGTTTTTCAGCAGAAATAAACACGTTTTGGCAACTTTGGTCACCCCCATGTAAGTTATAGGGCAGGAACAGCACAGTTTTCAAAACGTGTTTTTCAGCCCGAAATAAACGCTTTTTCTCAGCCCTTGGAATCGCAGTGTAACTGCATGGCTCAGAAGAGCACACTGAGTCAGCCCTTTACCCCAGTGATCAGAAATTGTCAAAACGTGTTTTTCAGCAGAAATAAATACGTTTTGGCAACTTTGGTCACCCCCATGTAAGTTATAGGGCAGGAACAACACAGTTTTCAAAGCGTGTTTTTCAGCCCGAAATAAACGCTTTTTCTCAGCTCTTGGAATCGCAGTGTAACTGCCTGGCTCAGAAGAGCACACTGAGTCAGCCCTTCACCCCAGTGATCAGAAATTGTCAAAACGTGTTTTTCAGCAGAAATAAACACGTTTTGGCAACTTTGGTCACCCCCATGTAAGTTATAGGGCAGGAACAGCACAGTTTTCAAAACGTGTTTTTCAGCCCGAAATAAACGCTTTTTCTCAGCTCTTGGAAACGCAGTGTAACTGCATGGCTCAGAAGAGCACACTGAGTCAGCCCTTCACCCCAGTGATCAGAAATTGTCAAAACGTGTTTTTCAGCAGAAATAAACACGTTTTGGCAACTTTGGTCACCCCCATGTAAGTTATAGGGCAGGAACAGCACAGTATTCAAAACGTGTTTTTCAGCCCGAAATAAACGCTTTTTCTCAGCACTTTGAATCGCAGTGTAACTGCCTGTTTCAGAAGAGCCCACTGAGTCAGCCCTTAACCCGAAAATGCAGATATTGTCAAAACGTGTTTTTCAGCAGAAATAAACACGTTTTGGCAACTTTGGTCACCCCCATGTAAGTTATAGGGCAGGAACAGCACAGTTTTCAAAGCGTGTTTTTCAGCCCGAAATAAACGCTTTTTCTCAGCCCTTGGAATCGCAGTGTAACTGCATGGCTCAGAAGAGCACACTGAGTCAGCCCTTTACCCCAGTGATCAGAAATTGTCAAAACGTGTTTTTCAGCAGAAATAAATACGTTTTGGCAACTTTGGTCACCCCCATGTAAGTTATAGGGCAGGAACAACACAGTTTTCAAAGCGTGTTTTTCAGCCCGAAATAAACGCTTTTTCTCAGCTCTTGGAATCGCAGTGTAACTGCCTGGCTCAGAAGAGCACACTGAGTCAGCCCCTAACCCCAGTGTGCAGAAATTGTCAAAACGTGTTTTTCAGCAGAAATAAACACGTTTTGGCAACTTTGGTCACCAACATGTAACTTATAGGGCAGGAACAGCACAGGTTTCAAAACGTGTTTTTCAGCCCGAAATAAACGCGTTTTCTCAGCCCTTAGAATCGCAGTGTAACTACCTGGCTCAGAAGAGCACACTGAGTCAGCCCTTAACCCCAGTGTGCAGAAATTGTCAAAACGTGTTTTTCAGCAGAAATAAACACGTTTTGGCAACTTTGGTCACCCCCATGTAAGTTATAGGGCCGGAACAGCACAGTTTTCAAAACGTGTTTTTCAGCCCGAAATAAACGCTTTTTCTCAGCACTTGGAATCGCAGTGTAACTGCTTGGCTCAGAAGAGCACACTGAGTCAGCCCTTAACCCCAGTGATCAGAAATTGTCAAAACATGTTTTTCAGCAGAAATAAACACGTTTTGGCAACTTTGGTCACCCCCATGTAAGTTATAGGGCAGGAATAGCATAGTTTTCAAAACGTGTTTTTCAGCCCGAAATAAACGCTTTTTTTCAGCACTTGGAATCGCAGTGTAACTGCTTGGCTCAGAAGAGCACACTGAGTCAGCCCTTAACCCCAGTGATCAGAAATTGTCAAAACATGTTTTTCAGCAGAAATAAACACGTTTTGGCAACTTTGGTCACCCCCATGTAAGTTATTGGGCAGGAACAGCACAGTTTTCAAAACGTGTTTTTCAGCCCGAAATAAACGCATTTTCTCAGCCCTTAGAATCGCAGTGTAACTGCCTGGCTCAGAAGAGCACACTGAGTCAGCCCTTTACCCCAGTGATCAGAAATTGTCAAAACGTGTTTTTCAGCAGAAATAAACACGTTTTGGCAACTTTGGTCACCCCCATGTAAGTTATAGGGCAGGAACAGCACAGTTTTCAAAACGTGTTTTTCAGCCCGAAATAAACGCTTTTTCTCAGCCCTTGGAATCGCAGTGTAACTGCATGGCTCAGAAGAGCACACTGAGTCAGCCCTTTACCCCAGTGATCAGAAATTGTCAAAACGTGTTTTTCAGCAGAAATAAATACGTTTTGGCAACTTTGGTCACCCCCATGTAAGTTATAGGGCAGGAACAACACAGTTTTCAAAGCATGTTTTTCAGCCCGAAATAAACGCTTTTTCTCAGCTCTTGGAATCGCAGTGTAACTGCCTGGCTCAGAAGAGCACACTGAGTCAGCCCTTAACCCCAGTGATCAGAAATTGTCAAAACATGTTTTTCAGCAGAAATAAACACGTTTTGGCAACTTTGGTCACCCCCATGTAAGTTATAGGGCAGGAACAGCACAGTTTTCAAAACGTGTTTTTCAGCCCGAAATAAACGCTTTTTCTCAGCACTTGGAATGGCAGTGTAACTGCTTGGCTCAGAAGAGCACACTGAGTCAGCCCTTTACCCCAGTGATCAGAAATTGTCAAAACGTGTTTTTCAGCAGAAATAAACACGTTTTGGCAACTTTGGTCACCCCCATGTAAGTTATAGGGCAGGAACAGCACAGTTTTCAAAACGTGTTTTTCAGCCCGAAATAAACGCTTTTTCTCAGCCCTTGGAATCGCAGTGTAACTGCATGGCTCAGAAGAGCACACTGAGTCAGCCCTTTACCCCAGTGATCAGAAATTGTCAAAACGTGTTTTTCAGCAGAAATAAATACGTTTTGGCAACTTTGGTCACCCCCATGTAAGTTATAGGGCAGGAACAACACAGTTTTCAAAGCGTGTTTTTCAGCCCGAAATAAACGCTTTTTCTCAGCTCTTGGAATCGCAGTGTAACTGCCTGGCTCAGAAGAGCACACTGAGTCAGCCCTTCACCCCAGTGATCAGAAATTGTCAAAACGTGTTTTTCAGCAGAAATAAACACGTTTTGGCAACTTTGGTCACCAACATGTAACTTATAGGGCAGGAACAGCACAGTTTTCAAAACGTGTTTTTCTGCCCGAAATAAACGCTTTTTCTCAGCACTTGGAATCGCAGTGTAACTGCCTGGCTCAGAAGAGCACACTGAGTCAGCCCTTAACCCCAGTGTGCAGAAATTGTCAAAACTTGTTTTTCAGCAGAAATAAACACGTTTTGGCAACATTGGTCACCCCCATGTAAGTTATAGGGCAGGAACAGAACAGTTTTCAAAACGTGTTTTTCAGCCCGAAATAAACGCTTTTTTTCAGCACTTGGAATCGCAGTGTAACTGCTTGGCTCAGAAGAGCACACTGAGTCAGCCCTTCACCCCAGTGATCAGAAATTGCCAAAACATGTTTTTCAGCAGAAATAAACACGTTTTGGCAACTTTGGTCACCCCCATGTAAGTTATAGGGCAGGAACAGCACTGTTTTCAAAACGTGTTTTTCAGCCCGAAATAAACGCTTTTTCTCAGCGCTTGGAATCGCAGTGTAACTGCATGGCTCAGAAGAGCACACTGAGTCAGCCCTTTACCCCAGTGATCAGAAATTGTCAAAACGTGTTTTTCAGCAGAAATAAATACGTTTTGGCAACTTTGGTCACCCCCATGTAAGTTATAGGGCAGGAACAGCACAGTTTTCAAAACGTGTTTTTCAGCCCGAAATAAACGCTTTTTCTCAGCACTTGGAATCGCAGTGTATCTGCCTGGCTCAGAAGAGCACACTGAGTCAGCCCTTAACCCCAGTGTGTAGAAATTGTCAAAACGTGTTTTTCAGCAGAAATAAACAGGTTTTGGCAACTTTGGTCACCAACATGTAAGTTATAGGGCAGGAACAGCACAGGTTTCAAAACGTGTTTTTCAGCCCGAAATAAACGCGTTTTCTCAGCCCTTAGAATCGCAGTGTAACTACCTGGCTCAGAAGAGCACACTGAGTCAGCCCTTCACCCCAGTGATCAGAAATTGTCAAAACGTGTTTTTCAGCAGAAATAAACACGTTTTGGCAACTTTGGTCACCCCCATGTAAGTTATAGGGCAGGAACAGCACAGTTTTCAAAACGTGTTTTTCAGCCCGAAATAAACGCTTTTTCTCAGCCCTTATAATCGCAGTGTAACTGCCTGGCTCAGAAGAGCACACTGAGTCAGCCCTTAACCCCAGTGTGCAGAAATTGTCAAAACTTGTTTTTCAGCAGAAATAAACAGGTTTTGGCAACTTTGGTCACCAACATGTAACTTATAGGGGAGGAACAGCACAGGTTTCAAAACGTGTTTTTCAGCCCGAAATACACGCGTTTTCTCAGCCCTTAGAATCGCAGTGTAACTGCCTGGCTCAGAAGAGCACACTGAGTCAGCCCTTAACCCCAGTGTGCAGAAATTGTCAAAACGTGTTTTTCAGCAGAAATAAACACGTTTTGGCAACATTGGTCACCCCCATGTAAGTTATAGGGCAGGAACAGCACAGTTTTCAAAACGTGTTTTTCAGCCCGAAATAAACGCTTTTTCTCAGCACTTGGAATCGCAGTGTAACTGCTTGGCTCAGAAGAGCACACTGAGTCAGCCCTTAACCCCAGTGATCAGAAATTGTCAAAACATGTTTTTCAGCAGAAATAAACACGTTTTGGCAACTTTGGTCACCCCCATGTAAGTTATAGGGCAGGAACAGCATAGTTTTCAAAACGTGTTTTTCAGCCTGAAATAAACGCTTTTTTTCAGCACTTGGAATCGCAGTGTAACTGCTTGGCTCAGAAGAGCACACTGAGTCAGCCCTTAACCCCAGTGATCAGAAATTGTCAAAACATGTTTTTCAGCAGAAATAAACACGTTTTGGCAACTTTGGTCACCCCCATGTAAGTTATAGGGCAGGAACAGCACAGTTTTCAAAACGTGTTTTTCAGCCCGAAATAAACGCTTTTTCTCAGCTCTTGGAATCGCAGTGTAACTGCCTGGCTCAGAAGAGCACACTGAGTCAGCCCTTCACCCCAGTGATCAGAAATTGTCAAAACGTGTTTTTCAGCAGAAATAAACACGTTTTGGCAACTTTGGTCACCAACATGTAACTTATAGGGCAGGAACAGCACAGTTTTCAAAACGTGTTTTTCAGCCCGAAATAAACGCTTTTTCTCAGCCCTTGGAATCGCAGTGCTACTGCCTGTCTCAGAAGAGCACACTGAGTCAGCCCTTAACCCCAGTGATCAGAAATTGTCAAAACGTGTTTTTCAGCAGAAATAAACACGTTTTGGCAACTTTGTTCACCCCCATATAAGTTATAGGGCAGGAACAGCACAGTTTTCAAAACGTGTTTTTCAGCCCGAAATAAACGCGTTTTCTCATCCCTTGGAATCGCAGTGTAACTGACTTGCTCAGAAGAGCCCACTGAGTCAGCCCTTAACCCCAATGTGTAGAAATTGTCAAAACGTGTTTTTCAGCAGAAATAAACACGTTTTGGCAACTTTGGTCACCCCCATGTAAGTTATAGGGCAGGAACAGCATACTTTTCAAAACGTGTTTTTCAGACCGAAATAAACGCGTTTTCTCAGCCCTTGGAATCGCAGTGTAACTGCCTGTTTCAGAAGAGCCCACTGAGTCAGCCCTTAACCCGAAAATGCAGATATTGTAAAAACGTGTTTTTCAGCAGAAATAAACACGTTTTGGCAACTTTGGTCACCCCCATGTAAGTTATAGGTCAGGAACAGCACAGTTTTCAAAACGTGTTTTTCAGCCCGAAATAAACGCTTTTTCTCAGCCCTTGGAATCGCAGTGTAACTGCCTGGCTCAGAAGAGCACACTGAGTCAGCCCTTTACCGCAGTGATCAGAAATTGTCAAAACGTGTTTTTCAGCAGAAATAAACACGTTTTGGCAACTTTGGTCACCCCCATGTAAGATAGGTCAGGAACTGCACAGTTTTCAAAACGTGTTTTTCAGCCCGAAATAAACGCTTTTTCTCAGCACTTGGAATCGCAGTGTAACTGCTTGGCTCAGAAGAGCACACTGAGTCAGCCCTTCACCCCAGTGATCAGAAATTGTCAAAACGTGTTTTTCAGCAGAAATAAACACGTTTTGGCAACTTTGGTCACCCCCATGTAAGTTATAGGGCAGGAACAGCACAGTTATCAAAACGTGTTTTTCAGCCCGAAATAAACGCTTTTTCTCAGCTCTTGGAAACGCAGTGTAACTGCATGGCTCAGAAGAGCACACTGAGTCAGCCCTTCACCCCAGTGATCAGAAATTGTCAAAACGTGTTTTTCAGCAGAAATAAACACGTTTTGGCAACTTTGGTCACCCCCATGTAAGTTATAGGGCAGGAACAGCACAGTATTCAAAACGTGTTTTTCAGCCCGAAATAAACGCTTTTTCTCAGCACTTTGAATCGCAGTGTAACTGCCTGTTTCAGAAGAGCCCACTGAGTCAGCCCTTAACCCGAAAATGCAGATATTGTCAAAACGTGTTTTTCAGCAGAAATAAACACGTTTTGGCAACTTTGGTCACCCCCATGTAAGTTATAGGGCAGGAACAGCACAGTTTTCAAAGCGTGTTTTTCAGCCCGAAATAAACGCTTTTTCTCAGCCCTTGGAATCGCAGTGTAACTGCATGGCTCAGAAGAGCACACTGAGTCAGCCCTTTACCCCAGTGATCAGAAATTGTCAAAACGTGTTTTTCAGCAGAAATAAATACGTTTTGGCAACTTTGGTCACCCCCATGTAAGTTATAGGGCAGGAACAACACAGTTTTCAAAGCGTGTTTTTCAGCCCGAAATAAACGCTTTTTCTCAGCTCTTGGAATCGCAGTGTAACTGCCTGGCTCAGAAGAGCACACTGAGTCAGCCCCTAACCCCAGTGTGCAGAAATTGTCAAAACGTGTTTTTCAGCAGAAATAAACACGTTTTGGCAACTTTGGTCACCAACATGTAACTTATAGGGCAGGAACAGCACAGGTTTCAAAACGTGTTTTTCAGCCCGAAATAAATGCGTTTTCTCAGCCCTTAGAATCGCAGTGTAACTACCTGGCTCAGAAGAGCACACTGAGTCAGCCCTTAACCCCAGTGTGCAGAAATTGTCAAAACGTGTTTTTCAGCAGAAATAAACACGTTTTGGCAACTTTGGTCACCCCCATGTAAGTTATAGGGCCGGAACAGCACAGTTTTCAAAACGTGTTTTTCAGCCCGAAATAAACGCTTTTTCTCAGCACTTGGAATCGCAGTGTAACTGCTTGGCTCAGAAGAGCACACTGAGTCAGCCCTTAACCCCAGTGATCAGAAATTGTCAAAACATGTTTTTCAGCAGAAATAAACACGTTTTGGCAACTTTGGTCACCCCCATGTAAGTTATTGGGCAGGAACAGCACAGTTTTCAAAACGTGTTTTTCAGCCCGAAATAAACGCTTTTTCTCAGCTCTTGGAATCGCAGTGTAACTGCCTGGCTCAGAAGAGCACACTGAGTCAGCCCTTCACCCCAGTGATCAGAAATTGTCAAAACGTGTTTTTCAGCAGAAATAAACACGTTTTGGCAACTTTGGTCACCAACATGTAACTTATAGGGCAGGAACAGCACAGTTTTCAAAACGTGTTTTTCAGCCCGAAATAAACGCTTTTTCTCAGCCCTTAGAATCGCAGTGTAACTGCCTGGCTCAGAAGAGCACACTGAGTCAGCCCTTTACCCCAGTGATCAGAAATTGTCAAAACGTGTTTTTCAGCAGAAATAAACACGTTTTGGCAACTTTGGTCACCCCCATGTAAGTTATAGGGCAGGAACAGCACAGTTTTCAAAACGTGTTTTTCAGCCCGAAATAAACGCTTTTTCTCAGCTCTTGGAATCGCAGTGTAACTGCCTGGCTCAGAAGAGCACACTGAGTCAGCCCTTCACCCCAGTGATCAGAAATTGTCAAAACGTGTTTTTCAGCAGAAATAAACACGTTTTGGCAACTTTGGTCACCAACATGTAACTTATAGGGCAGGAACAGCACAGTTTTCAAAACGTGTTTTTCAGCCCGAAATAAACGCTTTTTCTCAGCCCTTGGAATCGCAGTGCTACTGCCTGTCTCAGAAGAGCACACTGAGTCAGCCCTTAACCCCAGTGATCAGAAATTGTCAAAACGTGTTTTTCAGCAGAAATAAACACGTTTTGGCAACTTTGTTCACCCCCATATAAGTTATAGGGCAGGAACAGCACAGTTTTCAAAACGTGTTTTTCAGCCCGAAATAAACGCGTTTTCTCATCCCTTGGAATCGCAGTGTAACTGACTTGCTCAGAAGAGCCCACTGAGTCAGCCCTTAACCCCAATGTGTAGAAATTGTCAAAACGTGTTTTTCAGCAGAAATAAACACGTTTTGGCAACTTTGGTCACCCCCATGTAAGTTATAGGTCAGGAACAGCACAGTTTTCAAAACGTGTTTTTCAGCCCGAAATAAACGCTTTTTCTCAGCCCTTGGAATCGCAGTGTAACTGCCTGGCTCAGAAGAGCACACTGAGTCAGCCCTTTACCGCAGTGATCAGAAATTGTCAAAACGTGTTTTTCAGCAGAAATAAACACGTTTTGGCAACTTTGGTCACCCCCATGTAAGATAGGTCAGGAACTGCACAGTTTTCAAAACGTGTTTTTCAGCCCGAAATAAACGCTTTTTCTCAGCACTTGGAATCGCAGTGTAACTGCTTGGCTCAGAAGAGCACACTGAGTCAGCCCTTCACCCCAGTGATCAGAAATTGTCAAAACGTGTTTTTCAGCAGAAATAAACACGTTTTGGCAACTTTGGTCACCCCCATGTAAGTTATAGGGCAGGAACAGCACAGTTTTCAAAACGTGTTTTTCAGCCCGAAATAAACGCTTTTTCTCAGCTCTTGGAAACGCAGTGTAACTGCATGGCTCAGAAGAGCACACTGAGTCAGCCCTTCACCCCAGTGATCAGAAATTGTCAAAACGTGTTTTTCAGCAGAAATAAACACGTTTTGGCAACTTTGGTCACCCCCATGTAAGTTATAGGGCAGGAACAGCACAGTATTCAAAACGTGTTTTTCAGCCCGAAATAAACGCTTTTTCTCAGCACTTTGAATCGCAGTGTAACTGCCTGTTTCAGAAGAGCCCACTGAGTCAGCCCTTAACCCGAAAATGCAGATATTGTCAAAACGTGTTTTTCAGCAGAAATAAACACGTTTTGGCAACTTTGGTCACCCCCATGTAAGTTATAGGGCAGGAACAGCACAGTTTTCAAAGCGTGTTTTTCAGCCCGAAATAAACGCTTTTTCTCAGCCCTTGGAATCGCAGTGTAACTGCATGGCTCAGAAGAGCACACTGAGTCAGCCCTTTACCCCAGTGATCAGAAATTGTCAAAACGTGTTTTTCAGCAGAAATAAATACGTTTTGGCAACTTTGGTCACCCCCATGTAAGTTATAGGGCAGGAACAACACAGTTTTCAAAGCGTGTTTTTCAGCCCGAAATAAACGCTTTTTCTCAGCTCTTGGAATCGCAGTGTAACTGCCTGGCTCAGAAGAGCACACTGAGTCAGCCCCTAACCCCAGTGTGCAGAAATTGTCAAAACGTGTTTTTCAGCAGAAATAAACACGTTTTGGCAACTTTGGTCACCAACATGTAACTTATAGGGCAGGAACAGCACAGGTTTCAAAACGTGTTTTTCAGCCCGAAATAAACGCGTTTTCTCAGCCCTTAGAATCGCAGTGTAACTACCTGGCTCAGAAGAGCACACTGAGTCAGCCCTTAACCCCAGTGTGCAGAAATTGTCAAAACGTGTTTTTCAGCAGAAATAAACACGTTTTGGCAACTTTGGTCACCCCCATGTAAGTTATAGGGCCGGAACAGCACAGTTTTCAAAACGTGTTTTTCAGCCCGAAATAAACGCTTTTTCTCAGCACTTGGAATCGCAGTGTAACTGCTTGGCTCAGAAGAGCACACTGAGTCAGCCCTTAACCCCAGTGATCAGAAATTGTCAAAACATGTTTTTCAGCAGAAATAAACACGTTTTGGCAACTTTGGTCACCCCCATGTAAGTTATAGGGCAGGAATAGCATAGTTTTCAAAACGTGTTTTTCAGCCCGAAATAAACGCTTTTTTTCAGCACTTGGAATCGCAGTGTAACTGCTTGGCTCAGAAGAGCACACTGAGTCAGCCCTTAACCCCAGTGATCAGAAATTGTCAAAACATGTTTTTCAGCAGAAATAAACACGTTTTGGCAACTTTGGTCACCCCCATGTAAGTTATTGGGCAGGAACAGCACAGTTTTCAAAACGTGTTTTTCAGCCCGAAATAAACGCATTTTCTCAGCCCTTAGAATCGCAGTGTAACTGCCTGGCTCAGAAGAGCACACTGAGTCAGCCCTTTACCCCAGTGATCAGAAATTGTCAAAACGTGTTTTTCAGCAGAAATAAACACGTTTTGGCAACTTTGGTCACCCCCATGTAAGTTATAGGGCAGGAACAGCACAGTTTTCAAAACGTGTTTTTCAGCCCGAAATAAACGCTTTTTCTCAGCCCTTGGAATCGCAGTGTAACTGCATGGCTCAGAAGAGCACACTGAGTCAGCCCTTTACCCCAGTGATCAGAAATTGTCAAAACGTGTTTTTCAGCAGAAATAAATACGTTTTGGCAACTTTGGTCACCCCCATGTAAGTTATAGGGCAGGAACAACACAGTTTTCAAAGCATGTTTTTCAGCCCGAAATAAACGCTTTTTCTCAGCTCTTGGAATCGCAGTGTAACTGCCTGGCTCAGAAGAGCACACTGAGTCAGCCCTTAACCCCAGTGATCAGAAATTGTCAAAACATGTTTTTCAGCAGAAATAAACACGTTTTGGCAACTTTGGTCACCCCCATGTAAGTTATAGGGCAGGAACAGCACAGTTTTCAAAACGTGTTTTTCAGCCCGAAATAAACGCGTTTTCTCAGCCCTTGGAATCGCAGTGTAACTGCCTGTTTCAGAAGAGCCCACTGAGTCAGCCCTTAACCCGAAAATGCAGATATTGTCAAAACGTGTTTTTCAGCAGAAATAAACACGTTTTGGCAACTTTGGTCACCCCCATGTAAGTTATAGGTCAGGAACAGCACAGTTTTCAAAACGTGTTTTTCAGCCCGAAATAAACGCTTTTTCTCAGCCCTTGGAATCGCAGTGTAACTGCCTGGCTCAGAAGAGCACACTGAGTCAGCCCTTTACCGCAGTGATCAGAAATTGTCAAAACGTGTTTTTCAGCAGAAATAAACACGTTTTGGCAACTTTGGTCACCCCCATGTAAGATAGGTCAGGAACTGCACAGTTTTCAAAACGTGTTTTTCAGCCCGAAATAAACGCTTTTTCTCAGCACTTGGAATCGCAGTGTAACTGCTTGGCTCAGAAGAGCACACTGAGTCAGCCCTTCACCCCAGTGATCAGAAATTGTCAAAACGTGTTTTTCAGCAGAAATAAACACGTTTTGGCAACTTTGGTCACCCCCATGTAAGTTATAGGGCAGGAACAGCACAGTTATCAAAACGTGTTTTTCAGCCCGAAATAAACGCTTTTTCTCAGCTCTTGGAAACGCAGTGTAACTGCATGGCTCAGAAGAGCACACTGAGTCAGCCCTTCACCCCAGTGATCAGAAATTGTCAAAACGTGTTTTTCAGCAGAAATAAACACGTTTTGGCAACTTTGGTCACCCCCATGTAAGTTATAGGGCAGGAACAGCACAGTATTCAAAACGTGTTTTTCAGCCCGAAATAAACGCTTTTTCTCAGCACTTTGAATCGCAGTGTAACTGCCTGTTTCAGAAGAGCCCACTGAGTCAGCCCTTAACCCGAAAATGCAGATATTGTCAAAACGTGTTTTTCAGCAGAAATAAACACGTTTTGGCAACTTTGGTCACCCCCATGTAAGTTATAGGGCAGGAACAGCACAGTTTTCAAAGCGTGTTTTTCAGCCCGAAATAAACGCTTTTTCTCAGCCCTTGGAATCGCAGTGTAACTGCATGGCTCAGAAGAGCACACTGAGTCAGCCCTTTACCCCAGTGATCAGAAATTGTCAAAACGTGTTTTTCAGCAGAAATAAATACGTTTTGGCAACTTTGGTCACCCCCATGTAAGTTATAGGGCAGGAACAACACAGTTTTCAAAGCGTGTTTTTCAGCCCGAAATAAACGCTTTTTCTCAGCTCTTGGAATCGCAGTGTAACTGCCTGGCTCAGAAGAGCACACTGAGTCAGCCCCTAACCCCAGTGTGCAGAAATTGTCAAAACGTGTTTTTCAGCAGAAATAAACACGTTTTGGCAACTTTGGTCACCAACATGTAACTTATAGGGCAGGAACAGCACAGGTTTCAAAACGTGTTTTTCAGCCCGAAATAAATGCGTTTTCTCAGCCCTTAGAATCGCAGTGTAACTACCTGGCTCAGAAGAGCACACTGAGTCAGCCCTTAACCCCAGTGTGCAGAAATTGTCAAAACGTGTTTTTCAGCAGAAATAAACACGTTTTGGCAACTTTGGTCACCCCCATGTAAGTTATAGGGCCGGAACAGCACAGTTTTCAAAACGTGTTTTTCAGCCCGAAATAAACGCTTTTTCTCAGCACTTGGAATCGCAGTGTAACTGCTTGGCTCAGAAGAGCACACTGAGTCAGCCCTTAACCCCAGTGATCAGAAATTGTCAAAACATGTTTTTCAGCAGAAATAAACACGTTTTGGCAACTTTGGTCACCCCCATGTAAGTTATTGGGCAGGAACAGCACAGTTTTCAAAACGTGTTTTTCAGCCCGAAATAAACGCTTTTTCTCAGCTCTTGGAATCGCAGTGTAACTGCCTGGCTCAGAAGAGCACACTGAGTCAGCCCTTCACCCCAGTGATCAGAAATTGTCAAAACGTGTTTTTCAGCAGAAATAAACACGTTTTGGCAACTTTGGTCACCAACATGTAACTTATAGGGCAGGAACAGCACAGTTTTCAAAACGTGTTTTTCAGCCCGAAATAAACGCTTTTTCTCAGCCCTTAGAATCGCAGTGTAACTGCCTGGCTCAGAAGAGCACACTGAGTCAGCCCTTTACCCCAGTGATCAGAAATTGTCAAAACGTGTTTTTCAGCAGAAATAAACACGTTTTGGCAACTTTGGTCACCCCCATGTAAGTTATAGGGCAGGAACAGCACAGTTTTCAAAACGTGTTTTTCAGCCCGAAATAAACGCTTTTTCTCAGCCCTTGGAATCGCAGTGTAACTGCATGGCTCAGAAGAGCACACTGAGTCAGCCCTTTACCCCAGTGATCAGAAATTGTCAAAACGTGTTTTTCAGCAGAAATAAATACGTTTTGGCAACTTTGGTCACCCCCATGTAAGTTATAGGGCAGGAACAACACAGTTTTCAAAGCATGTTTTTCAGCCCGAAATAAACGCTTTTTCTCAGCTCTTGGAATCGCAGTGTAACTGCCTGGCTCAGAAGAGCACACTGAGTCAGCCCTTAACCCCAGTGATCAGAAATTGTCAAAACGTGTTTTTCAGCAGAAATAAACACGTTTTGGCAACTTTGGTCACCCCCATGTAAGTTATAGGGCAGGAACAGCACAGTATTCAAAACGTGTTTTTCAGCCCGAAATAAACGCTTTTTCTCAGCACTTTGAATCGCAGTGTAACTGCCTGTTTCAGAAGAGCCCACTGAGTCAGCCCTTAACCCGAAAATGCAGATATTGTCAAAACGTGTTTTTCAGCAGAAATAAACACGTTTTGGCAACTTTGGTCACCCCCATGTAAGTTATAGGGCAGGAACAGCACAGTTTTCAAAGCGTGTTTTTCAGCCCGAAATAAACGCTTTTTCTCAGCCCTTGGAATCGCAGTGTAACTGCATGGCTCAGAAGAGCACACTGAGTCAGCCCTTTACCCCAGTGATCAGAAATTGTCAAAACGTGTTTTTCAGCAGAAATAAATACGTTTTGGCAACTTTGGTCACCCCCATGTAAGTTATAGGGCAGGAACAACACAGTTTTCAAAGCGTGTTTTTCAGCCCGAAATAAACGCTTTTTCTCAGCTCTTGGAATCGCAGTGTAACTGCCTGGCTCAGAAGAGCACACTGAGTCAGCCCCTAACCCCAGTGTGCAGAAATTGTCAAAACGTGTTTTTCAGCAGAAATAAACACGTTTTGGCAACTTTGGTCACCAACATGTAACTTATAGGGCAGGAACAGCACAGGTTTCAAAACGTGTTTTTCAGCCCGAAATAAATGCGTTTTCTCAGCCCTTAGAATCGCAGTGTAACTACCTGGCTCAGAAGAGCACACTGAGTCAGCCCTTAACCCCAGTGTGCAGAAATTGTCAAAACGTGTTTTTCAGCAGAAATAAACACGTTTTGGCAACTTTGGTCACCCCCATGTAAGTTATAGGGCCGGAACAGCACAGTTTTCAAAACGTGTTTTTCAGCCCGAAATAAACGCTTTTTCTCAGCACTTGGAATCGCAGTGTAACTGCTTGGCTCAGAAGAGCACACTGAGTCAGCCCTTAACCCCAGTGATCAGAAATTGTCAAAACATGTTTTTCAGCAGAAATAAACACGTTTTGGCAACTTTGGTCACCCCCATGTAAGTTATTGGGCAGGAACAGCACAGTTTTCAAAACGTGTTTTTCAGCCCGAAATAAACGCTTTTTCTCAGCTCTTGGAATCGCAGTGTAACTGCCTGGCTCAGAAGAGCACACTGAGTCAGCCCTTCACCCCAGTGATCAGAAATTGTCAAAACGTGTTTTTCAGCAGAAATAAACACGTTTTGGCAACTTTGGTCACCAACATGTAACTTATAGGGCAGGAACAGCACAGTTTTCAAAACGTGTTTTTCAGCCCGAAATAAACGCTTTTTCTCAGCCCTTAGAATCGCAGTGTAACTGCCTGGCTCAGAAGAGCACACTGAGTCAGCCCTTTACCCCAGTGATCAGAAATTGTCAAAACGTGTTTTTCAGCAGAAATAAACACGTTTTGGCAACTTTGGTCACCCCCATGTAAGTTATAGGGCAGGAACAGCACAGTTTTCAAAACGTGTTTTTCAGCCCGAAATAAACGCTTTTTCTCAGCTCTTGGAATCGCAGTGTAACTGCCTGGCTCAGAAGAGCACACTGAGTCAGCCCTTCACCCCAGTGATCAGAAATTGTCAAAACGTGTTTTTCAGCAGAAATAAACACGTTTTGGCAACTTTGGTCACCAACATGTAACTTATAGGGCAGGAACAGCACAGTTTTCAAAACGTGTTTTTCAGCCCGAAATAAACGCTTTTTCTCAGCCCTTGGAATCGCAGTGCTACTGCCTGTCTCAGAAGAGCACACTGAGTCAGCCCTTAACCCCAGTGATCAGAAATTGTCAAAACGTGTTTTTCAGCAGAAATAAACACGTTTTGGCAACTTTGTTCACCCCCATATAAGTTATAGGGCAGGAACAGCACAGTTTTCAAAACGTGTTTTTCAGCCCGAAATAAACGCGTTTTCTCATCCCTTGGAATCGCAGTGTAACTGACTTGCTCAGAAGAGCCCACTGAGTCAGCCCTTAACCCCAATGTGTAGAAATTGTCAAAACGTGTTTTTCAGCAGAAATAAACACGTTTTGGCAACTTTGGTCACCCCCATGTAAGTTATAGGTCAGGAACAGCACAGTTTTCAAAACGTGTTTTTCAGCCCGAAATAAACGCTTTTTCTCAGCCCTTGGAATCGCAGTGTAACTGCCTGGCTCAGAAGAGCACACTGAGTCAGCCCTTTACCGCAGTGATCAGAAATTGTCAAAACGTGTTTTTCAGCAGAAATAAACACGTTTTGGCAACTTTGGTCACCCCCATGTAAGATAGGTCAGGAACTGCACAGTTTTCAAAACGTGTTTTTCAGCCCGAAATAAACGCTTTTTCTCAGCACTTGGAATCGCAGTGTAACTGCTTGGCTCAGAAGAGCACACTGAGTCAGCCCTTCACCCCAGTGATCAGAAATTGTCAAAACGTGTTTTTCAGCAGAAATAAACACGTTTTGGCAACTTTGGTCACCCCCATGTAAGTTATAGGGCAGGAACAGCACAGTTTTCAAAACGTGTTTTTCAGCCCGAAATAAACGCTTTTTCTCAGCTCTTGGAAACGCAGTGTAACTGCATGGCTCAGAAGAGCACACTGAGTCAGCCCTTCACCCCAGTGATCAGAAATTGTCAAAACGTGTTTTTCAGCAGAAATAAACACGTTTTGGCAACTTTGGTCACCCCCATGTAAGTTATAGGGCAGGAACAGCACAGTATTCAAAACGTGTTTTTCAGCCCGAAATAAACGCTTTTTCTCAGCACTTTGAATCGCAGTGTAACTGCCTGTTTCAGAAGAGCCCACTGAGTCAGCCCTTAACCCGAAAATGCAGATATTGTCAAAACGTGTTTTTCAGCAGAAATAAACACGTTTTGGCAACTTTGGTCACCCCCATGTAAGTTATAGGGCAGGAACAGCACAGTTTTCAAAGCGTGTTTTTCAGCCCGAAATAAACGCTTTTTCTCAGCCCTTGGAATCGCAGTGTAACTGCATGGCTCAGAAGAGCACACTGAGTCAGCCCTTTACCCCAGTGATCAGAAATTGTCAAAACGTGTTTTTCAGCAGAAATAAATACGTTTTGGCAACTTTGGTCACCCCCATGTAAGTTATAGGGCAGGAACAACACAGTTTTCAAAGCGTGTTTTTCAGCCCGAAATAAACGCTTTTTCTCAGCTCTTGGAATCGCAGTGTAACTGCCTGGCTCAGAAGAGCACACTGAGTCAGCCCCTAACCCCAGTGTGCAGAAATTGTCAAAACGTGTTTTTCAGCAGAAATAAACACGTTTTGGCAACTTTGGTCACCAACATGTAACTTATAGGGCAGGAACAGCACAGGTTTCAAAACGTGTTTTTCAGCCCGAAATAAACGCGTTTTCTCAGCCCTTAGAATCGCAGTGTAACTACCTGGCTCAGAAGAGCACACTGAGTCAGCCCTTAACCCCAGTGTGCAGAAATTGTCAAAACGTGTTTTTCAGCAGAAATAAACACGTTTTGGCAACTTTGGTCACCCCCATGTAAGTTATAGGGCCGGAACAGCACAGTTTTCAAAACGTGTTTTTCAGCCCGAAATAAACGCTTTTTCTCAGCACTTGGAATCGCAGTGTAACTGCTTGGCTCAGAAGAGCACACTGAGTCAGCCCTTAACCCCAGTGATCAGAAATTGTCAAAACATGTTTTTCAGCAGAAATAAACACGTTTTGGCAACTTTGGTCACCCCCATGTAAGTTATAGGGCAGGAATAGCATAGTTTTCAAAACGTGTTTTTCAGCCCGAAATAAACGCTTTTTTTCAGCACTTGGAATCGCAGTGTAACTGCTTGGCTCAGAAGAGCACACTGAGTCAGCCCTTAACCCCAGTGATCAGAAATTGTCAAAACATGTTTTTCAGCAGAAATAAACACGTTTTGGCAACTTTGGTCACCCCCATGTAAGTTATTGGGCAGGAACAGCACAGTTTTCAAAACGTGTTTTTCAGCCCGAAATAAACGCATTTTCTCAGCCCTTAGAATCGCAGTGTAACTGCCTGGCTCAGAAGAGCACACTGAGTCAGCCCTTTACCCCAGTGATCAGAAATTGTCAAAACGTGTTTTTCAGCAGAAATAAACACGTTTTGGCAACTTTGGTCACCCCCATGTAAGTTATAGGGCAGGAACAGCACAGTTTTCAAAACGTGTTTTTCAGCCCGAAATAAACGCTTTTTCTCAGCCCTTGGAATCGCAGTGTAACTGCATGGCTCAGAAGAGCGCACTGAGTCAGCCCTTTACCCCAGTGATCAGAAATTGTCAAAACGTGTTTTTCAGCAGAAATAAATACGTTTTGGCAACTTTGGTCACCCCCATGTAAGTTATAGGGCAGGAACAACACAGTTTTCAAAGCATGTTTTTCAGCCCGAAATAAACGCTTTTTCTCAGCTCTTGGAATCGCAGTGTAACTGCCTGGCTCAGAAGAGCACACTGAGTCAGCCCTTAACCCCAGTGATCAGAAATTGTCAAAACATGTTTTTCAGCAGAAATAAACACGTTTTGGCAACTTTGGTCACCCCCATGTAAGTTATAGGGCAGGAACAGCACAGTTTTCAAAACGTGTTTTTCAGCCCGAAATAAACGCTTTTTCTCAGCACTTGGAATGGCAGTGTAACTGCTTGGCTCAGAAGAGCACACTGAGTCAGCCCTTTACCCCAGTGATCAGAAATTGTCAAAACGTGTTTTTCAGCAGAAATAAACACGTTTTGGCAACTTTGGTCACCCCCATGTAAGTTATAGGGCAGGAACAGCACAGTTTTCAAAACGTGTTTTTCAGCCCGAAATAAACGCTTTTTCTCAGCCCTTGGAATCGCAGTGTAACTGCATGGCTCAGAAGAGCACACTGAGTCAGCCCTTTACCCCAGTGATCAGAAATTGTCAAAACGTGTTTTTCAGCAGAAATAAATACGTTTTGGCAACTTTGGTCACCCCCATGTAAGTTATAGGGCAGGAACAACACAGTTTTCAAAGCGTGTTTTTCAGCCCGAAATAAACGCTTTTTCTCAGCTCTTGGAATCGCAGTGTAACTGCCTGGCTCAGAAGAGCACACTGAGTCAGCCCTTCACCCCAGTGATCAGAAATTGTCAAAACGTGTTTTTCAGCAGAAATAAACACGTTTTGGCAACTTTGGTCACCAACATGTAACTTATAGGGCAGGAACAGCACAGTTTTCAAAACGTGTTTTTCTGCCCGAAATAAACGCTTTTTCTCAGCACTTGGAATCGCAGTGTAACTGCCTGGCTCAGAAGAGCACACTGAGTCAGCCCTTAACCCCAGTGTGCAGAAATTGTCAAAACTTGTTTTTCAGCAGAAATAAACACGTTTTGGCAACATTGGTCACCCCCATGTAAGTTATAGGGCAGGAACAGAACAGTTTTCAAAACGTGTTTTTCAGCCCGAAATAAACGCTTTTTTTCAGCACTTGGAATCGCAGTGTAACTGCTTGGCTCAGAAGAGCACACTGAG
Organism: Atractosteus spatula; assembly: GCF_055471065.1. Lineage (NCBI taxonomy): Eukaryota > Metazoa > Chordata > Actinopteri > Semionotiformes > Lepisosteidae > Atractosteus > Atractosteus spatula. The sequence continues at coordinate 10,961,954 of NC_142728.1, read as the reverse complement.
TCAGCCCTTCACCCCAGTGATCAGAAATTGCCAAAACATGTTTTTCAGCAGAAATAAACACGTTTTGGCAACTTTGGTCACCCCCATGTAAGTTATAGGGCAGGAACAGCACTGTTTTCAAAACGTGTTTTTCAGCCCGAAATAAACGCTTTTTCTCAGCGCTTGGAATCGCAGTGTAACTGCATGGCTCAGAAGAGCACACTGAGTCAGCCCTTTACCCCAGTGATCAGAAATTGTCAAAACGTGTTTTTCAGCAGAAATAAATACGTTTTGGCAACTTTGGTCACCCCCATGTAAGTTATAGGGCAGGAACAGCACAGTTTTCAAAACGTGTTTTTCAGCCCGAAATAAACGCTTTTTCTCAGCACTTGGAATCGCAGTGTATCTGCCTGGCTCAGAAGAGCACACTGAGTCAGCCCTTAACCCCAGTGTGTAGAAATTGTCAAAACGTGTTTTTCAGCAGAAATAAACAGGTTTTGGCAACTTTGGTCACCAACATGTAAGTTATAGGGCAGGAACAGCACAGGTTTCAAAACGTGTTTTTCAGCCCGAAATAAACGCGTTTTCTCAGCCCTTAGAATCGCAGTGTAACTACCTGGCTCAGAAGAGCACACTGAGTCAGCCCTTCACCCCAGTGATCAGAAATTGTCAAAACGTGTTTTTCAGCAGAAATAAACACGTTTTGGCAACTTTGGTCACCCCCATGTAAGTTATAGGGCAGGAACAGCACAGTTTTCAAAACGTGTTTTTCAGCCCGAAATAAACGCTTTTTCTCAGCCCTTATAATCGCAGTGTAACTGCCTGGCTCAGAAGAGCACACTGAGTCAGCCCTTAACCCCAGTGTGCAGAAATTGTCAAAACTTGTTTTTCAGCAGAAATAAACAGGTTTTGGCAACTTTGGTCACCAACATGTAACTTATAGGGGAGGAACAGCACAGGTTTCAAAACGTGTTTTTCAGCCCGAAATACACGCGTTTTCTCAGCCCTTAGAATCGCAGTGTAACTGCCTGGCTCAGAAGAGCACACTGAGTCAGCCCTTAACCCCAGTGTGCAGAAATTGTCAAAACGTGTTTTTCAGCAGAAATAAACACGTTTTGGCAACATTGGTCACCCCCATGTAAGTTATAGGGCAGGAACAGCACAGTTTTCAAAACGTGTTTTTCAGCCCGAAATAAACGCTTTTTCTCAGCACTTGGAATCGCAGTGTAACTGCTTGGCTCAGAAGAGCACACTGAGTCAGCCCTTAACCCCAGTGATCAGAAATTGTCAAAACATGTTTTTCAGCAGAAATAAACACGTTTTGGCAACTTTGGTCACCCCCATGTAAGTTATAGGGCAGGAACAGCATAGTTTTCAAAACGTGTTTTTCAGCCTGAAATAAACGCTTTTTTTCAGCACTTGGAATCGCAGTGTAACTGCTTGGCTCAGAAGAGCACACTGAGTCAGCCCTTAACCCCAGTGATCAGAAATTGTCAAAACATGTTTTTCAGCAGAAATAAACATGTTTTGGCAACTTTGGTCACCCCCATGTAAGTTATAGGGCAGGAACAGCACAGTTTTCAAAACGTGTTTTTCAGCCCGAAATAAACGCTTTTTCTCAGCTCTTGGAATCGCAGTGTAACTGCCTGGCTCAGAAGAGCACACTGAGTCAGCCCTTCACCCCAGTGATCAGAAATTGTCAAAACGTGTTTTTCAGCAGAAATAAACACGTTTTGGCAACTTTGGTCACCAACATGTAACTTATAGGGCAGGAACAGCACAGTTTTCAAAACGTGTTTTTCAGCCCGAAATAAACGCTTTTTCTCAGCCCTTGGAATCGCAGTGCTACTGCCTGTCTCAGAAGAGCACACTGAGTCAGCCCTTAACCCCAGTGATCAGAAATTGTCAAAACGTGTTTTTCAGCAGAAATAAACACGTTTTGGCAACTTTGTTCACCCCCATATAAGTTATAGGGCAGGAACAGCACAGTTTTCAAAACGTGTTTTTCAGCCCGAAATAAACGCGTTTTCTCATCCCTTGGAATCGCAGTGTAACTGACTTGCTCAGAAGAGCCCACTGAGTCAGCCCTTAACCCCAATGTGTAGAAATTGTCAAAACGTGTTTTTCAGCAGAAATAAACACGTTTTGGCAACTTTGGTCACCCCCATGTAAGTTATAGGGCAGGAACAGCATACTTTTCAAAACGTGTTTTTCAGACCGAAATAAACGCGTTTTCTCAGCCCTTGGAATCGCAGTGTAACTGCCTGTTTCAGAAGAGCCCACTGAGTCAGCCCTTAACCCGAAAATGCAGATATTGTCAAAACGTGTTTTTCAGCAGAAATAAACACGTTTTGGCAACTTTGGTCACCCCCATGTAAGTTATAGGTCAGGAACAGCACAGTTTTCAAAACGTGTTTTTCAGCCCGAAATAAACGCTTTTTCTCAGCCCTTGGAATCGCAGTGTAACTGCCTGGCTCAGAAGAGCACACTGAGTCAGCCCTTTACCGCAGTGATCAGAAATTGTCAAAACGTGTTTTTCAGCAGAAATAAACACGTTTTGGCAACTTTGGTCACCCCCATGTAAGATAGGTCAGGAACTGCACAGTTTTCAAAACGTGTTTTTCAGCCCGAAATAAACGCTTTTTCTCAGCACTTGGAATCGCAGTGTAACTGCTTGGCTCAGAAGAGCACACTGAGTCAGCCCTTCACCCCAGTGATCAGAAATTGTCAAAACGTGTTTTTCAGCAGAAATAAACACGTTTTGGCAACTTTGGTCACCCCCATGTAAGTTATAGGGCAGGAACAGCACAGTATTCAAAACGTGTTTTTCAGCCCGAAATAAACGCTTTTTCTCAGCACTTTGAATCGCAGTGTAACTGCCTGTTTCAGAAGAGCCCACTGAGTCAGCCCTTAACCCGAAAATGCAGATATTGTCAAAACGTGTTTTTCAGCAGAAATAAACACGTTTTGGCAACTTTGGTCACCCCCATGTAAGTTATAGGGCAGGAACAGCACAGTTTTCAAAGCGTGTTTTTCAGCCCGAAATAAACGCTTTTTCTCAGCCCTTGGAATCGCAGTGTAACTGCATGGCTCAGAAGAGCACACTGAGTCAGCCCTTTACCCCAGTGATCAGAAATTGTCAAAACGTGTTTTTCAGCAGAAATAAATACGTTTTGGCAACTTTGGTCACCCCCATGTAAGTTATAGGGCAGGAACAACACAGTTTTCAAAGCGTGTTTTTCAGCCCGAAATAAACGCTTTTTCTCAGCTCTTGGAATCGCAGTGTAACTGCCTGGCTCAGAAGAGCACACTGAGTCAGCCCCTAACCCCAGTGTGCAGAAATTGTCAAAACGTGTTTTTCAGCAGAAATAAACACGTTTTGGCAACTTTGGTCACCAACATGTAACTTATAGGGCAGGAACAGCACAGGTTTCAAAACGTGTTTTTCAGCCCGAAATAAACGCGTTTTCTCAGCCCTTAGAATCGCAGTGTAACTACCTGGCTCAGAAGAGCACACTGAGTCAGCCCTTAACCCCAGTGTGCAGAAATTGTCAAAACGTGTTTTTCAGCAGAAATAAACACGTTTTGGCAACTTTGGTCACCCCCATGTAAGTTATAGGGCCGGAACAGCACAGTTTTCAAAACGTGTTTTTCAGCCCGAAATAAACGCTTTTTCTCAGCACTTGGAATCGCAGTGTAACTGCTTGGCTCAGAAGAGCACACTGAGTCAGCCCTTAACCCCAGTGATCAGAAATTGTCAAAACATGTTTTTCAGCAGAAATAAACACGTTTTGGCAACTTTGGTCACCCCCATGTAAGTTATTGGGCAGGAACAGCACAGTTTTCAAAACGTGTTTTTCAGCCCGAAATAAACGCTTTTTCTCAGCTCTTGGAATCGCAGTGTAACTGCCTGGCTCAGAAGAGCACACTGAGTCAGCCCTTCACCCCAGTGATCAGAAATTGTCAAAACGTGTTTTTCAGCAGAAATAAACACGTTTTGGCAACTTTGGTCACCAACATGTAACTTATAGGGCAGGAACAGCACAGTTTTCAAAACGTGTTTTTCAGCCCGAAATAAACGCTTTTTCTCAGCCCTTAGAATCGCAGTGTAACTGCCTGGCTCAGAAGAGCACACTGAGTCAGCCCTTTACCCCAGTGATCAGAAATTGTCAAAACGTGTTTTTCAGCAGAAATAAACACGTTTTGGCAACTTTGGTCACCCCCATGTAAGTTATAGGGCAGGAACAGCACAGTTTTCAAAACGTGTTTTTCAGCCCGAAATAAACGCTTTTTCTCAGCTCTTGGAATCGCAGTGTAACTGCCTGGCTCAGAAGAGCACACTGAGTCAGCCCTTCACCCCAGTGATCAGAAATTGTCAAAACGTGTTTTTCAGCAGAAATAAACACGTTTTGGCAACTTTGGTCACCAACATGTAACTTATAGGGCAGGAACAGCACAGTTTTCAAAACGTGTTTTTCAGCCCGAAATAAACGCTTTTTCTCAGCCCTTGGAATCGCAGTGCTACTGCCTGTCTCAGAAGAGCACACTGAGTCAGCCCTTAACCCCAGTGATCAGAAATTGTCAAAACGTGTTTTTCAGCAGAAATAAACACGTTTTGGCAACTTTGTTCACCCCCATATAAGTTATAGGGCAGGAACAGCACAGTTTTCAAAACGTGTTTTTCAGCCCGAAATAAACGCGTTTTCTCATCCCTTGGAATCGCAGTGTAACTGACTTGCTCAGAAGAGCCCACTGAGTCAGCCCTTAACCCCAATGTGTAGAAATTGTCAAAACGTGTTTTTCAGCAGAAATAAACACGTTTTGGCAACTTTGGTCACCCCCATGTAAGTTATAGGGCAGGAACAGCATACTTTTCAAAACGTGTTTTTCAGACCGAAATAAACGCGTTTTCTCAGCCCTTGGAATCGCAGTGTAACTGCCTGTTTCAGAAGAGCCCACTGAGTCAGCCCTTAACCCGAAAATGCAGATATTGTCAAAACGTGTTTTTCAGCAGAAATAAACACGTTTTGGCAACTTTGGTCACCCCCATGTAAGTTATAGGTCAGGAACAGCACAGTTTTCAAAACGTGTTTTTCAGCCCGAAATAAACGCTTTTTCTCAGCCCTTGGAATCGCAGTGTAACTGCCTGGCTCAGAAGAGCACACTGAGTCAGCCCTTTACCGCAGTGATCAGAAATTGTCAAAACGTGTTTTTCAGCAGAAATAAACACGTTTTGGCAACTTTGGTCACCCCCATGTAAGATAGGTCAGGAACTGCACAGTTTTCAAAACGTGTTTTTCAGCCCGAAATAAACGCTTTTTCTCAGCACTTGGAATCGCAGTGTAACTGCTTGGCTCAGAAGAGCACACTGAGTCAGCCCTTCACCCCAGTGATCAGAAATTGTCAAAACGTGTTTTTCAGCAGAAATAAACACGTTTTGGCAACTTTGGTCACCCCCATGTAAGTTATAGGGCAGGAACAGCACAGTTTTCAAAACGTGTTTTTCAGCCCGAAATAAACGCTTTTTCTCAGCTCTTGGAAACGCAGTGTAACTGCATGGCTCAGAAGAGCACACTGAGTCAGCCCTTCACCCCAGTGATCAGAAATTGTCAAAACGTGTTTTTCAGCAGAAATAAACACGTTTTGGCAACTTTGGTCACCCCCATGTAAGTTATAGGGCAGGAACAGCACAGTATTCAAAACGTGTTTTTCAGCCCGAAATAAACGCTTTTTCTCAGCACTTTGAATCGCAGTGTAACTGCCTGTTTCAGAAGAGCCCACTGAGTCAGCCCTTAACCCGAAAATGCAGATATTGTCAAAACGTGTTTTTCAGCAGAAATAAACACGTTTTGGCAACTTTGGTCACCCCCATGTAAGTTATAGGGCAGGAACAGCACAGTTTTCAAAGCGTGTTTTTCAGCCCGAAATAAACGCTTTTTCTCAGCCCTTGGAATCGCAGTGTAACTGCATGGCTCAGAAGAGCACTCTGAGTCAGCCCTTTACCCCAGTGATCAGAAATTGTCAAAACGTGTTTTTCAGCAGAAATAAATACGTTTTGGCAACTTTGGTCACCCCCATGTAAGTTATAGGGCAGGAACAACACAGTTTTCAAAGCGTGTTTTTCAGCCCGAAATAAACGCTTTTTCTCAGCTCTTGGAATCGCAGTGTAACTGCCTGGCTCAGAAGAGCACACTGAGTCAGCCCCTAACCCCAGTGTGCAGAAATTGTCAAAACGTGTTTTTCAGCAGAAATAAACACGTTTTGGCAACTTTGGTCACCAACATGTAACTTATAGGGCAGGAACAGCACAGGTTTCAAAACGTGTTTTTCAGCCCGAAATAAACGCGTTTTCTCAGCCCTTAGAATCGCAGTGTAACTACCTGGCTCAGAAGAGCACACTGAGTCAGCCCTTAACCCCAGTGTGCAGAAATTGTCAAAACGTGTTTTTCAGCAGAAATAAACACGTTTTGGCAACTTTGGTCACCCCCATGTAAGTTATAGGGCCGGAACAGCACAGTTTTCAAAACGTGTTTTTCAGCCCGAAATAAACGCTTTTTCTCAGCACTTGGAATCGCAGTGTAACTGCTTGGCTCAGAAGAGCACACTGAGTCAGCCCTTAACCCCAGTGATCAGAAATTGTCAAAACATGTTTTTCAGCAGAAATAAACACGTTTTGGCAACTTTGGTCACCCCCATGTAAGTTATTGGGCAGGAACAGCACAGTTTTCAAAACGTGTTTTTCAGCCCGAAATAAACGCATTTTCTCAGCCCTTAGAATCGCAGTGTAACTGCCTGGCTCAGAAGAGCACACTGAGTCAGCCCTTTACCCCAGTGATCAGAAATTGTCAAAACGTGTTTTTCAGCAGAAATAAACACGTTTTGGCAACTTTGGTCACCCCCATGTAAGTTATAGGGCAGGAACAGCACAGTTTTCAAAACGTGTTTTTCAGCCCGAAATAAACGCTTTTTCTCAGCCCTTGGAATCGCAGTGTAACTGCATGGCTCAGAAGAGCACACTGAGTCAGCCCTTTACCCCAGTGATCAGAAATTGTCAAAACGTGTTTTTCAGCAGAAATAAATACGTTTTGGCAACTTTGGTCACCCCCATGTAAGTTATAGGGCAGGAACAACACAGTTTTCAAAGCGTGTTTTTCAGCCCGAAATAAACGCTTTTTCTCAGCTCTTGGAATCGCAGTGTAACTGCCTGGCTCAGAAGAGCACACTGAGTCAGCCCTTCACCCCAGTGATCAGAAATTGTCAAAACGTGTTTTTCAGCAGAAATAAACACGTTTTGGCAACTTTGGTCACCAACATGTAACTTATAGGGCAGGAACAGCACAGTTTTCAAAACGTGTTTTTCTGCCCGAAATAAACGCTTTTTCTCAGCACTTGGAATCGCAGTGTAACTGCCTGGCTCAGAAGAGCACACTGAGTCAGCCCTTAACCCCAGTGTGCAGAAATTGTCAAAACTTGTTTTTCAGCAGAAATAAACACGTTTTGGCAACATTGGTCACCCCCATGTAAGTTATAGGGCAGGAACAGAACAGTTTTCAAAACGTGTTTTTCAGCCCGAAATAAACGCTTTTTTTCAGCACTTGGAATCGCAGTGTAACTGCTTGGCTCAGAAGAGCACACTGAGTCAGCCCTTCACCCCAGTGATCAGAAATTGCCAAAACATGTTTTTCAGCAGAAATAAACACGTTTTGGCAACTTTGGTCACCCCCATGTAAGTTATAGGGCAGGAACAGCACTGTTTTCAAAACGTGTTTTTCAGCCCGAAATAAACGCTTTTTCTCAGCGCTTGGAATCGCAGTGTAACTGCATGGCTCAGAAGAGCACACTGAGTCAGCCCTTTACCCCAGTGATCAGAAATTGTCAAAACGTGTTTTTCAGCAGAAATAAATACGTTTTGGCAACTTTGGTCACCCCCATGTAAGTTATAGGGCAGGAACAGCACAGTTTTCAAAACGTGTTTTTCAGCCCGAAATAAACGCTTTTTCTCAGCACTTGGAATCGCAGTGTATCTGCCTGGCTCAGAAGAGCACACTGAGTCAGCCCTTAACCCCAGTGTGTAGAAATTGTCAAAACGTGTTTTTCAGCAGAAATAAACAGGTTTTGGCAACTTTGGTCACCAACATGTAAGTTATAGGGCAGGAACAGCACAGGTTTCAAAACGTGTTTTTCAGCCCGAAATAAACGCGTTTTCTCAGCCCTTAGAATCGCAGTGTAACTACCTGGCTCAGAAGAGCACACTGAGTCAGCCCTTAACCCCAGTGTGCAGAAATTGTCAAAACGTGTTTTTCAGCAGAAATAAACACGTTTTGGCAACTTTGGTCACCCCCATGTAAGTTATAGGGCAGGAACAGCACAGTTTTCAAAACGTGTTTTTCAGCCCGAAATAAACGCTTTTTCTCAGCTCTTGGAATCGCAGTGTAACTGCCTGGCTCAGAAGAGCACACTGAGTCAGCCCTTCACCCCAGTGATCAGAAATTGTCAAAACGTGTTTTTCAGCAGAAATAAACACGTTTTGGCAACTTTGGTCACCCCCATGTAAGTTATAGGGCAGGAACAGCACAGTTTTCAAAACGTGTTTTTCAGCCCGAAATAAACGCTTTTTCTCAGCTCTTGGAATCGCAGTGTAACTGCCTGGCTCAGAAGAGCACACTGAGTCAGCCCTTCACCCCAGTGATCAGAAATTGTCAAAACGTGTTTTTCAGCAGAAATAAACACGTTTTGGCAACTTTGGTCACCCCCATGTAAGTTATAGGGCAGGAACAGCACAGTTTTCAAAACGTGTTTTTCAGCCCGAAATAAACGCTTTTTCTCAGCCCTTATAATCGCAGTGTAACTGCCTGGCTCAGAAGAGCACACTGAGTCAGCCCTTAACCCCAGTGTGCAGAAATTGTCAAAACTTGTTTTTCAGCAGAAATAAACAGGTTTTGGCAACTTTGGTCACCAACATGTAACTTATAGGGGAGGAACAGCACAGGTTTCAAAACGTGTTTTTCAGCCCGAAATACACGCGTTTTCTCAGCCCTTAGAATCGCAGTGTAACTGCCTGGCTCAGAAGAGCACACTGAGTCAGCCCTTAACCCCAGTGTGCAGAAATTGTCAAAACGTGTTTTTCAGCAGAAATAAACACGTTTTGGCAACATTGGTCACCCCCATGTAAGTTATAGGGCAGGAACAGCACAGTTTTCAAAACGTGTTTTTCAGCCCGAAATAAACGCTTTTTCTCAGCACTTGGAATCGCAGTGTAACTGCTTGGCTCAGAAGAGCACACTGAGTCAGCCCTTAACCCCAGTGATCAGAAATTGTCAAAACATGTTTTTCAGCAGAAATAAACACGTTTTGGCAACTTTGGTCACCCCCATGTAAGTTATAGGGCAGGAACAGCATAGTTTTCAAAACGTGTTTTTCAGCCTGAAATAAACGCTTTTTTTCAGCACTTGGAATCGCAGTGTAACTGCTTGGCTCAGAAGAGCACACTGAGTCAGCCCTTAACCCCAGTGATCAGAAATTGTCAAAACATGTTTTTCAGCAGAAATAAACACGTTTTGGCAACTTTGGTCACCCCCATGTAAGTTATAGGGCAGGAACAGCACAGTTTTCAAAACGTGTTTTTCAGCCCGAAATAAACGCTTTTTCTCAGCTCTTGGAATCGCAGTGTAACTGCCTGGCTCAGAAGAGCACACTGAGTCAGCCCTTCACCCCAGTGATCAGAAATTGTCAAAACGTGTTTTTCAGCAGAAATAAACACGTTTTGGCAACTTTGGTCACCAACATGTAACTTATAGGGCAGGAACAGCACAGTTTTCAAAACGTGTTTTTCAGCCCGAAATAAACGCTTTTTCTCAGCCCTTGGAATCGCAGTGCTACTGCCTGTCTCAGAAGAGCACACTGAGTCAGCCCTTAACCCCAGTGATCAGAAATTGTCAAAACGTGTTTTTCAGCAGAAATAAACACGTTTTGGCAACTTTGTTCACCCCCATATCAGTTATAGGGCAGGAACAGCACAGTTTTCAAAACGTGTTTTTCAGCCCGAAATAAACGCGTTTTCTCATCCCTTGGAATCGCAGTGTAACTGACTTGCTCAGAAGAGCCCACTGAGTCAGCCCTTAACCCCAATGTGTAGAAATTGTCAAAACGTGTTTTTCAGCAGAAATAAACACGTTTTAGCAACTTTGGTCACCCCCATGTAAGTTATAGGGCAGGAACAGCATACTTTTCAAAACGTGTTTTTCAGACCGAAATAAACGCGTTTTCTCAGCCCTTGGAATCGCAGTGTAACTGCCTGTTTCAGAAGAGCCCACTGAGTCAGCCCTTAACCCGAAAATGCAGATATTGTCAAAACGTGTTTTTCAGCAGAAATAAACACGTTTTGGCAACTTTGGTCACCCCCATGTAAGTTATAGGTCAGGAACAGCACAGTTTTCAAAACGTGTTTTTCAGCCCGAAATAAACGCTTTTTCTCAGCCCTTGGAATCGCAGTGTAACTGCCTGGCTCAGAAGAGCACACTGAGTCAGCCCTTTACCGCAGTGATCAGAAATTGTCAAAACGTGTTTTTCAGCAGAAATAAACACGTTTTGGCAACTTTGGTCACCCCCATGTAAGATAGGTCAGGAACTGCACAGTTTTCAAAACGTGTTTTTCAGCCCGAAATAAACGCTTTTTCTCAGCACTTGGAATCGCAGTGTAACTGCTTGGCTCAGAAGAGCACACTGAGTCAGCCCTTCACCCCAGTGATCAGAAATTGTCAAAACGTGTTTTTCAGCAGAAATAAACACGTTTTGGCAACTTTGGTCACCCCCATGTAAGTTATAGGGCAGGAACAGCACAGTTTTCAAAACGTGTTTTTCAGCCCGAAATAAACGCTTTTTCTCAGCTCTTGGAAACGCAGTGTAACTGCATGGCTCAGAAGAGCACACTGAGTCAGCCCTTCACCCCAGTGATCAGAAATTGTCAAAACGTGTTTTTCAGCAGAAATAAACACGTTTTGGCAACTTTGGTCACCCCCATGTAAGTTATAGGGCAGGAACAGCACAGTTTTCAAAACGTGTTTTTCAGCCCGAAATAAACGCATTTTCTCAGCCCTTAGAATCGCAGTGTAACTACCTGGCTCAGAAGAGCACACTGAGTCAGCCCTTAACCCCAGTGATCAGAAATTGTCAAAACATGTTTTTCAGCAGAAATAAACACGTTTCGGCAACTTTCGTCACCCCCATGTAAGTTATAGGTCAGGAACAGCACAGTTTTCAAAACGTGTTTTTCAGCCCGAAATAAACGCTTTTTCTCAGCACTTGGAATCGCAGTGTAACTGCTTGGCTCAGAAGAGCACACTGAGTCAGCCCTTCACCCCAGTGATCAGAAATTGTCAAAACGTGTTTTTCAGCAGAAATAAACACGTTTTGGCAACTTTGGTCACCAACATGTATCTTATAGGGCAGGAACTGCACAGTTTTCAAAACGTGTTTTTCAGCCCGAAATAAACGCTTTTTCTCAGCACTTGGAATCGCAGTGTAACTGCTTGGCTCAGAAGAGCACACTGAGTCAGCCCTTCACCCCAGTGATCAGAAATTGTCAAAACGTGTTTTTCAGCAGAAATAAACACGTTTTGGCAACTTTGGTCACCCCCATGTAAGTTATAGGGCAGGAACAGCACACTTTTCAAAACGTGTTTTTCAGTACGAAATAAACGCGTTTTCTCAGCCCTTGGAATAGCAGTGTAACTGCCTGTTTCAGAAGAGCCCACTAAGTCAGCCCTTAACCCGAAAATGCAGATATTGTCAAAACGTGTTTTTCAGCAGAAATAAACATGTTTTGGCAACTTTGGTCACCCCCATGTAAGTTATAGGGCAGGAACAGCACACTTTTCAAAACGTGTTTTTCAGCCCGAAATAAACGCTTTTTCTCAGCTCTTGGAATCGCAGTTTAACTGCCTGGCTCAGAAGAGCACACTGAGTCAGCCCTTAACCCCAGTGATCAGAAATTGTCAAAACGTGTTTTTCAGCAGAAATAAACACGTTTTGGCAACTTTGGTCACCCCCATGTAAGTTATAGGGCAGGAAAAGCACAGTTTTCAAAACGTGTTTTTCAGCCTGAAATAAACGCTTTTTCTCAACACTTGGAATCGCAGTGTAACTGCCTGGCTGAGAAGAGCACACTGAGTCAGCCCTTAACCCCAATGATCAGAAATTGTCAAAACGTGTTTTTCAACAGAAATAAACACGTTTTGGCAACTTTGGTCACCCCCATGTAAGTTATAGGGCAGGAACAGCACACTTTTCAAAACGTGTTTTTCAGCCCGAAATAAACGCATTTTCTCAGCCCTTAGAATCGCTGTGTAACTACCTGGCTCAGAAGAGCACACTGAGTCAGCCCTTAACCCCAGTGTGCAGAAATTATCAAAACGTGTTTTTCAGCAGAAATAAACACGTTTTGGCAACTTTGGTCACCCCCATGTAAGTTATAGGGCAGGAACAGCACAGTTTTCAAAACGTGTTTTTCAGCCCGAAATAAACGCTTTTTCTCAGCCCTTGGAATCGCAGTGTAACTGCCTGGCTCAGAAGAGCCCACTGTGTCAGCCCTTAACCCCAGTGTGCAGAAATTGTCAAAACGTGTTTTTCAGCAGAAATAAACACGTTTTGGCAACTTTGGTCACCCCCATGTAAGTTATAGGGCAGGAACAGCACACTTTTCAAAACGTGTTTTTCAGCACGAAATAAACGCTTTTTCTCAGCCCTTGGAATCGCAGTGAAACTGCCTGGCTCAGAAGAGCACACTGAGTCAGCCCTTAACCCCAGTGATCAGAATTTGTCAAAACGTGTTTTTCAGCTGAAATAAACAAGTTTTGGCAACTTTGGTCACCCCCATGTAAGTTATAGGGCAGGAACAGCACAGTTTTCAAAACGTGTTTTTCAGCCCGAAATAAACGCTTTTTCTCAGCCCTTGGAATCGCAGTGTAACTGCCTGGCTCAGAAGAGCACACTGAGTCAGCCCTTAACCCCAGTGATCAGAAATTGTCAAAACGTGTTTTTCAGCAGAAATAAACACGTTTTGGCAACTTTGGTCACCCCCATGTAAGTTATAGGGCAGGAACAGCACAGTTTTCAAAACGTGTTTCTCAGCCCGAAATAAACGCATTTTCTCAGCCCTTAGAATCGCATTGTAACTGCCTGGCTCAGAAGAGTACACTGAGTCAGCCCCTAACCCCAGTGTGCAGAAATTGTCAAATCGTGTTTTTCAGCAGAAATAAACAGGTTTTGGCAACTTTGGTCACCAACATGTAACTTATAGGGCAGGAACAGCACAGGTTTTATAACGTGTTTTTCAGCCCGAAATAAACGCTTTTTCTCAGCACTTGGAATCGCAGTGTAACTGCTTGGCTCAGAAGAGCACACTGAGTCAGCCCTTCACCACAGTGATCAGAAATTGTCAAAACATGTTTTTCAGCAGAAATAAACACGTTTTGGCAACTTTGGTCACCCCTATGTAAGTTATAGGGCAGGAACAGCACAGTTTTCAAAACGTGTTTTTCAGCCCGAAATAAACGCTTTTTCTCAGCACTTGGAATCGCAGTGTAACTGCTTGGCTCAGAAGAGCACACTGAGACAGCCCTTAACCCCAGTGATCAGAAATTGTCAAAACGTGTTTTTCAGCAGAAATAAACACGTTTTGGCAACTTTGGTCACCCCCATGTAAGTTATAGGCAGGAAAAGCACAGTTTTCAAAACGTGTTTTTCAGCCTGAAATAAACGCTTTTTCTCAACACTTGGAATCGCAATGTAACTGCCTGGCTGAGAAGAGCACACTGAGTCAGCCCTTAACCCCAGTGATCAGAAATTGTCAAAACGTGTTTTTCAACAGAAATAAACACGTTTTGGCAACTTTGGTCACCCCCATGTAAGTTATAGGGCAGGAACAGCACACTTTTCAAAACGTGTTTTTCAGTCCGAAATAAACGCGTTTTCTCAGCCCTTGGAATAGCAGTGTTACTGCCTGTTTCAGAAGAGCCCACTAAGTCAGCCCTTAACCCGAAAATGCAGATATTGTCAAAACGTGTTTTTCAGCAGAAATAAACACGTTTTGGCAACTTTGGTCACCCCCATATAAGTTATAGGGCAGGAACAGCACAGTTTTCAAAACGTGTTTCTCAGCCCGAAATAAACGCATTTTCTCAGCCCTTAGAATCGCATTGTAACTGCCTGCCTCAGAAGAGTACACTAAGTCAGCCCTTAACCCCAGTGTGCAGAAATTGTCAAATCGTGTTTTTCAGCAGAAATAAACAGGTTTTGGCAACTTTGGTCACCAACATGTAACTTATAGGGCAGGAACAGCACAGGTTTCATAACGTGTTTTTCAGCCCGAAATAAACGCTTTTTCTCAGCACTTGGAATCGCAGTGTAACTGCTTGGCTCAGAAGAGCACACTGAGTCAGCCCTTCACCACAGTGATCAGAAATTGTCAAAACATGTTTTTCAGCAGAAATAAACACGTTTTGGCAACTTTGGTCACCCCTATGTAAGTTATAGGGCAGGAACAGCACAGTTTTCAAAACGTGTTTTTCAGCCCGAAATAAACGCTTTTTCTCAGCACTTGGAATCGCAGTGTAACTGCTTGGCTCAGAAGAGCACATGAGACAGCCCTTAACCCCAGTGATCAGAAATTGTCAAAACGTGTTTTTCAGCAGAAATAAACACGTTTTGGCAACTTTGGTCACCCCCATGTAAGTTATAGGTGAGGAACAGCACAGTTTTCAAAACGTGTTTTTCAGCCCGAAATAAACTCTTTTTCTCAGCACTTGGAATCGCAGTGTAACTGCTTGGCTCAGAAGAGCACACTGAGTCAGCCCTTAACCCCAGTGATCAGAAATTGTCAAAACGTGTTTTTCAGCAGAAATAAACACGTTTTGGCAACTTTGGTCACCCCCATGTAAGTTATAGGGCAGGAACAGCACAGTATTCAAAACGTGTTTTTCAGCCCGAAATAAACGCTTTTTCTCAGCACTTTGAATCGCAGTGTAACTGCCTGTTTCAGAAGAGCCCACTGAGTCAGCCCTTAACCCGAAAATGCAGATATTGTCAAAACGTGTTTTTCAGCAGAAATAAACACGTTTTGGCAACTTTGGTCACCCCCATGTAAGTTATAGGGCAGGAACAGCACAGTTTTCAAAGCGTGTTTTTCAGCCCGAAATAAACGCTTTTTCTCAGCCCTTGGAATCGCAGTGTAACTGCATGGCTCAGAAGAGCACACTGAGTCAGCCCTTTACCCCAGTGATCAGAAATTGTCAAAACGTGTTTTTCAGCAGAAATAAATACGTTTTGGCAACTTTGGTCACCCCCATGTAAGTTATAGGGCAGGAACAACACAGTTTTCAAAGCGTGTTTTTCAGCCCGAAATAAACGCTTTTTCTCAGCTCTTGGAATCGCAGTGTAACTGCCTGGCTCAGAAGAGCACACTGAGTCAGCCCCTAACCCCAGTGTGCAGAAATTGTCAAAACGTGTTTTTCAGCAGAAATAAACACGTTTTGGCAACTTTGGTCACCAACATGTAACTTATAGGGCAGGAACAGCACAGGTTTCAAAACGTGTTTTTCAGCCCGAAATAAACGCGTTTTCTCAGCCCTTAGAATCGCAGTGTAACTACCTGGCTCAGAAGAGCACACTGAGTCAGCCCTTAACCCCAGTGTGCAGAAATTGTCAAAACGTGTTTTTCAGCAGAAATAAACACGTTTTGGCAACTTTGGTCACCCCCATGTAAGTTATAGGGCCGGAACAGCACAGTTTTCAAAACGTGTTTTTCAGCCCGAAATAAACGCTTTTTCTCAGCACTTGGAATCGCAGTGTAACTGCTTGGCTCAGAAGAGCACACTGAGTCAGCCCTTAACCCCAGTGATCAGAAATTGTCAAAACATGTTTTTCAGCAGAAATAAACACGTTTTGGCAACTTTGGTCACCCCCATGTAAGTTATAGGGCAGGAATAGCATAGTTTTCAAAACGTGTTTTTCAGCCCGAAATAAACGCTTTTTTTCAGCACTTGGAATCGCAGTGTAACTGCTTGGCTCAGAAGAGCACACTGAGTCAGCCCTTAACCCCAGTGATCAGAAATTGTCAAAACATGTTTTTCAGCAGAAATAAACACGTTTTGGCAACTTTGGTCACCCCCATGTAAGTTATTGGGCAGGAACAGCACAGTTTTCAAAACGTGTTTTTCAGCCCGAAATAAACGCATTTTCTCAGCCCTTAGAATCGCAGTGTAACTGCCTGGCTCAGAAGAGCACACTGAGTCAGCCCTTTACCCCAGTGATCAGAAATTGTCAAAACGTGTTTTTCAGCAGAAATAAACACGTTTTGGCAACTTTGGTCACCCCCATGTAAGTTATAGGGCAGGAACAGCACAGTTTTCAAAACGTGTTTTTCAGCCCGAAATAAACGCTTTTTCTCAGCCCTTGGAATCGCAGTGTAACTGCATGGCTCAGAAGAGCACACTGAGTCAGCCCTTTACCCCAGTGATCAGAAATTGTCAAAACGTGTTTTTCAGCAGAAATAAATACGTTTTGGCAACTTTGGTCACCCCCATGTAAGTTATAGGGCAGGAACAACACAGTTTTCAAAGCATGTTTTTCAGCCCGAAATAAACGCTTTTTCTCAGCTCTTGGAATCGCAGTGTAACTGCCTGGCTCAGAAGAGCACACTGAGTCAGCCCTTAACCCCAGTGATCAGAAATTGTCAAAACATGTTTTTCAGCAGAAATAAACACGTTTTGGCAACTTTGGTCACCCCCATGTAAGTTATAGGGCAGGAACAGCACAGTTTTCAAAACGTGTTTTTCAGCCCGAAATAAACGCTTTTTCTCAGCACTTGGAATGGCAGTGTAACTGCTTGGCTCAGAAGAGCACACTGAGTCAGCCCTTTACCCCAGTGATCAGAAATTGTCAAAACGTGTTTTTCAGCAGAAATAAACACGTTTTGGCAACTTTGGTCACCCCCATGTAAGTTATAGGGCAGGAACAGCACAGTTTTCAAAACGTGTTTTTCAGCCCGAAATAAACGCTTTTTCTCAGCCCTTGGAATCGCAGTGTAACTGCATGGCTCAGAAGAGCACACTGAGTCAGCCCTTTACCCCAGTGATCAGAAATTGTCAAAACGTGTTTTTCAGCAGAAATAAATACGTTTTGGCAACTTTGGTCACCCCCATGTAAGTTATAGGGCAGGAACAACACAGTTTTCAAAGCGTGTTTTTCAGCCCGAAATAAACGCTTTTTCTCAGCTCTTGGAATCGCAGTGTAACTGCCTGGCTCAGAAGAGCACACTGAGTCAGCCCTTCACCCCAGTGATCAGAAATTGTCAAAACGTGTTTTTCAGCAGAAATAAACACGTTTTGGCAACTTTGGTCACCAACATGTAACTTATAGGGCAGGAACAGCACAGTTTTCAAAACGTGTTTTTCTGCCCGAAATAAACGCTTTTTCTCAGCACTTGGAATCGCAGTGTAACTGCCTGGCTCAGAAGAGCACACTGAGTCAGCCCTTAACCCCAGTGTGCAGAAATTGTCAAAACTTGTTTTTCAGCAGAAATAAACACGTTTTGGCAACATTGGTCACCCCCATGTAAGTTATAGGGCAGGAACAGAACAGTTTTCAAAACGTGTTTTTCATACCGAAATAAACGCTTTTTTTCAGCACTTGGAATCGCAGTGTAACTGCTTGGCTCAGAAGAGCACACTGAGTCAGCCCTTCACCCCAGTGATCAGAAATTGCCAAAACATGTTTTTCAGCAGAAATAAACACGTTTTGGCAACTTTGGTCACCCCCATGTAAGTTATAGGGCAGGAACAGCACTGTTTTCAAAACGTGTTTTTCAGCCCGAAATAAACGCTTTTTCTCAGCACTTGGAATCGCAGTGTAACTGCTTGGCTCAGAAGAGCACATGAGACAGCCCTTAACCCCAGTGATCAGAAATTGTCAAAACGTGTTTTTCAGCAGAAATAAACACGTTTTGGCAACTTTGGTCACCCCCATGTAAGTTATAGGTGAGGAACAGCACAGTTTTCAAAACGTGTTTTTCAGCCCGAAATAAACTCTTTTTCTCAGCACTTGGAATCGCAGTGTAACTGCTTGGCTCAGAAGAGCACACTGAGTCAGCCCTTAACCCCAGTGATCAGAAATTGTCAAAACGTGTTTTTCAGCAGAAATAAACACGTTTTGGCAACTTTGGTCACCCCCATGTAAGTTATAGGGCAGGAACAGCACAGTATTCAAAACGTGTTTTTCAGCCCGAAATAAACGCTTTTTCTCAGCACTTTGAATCGCAGTGTAACTGCCTGTTTCAGAAGAGCCCACTGAGTCAGCCCTTAACCCGAAAATGCAGATATTGTCAAAACGTGTTTTTCAGCAGAAATAAACACGTTTTGGCAACTTTGGTCACCCCCATGTAAGTTATAGGGCAGGAACAGCACAGTTTTCAAAGCGTGTTTTTCAGCCCGAAATAAACGCTTTTTCTCAGCCCTTGGAATCGCAGTGTAACTGCATGGCTCAGAAGAGCACACTGAGTCAGCCCTTTACCCCAGTGATCAGAAATTGTCAAAACGTGTTTTTCAGCAGAAATAAATACGTTTTGGCAACTTTGGTCACCCCCATGTAAGTTATAGGGCAGGAACAACACAGTTTTCAAAGCCTGTTTTTCAGCCCGAAATAAACGCTTTTTCTCAGCTCTTGGAATCGCAGTGTAACTGCCTGGCTCAGAAGAGCACACTGAGTCAGCCCCTAACCCCAGTGTGCAGAAATTGTCAAAACGTGTTTTTCAGCAGAAATAAACACGTTTTGGCAACTTTGGTCACCAACATGTAACTTATAGGGCAGGAACAGCACAGGTTTCAAAACGTGTTTTTCAGCACGAAATAAACGCGTTTTCTCAGCCCTTAGAATCGCAGTGTAACTACCTGGCTCAGAAGAGCACACTGAGTCAGCCCTTAACCCCAGTGTGCAGAAATTGTCAAAACGTGTTTTTCAGCAGAAATAAACACGTTTTGGCAACTTTGGTCACCCCCATGTAAGTTATAGGGCCGGAACAGCACAGTTTTCAAAACGTGTTTTTCAGCCCGAAATAAACGCTTTTTCTCAGCACTTGGAATCGCAGTGTAACTGCTTGGCTCAGAAGAGCACACTGAGTCAGCCCTTAACCCCAGTGATCAGAAATTGTCAAAACATGTTTTTCAGCAGAAATAAACACGTTTTGGCAACTTTGGTCACCCCCATGTAAGTTATAGGGCAGGAATAGCATAGTTTTCAAAACGTGTTTTTCAGCCCGAAATAAACGCTTTTTTTCAGCACTTGGAATCGCAGTGTAACTGCTTGGCTCAGAAGAGCACACTGAGTCAGCCCTTAACCCCAGTGATCAGAAATTGTCAAAACATGTTTTTCAGCAGAAATAAACACGTTTTGGCAACTTTGGTCACCCCCATGTAAGTTATTGGGCAGGAACAGCACAGTTTTCAAAACGTGTTTTTCAGCCCGAAATAAACGCATTTTCTCAGCCCTTAGAATCGCAGTGTAACTGCCTGGCTCAGAAGAGCACACTGAGTCAGCCCTTTACCCCAGTGATCAGAAATTGTCAAAACGTGTTTTTCAGCAGAAATAAACACGTTTTGGCAACTTTGGTCACCCCCATGTAAGTTATAGGGCAGGAACAGCACAGTTTTCAAAACGTGTTTTTCAGCCCGAAATAAACGCTTTTTCTCAGCCCTTGGAATCGCAGTGTAACTGCATGGCTCAGAAGAGCACACTGAGTCAGCCCTTTACCCCAGTGATCAGAAATTGTCAAAACGTGTTTTTCAGCAGAAATAAATACGTTTTGGCAACTTTGGTCACCCCCATGTAAGTTATAGGGCAGGAACAACACAGTTTTCAAAGCATGTTTTTCAGCCCGAAATAAACGCTTTTTCTCAGCTCTTGGAATCGCAGTGTAACTGCCTGGCTCAGAAGAGCACACTGAGTCAGCCCTTAACCCCAGTGATCAGAAATTGTCAAAACATGTTTTTCAGCAGAAATAAACACGTTTTGGCAACTTTGGTCACCCCCATGTAAGTTATAGGGCAGGAACAGCACAGTTTTCAAAACGTGTTTTTCAGCCCGAAATAAACGCTTTTTCTCAGCACTTGGAATGGCAGTGTAACTGCTTGGCTCAGAAGAGCACACTGAGTCAGCCCTTTACCCCAGTGATCAGAAATTGTCAAAACGTGTTTTTCAGCAGAAATAAACACGTTTTGGCAACTTTGGTCACCCCCATGTAAGTTATAGGGCAGGAACAGCACAGTTTTCAAAACGTGTTTTTCAGCCCGAAATAAACGCTTTTTCTCAGCCCTTGGAATCGCAGTGTAACTGCATGGCTCAGAAGAGCACACTGAGTCAGCCCTTTACCCCAGTGATCAGAAATTGTCAAAACGTGTTTTTCAGCAGAAATAAATACGTTTTGGCAACTTTGGTCACCCCCATGTAAGTTATAGGGCAGGAACAACACAGTTTTCAAAGCGTGTTTTTCAGCCCGAAATAAACGCTTTTTCTCAGCTCTTGGAATCGCAGTGTAACTGCCTGGCTCAGAAGAGCACACTGAGTCAGCCCTTCACCCCAGTGATCAGAAATTGTCAAAACGTGTTTTTCAGCAGAAATAAACACGTTTTGGCAACTTTGGTCACCAACATGTAACTTATAGGGCAGGAACAGCACAGTTTTCAAAACGTGTTTTTCTGCCCGAAATAAACGCTTTTTCTCAGCACTTGGAATCGCAGTGTAACTGCCTGGCTCAGAAGAGCACACTGAGTCAGCCCTTAACCCCAGTGTGCAGAAATTGTCAAAACTTGTTTTTCAGCAGAAATAAACACGTTTTGGCAACATTGGTCACCCCCATGTAAGTTATAGGGCAGGAACAGAACAGTTTTCAAAACGTGTTTTTCAGCCCGAAATAAACGCTTTTTTTCAGCACTTGGAATCGCAGTGTAACTGCTTGGCTCAGAAGAGCACACTGAGTCAGCCCTTCACCCCAGTGATCAGAAATTGCCAAAACATGTTTTTCAGCAGAAATAAACACGTTTTGGCAACTTTGGTCACCCCCATGTAAGTTATAGGGCAGGAACAGCACTGTTTTCAAAACGTGTTTTTCAGCCCGAAATAAACGCTTTTTCTCAGCGCTTGGAATCGCAGTGTAACTGCATGGCTCAGAAGAGCACACTGAGTCAGCCCTTTACCCCAGTGATCAGAAATTGTCAAAACGTGTTTTTCAGCAGAAATAAATACGTTTTGGCAACTTTGGTCAACCCCATGTAAGTTATAGGGCAGGAACAGCACAGTTTTCAAAACGTGTTTTTCAGCCCGAAATAAACGCTTTTTCTCAGCACTTGGAATCGCAGTGTATCTGCCTGGCTCAGAAGAGCACACTGAGTCAGCCCTTAACCCCAGTGTGTAGAAATTGTCAAAACGTGTTTTTCAGCAGAAATAAACAGGTTTTGGCAACTTTGGTCACCAACATGTAAGTTATAGGGCAGGAACAGCACAGGTTTCAAAACGTGTTTTTCAGCCCGAAATAAACGCGTTTTCTCAGCCCTTAGAATCGCAGTGTAACTACCTGGCTCAGAAGAGCACACTGAGTCAGCCCTTAACCCCAGTGTGCAGAAATTGTCAAAACGTGTTTTTCAGCAGAAATAAACACGTTTTGGCAACTTTGGTCACCCCCATGTAAGTTATAGGGCCGGAACAGCACAGTTTTCAAAACGTGTTTTTCAGCCCGAAATAAACGCTTTTTCTCAGCACTTGGAATCGCAGTGTAACTGCTTGGCTCAGAAGAGCACACTGAGTCAGCCCTTAACCCCAGTGATCAGAAATTGTCAAAACATGTTTTTCAGCAGAAATAAACAAGTTTTGGCAACTTTGGTCACCCCCATGTAAGTTATAGGGCAGGAATAGCATAGTTTTCAAAACGTGTTTTTCAGCCCGAAATAAACGCTTTTTTTCAGCACTTGGAATCGCAGTGTAACTGCTTGGCTCAGAAGAGCACACTGAGTCAGCCCTTAACCCCAGTGATCAGAAATTGTCAAAACATGTTTTTCAGCAGAAATAAACACGTTTTGGCAACTTTGGTCACCCCCATGTAAGTTATTGGGCAGGAACAGCACAGTTTTCAAAACGTGTTTTTCAGCCCGAAATAAACGCATTTTCTCAGCCCTTAGAATCGCAGTGTAACTGCCTGGCTCAGAAGAGCACACTGAGTCAGCCCTTTACCCCAGTGATCAGAAATTGTCAAAACGTGTTTTTCAGCAGAAATAAACACGTTTTGGCAACTTTGGTCACCCCCATGTAAGTTATAGGGCAGGAACAGCACAGTTTTCAAAACGTGTTTTTCAGCCCGAAATAAACGCTTTTTCTCAGCCCTTGGAATCGCAGTGTAACTGCATGGCTCAGAAGAGCACACTGAGTCAGCCCTTTACCCCAGTGATCAGAAATTGTCAAAACGTGTTTTTCAGCAGAAATAAATACGTTTTGGCAACTTTGGTCACCCCCATGTAAGTTATAGGGCAGGAACAACACAGTTTTCAAAGCATGTTTTTCAGCCCGAAATAAACGCTTTTTCTCAGCTCTTGGAATCGCAGTGTAACTGCCTGGCTCAGAAGAGCACACTGAGTCAGCCCTTAACCCCAGTGATCAGAAATTGTCAAAACATGTTTTTCAGCAGAAATAAACACGTTTTGGCAACTTTGGTCACCCCCATGTAAGTTATAGGGCAGGAACAGCACAGTTTTCAAAACGTGTTTTTCAGCCCGAAATAAACGCTTTTTCTCAGCACTTGGAATGGCAGTGTAACTGCTTGGCTCAGAAGAGCACACTGAGTCAGCCCTTTACCCCAGTGATCAGAAATTGTCAAAACGTGTTTTTCAGCAGAAATAAACACGTTTTGGCAACTTTGGTCACCCCCATGTAAGTTATAGGGCAGGAACAGCACAGTTTTCAAAACGTGTTTTTCAGCCCGAAATAAACGCTTTTTCTCAGCCCTTGGAATCGCAGTGTAACTGCATGGCTCAGAAGAGCACACTGAGTCAGCCCTTTACCCCAGTGATCAGAAATTGTCAAAACGTGTTTTTCAGCAGAAATAAATACGTTTTGGCAACTTTGGTCACCCCCATGTAAGTTATAGGGCAGGAACAACACAGTTTTCAAAGCGTGTTTTTCAGCCCGAAATAAACGCTTTTTCTCAGCTCTTGGAATCGCAGTGTAACTGCCTGGCTCAGAAGAGCACACTGAGTCAGCCCTTCACCCCAGTGATCAGAAATTGTCAAAACGTGTTTTTCAGCAGAAATAAACACGTTTTGGCAACTTTGGTCACCAACATGTAACTTATAGGGCAGGAACAGCACAGTTTTCAAAACGTGTTTTTCTGCCCGAAATAAACGCTTTTTCTCAGCACTTGGAATCGCAGTGTAACTGCCTGGCTCAGAAGAGCACACTGAGTCAGCCCTTAACCCCAGTGTGCAGAAATTGTCAAAACTTGTTTTTCAGCAGAAATAAACACGTTTTGGCAACATTGGTCACCCCCATGTAAGTTATAGGGCAGGAACAGAACAGTTTTCAAAACGTGTTTTTCAGCCCGAAATAAACGCTTTTTTTCAGCACTTGGAATCGCAGTGTAACTGCTTGGCTCAGAAGAGCACACTGAGTCAGCCCTTCACCCCAGTGATCAGAAATTGCCAAAACATGTTTTTCAGCAGAAATAAACACGTTTTGGCAACTTTGGTCACCCCCATGTAAGTTATAGGGCAGGAACAGCACTGTTTTCAAAACGTGTTTTTCAGCCCGAAATAAACGCTTTTTCTCAGCGCTTGGAATCGCAGTGTAACTGCATGGCTCAGAAGAGCACACTGAGTCAGCCCTTTACCCCAGTGATCAGAAATTGTCAAAACGTGTTTTTCAGCAGAAATAAATACGTTTTGGCAACTTTGGTCACCCCCATGTAAGTTATAGGGCAGGAACAGCACAGTTTTCAAAACGTGTTTTTCAGCCCGAAATAAACGCTTTTTCTCAGCACTTGGAATCGCAGTGTATCTGCCTGGCTCAGAAGAGCACACTGAGTCAGCCCTTAACCCCAGTGTGTAGAAATTGTCAAAACGTGTTTTTCAGCAGAAATAAACAGGTTTTGGCAACTTTGGTCACCAACATGTAAGTTATAGGGCAGGAACAGCACAGGTTTCAAAACGTGTTTTTCAGCCCGAAATAAACGCGTTTTCTCAGCCCTTAGAATCGCAGTGTAACTACCTGGCTCAGAAGAGCACACTGAGTCAGCCCTTAACCCCAGTGTGCAGAAATTGTCAAAACGTGTTTTTCAGCAGAAATAAACACGTTTTGGCAACTTTGGTCACCCCCATGTAAGTTATAGGGCAGGAACAGCACAGTTTTCAAAACGTGTTTTTCAGCCCGAAATAAACGCTTTTTCTCAGCTCTTGGAATCGCAGTGTAACTGCCTGGCTCAGAAGAGCACACTGAGTCAGCCCTTCACCCCAGTGATCAGAAATTGTCAAAACGTGTTTTTCAGCAGAAATAAACACGTTTTGGCAACTTTGGTCACCCCCATGTAAGTTATAGGGCAGGAACAGCACAGTTTTCAAAACGTGTTTTTCAGCCCGAAATAAACGCTTTTTCTCAGCCCTTATAATCGCAGTGTAACTGCCTGGCTCAGAAGAGCACACTGAGTCAGCCCTTAACCCCAGTGTGCAGAAATTGTCAAAACTTGTTTTTCAGCAGAAATAAACAGGTTTTGGCAACTTTGGTCACCAACATGTAACTTATAGGGGAGGAACAGCACAGGTTTCAAAACGTGTTTTTCAGCCCGAAATACACGCGTTTTCTCAGCCCTTAGAATCGCAGTGTAACTGCCTGGCTCAGAAGAGCACACTGAGTCAGCCCTTAACCCCAGTGTGCAGAAATTGTCAAAACGTGTTTTTCAGCAGAAATAAACACGTTTTGGCAACATTGGTCACCCCCATGTAAGTTATAGGGCAGGAACAGCACAGTTTTCAAAACGTGTTTTTCAGCCCGAAATAAACGCTTTTTCTCAGCACTTGGAATCGCAGTGTAACTGCTTGGCTCAGAAGAGCACACTGAGTCAGCCCTTAACCCCAGTGATCAGAAATTGTCAAAACATGTTTTTCAGCAGAAATAAACACGTTTTGGCAACTTTGGTCACCCCCATGTAAGTTATAGGGCAGGAACAGCATAGTTTTCAAAACGTGTTTTTCAGCCTGAAATAAACGCTTTTTTTCAGCACTTGGAATCGCAGTGTAACTGCTTGGCTCAGAAGAGCACACTGAGTCAGCCCTTAACCCCAGTGATCAGAAATTGTCAAAACTTGTTTTTCAGCAGAAATAAACACGTTTTGGCAACTTTGGTCACCCCCATGTAAGTTATCGGGCAGGAACAGCACAGTTTTCAAAACGTGTTTTTCAGCCCGAAATAAACGCTTTTTCTCAGCTCTTGGAATCGCAGTGTAACTGCCTGGCTCAGAAGAGCACACTGAGTCAGCCCTTCACCCCAGTGATCAGAAATTGTCAAAACGTGTTTTTCAGCAGAAATAAACACGTTTTGTTAACTTTGGTCACCAACATGTAACTTATAGGGCAGGAACAGCACAGTTTTCAAAACGTGTTTTTCAGCCCGAAATAAACGCTTTTTCTCAGCCCTTGGAATCGCAGTGCTACTGCCTGT
The DNA here is from genome assembly GCF_055471065.1 of Atractosteus spatula. Lineage (NCBI taxonomy): Eukaryota > Metazoa > Chordata > Actinopteri > Semionotiformes > Lepisosteidae > Atractosteus > Atractosteus spatula. The sequence continues at coordinate 10,936,232 of NC_142728.1, read as the reverse complement.
CTCAGAAGAGCACACTGAGTCAGCCCTTAACCCCAGTGATCAGAAATTGTCAAAACGTGTTTTTCAGCAGAAATAAACACGTTTTGGCAACTTTGTTCACCCCCATATAAGTTATAGGGCAGGAACAGCACAGTTTTCAAAACGTGTTTTTCAGCCCGAAATAAACGCGTTTTCTCATCCCTTGGAATCGCAGTGTAACTGACTTGCTCAGAAGAGCACACTGAGTCAGCCCTTAACCCCAATGTGTAGAAATTGTCAAAACGTGTTTTTCAGCAGAAATAAACACGTTTTGGCAACTTTGGTCACCCCCATGTAAGTTATAGGGCAGGAACAGCATACTTTTCAAAACGTGTTTTTCAGACCGAAATAAACGCGTTTTCTCAGCCCTTGGAATCGCAGTGTAACTGCCTGTTTCAGAAGAGCCCACTGAGTCAGCCCTTAACCCGAAAATGCAGATATTGTCAAAACGTGTTTTTCAGCAGAAATAAACACGTTTTGGCAACTTTGGTCACCCCCATGTAAGTTATAGGGCAGGAACAACACAGTTTTCAAAGCATGTTTTTCAGCCCGAAATAAACGCTTTTTCTCAGCTCTTGGAATCGCAGTGTAACTGCCTGGCTCAGAAGAGCACACTGAGTCAGCCCTTAACCCCAGTGATCAGAAATTGTCAAAACATGTTTTTCAGCAGAAATAAACACGTTTTGGCAACTTTGGTCACCCCCATGTAAGTTATAGGGCAGGAACAGCACAGTTTTCAAAACGTGTTTTTCAGCCCGAAATAAACGCTTTTTCTCAGCACTTGGAATGGCAGTGTAACTGCTTGGCTCAGAAGAGCACACTGAGTCAGCCCTTTACCCCAGTGATCAGAAATTGTCAAAACGTGTTTTTCAGCAGAAATAAACACGTTTTGGCAACTTTGGTCACCCCCATGTAAGTTATAGGGCAGGAACAGCACAGTTTTCAAAACGTGTTTTTCAGCCCGAAATAAACGCTTTTTCTCAGCCCTTGGAATCGCAGTGTAACTGCATGGCTCAGAAGAGCACACTGAGTCAGCCCTTTACCCCAGTGATCAGAAATTGTCAAAACGTGTTTTTCAGCAGAAATAAATACGTTTTGGCAACTTTGGTCACCCCCATGTAAGTTATAGGGCAGGAACAACACAGTTTTCAAAGCGTGTTTTTCAGCCCGAAATAAACGCTTTTTCTCAGCTCTTGGAATCGCAGTGTAACTGCCTGGCTCAGAAGAGCACACTGAGTCAGCCCTTCACCCCAGTGATCAGAAATTGTCAAAACGTGTTTTTCAGCAGAAATAAACACGTTTTGGCAACTTTGGTCACCAACATGTAACTTATAGGGCAGGAACAGCACAGTTTTCAAAACGTGTTTTTCTGCCCGAAATAAACGCTTTTTCTCAGCACTTGGAATCGCAGTGTAACTGCCTGGCTCAGAAGAGCACACTGAGTCAGCCCTTAACCCCAGTGTGCAGAAATTGTCAAAACTTGTTTTTCAGCAGAAATAAACACGTTTTGGCAACATTGGTCACCCCCATGTAAGTTATAGGGCAGGAACAGAACAGTTTTCAAAACGTGTTTTTCAGCCCGAAATAAACGCTTTTTTTCAGCACTTGGAATCGCAGTGTAACTGCTTGGCTCAGAAGAGCACACTGAGTCAGCCCTTCACCCCAGTGATCAGAAATTGCCAAAACATGTTTTTCAGCAGAAATAAACACGTTTTGGCAACTTTGGTCACCCCCATGTAAGTTATAGGGCAGGAACAGCACTGTTTTCAAAACGTGTTTTTCAGCCCGAAATAAACGCTTTTTCTCAGCACTTGGAATCGCAGTGTAACTGCTTGGCTCAGAAGAGCACATGAGACAGCCCTTAACCCCAGTGATCAGAAATTGTCAAAACGTGTTTTTCAGCAGAAATAAACACGTTTTGGCAACTTTGGTCACCCCCATGTAAGTTATAGGTGAGGAACAGCACAGTTTTCAAAACGTGTTTTTCAGCCCGAAATAAACTCTTTTTCTCAGCACTTGGAATCGCAGTGTAACTGCTTGGCTCAGAAGAGCACACTGAGTCAGCCCTTAACCCCAGTGATCAGAAATTGTCAAAACGTGTTTTTCAGCAGAAATAAACACGTTTTGGCAACTTTGGTCACCCCCATGTAAGTTATAGGGCAGGAACAGCACAGTATTCAAAACGTGTTTTTCAGCCCGAAATAAACGCTTTTTCTCAGCACTTTGAATCGCAGTGTAACTGCCTGTTTCAGAAGAGCCCACTGAGTCAGCCCTTAACCCGAAAATGCAGATATTGTCAAAACGTGTTTTTCAGCAGAAATAAACACGTTTTGGCAACTTTGGTCACCCCCATGTAAGTTATAGGGCAGGAACAGCACAGTTTTCAAAGCGTGTTTTTCAGCCCGAAATAAACGCTTTTTCTCAGCCCTTGGAATCGCAGTGTAACTGCATGGCTCAGAAGAGCACACTGAGTCAGCCCTTTACCCCAGTGATCAGAAATTGTCAAAACGTGT